>NC_089978.1:191497961-192130961 GCF_036417845.1 Apteryx mantelli | reverse complement strand
TTCTGAGGAATTTTTAAAGCTAAGTTAAAAAAAAAATTATAACCAGATAATTCCTCCAAATGTGATCTAAAGATTACTACACAGTGTTCTGTCAGTGGTCAGCAGCAATAGGTTCGATTCCTTCCAAAACTAACAAAAAGATGAGAAATTTTCCGTGTGCGCTTGTCAGTTATTTTCTGTAGTAGAAGAATGTTAAGGCTCAGTTATGAGGGATTTGTTTCACTTCTGGAAAGAGTGGAGTCTATTAAGCACAGACTTGCCTCTCTCTATTTCACTTTCAGCCCTAAACTCTTTTGCGCTGTGTCCTCCAGTCCTTTCTGTCTTCCTTTCTCTTTTACTGATGTTCCTCGTATTCTGGGCCTTGTTCCCTTGTCCAGGCAGCAGAACCACTGACAGATTCTCATCTTCCTCAAGCAGTAGGGGAGTCTAGGGCTGAGCAGGAAGTTGTTTCTTAATTTCCCCGTCCTCTTTGTATTGCCAAATTCCAGGAAAGCTGCCCCAGTAACTCCACTTCAAATAGTTTGTGAAAATTGTAAGCTGAACTTAACTGTCGTCATAGCTGGTAACTCTATCCAAAACCAGATCTGCCATCTCTATTTTATACTTGAAATAAATCAGGCACCTAATGAAAAGGTGCACCTCTTCAAGAGTATTCACATTTCTATTTACTGTATTTGGCAGTTTTATTTGTTTCATGGTCATGTGTACCATGCCGTAACTTACCTTGCAGAGGCTGCCTACACACTCTTGCTGTACGACGAGCTGTTGGAATGGTCTGATCGGCCCCTGAGAGAATTCCTAAACTATCCCATGCAAACGGAGTGGCAACGTAAAGAGTATCTCCATCTGACCATCATTCAAAACTTTGACAGGGGAAAGGTAAAGCACTCTTATTTTATCAACTCTAGAATGGCTAGTTTATTAATTTTAGGACATTGTTTCCAGTGTTGCGATTTTCTTTTTCATTTACTGGGACAGTGTTCGTCACTGCCTGAGTAAGCAGTTAATTAGCGACACAGTAGGTCCCTTCTAATTCCATCTTTGTATCCTACAAATATTGTACACTTATATCTGAGAATAATTTGTACTTATGTAGCAATTCTCTTTGTAAGTGTCAAAACACTATACAAAAGATAGTAAAATTTCTCCCAATTTTAAAGGTAGTGAAAAATTAGCCATATAAGGAAAGAAGCATATCAAATTCACTAAGTTGACTCAGTGGGGGATAAAATTCAGGTGTCTGGATTATGAGGATTATATCTATACCTGCTAAATCATGTTGTGTCTTTTGGCAACTGCAGTATCTCTAAAAAGGAATTTTTTTTGGCAGGAGGGAGAGGGGTGTCACATTTACAGGGGTTCATTGTCATCGCTGAGAATGCTAATTCCGAATTAAGCAGGAATAATTATCCTGTGTCTAAAATTTTATATTCCCTTTGTCTGATGATCGGTATTGACAATAAACAAGCAATTCCTTCCAATTTTATGTAGCTAGGATACAATTCATGTATGCCATGTAAATTTAATGAAACTGATGTTGATCATCAGTTTCGTCAGAAACTGCTTTAATCAGCTTATAGATTTTAAATTATATGGTGCAATAAAATGTTTTCCAGTCAGATTGTTTCTATGAAAATTGAGGATATGTTAAGAAGAATACGTTTCTTAAATGTAAAATTCATACTCTGTTGAATCGATCTTGTATGTTGTATCAAAGGAGATGTGCATCACCCTTGTAATGACCTTTATCTTGTGCAGTGGTAGTCTTATCTTGTGAGAATCATTTATTCGGTCTCTAAATACATTTTTGATTCTTCAAAGAACTCATCAATATTACTCAGCAGCTATCAATATGTCTCGTGGACAATATATTCAAGTATTTTCAGTTACTAGAAATATGATTTTGTCAGTATAGAAAGAACAGACTTTAATAATAAATCATGAATTATCAAACAGTTGCTGTGAAGTTACTGAACACCTTTTACTGACTTGCTTGCAGTGTTGGGAAAACGGCATTATCTTATGCAGGAAAATTGCTGAACAATATGAGAGCTACTATGACTACAGAAACCTCAGCAAGATGAGGGTAATGTACCTGAGTGCTTCTTCATCATTCAGACATCCAAAAGCTTTTTTTTTTTAATCTGGATTCTGAAATATTACTTAGAAGATTAAGTTTGCCAGGAAACAGTCCTTAGGTTTGTTTTGCCCACCTTTTCTTTTACCTTGTATTTGTTTTCTGTAACAAAGATTATAAAAGCAGTCTGAACTTTTTGAAGAAAAATGGAAAAATAAATGATCTTGCTGTGTTTGTACCTGTACAGCACCCCTTTTGTGTGCATGCACATGCACAAAAATTTTATGTACGAATTCACTTTCTTTGATTTCTTTGGTTTATCCAGGGAACGTGCTCTACTCAGTCCTTCGCTAGGAACAGTGACATGTCTTTGCAATTATAATTGCAAAGAAACAATTTGCAAACAAGCAACATACAACTTGTAAATCTCCTTTCTCTTCATTACGTGAAAATATGGCCTGTTTAAAATCACATAACAAAAATGAACCTTTTCTGACAGAGTCTTCCTTCTTTCTCTGTCTTTTTTTTAGAGCTCTAAGCATTGCTTCTTTGTTTTTTTTCTTTCTGTTATTGTATTTCAAAGAGAATCCAGCCTTATATTACAGCTGCCTTTTAAAATTTTTTCTTACATGTGGGATGCTTGCTGTGGAAACTGACTGAAGTATACTTAATCCAGAGCTGCTTAACAGCATGATGCAAAATTCTCAACACAGAGCTCCAGAGCAATACTCCCTGTCAGTGATCTGCTTACTCCATATATATTTAGATCTCCCAATGACAGGACTGTATAAGCAAAAGCAAACTGACTGTCATCATGTGAATAAGAAAAGAGAATTTGCTTATGCATGTTTAATTAATTGTACTTAATGTATTATGTGTTTGAAGTAGTAACTATCCTTCTACTAGTAATGTGCCACTGACATTAATCTATTTTACAAAGGAAATGTGTTAAAAAGCAAAAGGCGGGGGGATTTCTCTTAGCAATTTAAACTAGGCAGTTACTGAGCTGTCAGCATTAGCTGTAATGGGGCTAATACTGTTTTTTTCCCAGTGTTAATACAAAAATATTAACAGAGAATGTTTTGCTGAAATTTTATCATCATAAAAAGGAGACTTTGACACTAAGATTACTTTGTGTCAGTGTTTTGAGTGAAATAAATGCAGGACGTACTGAACAAAAATAATTTTCACATAATTGCTGTTGTGGGATTTCTAAAGAAACTTGAACAAATTAGACACGTATTCATTGGTATCTTATGAGATTTGAACATACAACCCTCTTTGGATATAGTTCCATAGAAATCTGACTTTGCTTACTAAACTGATCATATTACTGCCACGTATTTGAATGATTAGCAGATTATTGGGTCATATGTTTCAAGTTGTGTATAGTGTTTTTGCTACTTCCATTTATCATTAAAGAACTATGCATGTTGTCATTAATCTTTTACCCTGTTAATATAGGTATTTCATAGGTAAAGGTCATTTTTAAATACTTGGAAGCTTTCAAGTCATTAATAGGTATAAATGTATATTCTGATGCATTTAAAGACTTGTAGTTCTCCTTATTGTTACTCAGATACGCTGCAATTCCAGTGGTCTGGAGCAGTGTGCTGAAACACCCTCCTTTTTGTAAGAGCTTAAGGTAAAAATAAGTTTTAAAAAACATTAATTGCGTTTCTTCTCAATCTCACCCAGATGATGGAAGCCTCCTTGTACGATAAAATTATGGATCAACAGCGTTTGGAGCCAGAGTTTTTCAGAGTTGGATTTTATGGGAAAAAGTTTCCATTTTTCTTGAGAGTAAGTGAATTGAAACTAAAAATGATGGAGTAATTCTGCAATTCATGCTATCGCTTTTTATCATTCTATCTGCTTGAGAATTTGATTATACCATATACAAGTTCTTCTCATATGAGAAACGGGAAATTCTGTGTAATAACTAATGAAATATCATCCTATTTTCAGGGGAGGGAAAAGGTGGCTTCCATGAGTAGTGGAGGAATAATGGAGGAAAAAGGGTAGTCTTCCAGAGCCCCAAAAAACCATAAGATTCATGTGTGTGTTGGAAACCCTGCACCTATACCAAACCACCATCTTCTTTCCATGGTAGCTTGTTCCCTCTATCCCGTTCTGTTTCTGCCAGTGGCTGCTCAGAAGATAGCTGTCAGCAGAGGAATTCCTTTGGCAGTGATACATAATGTTACTCTTGAAAATTAATCTGAAAATTAATCTTGAAAAATAATTAAAGATTAATACTCCTGAAAATTAATTAATTAAAATTAAAAATGTAGGTACACCTATAGCCAGGTTCAATTACAGTGTGTGTCTGCTGAAATAAACAGTAGGGCAGGTTTCCCCCATAATTTGTCCCAGCCACTCTGTTAGACTCTGAAGTTATTCAAGTGCTCTTGAAAACATTGTTCCTGTTTACCCTGTTCCCCTTTTCCGCAGTCTTGCAGTCTGCACCGTGTTGGCTGTCATCTTGGGAAGAGAACAGATTTTATCTTATTCCTGGAGCCAGCTCCCCTGTAATCGTAATCCTAAACTCCTCTTCCAAAGGTCATTCCAATAAGTGCTGAAGGAACATCCTCTGTATGGTGGAGGCCTAAAAAGCCTAATTTTTCTCCGCCTCTGTGGCGGTGATGATCACAAATTCCAAATGGTAAATATAGCAGGAAACTCTCCCCATTAGAAGTGATGCACAAAAACAGTCTGATGGGCACATAATTTTTGATACTCTTTATGTAATAAACAGTATAAACCAATTGAAAATGTTGATTAGAAAGAATTGAATGTTTAGGATCCTAAAAATATGTCAGCTGATGGGATAAAAGTACTGGATGAAATCTACACAGTAGTGAAATATTTACCAACCTGTAAGTCTTTCACTGTTTATGCATCTGCCCAGGAAATATATATGCATTTTCCAAGTAAGTTAATTGTACATAGTACTCCTAATGAACAGTTACACTTGTGGCACCAACAAAGAACACCTCAAAACTGCATCTGACTTAATTTTTTGTGGAAAGCAGTTTATAATTCTTTTAAAGAACTTAACTATTTGCTACAGGAGTGTCACTTTTTTGGAAGGAAGCTTTCAAAATTTATTTTGTAGTTGCACAGTAAGAGAGCTGCAGATGATTTCTTATAGCAGTTCCCATGAAAGTCCAGGCTCTCAGAATGCAATGCTTCCTCTCTCTGTTGTTAAGATACTGTAAGGACAACTACTGTTTCTATCTAAACCTACTTCAAGAGGAACACATCAGTAATGGCTTTTTAGCATTTTCTAACATAAATGAATTCATTAAACAGTATTTTTTGGAAATGATTAGTATATGGTTAATTTTTCTCTTCAGATTTTTATTAAAGTATAACGATTTGATTTTTCCGGAGAGTTTTGAATACAATACGTTTCATATGATAGAATTTCCTTTTTCTTTTAACTAACCTTTTTTCTAGATTTCTTGTTTTCATCCTTGCCTTTTGTTTCTTACTTTTTCCTTTTTAATAAGAATTTCTCAGAAAGTCTTCATTTAAGTGCATGTTTTTGGATCTAACTAATGATGCCCAATTATTTTCACATAACTTGCTCTCTTTTTTTTTTTTTTCCCCTCAGAATAAGGAATTTGTTTGCCGAGGACATGACTATGAAAGGCTGGAGGCTTTCCAACAGCGAATGTTGAATGAGTTCCCACATGCCATTGCTATGCAACATGCTAATCAGCCAGATGAGACCATCTTTCAGGCAGAAGCACAATGTATCCACATAATCACAAACCCATAGTCTGCAGTTGTGTCTTTCATGCTTTTAAAAAATGTAGGTACACATATAGCCAATTTCAATCACAATGTGCCTCCACTGAAATAAGTGGCAGGGCAGAATTCCCCCATCATTTGTCCCAGACACTCTATTAGGTTTGGAATTTTTTTGTGTAATTGTTGGTTTTATTTAAAAATACCCTGATAGATTATTAAGATTCTTACTTTAAACAAAATTACTTGCAGAACTATAACAGCTGTGATAATAGTGTGTCAGGTCAATTACAATTGTTCAAATTCTTAAAATACTACATAATGTTAGCATGACGTTCTTATTGTTTGTAAGAATATATTTAATTCAATCTTTTTATTTCATGTACTATTCCATTTAAATAGGTTTTTCAAAAATAAATATGAAATTTTTAACAAAACAATACAAAGAAATCCCAGACCATTAAAAATCTCTCAGTTTCCTTTCCCAAGTTATTAATAGTCTAGAAGCTTTTCATGATGTATGCTTTTTAAAGCGGTTTTTGTTCTGTCATGCTTCAGGAGTCAATATGCTTTGCTAGTGTGAATGCAGTAGGATAGCCTTAACTCTTTACATGTAGATTTGCAGATCTATGCAGTGACACCAATTCCTGAAAATCAGGAAGTCCTGCAGAGAGATGGCATTCCAGATAACATCAAGAGCTTTTACAAAGTAAATCATATTTGGAGATTCCGATATGACAGGCCATTTCACAAAGGGACCAAAGACAAGGAGAATGAATTCAAGGTAAAGTACCACACACTTTCCTGAGTTACTTGACCTAAGGGTTTATCTGTAACTTCATTTACAGTTGTGTTTTTTAACCCAGTAGGATATAACCGATTTCTGATGGATAGGTCAGGTCTGACTGTTTTACTTCTCATTGTAATTAAAATAGTATGGAAAATACATGGGAAACAGGAAGGTCTTTTCCTGTGTGGAAATAGGAGAGCAAAAAGTACCTGTTAAGTTTTTGCATCAACTATATATAGAAGGCAGAGAGCTTAGAGAGAGCAGAGCAGCCTCCAGAGAAGTTTCTAAAGCAGCTGAGTCAACACTGCTGAGGAGGTAATGTGGGGTGTAGATACGATTGTCAAAGATTATCTCTCCCTAGAGCATGGGAGATGCAATTCTGACTGAACTACAGCATACTGTTCTGTTCCTGTGACATCAAGACTACAAGCTACCTCTGAACTTGGAGCTTGTCTCAGGGAAAAGCAATAATTTCTCCCTAGTGCATAAATGACTTGTGTTCCTCCTAATAAAAATATCAGACTGAAAATTCATCTTACACTTTTATTGTGTAGTTCTAATCCTGATCCACTAGAAATACTTAAATTTTGTCAACATCTACTTTCCTACATATATGCATGCACATAGTCAAAGATATTGCTGTACTGACAACGTGTAGTTTGAAAGACCTTGTATATATTCTGGTATTCAGACATATAAAATGAATTATCCCATAAATACTATTGTTATAAAGTGAAAGAAAAGAACTACAAGTGTAGCAAATTAGCTTAATTAAATCACTACTTCCCTCGCTACTGTTTTCCTACTGTACAATTAAAGTAAAGCTTAGGGCTTTATTTTAATTGTACAGCCTGTATATATTTGTGTAAGACCTATACTATGTATTGAGTGAAACTTTACCCTGACTTAAGGTAATGTTTGCTTGTCATTTTACAAACCTTTTGTTTGTGCAAAGTGTATGACAGTATTGCATTTAAATATCACATCAGCTATTCATTTTGGAATGTCAGAATACCTTCACACAGGAGAGCTGGTCACTCTTTGCCCTTAAGTTGCTCTTCTGCTTCTGAACTCTCCCTCTTCTCGGTTATTATGTCAGAATGCAAATATGAAAAGCTGATTTAGTTGTGAGTGACTTTTGGAGATGAGGGGAAAATATATAGTATAGAATAATATAGAATAACACCATATTAAAAAAGGACGGGACCAGCAGAAATTAATGCTTAGTAGTAAATCCTAGAAAGTAAGGAAAAAAGTGAATGTCATAGGCTTCTGGGGTAGACATTTTAGTAGATATTTGGATGTTAATACTTTTTTGTATGTGTGCTGTTACTTAAATAAAGGCATTCACAAAGAAATCTGGGAATAATTAAGAAAACTATACAGGTAAATTAAGATGTCAGAAAGCACTTGATCTTATTCTCAAAGAGAAATATGGGGAAAAAAATGTTTTTTTTGTATATTGTAGAGTCTGTGGGTAGAGAGAACCACCCTGATCTTGGTGCAGAGTTTACCTGGAATATCTCGTTGGTTTGAAGTGGAAAAACGTGAAGTAGTGAGTATAAGATCTTTGAAATGAATTGATTGCAAAAAGTATTGTGTTTTGGTTTACTTCCTTATCCATATGTTATGTGAAAAAGACTAAGATTTATTACCATATCTAATTTCTTTGAGCAGATTTTTAAACTGGCTACATCTGTTATTTACAAAATATTCTGAGTTGTCTAATTTCTCTTAACTTGAAAAATATTATCAAGAGGCCATCCTTATGATTCATATAAACAGTTGAAGATATGAAGCTGAGAACCATAATGGACAGTCAGAATACAGCCAAAGGCAACACTTAATGTCAGCAAATTGTTTTCTTAAAACTTAGTATGATCTAACATTAATACTTAGAATGTAGAGATATTCTAAGCTTAACATATTTTTCAGTATTCTTGAAAAGGAAGCACTCTCCAAGTGCTGGAAATATAATAAACTCCATGTGGGTACATCTCTGTCTTTGCCTGGAGCTCTGCTGGTTACCGGTTCTCTGCATGGGCACGGAAGCATGCCTACGCAGAACTTGCAGGAATAGGGCCTAACGTAGCAATCTGTTACTGACACGTTGTAATTTTGCCCTGTTCCTTTTTGTTATTTTCTTAGAAAACTCTTGAATACTTTTGAAATGTTTTCTGAGGAGTGTTCCTGATCTAACGATCTCTAAATAATTGGTCAAGTTTTGAGCCCAAGAGTATAACGTATGTAACTATTCTCCTTCCTGACAAAAACAGTCTTATAATACTCCCATTAAATATAAGGATACCATTGTATAGCTCACTTTCTTTGTAAAATCTGTTCTGTTTTTATTTTATAATACTAGCAAAATTTCGTTCTTCCAGCCTTCTAATGTTGTCCTGTAGAAAAACAAAAATAGAATTTAGTAAAGATCAGAAATAAGGAATTTGTTAATTACTCCTACTAGGTCCTTCCTACATTATTAGGGCCCCAATCTACTTATTACATGGAAAATGGAAAACAGCAGAAGATCCTCAGTTAGATCTTGTGTTACCATTATAGTCATCTTTTCCGACAGTGAACTGTAATATTTTTTCCTGGGAATAGACTAGAGCATGACTCAGATTTGTGTCTGTACAGAAAATAGTGGCAACTGCAGGCCTGTACTCTTCACATCTTTCTGCTTTTTGCTTTTCCTGCAGTTCATACTAACTGAATAAAACTTCCTCACCCTTTAGGAAGGACAGGCATGTCCTGTGTGACTGTTTTTGACTATGTCTTTATTAGCAACTTAGTTCAAATCTTACATAATGTTGGCTTCACTTTAGTTGGGGGAACTAGCTCATCCATGCTTAAGCTCTACTCTTAACGGCACAGTGCGATCTCTCTGAAGTGGAGCCCAAATTCGAGTAAAGCTGCCAAGGACGGCTTAGGCATAGCCCTGAATTCCAGCAGTTTCACTGAATGCTAAAGTGTATTAGTGTTCTGCTGCAGGGGCTGAGCAGTCTCACAAGGTCAGGTTATGAATCTAGAAGAAAAGGGAGGTTATTTCTTTTGGTCTCTGATTACATGATAAAATTAATTAGATTACATGATAAAATTAATTATTTCTGTTCTCAGATGTTTTTACAGTGTAGCCCACATGAGAAGAACTTTTTCTGCCAAATACTCTAGAATATAGTATAACCTTGTTTTCTTCTTAGAAATCAGCAAAACTGCCTTTAATAAATTTAATATTTTAATTGAAGATTAAACATTTGCAATGCTCCTCACTCCCCTTTCAGGTAGAAATGAGTCCTCTTGAGAATGCTGTTGAAGTCTTAGAGAATAAGAACCAGCAACTGAGAACACTGATTAGTCAGTGTCAAACTCGACAGATGCAAAATATTAACCCTCTCACGATGTGTCTAAATGGAGTCATTGATGCAGCAGTTAATGGTGGAGTTGCTAGATACCAAGAGGTAAGAAATTTATTTAGAATTTGTTTATTAAAATCTATTATACTAAAGTCTCTGATTCTTTCTTTGTACAGAAAATGCTGTGTGAATTGAGGACAAACTACTATATCAATAATATTCTTAATGATACATTATTTCCTTTACTGCAGTTTTGGGTGTGGTCATGTTAGATATGTATAACTTTATTATCACAACTCTTCTGCCACAAATTTTATAATAAAATTATGCCAGTGAGAAGCAGATTCACAATTCCCTTGCCTTTACCTTTAGTGGACAGTGATTTTTTTTCTATGAAATATTACAGTGTAATTACAATTACCTTTATTTTCCCCCCTCCTCCTTTTTATTTTAACATCTCTTCAGTTTCTTTTTAGGTCAGGAGATAGCTCTGGCTAACCAGCCATTTCCTATTGTGTGCTAACATTCTAATTTTAAGAGATTTAATTCTTAACAAAAAGGGATTATCTCAGAATCATTTTTCTAGATCTTTCTTTTTTTTTCCTTCTCCAAGTTTTTGAGGAAAGTTGTTTGTTGGAAAAGTTTAGTGAGAATTAATGCATATAATTAAGAAATATCTAGACTTCTATCCCCAATGCTAGATTTGTGCTAAAAAGTTGTTCCTGATTATCATCATCTTTGAATCACCCTAAAAAAAAACCTTGCGTATTTGGGATGCTGTATTTCCGCAAAGTTCTGTGTAATTTTGAGACTACAGTGAAAAGAAAAGAGGGATATTTTTTCTAGCCCAGTTTGATGTCCCTCTTTCTTCTAGTAGCATTGTGATATACTTGAGTCTGGTTGTTCCTTTTCCATTGAAATATAAATCAAATTGAATAATGTTCTGTCCACTGTCTCAAAGGTAAAATTTATTGCAAGATTCAGTGTTCACTCCACAGTGTTAAATTTGATAAAACTGCATCTAAATTAATTACAAGACATTGAGTCTGCTATAGTGTTAGAATCTCTGTCGCTAATACTGCAACAATATGAAAACTGTGGGACTAAGGCAGAGCACTACCCTGGAGCAATATGGTCATGTCAGCACTATGTCTGGTTTGAATTAGCAATATCTGAGTTTGGTCAGAGCTGGCTGGGTATCTCTGCGTAGCGCTCCGTTCTTTACAAGCGTATTAAAGGTGGTAGCTTTCTCCTTTCCTTTTGCTGTTCTTTGCTGCAATTCTCAATCTCTTTTCTAGTTTTTTGTTTCCCTCCTGTCTTTTCTGCATCTGTCTCTTTTCAGATAGATAGATTTATGTCCTATTTTGTGTTGTAAGCATCAAAATTGATAGTGATAGTTGCGAGGTTTTAGGTTTTTTTTCTATTTCACCTTCATTCTCTTTGCATGTCCCCTTTGCAGTCTGCCATTTTGCCATTTCTTATCTCCCTTCTTCCTTCCATTTGTTCATTTCCTCTGCAAGTGCTTCTCTTTACCCATCTGTTTGGTTTGCTTTAGCCTTCTCTTCTGTACACAGCTGAAAACTCAGTCAATCTTGGAGCATGTGCTCTAAGGTAAGCATGACCATGTCTCTACAGATATCCTCCTTCCCTTTTTGCAGCTTCCCAACTTTAAGTGCAAGACTCAGCAAATACATCTTTTGGCCAGCTGCTACCTTCTTGAGTCCCCCCCTCCTTTTTCTTCCTTTTCTTTCCCCTTCTGCCTAATTGGACAAAAAGCAACCACCTCCAATTATCCATCCCTTTTGCTGATATTGCAGGTGTTACGGCTGCCATGTCTTTCACTGGTTTTAGTACAGGAGCAGATCCCAAGAAAATATGGAGACATGATAGTTATTATGCAGTCCCTACATGTATGCTAAAAAATGGTGGTAGGTTGAACCAGTGACAGTCTGAACACCGCTGGAAAAGCAGGAACTGTGCTTTGTGCCCATAAACACCTCTCACATTGTAATTTCTGCTATAGAATGTATTTCTTTCAGCTCTTTCACATGTGCTAGAAGAGTCAAGGCACTTTCATGTTTAATTAGTGGAAGCCACCAGTTCTAAGAATATTAGTGGATTTAGTCAAATTCTGTTTTCTTTTTTTTTCTAAAATACTGAGAATTTTGTTAAAGTTAGATATTACATCTCTGAGTCATATTACAGATCTGTATAATTCTCAGCCCAAAACTACTGGCACACCACCTGCTTGGTATTGAAAGAGCATTAAGCTTGTAGATGAGGAAAAAATTAACAGTTGGCAGAAGTTTGGGATTTGGGATTTTAGCAAGAAGAGGGCTCCTCCTTACTCTTTGAACATGAAGTCTTGTAAGTCTACTGATCTAAAGTGAAAGGACCGGATGAAATAAGTGTTCTTCACTACAGTGTTGGGATATTCAGACCAGGTCTCGACACTGTTTCTTATTAAAGCTTGTCACAGCATGAAGTTTTGGAGCTGAATCAGAGCAAGGTGGTATATTTATCTCCAGCTCCACTCCTACCCTTATTTACAAGTGATTATGCATGGCAGAGATTTTAACAGGTGAAGTTGGATGGAGAGCCTTGTGAGAGGTTTTTGAGAGAAACACTAAGGCAAGTGGAAAAGGAAAACACAGCACAAAGCAACCAGTATTATTCTCTCAGCTCTGTGGATAGAAAACCATGTCTATGTACAAGTACGTATCCAGAGAGCTTTTGTGACAAATGCAGTCTGAGAAGGTCTGGAATTTTCTTCGCGAAATAAAGTCAGGAAATGCTGTAAATGCAGTATAATGCCCTTGCAAGGTAAGATAGATGCCATGGTAAGAAAGATGCGACTCTGAACAAAAAGGGGATTGCTCTGTCCAGGCCATTGCTGGTGGGTAAAATGATGCCAGCATATTATGACTGATACAATTTGAGCATTGGAGATGGGATGGAAAGTCATGTACGCTCATGAACACACCTGTGTGTTGGTCAGATGCTCCTGAAGCAAGTGTGGCTTTTTGAAAGCAATGTCATTGAGAGTTATTCAAAACATTATTTATATTAAGAGTGAATAAGAGGATACTGTTGCACTTTTAATACATGCAGTAGCTTACAATTCCACACTGTTCTTAAGATGTCTTTATATCCAGCGTAAAATAAAGTATAATAGAGCTCCTAATAGGAAAAGACAGGGAAAATCTAGCTCTATGTAATTATTGAAATGCCTGCGCTACAATTGATGGGGAAGAGATTTTTAGTTCAGATGACTTTTGATTTGTTTCATCTCTGATTTGCAAGTTTCCAGATTGGATTCAGGATCTGTCCTGGATGTTAAACAGCTGGTGAATTCCACTTCACGAACGGTTCCACTTTATTTGACCGTATTCTCCACCAGTGTGGAAGTGAATAATTATTTTGCGTGTTTTAATATCTTCTGTTGCAATAGAAAGAAGTAGGAGCTTTTGTTTTGAAAATAGCATTTAAAACTGGTGTAAAGTGATGTATTTCAACTCACTTTATGTGACTTTGTAATGTTATTGTTTTCTGCTTAGGCATTCTTTGTCAAAGAATACGTCTTGAACCATCCAGAGGATGGAGAGAAGATCACGCGCTTGAGAGAGCTAATGCTTGAGCAGGTAAAGTGGGGAGAAAAAACTGAGCAGGTGGCCTGGTCAGTTGTTCTAGCTACAGTTGACATGACTCAAAATAAAATATGAAATTTCAAAGGATAATTGCGCAGTGGTCTTCAATATTCCAGACAGATGGTAACTTCCTATATAAACAGGTTTCCAGGTTATATTCTACCTGGTCCTTTTCATCATCCTCTCTAGTAACTTCAAACTAATATAAATTAAAGGTTTAACAAGAGGCAACGTTTGTCTTATGGTGGCAAATACTTCCACAGCATATTTTACCAACTGCTGCAAAATATACATTATTTTCACCAAAACGTTTAGTATAATTAGAAACAAAAGCAAAAAAACAAATCGTAATGCAGTAGAAGATTTCTAATGATAATTGCTGGTGTATGTAGGCACTATAATAAATATTAAGTGATGAAATTAAACAGTTGTGTTCTATGCATTATATGATTTTTGTATTGTTTCATTTTTTCTGTTTACTACAGTCCTTATATTTTGAGTATTTCCTGTGGAATGTGCTAAGGAAAACAAAAATCAAAAATAAATGAACTGCATAGATTTTGATGGACCTAAGTGAAATATAGCTCCTAGAAATGGTTTTATTGCATTAAAAACAGTACATTTTTATTTTGGTCTTCATTTTCCTTTGTTTCACCAAAACAATAAGAACATAAAAGGGTCTCCAGCTATTGATTTGATTAAGTAAGAAGCCAAATGACTAAAATTAAAGTAGTCAGCTCCCTAGGTTAAAAGACTTTTTTTAAACCAAATATTTCCAAAGTGGAAATTAAAGGAAAACATTTAGAATTTTTCTTTGGGAAAACTCAAAGTGGAAGGTTTATTTCCCCTCCACCCAGTAACTGTCAGGCTACAGAGACATGAACAATGTAATTCGATCACAGGGCAGGGGCTACGTGAATAGGAGAATGGGAGCTGGGCAAAGGACACAACAACTCAAATCTACAGTAGCTCAAAAGGAAGCAGAGATTACTGACAATCTGACCAGGAAGACAATTATTTATGTCTAGAAGGTCTACCAGCATCAATTATAAAGTGTCTCCATTTGGAAGTGATGAAGTAATTTATTTTGATCAAATAATTGTGCTGCAGTATGTCATCATTTATTAAATGACATTTACCTGTTGTTGTTCTACGCAGCATGCTGAAATTTCAAACTCTACACTAGGTACTATGTACTCTAGGTTAGAGTATTGGAATTTGGCAAGGTGAAAATTCCATTTTTCATCAGTATTGTGGTATCTTTTGGTCAGAGCAGCTGAAGGGACAGATCCTCTGGGAGTTGAAATCATAATAGGTTCAGTGATCTCACTTTCATTTAGATAATGTACAGTAATTTACATCTCAATTTCAGTTTTTCAGGCTATAGCTAATCTCACTAACGCTTGCAATTTAAAATCAGAGTTAGTAACTTTCCATGATAAAATTTGAATTACAAGCAATACCAGTTAAAAACTGTCTGGTACACACAAATGATTTAATAGAAAGTGCAAAACATTCAAAAGGGCCAGGATCAGTGTGTGAATGTGAATTCTTACCTAAAGTCAGTGATGTTGTGTGGATGTATACTCACTGAGAATCTGATTCAAAATATCAGCTACATGCTCTCATCCAAAGACACTACAGCACAGTGTAACTATTTTGTTTTTAAATTCAACTTTATCTGACTCATCACTTAACCAATTCAATATTTTAAGTGTGTATGACCAAATTTGTGCAGGATCTGACTTTTAGCAAATTAAAAGTTTTAGCAATGTTATTCTGAAGCCTATTGGGCCTTATATCGAGGACGCTCATATAATCACCACTTTCTGAAGTTACTGTGGAGTTGAAATACAGCAGGGAACTGTGGACATCCTTGGAAATATATTCCAAGGTCTCTGGCAGATGTGTCTGTGTATTGTGCTCATATTTTATGTTTCGTGTATTTTATCTCATAGAAAATTGCTTTTATTTAGGGTTTAGAACTGCTCGTTTGTACAGTTACCATTTAGCCAGATTTCCACTACATTATCCATAATGTTTTTTATATTAGAGTTGAATTCAAATAGGCTATATCCTTCAGAAAGTTAAATAGTATAAGGTGGAGAAGCATAAATCCTTCCCTGTATCATTGGTTTTGGTCTTAGGCCTTGTTTGGTTACAGGTCTTTCAGGTATTTAAATAGATGATTTTAATACAGTATGTGGGTTTTTTTGGATTAATGTCATAATTATTAATTGATCAGAAAAAGGAAGTATAAAGAGAACAGATCAAATTTTTTTGCTCCCTTTTCTCCTGTCTTGTCTGTAGGCTCAGATTCTAGAATTTGGCTTAGCAGTGCATGAGAAGTTTGTGCCTCAGGATATGAGGCCTTTACACAAGAAGCTGGTGGATCAGTTCTTTGTGATGAAGTCAAGTTTGGGAATACAGGTACGTGAGCAGGTGCACTGATGGGCTGTGAGACATAGTTTCGCTGCAGCAATGGCTGTTAATTTTCCTAAGCGACAAATAGTGACATCTTTTGGTTGTTTGTCCACATTACATCTTGGTGACATTCTTATGGTATCACAAAGTTAAGAGAAAGCTAACAAACTTTCCATACAATGCAGAGAAAAACAATCATACGTTACTAAAGGGAAAGTATCATCAGTCTAAAAATTAAAATTTTTTCTTTTACTTATGATGAACCTGATCCAAAATGCAGATACACCTATTCAAATGAACATTTGTGTCTCACAAAGTGCTTAATGGTGTTATGTTCATTTTAATTAACCTTCTTTTAACCATTTGCCAGGAATTTTCCACCTGTGTACAAGCTAGCCCCATTCATTTCCCAAATGGAAGTCCTCGTGTATGCCGAAATTCAGTACCTGTTTCTATGAGCCCTGATGGTGCCAGGGTAATACCTCGACGCAGGCAAGTTAAATTACTAGAAATTGATAGGTTTTGTTTCTTGCAAAAGATGACTCATAAACTGTTGTTGTGTGAGTGCTTGCTGGTAAGCCTGAAGTATCTTCAGGCACAAATAGATGATATATATAATCAATTCCCTCCCCCCCACCCTTCATAAATTCAAATTAAATTGTGGAGATTAATAAAATGTGCTGTTTTCTCATGATACCTGATTAATAAACCATGACTGGCAACGACAATGAGCTATTTTCTATTTCATTATTCCTATAATAGTCCCTTGAGTTACCCAGCTGTCAATCGGTATTCATCCTCATCACTGTCATCCCAAGCTTCTGCTGAAGTCAGCAATATCACTGGGCAATCAGAAAGCTCTGATGAAGTTTTTAACATGCAGGTACAAATTATTATCATTCTTCAGTTAAAACAAGCTAAAATGCATTTTTCTTACAAAGATATTTGCTAAGTTAATGCTTCTGTTCATTATTCCAGTCAGAATTCTAAAAGTTCCTGCTGATTAGGAGTTCACCTCCTTATCTTACAAAGAATAGCTTTTTATGTAACTATTTCTTCCAAACTGAGACTGTGAATTTATGACAAAAGTAATAAGCAATGCACTTTGATGCAAAGTCATCACCTTACCTACTCTTTTTTGTCCAATTGTCACAGTTGTGATGTAATTATTTTAATATGTTAATTATATTTCTATTTATTTGATATTATACTAAATCTTTATGTGTAGCTACATTAAGGCTTCTTATACTAGTTTGCTACTTTGAGATACAAAAATACTAGTCTAACCAATCACAAGTTCTTTGTTTTAGTGAAGCACGTATTATAAATTTATGTTTTCCAAACTGGTAAGTGTGATGTGGTAACAACAGCATCTGTTTTATACGCAGCCTAGTCCATCTACCTCAAGTTTGAGTTCTACTCACTCAGCTTCACCTAATGTGACCAGTTCTGCTCCATCCAGTGCCAGAGGTCAGTGCTTGTCCTCTCTGCTAAACCAGGTTAAATGGTTCTTGAAAGGTTACACAGCTGAATCTCTAAATATTTTCTGCACACTGTCACTGGTGGGACATCAAATCCAGTAAATTGTTTGAAGAATGTGATTTATTGGCAGTAGACAATGTCTGTTATAAAATTCCTTACACAATTGAAATGTCTGAATGTCACCATGTGAATTTAGTTGCTTGATACATTTATATTCCAGCCTCTCCTCTGTTGTCTGACAAACATAAGCATTCCCGAGAAAACTCTTGCCTGTCCCCCAGAGAGAGGCCCTGCAGTGCCATCTACCCTACTCCTTCAGAAACCTCGCAGGTAGGAAGCTTGCTGGGAGGCCTCTTAACTTGAGTAGTTAATAGAAAGATAAAGGAGCTTTTTGAACTTTGAACAGATTCAGTGTTTTCTCACTGCTGTTAATTTTGGTTTGGTGTGCCTTGAAATGGACAATAGTATATGTACTGTCGGAAAAAAGGAAAGGTGATAAGCATATTTAAAAGGCAATGCCTATTTATAAGTACCTATTCTGTAAAATATTTGACACGTACAGAAAAGATAACGTGAATAGAATGCACTAAACTTTAAATGGATCACATTTCTGCTTACTTTGTTTAGGTTTAAACCTATTTTTGATATTTACTAATTGAAGTGAGAGACATGAAAGGCCTATCAAATCACATAGTCTGCTTGCCTGAAATATCACTGTTTGTTCAGTCTAGGGAAGAAAGAAGATGGGAAAACTGCTATTGCAGCAGTTGTGCATGTTGACCTGCCCTTTAATTTCTTCTGAAATATCTGATTCTAGCCACTGTCAGATAATAATCCAAGCCATGTGGCAATTCCTATTTTTCAATGTGATTTCAGAAGAAAGAAGACTGACTGACATTTTTGTTACCCCAAAGGAAAGAGTAGGAGTTGAGTTCTTACCCTAAAAGTACTGTTGCATAAGTCTGTGTATAAAAATCTATATCCTTTGAATATTCTGAAATGCAAAATGAGTTTGAGGCTGCCAGTTTTGAATCCTAATTTCATCTTTTCTTCTTAATGGACCTACTTTTCTACAGTGCTTTCCTGTAATATAATTGCTGTTTTAATCGATTCCATCATGCAACACAGCTCTTGCTGAAGCAGAAAAAGAGACAAACACAAACAGACTGTGATAGGGCCCTCTTTTCAACACTAACTCTCATTTCCACCGGAAGTTTGGCCTCTGATAAAATACCACTTGGTAGTTCAGGATCCTTTGTTTTAGAAACAATTTGTTGCTTTCTCTTTAATGGTATTTCTGTCTCTTGCTTCTTCAGTTATTGAGTTGGTTCTTGATTTAATTTTTTCTTCTTTTCTATATAAGTCCTCATGCTGTTACCTGAGGGCTTAAGAACTAATACTGAAGGTTAGCCAGACTATAACAGCAATTCTCAGGAACTACTTACTGATATATCTACTGGGCACTTTCTCAGTGGTAGGAGAGCCAAACCAGCATAGAGGAAAGACGAGATGTTCTTTATATAAAGCGGTTTTACAATTTGCCACAAAGAAAAATTGTCCCATTTTTGCTCCCAGACTGCAAACTCTTGCTTTGCCAAGTGGAATGCGACTTCTCTCCCCCACTCTACCAGAGATTCGATAAGGGAGGCTGAGGAGCTCGTAGGCCCAGTCTCCGTTCTCTCAGAGACTCGCCTGACAGCAAAATCTCCCAATCTGTCTCTACCCTCAGTGTCCCAAGAGAGGGTAAGTAGAAAATTAACTTTCTCATACAAAGAAGTATGTTTCAAAGGTGAAAAGGTTTGGCAATTTCTTTTTGCTCTCATAACTGTAAACGAGGATAAATCTTTATAGGGAAAGAAACAAGTTTTCCTCAGGTGCTCTGTTCCCTGGGCAGCAGCAATGGACTGTGATCAACGGGAAAATTCTGATTCCCTGCCTTCTGAGTAAGATGGGGGAAGAAAAAAAAAAAGAAAAAAAAAGAAAAAAGAAAAAAAAGAAAAGTCCTCTGGAGAATAGTAAGGAGATACCTTAGAGATACCTGCAACTCTCATTAGAACTTAGATGCTCAAACTGTTCTTTGCCCTTCCTATTTTTGTTCTAACAACAGTTAACTTTTACAGTCTTGGTTGGAGCTTCATACTATGCTCATGAGAAAAGGACCACCAATTTCTGAATTTCTTTGTTATGGCTTAATGAATGAATGTTTCACAATTGTTTTCAACCTGGAAGCATGAGATGCACAGGGAAATTCCTGCACTTCAAGTCCAAATCAAGTCCTTTCAAGCCATAGCTACCTCATTAAAAGAAGTTTGAAGGGCTGCATAGAATCCAGACCACAGCACTGCTGCACCTGATTCTCTCTTTCTAATTGCTGCTCAAGGTTGTATATGTACAGCTGCATTTGGTCAACATCCTTTTGTGCTTGCTTTTTGATCTCTGGCTGAGCGATTGTACAGTGTCTCTCTAGCTCTTTCCCATACTCTGAAGATGAATGCCTGTTGTTGTTGACTGGTTAAAAAGCCTCATTAGTTTTTGCTCTATTCTTTTTCCTAATTGAGTTTTTTAGCTTTCACATTTTTGGAGGTTTTTGCTCTTCATTAAACATTCTGTGATTGCTCTTGTTCTTCCATATGGCTTTATATTTCATTGTTTCAGTATGTCTTCATTTCTCTGTATTTCATGCAACTTCTGCATCTTTATCTCCATCACTTTGAGTTGCTTTCTCAGCCTCTGCTCTTGACCTTCACAATGAAAAACAGACTTCAGTTAAACAGTGTTTTTAAACTCACCAGCCAGCTCCTAGTACACTACTGGCTCACTACACAGTGAGCATTTGATCCAGACCAGGCATGAGCATGTGACTGTATTTTCTAATGCATTAGAGCACATACATACTGTTCACACCAACCTAGTTTTATGGTAAATCCAGGAAAACAGGTATTACCTGATCCAGTGTGACTCTAGGACAGCACAGGCAGGCAAATCTAGTGTAGCTTAAAGTCTGCCAAGGCATTGCCCTACCAGATGTTTTTGAATCAAGTTGAATTGGCCAAGTATTTGTTCCTCATTTTGACCTGGGGTAGCAACATGTTTAGGCCCATGATAGCTGTTCTTTAACTAGGGTCATCATCACATGGAACCACAGCAGTCTCTCACTGACTTGGCATGTAGCAGCTGTTAACACTGGAAGGAGATAGGAGAATAGGACTTGACTTGATTTGGATTTCATTGATTGTCTGATCTTCTCTTTAAAAAAAAAAAAAAAAAAAAAGTAGTTTCCTCTGTTCTGCTTTTCTTTGGCAAGTACATATAAATTGCTGGTAGGATTAACTATATGTTGTTTATTAAATACCAGTGGCCCACTGATGATTTGAATGTTGCCAAAGGAAACAATTTGCAGAATTTTAAAATAGTTTCATACAGTTCCTGTGATTTTTTTTTTTTTTTTTTTTTTTAGAAAAAATAGTATTCAGAAAAGAAGATAAACACACATTATGCATCAAGTCTTATCCGCAAGAGAACTAAGAAGGCTACTGCCAAAAGTCAGAGTTGGGAAAAATATGGCTCTTCTAAGGAAACAGCTATAACTTGATATTGTCAAAAGTTACGCATTGCACAAATCCTGATTCTTCAGTGAAATTCTTGCAAATCTATCCCTTGCTCAGCATTCTATCAAGTCAGCCTGGTTGAATTTCACTTAAGAAATGAGCCTTATTTTATCTTTCAGGGAGCAGGAAACTGCCAGAATTCAGTATATAATAATCCTCCCAATAATTCCAGGGTGTTCAGTTTTCAGAAAACTAGTCTATTCACTATTTATATATGGATATTTTATTAAAATATTTATGTTCTCAGGTGAGGTTTATCGCTGCCTCCAAGCAGATCTGTGTGTGGGGGGGTGGTTAATAACAAAAAATATAACAGTTTTCTCAAAGGCCACTGAAATACAACTGTAGTTATGCATAAGCCATGCTGTTTTCAATTTCCAGAGAATGCTGTTTAATCATATTGGAGATGGTGCGCTGCCACGAAGCGATTCCAGCCTGTCTGGCCCTGACAAGGGTGAGTGGAAATGCTGCGCTTTACCAGTCTTGGAATCAATGAAAATATAATTCATGTGTGATATTACTGGAGAATGCCAAGCCTTTTGAGCACTTGAAAAAGAATTCCCAGTTCCAAAAATACTTCTCATCTCTAAGTTTTAAAACACTTCACCAAAAAAGGGCGGAAAGAAAGTAGTATCTGCTAGAACTGAGTGGTGCATTCAGAAGGGTCCAGAAGTTTGCAGGAAGCCAGTTGGTGATGGAGCAGCAGGTTGCAGCCGGCTGCCTGTGAGAGCGGTCCTTTCCCTATCTGGTTCAGTAGAGAGGAGGACTCGGGGACAGCGAAATGATGAACTGGAGATGATGAACTTCTGGAGACTGGGCAGGAGGAAAGCTAAAGAGATGGGTATAGTCCTGAAGTTTAGTACCTGCAGTTCCTCTTTAGCCAGACAGAAATCATCATGCTTTTGGTTACTCTTCAGAAGGGGAAAGATCATTTTGATTTTTCTCAGACTAAATGATAAACCTATTAATTTCCATTAAAAAAAAATACTTTTTATAATTTTACAAAAGGGGAGATCCAATATTGTTGGCACAATTGCACAATTGTTAGTTCAGAGCAGTAAACTTTCCGCTTTACTCATTTCATTATGTGCTCCCTTTTGTTGCACCCTGAATAAAGGATACAATAAAACAGATGTATTAAAACTAACATTTCAAGAAAGTAGCCTAACAAGAACTGACCAGGAATCATATTTTCAGCAATGACAGTTGATTTTAAAAAATATATATATATATTTTTTTTTTTTTTTTTGCTTTCAAGTTTTGGTGAAAACTCAAGTGTGAAATTTTTCACACAGCTGAGAAACATATGAAATAATTTAACATGAAAGTGTCAAAACTTTTCCATTGGCCTACGCAGCCAAGAACATTACAGAATTGTTAAAATAAAATATTCTCTCCTGCAGACTTCAGCAGTCCAAAGAACTGACTGCTTGGATAGCTTAAAAGAAAAAATTGGCTTGTCAAAGATTCAGGCATTTGAGGGACTTAGGCCTGGTGCCAAGTCATTTTTAGGATGAGGACAAAACCATACTGCTAGGTGACAGCCTACAATAAAAAGCAAACAATGTATTGCATATTTTGGCAATGAAAAGTCAAAATGATCTTCTAGCAGATAGAATTAGTACTCGGTCTGCTATTCTCAAAGTCAACTAATGTACAATTATACTGTAACAATATTGTTACAGATATAACACAAATATCATTTGTACTGTACTTCTTGTATTAAGTGTCTGGTATAAACTAGTATAGTGGGATTCCAGTCCTTCTGAGAGCCATTAGTGTTGCTGCAATAGCAATAATTGATATCATCAATTAGCAATCAGCAAGGGTGCTTTGCTTTTTACACCATCTTTGTAAATGAGCATGGACTCCTTGCATGTGGTTCTCTACTTACTGGTGTGACAGAGACACACAAGAAGTAAACTGCCATGGCATGGTACAGCGTGTTGTTATTTCTTGAAAACACTTTAAACTTGATGGAAGAAGTCTGAGGTTTTTAAAGACACTCTATGAATTCTTCACTGCTGGGTTTTTGTTCTTTTTTTAGAAGTAGGTGTTTCACTGTTTATGGGGCATGTATAAGAAAAACTGCAGTTTTTAAGTTAGCTTTTTTCCTGTCCGTGTTAAGTGCCCTGTCTTTCTGTCTGCCTTCTTGCCAACATTGGTGGCTCTGTGATAATACAAAATAATCTGGTTCTATTATGGGAGCTATTCCAGGCCTTAGGGGCTAATTCAAAGTCATGGAGTTTGGCAAAAGTAACGCAGATAAATAAAGCAGCCAATTTTATACATGTCAAAGTGTCAGTCAATTTACATGATCAAGTAGAGATTCTGGATGATGGATACAAACAAGGTGTGTAAGTTGTCTTAGTCCACAGGAATTTCTTGGTTTTAATTTTCTCTGACATTTTCATTTCTTTCCCTTTTCACTCCCTCTGTTTTGTGACCTTCTTTCCACTTTTTTCATTTCTGAGTTTGTAGCCTGTGCAGGCAACAAAAGACTGTTAACACTGGGAGTTTTCAGAGGGATGTTGATTGAAATTTGGCGACTTTCTTTCTCTAGCACCTTCCATATGTAAAATGATTTAATGGAAACTGTGAATAGTCTGTTCCATTCTGCCTAGACACCTTTAAATAGGAGTCTGCTGGAAAGATAAACTGATTATATTAACAGGCTTCAAGCTTATCTGCCTTTGTGGCTGGATCTGGGGTGCACCAAAGTGCTATTTCAGGTGCTACTGCTGTTGATGGTCTGAACTGCTTTACAATCTCAGCCTGGCCTGAGGGCCAGATGCGAAAGTCAGGCAAACCCCGAGACTGACAGGAATTACTGAAGAGCCTTTCAAACGCTGATGTAATCATAAAAACTTTTCAGGCATGCTGTTAAGTTGTTTAACATTTTCGCTCTGCATATTTCTAAGCTCATGGATAAAGGCAAGTCAGGGAGCTTGAAACTGAGAGCTAGAAGTGTTGATACATATGTCAACTTTTTCATTCTCTTCCAGCTGTGAACACCACCCCCAGCAGCTGGAGCCTGGACAGTGGGAAAGAAGCCAGAAACACATCAGAAAGTGGAAAGCTTATATCTCCCCCTGTGCCACCAAGACCTGCACAGACTGGTGAGCGTATGGACATTTCGGACTAAGCTCAAGTAAAAAAAAAAAAGATTTACATGAGGGCTTTGGTTCTTTCCACTCTGATTAACCTTTAGCTTCTTGGGCAGGTTAATTTATTATTTGATTACTTATATGGAAGGCTGTAGAACTGCAAGGTATTTTCATCTTGTTAGTGATCTCTGTAGCATTCTGTTTCCAATACTTTGCCTCTTCACTTAAAGACTTACTAGTTTCAAACAGTTTATGCTGGTACTAGAAAGGATGATTGAATTTAATCTTTTGATCTTATGATGATTGGAGGTTAGCAGTCAGAAATTATAATTATGATAAAAAGAATCTTACTGGTCAGTGAATGCACAGCAATCATGGATGGGAATGAGTGCTGTTACTGTAACCAATTTGCCCTTCAAAAAAGTAATTTCCGTTTAAAGGAAAATCTGTTTAAGTGGTACTATAAATATAAATGTTCTCAAGAGAATGAAGATGCTTTTCATTTAGCGTTATGTCTCAAAGTATGTCGAGGCATGTTTACAGTATGTTTACAGGTATGTTACACCTGTAAACATTTGGTGTAAGTACATGTATTGTGTTTTTTTCTTATTTGACATATAAGTGCAGAATATATTTCTTAGAAAAAGAGAAGGGGAAAGAGTATGATACTGACTTTTTTGAATCCTGTTAGAGATTGATAGGATATGAAGCACTTTGACAAATTTTATATCGCTGTAAAGAAGACAGATGCAGAAATTGTATTGGTTCTACCGGAAGATAACCTTGAAAACAAAATAAAACAAAATCTTTAAAACCTTTACAGCCACTGATCAGGTACATAGAGGGAACCAGGGATAGTGCTGGGTGTAGAATGATCTCCAAGACTTAGTGAGAATCCTAATGTGAATAGTGCACTGAAATCTTTCTAACTTTACAGCATCACCAGCAAGACACACAGCCTCCATTTCCCCTTCTCCTGCTGGCAGATCAGCAATGAAGGTACTGTCTTATTGCAGTGAATCTCCTTTGTTCATGTTGTGGGGTAGATTTTATATATTTAATATGTTGTTTGGGATTTTTTTTATCATCATCATATGCCTATGCAAAATCCATTCACAAGAGTAAGTAGCCAAAACAATCACAGATTAAAGATTTTCAAAACTGCAGCCAAGAATCAGATTGTGATCTTTAGACTCTTTAAGTTCTTAAAATTAGGCTTCTCACCTACATGGATAATCAAGCCCATCTGAGTCAGTGGAGAGAAGGGAGCATAAGAAACAAATGTAAGAAATGCCAAGTGGTCCATCCACCCCAGAATTCTGTCTCCAGCAGTGGCAAAAGGAGATGCTAATGAAGCATCCTGGCATACAGCCCATTCCTCTTACAACAGCTCTGAATGCTGGGGGAGTATCAGGGATGTTAGAAGGTTATCCCTGCTTTAGTCATTTTAGTATCCAGTGCCTCTGCAGAGCAATCTAGGGAGGTTGTGTAAGAAGCTGGAAGTAGTCTGAAGCCTGTCGGTAAGCTACATTAAGCACAGGCTATGACTAAACATTTGTTCTTCTCTGACAGTTAGGCACCCCTGGCCATAGGGGATCCTGGCTGTGAAGTCCTCTTTTGAGGACAGATGCTGAACTGAGCAGGGTAAAGATACCTGAAAGTGTTGGTACCCACTCATTGCACAACAGCCTCTTGGTTAGAAAACTTGAGCAGGAAGCGTGAGTCTTCTGCAGCATGGGAGCTCATGAACACACAGCTTGCGTATTCCAGGAAAACCCCAGAGGAGCGAAGCGATACCCCAGAATGCCTCCTTTCCCCTTGAGGTCCCCAATCACAAGTCTGCAGTCATTCTCCCATTTGTCATCCCTTGAGCCTGTAATTCTTCACTTTGCAGCCACCCAGTGGTCCAGGTTCGGCCCAGCGTAATTGTGCTGCTCACCCTCAGGATGCTCTGTAGTCCCATTACCTTGGCACACCTTCCTGTGAAGTGAGCTCTGCCCCAGGTTTCACACTAACTGCTTCCTAGCAAGCTCTTCTGAGCATTAGGATACAAAAAGTGAGCAATTTTTCCTGTGTTCCTGAATTGACTGGGTGCTGATGATTCTTGGGGCCGTTTCAAGCTTGTCCTAACATTTTCCTCTAAAGACCTGAATAGAATTTAAGCATTTTCCAGCCAAACTGTGGCACAGCCTACTTGGGAAAGGGGTGCTGGCCCAGAATACTTCAGAGAGTTGTTGGATCTCACTTCGAGCATCCTTGAATTTCCAGACTCTTTTGGTGTCTAGACTGTTAATCATGACTGGTGCAAGCAGTCTGTATTGCTGTCAGGGACTAAGTGCTTATCCCTGCTCAGCCCCTAAATTCAAACAGACAGGATTTACACATATTTGCTCTTGTTTCGAATGAGAGAAGCAAAGCTCCTAAATCCTGTCTATAGCCACTTGGATTAAGTGCCAAGTGTTCTTGGAACTTGAACCAATTACATCATTTATTTGAAAACTTTGACCCCAGAAGTTTGTGTGGATGAGAATGAGCAGCAGCTTCCTGAAACAGAGGAACAGAACCTGAACCAAGTAGTTAAGCAGGACTCCCACTGTGTACAAAACATCTGCACCATATAATGACGGTTAAATAGAATTTGCTCTGCTTTTCCCTAGCCACATACAGAGCGCAATTTTTACCCTTTGTTCCAACTGTTACGTACTGCCAGAGAAAACCACCCAAATACAAAGCCCACTGATGTAAATTAAAATCTTTCCATTGCTTTCAGTGTACTGTGGATCCAGTCCTAAATGAATAATTAAGATTATCGCAACAGAATAAAGTCAGTGCAGCCAGCTCCATACACCTCTGCCCCTCTCCTTTTCCTCCTCCTCCTCTCCCTACCCTTTGCTGCATGGCTTGCACTTTCACTCTCATCTAAGCTGAGCAGCTGAGTGCCAACTAGTCTAACAAGAATTGGGGTCAGAAACCTGTCTTTGAGCCATGATTTCTCCATCCCTTTTTAGCCTGTGCTCAAGTCCATTATGTCTAGATTGTCTCAGATTGTTTTATGCAAAATCAGATACGTTGCAAAACCATTTCAACTTTTTTCTAACCTTAGAGTTTTCAGTAGAACTTGCTTCTCTAGAATAGGACTTCCCGACATTTTCAGGCAGGGTTTACTGTCCCTGCTTCCCATTCTTCATCAGCACTGTCATCACTGCTTGGACCTACAGCTCTCTGTCCCTCACCGCCCTCCAGAGACCTGCGAGGCTGCTGGTGTAGCAGCTTGGACCGTTTGCCCTGTCCCCTTGGGCATCTAATGCTGCTTTGCATCTTGCAGAGCAGTGCAGTGTGCCCAGAAACCACTGGGGAGCTAGGGGGGAGAGAGGGCGGAGGAAATAGGCTTCAAAATGCCATCTGCAGCAGCAGTAATTCCTTACCTCCTATGTTCCTGCTGCTGCTACTTAATAGCAACACTAACTGCGGGCAGAGCTCAGGCTAGGAGTCCAGCAGAGGTTATTAACTTGGCATCTGCTCTGCACTTCGCCTCCGATTTTGGTGCATGCCACACTTGAAAATGATGCCACTATCTAAATGCACTTTTTGCTGCATGCCTGTGCACTAAAATTGTGAGAAAAGCCTTGGAAAATGAATTTTAAAGGAGAGATGGCAATAGCAGAAACACTGAATGTGATGCAAGTACTGTGTTCTGGCATTAGGGGGCAGGCCACTACCAGTTACACACAATGCGATTATGTATTCCATTTTAAGAGCCAGGAAATTTAAGGGTTTTTTTTCTTTTTAAAAGACTTGCAGATTTTTCTAGAGTATGATGATGGGGAGATAACATTTAAATACAGTTTTACTTCCACTGGCATGAAGCACTGTTTAAGGTATACTTAGGCACTCTTGAAACCAGCTTTTTATTGGTTTCAAACAGGATCATAATTAAGAAGAGGTGCAATGGTTTACATTTATCAAGCCTCAGAATCTGTGCAAAATGTGTATGTTTGTTTTTAGTTTTAGCAAAGAAATGCTAATCCCTAATTCACTCTGGGTGACTCCTCCTGATGTCCTTTCCTTTGAGCAGGGTTCTGTGCAATCATTTACCCCCTCTCCAGTCGAATATCACTCTTCGGGGCTCATATCCAATTCCCCGGCGCTGTCGGGAAGTTACAGCAGTGGCATCTCTTCGCTCAGCCGATGTAGCACATCCGAAACATCGGGCTTCGAAAGCCAAGGCAGTGAACAAACAGGAACTGCTCCAAACTACAGCGTTTCCGAGGAGCCTGTGAGAAAAGAAAGTAAAACCCCGCCACCTTACAGTGTCTATGAGCGAACTTTGAAGCGCCCCGTTCCACTACCTCACAGCCTCTCCATCCCGGCCGCTTCGGACCCACCAGCACTGCCACCCAAACCACAGCTCGTCCGGCCAAACAATCTGGAAAACAGTAGCAGGAGGACTGAGCAGGTTCCTCGGCCGAGGCCGCTTCCTCGGAAAGTGTCTCAGTTATGAGAAGTCACTTTTGTATTCAACGGCAATGAATTCTTTACCGTTTAAGAAATAATATTTTTTAAAAATGGTAAAATACATTTAGTTAGGCACTTTAATATTTTACCGACCTTTTCTTTTAAGTAATTTTTAAATGCTTATTAATATTATGTTGCACATTTTTAAAAGAAGTTACTAATTTAGGTTGCCAGATACTATAGGAAGCACGAATGAGAGACTTTTCTTAATTTCATGGTGGTGAAATACTGATATACACTTTTATTTGTACCTTACTTTTATTAAAAAAAAAAAAAAAACTAAAACCCTACAGCTCTCATCTGAGTTAGCTGAATGCTTCTTACAAAATACGGAATATACTGACTGGATCTTTATTACTAGAATAAATGCACGCTTTATAACAAAGTAGTCCGTAGACTAGGGTGTTTCTGCAAGTAGGCTGAAAGTTGTCTCTCTTATCCAGTGAACAGGTTAGTCATTTCAAATGTCTGTGGAAGAACAGAGATATAATGCAAGTTATACTGCAGAGAAGTGTTGCAAGAATGTGGTCTGGAATTTTTCAAACAAACACTTGGTTCATATTATTTTTAAGAATAAAAAATACCTGCATTTCATTCAGTACAGAGCACCTTTCTGGTAAATCTTGATAAGGTTTTTGTGCTATTAGTGTATTACTGTACCTGATGCATCCTTTTCTTTTTGAGGTGCAATTTATTTTTATTCTTCCAGTTAGTTTTAAACTAACTGGCAGTTTGCTAGTAGCAGTTCTCTGCTGTTTTTGAAAGTTCACGCTAAAATACAATTTGTGTATTATATAGGTACAAATGAATGTGTTCATTTAATCTGTGTACAGGAATCAGTACTGACTAGTACCAGGGCAATATATACTAGACGAACGAATTTAAATATAAATTACTGACTATGTATCAATGAATTTTAAAAGAAAATTGTAAAAGTCATTAACAATCCTGCAAAAAATTAGCAAAAATTCTGAAGAGTTCTTCCGACATGTATGTACCAATAGAGTGGGGTTTTGGATTTGGTTTTTAACTTAAGTACATCACCATCATCTTTACTGTAGGAGAATGGTGTTTGGACTTAAGTTGTATTTTAGTGATTAGCATCTGAAGAGTTCTGGAAAGCTAATGCCAAGCTGTAGGAAAAAAAGCACCTTCTGTATGTATTTTTTGTATTCCTCCTTGTACTCACTGTTTAACACTCGCTTGAAAACAGATGTATGAACTGCATTTAAAATCATGCTGTTAAAAATATTCTCCCTCTTTTGTTGGGAAGCTCATGTTGATTTTAACTGTGTTTGATCTGTTGATAGTTTAACTGGAAGAAAGTGACCACTTTTTATATACTCTCAAACCTTCAGCAAAGCTGTTGAATGGTGGTTATAGAGGTTTTCTATAATAAATGTTCGAGTATTTTTGTACATAATTGGTAAATTTTAATAAGGAGTGTACCATTTTAATAAGGAGTGTACCATTATGTGAAAAAGAAGCAAACAGTTGTGTATGCAGTAAGATTGTTATAATTATGCCAAATACTTTATGTATGGAAAAAAGAATATTTGTAAATATGTGCTTTTAACAATAATTCTGCCATATTGACTTTACAATTTTGAATGTCAGAAAAAATTAATATATGTCAAAATATTTATGTTTTAGTGAAAGTATTCATAACTTGAAAAGGAACAAGTCTGAAATTCCTTGAACTAGCTCTTACTTTCAACTATAACATTCTTGTGTCTGTAACCACATCATAAAAGCTGTAGAAGGCTACATATTTATGCTGATATAAAGAGGTAATGCCTGAGATTTAAATAAGGTGTCACAAGTAAGATAACAAAGATGCTTTGATTTTTTTTTTCTCCCTGTGTAGTTTAATAGATTTTGTTGACTAGTGCTTGAGCACAGTATGAATCAGTGTTATTTGCTCCTGAAGCCATTTTTTTATTTCTGGCGGTGAGCAGAATTGTTGAATTTATCATTTGGCTGTATTACTGAAGTCAGCTTTGCAGCAAAACATTTCATGAAGTTTCTGTTTACCCAGACACTCATATTGGTTGCTGCATAATGTTAATATGGAATAAAATGACTTGATTAATCTTTACAGTACAACTTGTTTTCTACAGAATGAGAGATTATAAAGCAGTTTGTCATGGAATTAAAATTCTGTCTCCTTGTCTTGCTAAATCTAGTTTTCTTTCTGATAGAAGTCTCCTGATGGGATCTAGTTTTCTCTCTGCTTGAATCCCTAATTGCTTTGTGAGACAAATGTGGAGGATATTGACCTGCTCTTCCGATCAAGTGAAGAATGTAAAATTTACTATGAGAGTATTGTAAATTAACCTGCATGAGCTCTCTGTTTTTATAACCAAGATATCAGGAATACTCTGAACGAGAGCAGACAGTATAAAATTGACAGAGTGCTCTAAAACTGAGCTGACACATTTTCTGCTTAGCCAGTTTTGACAAATTGATTTTCTCGATCAGCTTTTCAAGCTGATTTCCTATAAAAATGTAGTATGAAATTTTTTGTATCTTGCAACACCCAGAGCTTGAAAAGCTAATGTAAATAAAGGTCTCATTTGAATTTTATGCATTACTCATAAATGTAGTTTTATCACTTTCTGGATGACAGTGAGTAATTCAGAAGCTCATACAAGGGCACCTATGAGACCAACTTACTGTTACTACCTTTTATAATAACTTGAATGTTAGCCAACATACGTGTAGTAGTTGCAATGATCTTATATTCAAACACTGCATTTGAGATGCTGGGATCTCTGGGATGCCACAGAAAGCAGTGGCAGTCCTAGTGGGCCTGCCTTTAAATAATGCAGTTCAGACCCGTTCTCATGAGGGGCTAATGCATCTGTAACGTGAGTGAACTCAGTTATGAAATCTTAAGTCGGATCATAGCGAATAGGCTTTGTTGTTAAAGAAGCACAAAGCTAAAATGAAGTGTTGAAATTGAAGATAAAGGTTTCAAGGTAGTGCTGATATGCCCTGTTCACGTGGGCAGGGAGTGCTACATGTAAGTCTTCTTCTGTATGAAAATGGCACCTTGCTGTCCTGCCCTGCCATTTTTCTTATTCATGAACTCGCTGACAGAGTCTGCAAAAAGCACAGTGAGGCAGCAAAAAGATACTAATAGGTAGGAATTCATGCCTGAAGTGATAAAAAGCATCTTGTTTTGAGAATAACTGTGGTCAGTGAGGTACATAGTAGCATTGCTTCAGTAGCCCAAGGTGCCAAGAGAGACAAGTGTCAATAGCTGGGTTTTCCCTCAAGACTCTGGTGATCCAAGCAGAGCCTCCACCTGTACTTAGTCGCTGAAGGGCAAAGCCCATCTGCTCAGTGTAAAAGGACCTTCACCAGTGGAGGGCTTCACATTTTGACCTTGAATCAAATCCCACCAGATTTTGTGTGAGAAAAGAGGCTACAGCCATGACTTCTGTATTTAATTTATCTTAATCCTTTCCCTGTCATTGTAATTCAGCTTTTCACAAGTCTTTCACATATAGAAAAATAGGATGTTTAGTTGCTTTGGTTAACATTAACAAAAAATCCCATGATTAAACAGGTAAAAATTTGCAAGCCTCAAGGATACGAAAGGCTTGGAACTGCATTCCTCAGCATGTGCACTAAGCATCAGGGGTGAGTGACTCTCCCTGGCTGGTGAAAAAGACTGGTGAAGAAATAACATTAAATATTTGTATATCTGGATTGTTCAGTAAGGAACTTGGTGTGCTTGTAATAACAGGCTGAGAACTTTGCAGACCCTGGTGGAGACAGTGCATATGACACAAGTCTCCATGGTATGACTGCACAAACTTGTTAGGTCCAATTTGGAAGCTGGTGTTAATGATACAGTTCATAGGTCCTGTCTAACTGGATGTTGCTGGTTTCTATTTATTTCAAGAAGAGTGTGTTGGAAGAAGGGAGAAGAGGTTGGAAATGGGAAGAAAAAGGGGCAAATAAAAACTAGGCAAAAACCTAAAATGGCTGGATAATTAATCCAAGCTTTTTTCACTCAGCCAGAAAAAGTAATAGTGGGAGAAATTGAAAGAGTAACTCAAATCAAAGCATGAAATCTATTTGTATAAATTACTGTAACATCATTTCATACCAGCTTAACTGCTGTTTAAGCTGTAGGGGGACACAGTGGAAGCTGGTAGTCCTGATAAAATACAGTTTTTATTTCACAAAAACATTGTTTTTTTTCCATTTTACTATCGTTTACCAGAGGAAAGATGACAGAGAGGTCTGGTTGGCATGAATTGCAAGAGAAAAGAGTTTCTAAATCCCCAAATGTTGCAAAATATTAAAATATTTCTCTGGTTTTGCTTCACAGTATTTTTTTGGTGATCTTTTACCCCAAGGTGCACACTGCATTTTGCAATAAACATCTCAGTCTTTTAGGGAGCAAATCCTTGTCCAAATTTCAGAGGAAATGGCTGCTCTGATACAGCTCATAAACTACTGAAATTTCTATTATATACTTAAATATGTTTTACATCATTGATTTACTATTAGCACTAGATCCACTAGTGCAATTCAATTTGTTCCATTTGCTTAGAAATTATTTTGCGGAGAGATGAATTACATTCTGGCTGTTTTGTGAAAGAGTGGTATCACCGCTAGTTTTACTTGACCTCCCTGACTTCCCTTGAAGTGTTTCCTCTTGCTTTTCAAAAGAAGGGCCCTTGGCAAGGACCTGCCTCAGCCGATGCTGTGGGAAATGCTTCAGAGACGCCTGCCAAGGGGGATGCTGCACAGGCGCACGCCTGCTCTGCAGGCGAGGGTTGCAAGAGCTGCCAGAACAGCGCCTTGGCCAGGGGGTACCTAGGTGGAGCACAGGAGGAGTTTGTGTTTACAGGTGTAGTCATGGCTCCAGGACAGGGTCTAAACTAATTTAGTAGAAACGGGTGAGGTCCTGCAGAGACTAAGCTTCACCAAAGAGTGAAACTCAGTCCCAGTGGACATCCCTTGCCTTATTTTTCCCCCATTCCTCCTCTTTTCACAGGAAGTATGTTGCTTGGTAGATATAAAATGTTTTTTAAAGAGTGGTGCTGAGCATTGGGTAAGGGGAAAGGAACTGTTTTTGTACAAGGAGCAGAGAAATGCTGAATCTACAGTTTACACCTAAGACGACTTGAGAGATGATTGCCCTGGGTCTTGGTCCAGCAGTCATTCACAGGACGTGAATCTTGGAACGATCTGCCCTTACACTTCGGATATACTCCGGTAGAGCCAAAGCAAAGAGCTCTCTAGAGCCAGCTGCCCAGGCTCTTTGAGGTCCTGTGCCAGTCTCGTTTTTGCCATCTGTCAGAAGAAGAGGGCTTGCTGCAGGTGTGCTGTCTGAAGCGGTCAGTCTGCTGTGGCCTCGCCACTGGGTTTATGTTTGAGACATTGAGTTGACCTTTGTAAAGACAGTGTTGCATTAAATCCAAGGATGTGATACAACACCCACTAAACTGAATCCAAAGATTCATATTGACTTTGTTAGAAATTAGCTTGTGTCCAAGAGGAGTTGGGCAAAAGCAGCTGGTACCTATTGCCTTGTAGACCCGTCTGAGGAAAATAAAACAGCCTAACGCTGACAACAACACGCTTTGTAATGAACAAAACACATCAATAAACTCTTCAGCTTTTTTTTTTCAGGTAGTGCATTAGGAGATGAAGCAACAAATATTACTGTGCTATGCTGTTCTCAGGCCATTAAGTATAGCAAAGGAAGATAGTGCTTGCTGGACAGAGGCCTTATGTTGCCGGGAGAGCTTTCCTACAGCTGCAGTTCTCCCTCCAAGTCCTGTGTCTCAGAACTGAAGCATATGTTGTCAGTACCCCTAAAACCATATTTCAGTGGTGTTTTTAATGCTTTAAAACCTGAGCTGCATGATGATAAACAAAATCCAAGCAAGGAGTAAGAAGTGGCTTTGAACATGCAGTCAGGTATATAGGGGAGCAGGGAGAAAAAAAAGGAACACTTTTTTTTCAGTTCATAAAGATCTATTTTCACTTCTGGAATATCTGCTACTCCTTAAGCAGTACTGATATCCAGATACCATAACCCTTGCTGGGCTTTTCCCATCTCTGCATGAGATAGTGCTGTGGGGTTGTTTTCTCTTGTGTCTATGTAGGTTTGAATAATTTTATCCTTCTTTCCATCTCTGCAGAAGATGGGGCTCTTCTCAACCTTATTCAGACAAAGGGAGGGGGAAATGACTGAAGAAGACAGAAGTAGTTGTGGTCAGCGCTATGTGATCTCTTAGCTCAGAGGTGGTGATGTCCAGGGAAGGGCTGTGGCTGATCCTTAATCTCAAGTTTTCAAAGGGTGAAGTTCACTTCTAAATTGTGAATTTGCCAAGTGTTTGAATATAGATCAAAAATAGCTTCCTAATCCTAGAAGAGAGTCAGCAGTAACCCAGTGAGGGGATTGTGTGTATGAAATGAAGCCCAGCCTCAAAGCACCTCCACCTTTGCCCTAACCCCCCAAACAAATCTGGATGGGAACACGTAACCACTGAGAGGCAGGTTCACACACCTTGATCCTAAAGAAGTATATTTGCAGAAGGCACAAAGGTTCAGATTTGTTTGGAGTATCTTGTAACCACAAGATGGATTAGCCAGAAGAAGAAATACCATCCTGGGAGCAGCTTCCTTCAGCCTACAGCTTCTCTATGCCAGCCCTTCCCTGTGCTCTAACGTGACGGACAGGCGTAGAGAGCCAGGGCTGCGCCCGGGAAGGTGGAGGAGCTCCCTGCCATGGTGAGTCTATCTTGGCAGCATGGGTGAGGGCAGAGGAGTCAGAAGGAAGAAGGAGCTAACACACGGGGAAATGGGGCTCCCATGTGGCTATGGTTCTCAGACCTGGGCTAGATGGCTTCCCGTGCAGCTCCAGCAGAGCACCAGGAGCTCCTGGGGGGGCTCCCGCAGCCTGGCTGCGCTGCCATCTCTGCGCACACCCCAAGGGCATCAGATTTTAAGGTATTTGCTCTGCCTTTATGTTTGTTCATCAGTGCTGACAAGCTGTGGTGCACGGTACTAATGCCAAGCTACGATGAGCTGCAGCACCAGAGAGAACACAGAAACAGCTGAAATGTCAAATCTAAAATAAAATTGCTATTTATTTTGTTCTTTCATACTTACAGTCTCACTGTTCCTGTGGGCTGGAAAAAAATAACCCTACATTTATTTAGCTTAAGAACTGGGTGGCTTTGAGGATTTTAAAATTCTGTCAGTGAGCCTTTTCTGGTTCAGTGGTCTTTTTTTTTTTTTTTTTGAAAGCATCACCAGCCCATCTTGCAAGGGATGCTTTCAGGAGTTGTGCTAGATGAAATCAGACACAGCTTGAATGACAGGTCTTCAGCAAGGCTTTGGCTCATTAGAGGGATTTGTATTCCACACAGAGCTAGAAAAAAAGTGACCGACCACAGATACTTTGAGCAGGCACTAAAATGCAGAAGCAGCAGCAGAAATGACAGCGGATGGCAGGGTCAGCTTGTTAACTACATTTATCCAATTAAAGACTTTACATGTATTGTCAGGTAACAATAAAAAAAAATCATCTGTCAGAAATTCCACCTGGTCATAATTGATCATCATTAATAAATCTGTTCCAGAGCAGGCTGCCAAAATCTCAGCTATGATCATCTAACTCAAACTAATTAGCAAACTACAATTGCTGAAATTAGTTGTTTTGTCTGGGTGGTTAAAGGGGCCAAAAATGGTTGCTGTTGACAAAATGGAGAGCTATTTTGTGAAGGTTTATTGGGCAGACGAAACATTTGGCTAGTTTGCTGTTTTGTTCTTTCTTTGAGAATTTGAATACTGTGGAAAATAGGGCCACAGTGCCTTTTTTTCAGAAACACTGATTATACATAAATGAATACTGCAGTTGGATTAACCTGAACTTGTTCTGAAAACCACAATTTTATCCCTGATTTCTCTAAGGGAGAATGAGACAGACAGTTTACTTCCAAAAATAAAAAGAAACTTGGTTTAAGCCATGTAATGAATTTATTGTTGACAAATTATTGACAAATTCAAAACAATGCATTAATCTTATACAGACTTATCTGTGCTGCACTCCTTAGGGAAAAATGTGTTCACCCAATAAGCTGGCTTTGCCTGTCTCCCTGCCTTTTTTATGATGGGCTACTGTAAAATTCCCAATACAAGAGACATGGAGCTACTGGAGTGAGTCCAGCGAAGGGCTACAAAGGTGATTAGGGGACTGGAGCATCTCTCTTATGAGGAAAGGCTGAGAGAGCTGGGCCTGTTTAGCCTAGAGAAGAGAAGGCTGAGAGGAGATCTTATCTACGTGTACAAGTATCTGAAGGGAGGGTGTCAAGGGGATGGGACCAGACTCTTTTCAGTGGTGCCCAGCGACAGGACGCGAGGCAACGGGCACAAACTGAAACACAGACAATTCCATCTGAACATGAGGAAAAACTTCTTCACTGTGAGGGTGACAGAGCACTGGAACAGGTTGCCCAGAGAGGCTGTGGAGTCTCCTTCTCTGGAGATATTCCAAACCCGCCTGGATGCAATCCTGTGCAACGTGCTGTAGGTGACCCTGCTTGAGCAGGGGGGTTGGACTAGATGATCTCCAGAGGTCCCTTCCAACCTCAACCATTCTGTGATTCTGTGAAAACTGGTGTGCTGAAATGTTTGCGAGTGCTTTTAATGGAGGCAGTATCTCACATGCCAGGAAACACCATGCCACACTGTCCTTGCACAACTTATTTAGCAGCACTAAAAATAAATTAATTAATAATGACATAAAATGACAGTTTTTTTAATCTCACAGCTGAATTCTGTGTTTGGCTGCAGTGCAGTCAGCAGCACTTTGCAAGGGGTATTGCTACAGTTGGTTTTGTCTGGAGCAGCCAAATTGCTGTGACATACCTTTGCCTTTCCTCCTTGGCTCTTCAGCTGGTACCTCATTCTGCATGCCCTGCTTAGAGGAACATATGGACAAGGACACAGCAGTCAAGGGAGGAGCGACCGATCTGCCTCACCTATTTTGCCTATTAAAACAAATCATACTTCAGCACAGCGTGGTCAGAACCGCTTGATACAAACAAAAGGGCAGGCCTGTGTGCTTAGGCATGCTTTCTAGTGGGAAATCATGGCATAGCAGAGCCCAGGAAATATTTTAACAAACAACACTACATCAGAACAATCGAAATATTGACTCCATGTGGGATCCTCTGGTCCTGGGCGATAAGGTTATTAACTTGCAAACATTGTTTTATGAGTCCTCAGCACCTAAAGAAATATGTTGCAGGTAATATTCAAAAGGTCAAAAATATTTTGAGTTATTCAGAAGAGATACAGCTTTGCATAGACATGCTGTTATAGCACTCTGAGGACTCTTTAATTGCTGTTTTTTCTATGTGTGTTTGGAATAAATAACAGAGACTACAGGTGGATAATGAAGGTGTTAGGAGGGTCTGTCAAAGAATGGTTTGTTATTGTATTGATCACCTCAGAAAATTACTTAACCAAAACACTTTTACAATGCTTGTATTTTCACTTTTCTGTGTTGGTTTGTCTATGAAGACTAAAGACTGTTTTAAATGTAGTGTTTTATTCTTGGAGTTTTTTATAGGAATATGTGTTATGCAGTTGGGAATAACTGCTCATTTCTTTGCATAATTGGAATCCTTTATATAATTGGAACAAAAGTATTTAAACTTCCAGACTGGTTCACTAAAATAGTCTTGCTTTAGGCTGATTGCAACCTACATCATTTTCTTTAAGCTCCCCTTCTCTCAGATCTTCCTGTCTAATAGGAATATGAAAAACGTATATATGGTCTGGTACATACTCAGAGTGAGAGTGGAAGTTCTTTAAACCATTTACAAGCAAGTAGCTCAGAGGCAATCATCTTGAAAGATTAGTCTTGAAATGTTCCCTGTGAGGTAGAGAACTGAAGCAATGAAATTGCAGTTAGTATGTAGTTGTGTTTTAGTTCTGAAATGCATTCTGGTATCAAGTGATGTTGCACATTAGAATTTCAAAAATCCTTTCTGATATGCAGCCAGCCAAGGTGCTGGTAGTCAAACATAATGTTAATGCAATTAACAAAAATGCAAAATAAAGGAATTCAAACTTCTACTCAGTTGCCTGATATAACTGAAAGCAATATGGCATGTTGCAATTTGCAATGATTTGGTGTGTGTGTGTGGGGGGGGGGGAATGGAAGGCAAAACCTAGAGAATGTAAAAGTTGAAGTAAATTAAGAACTGCACAAGTACAGCTAGTGTACTAAGTCTTCTAGATTCAATAATTGCCAAAAAAGTATTGCATACAACATTAATGGAAAAAAATCTTTTAAATCACCAAATTTATCAGAGTAAATTTTGAAAACAAAAGTTTATACAGGATTACAAAGTTATCCAGATGCTATTACACAGATTTCCTTTACCTCTCCAGTCCTGAATTCAGAAATCTGTTTACCTTCCCATGATGATTTCACAGCAAACTAAATATAAGGGAATGAAAAAAACCCAACCCAACCCAATCCAAACAAAAAAAAACGCGACAAACCCTGTCTACTCTGATCCCTATACAAAGAGAACAGATTTTTAGTACTATTATCTCAAATCTGTATTTTTGTCCACATACAAAGTGACAAACATGCTTTTAAGGTGAAATTTGTCCTGATAGAGCTGAAGGTTCATGTCCTGGTAAATCCCCTAATTAGAGCTGAGGTGGGGCTTAGTACATAAGATTTACAATGTTTCCCAGAAAATAAATGAATTTTAATCTGATCTCTAATCACATTATAATCTCTATGCCTTCTGTGAAACAGTGTGTTTATGACTGACACAAAATAAGTAGATGTTCTTGCCTCACCTTTCAATCAAGATATGTAATAAAGGTTCCCTCTCATTATCCTAATTGCACAAAATATTCATGATACTTACCTGTAATAATGACTTACTATAAATAAGTATGTCTACAGTTGGACAAAACCTGACTAATATTCATGGAAGGTGTGTTATCTGATGTTCTTTTCCAGGCTTTTGACTCACTCAATGTTTGCAAATTTAATTCACAATAGATGCAGTATTCTTTATTGCAAATAAATATTTTACTGTATGTTAAAAGTTTGCAGTTTCACATTTAATGTTTCAGAGCTTGAGAACAGAGCCTCTGTTCTCAACTCCTCCTGTTAAGATCTCAGGCACAGGGAAAGAAGGCAAAATGACTTCTTAACACAGAGCCCCTCTTTGAGACAGAGTTTGCACCGTGGCTTAGCTGGTATAAAGTAGGTGTAACTTGAGCAAATTCAGTGGAGTTACTTTGGGCTTACAGCAGTGTAACTTGGAACAGAAAAAACTCCAATCTGAACAGATCTCTTGAATGTTTGGAATGCTAATGAATATATACAATATATCAAATGCAACACATATACAGGTATAAAACTGACACCTGGGGTCTGCAGTCATCCAAAGTCTTCAAATGCGAGAACCAACAGGATGAGGCCTGACCTCATCCCTCTTCTTTGATGCTACTTAGAAGCTTGTATGAACATATATCTTTGCATTTAGAGTTCTCTAGATGTGCAAGCAGTTGTTTATAGGCATGCCTATATCATAACTGTGCTAAGTAGCTAAGCATTTAGCTCACATGCAAGCCTGCAACGCTCAGCCTGATCGGAGTCCTCATGGCCTTCCTCCTAGACGGGGGGACACAAACAAAATAGGACCAGAAGAGGCAGCACCTCCTCTTTTACCCCATAGTCCCATGGTTGAGAACTCACCTGGTATATGGCTGATCCATAGGTAGTTTCTAGATTAATTCTCTTTGGCCGTTGTGAAGAAACGTGACTCCACAGTGTGCGGCAAGCATGTGGTACACTGGTAGTCCCTTCCCAAATGAACTTCTACATTAAATATTAGCTGGTAGCCTAGAACCCAGATTCTTTACTCAAATTCAGGCGAATGTCAAAACCACTAGATTTCAGAGGTGTGCTTGTTCTTACTTGTCTAGCGAATAGTTAGTTGCTATACACATAGCGTATGTTAGTTGTTCTCCACTGGAAAACACCCTGTAGCATTCTGCAGTCTACGGCTTCTCCAGCACCTGAAAGTGTTCTCCTGAACAGGCTACCAGGCCAAGGGGATGATGGATACTCTAATTTCTCCTGGTAAAGGTCTCCCATTTTGGGTGACATAATCAGCAATTTACTTAGAAAAACGCAGCATGACTCTGTTCATGTGCTTCTGTGGAGAGGCAGGAGCCTGGAGTTCACTCCTGCCTCCAAACTGTTTGGATAATTTCATTTAATAGCCATCTGCTGACAGAGTCAGAGAGCAGCTCTCACAACTGTTTAGCTTCCTGGATAACTATTTTGATGATTAAGATACTGTACAGATCACCAGCAGGTCAACAGTACTACAACACATGGTTGAGTTCTTCTTAAAAATTAATGCAGATGCCTGTCCTCAGTGGAGGATTTGTGACAGTACTCGGCATTTTCCCACCTGAGTACACTCAGGTACGCAAGCTCTTAGCAGTGGTGGAATTCCAAACATAGCTCTCCCTGCAGTTTTGTCATTGCCTAACAAAACTAGGTAGCTGCTTCTTGCCACCCTGAGGAGCCAGCTGCCCCTATATGCTACAGAAGTAGCCTGCGGGCTTCACTCAGGGTGATGTATTCCAGTGGGTGGGAAGGAGAAGGAGAAAGGCAGAAGCATAATACTTAGGTACTTGTGTCCTGCATTAGAGCTGTATTAAGTATAAACTAAGAGTATATTAGAACATTTGTTTCCCTGAGAGCAATATAGTCTTTTACAGACCAGTTTGCTAAGGGATCCACCCAGCCATAATTGAAAGCCTTGTCACACAATTTTCTAAGAAGCTTATCAGCAGACATTATATTCAACGATAAACTTTTAATCTTGAAGTTCTGAATTATTCCTTGCTAAGCCTTGAAAGTTTCACTGTGTAGAGGTTTGAGAAGAGCTTTTAGGGTGAAAATTAGCCTGGTAAAGTGAGCTTACCTGTGAACATACAAATACCAATAAATTAAAAATGTGACCCATCAGTGCTATCATTGTGGTCCATTTTAATGCAAGACCTGAAAACCTGCAGTGTAATGTCTTCATTGGTCCAGGAAAAAGGGAATAGGCATATGTGTAATTAAAGCCTAGGTAAGGCTTTAGAATAGTTTCCACTGATTTCCCCAACTTCTACCCCTAAATATTGTATTTTGAGCTCCTGATTAGCTCCTTGTAAGCTTTAGCTTCTGTGGCCTATGTATGAATATAAGGACTAAACCTACAACATCTGCCTGAAAAAGTCATTATTTTGGAAAGTATTTAAAAATGGTTGAGTATGCAATGAAAAACAGAGACCCTTTCTCAGCATTGAAAGAAAAATCTTGCATCATGTCTTAAGTGGTTTTTAAGCTAAGTGATGGGAAATGAAATTTGGCGTAGTATTTGACCTGACTGTATTAGATTTGACTAATTTATGTGCCCTTGGAAACTGCATGCAGAATGGATTACTTGTGAGTTTATAGAAGAATGTAGTTCAGTATGCAGACGTGGCCAGCAGCTAGAAAGTGGAAAGTGAGCCAAATTCTTAATTCCATCATGTCTTCTTTGCCTGTTATTGCCCTCTAGCAAGGTTAGGGTTGGTGCAAAGGAGTTTGTTTACCTGTTCAGTGTACTCAGTCCATGCCTAATGGATGGACCAAAGTGTATTGGGTGGACAAAGACAGTCAGAGAGATGAATGTCCAGATAATTTATTTCCAGAAATTTTCCTGTAATACATATAAAAAGACACTGAGGGAGCAGACAGCAAGAAGAGACCAAAACCCACTCATTAACAACACGAGCCATATAACCAGCATTATCCCTGGCATCCCCATCTAAATTCAGAATAACTTTCAAAATGCATGTTTTGCAAAAATGGCTCGTAAGGGCTCAAAACTTCTTTCCAAAGAACAGGTGACAAGCATAAGAGGTATAAGTCTAAGACATAAAAAAATTCAGAGTCGCCTCCTACAAAGTACTGTAGGATGAATTTGACAGGATTAGGTAGTTTAGTGCCCAAACTGTATGCCAACCTGACTGGGGTTTGGAAACAAAATGTTAGTTGTGTCTGCATTCCTTTAGGGGGCTGATCTAGCAGGCAATCTTAGAGTATGCACTGAGCACTGTGAATGAAGTAGGAGCTGTACAAATTGCATGGGTAAGTCATCATTTTCTCTTACAACCCAGCAACAGCAGCAGAAGTCAGTCTCCTCTTTTGCATACGGGGCCAGACAGGCCATTCAATCTGGGATGTATGGATCAGTCCTGGGAACTCCAGGGCTCCAGAGACTGAAACCAAAAGGAAACAGGGACCAAGCTCTTCTGCTTCCTAGCAGGGTTCTCTATGTGGTGCTTGTATACTAAGAACTGCTATTTTAAAACTGCTTATTTACATCTTGTGAGAAACCTGATCCTTTGGTGTGTGTGTAAAACACTCTCTGATAATTCATATCAGATTTGGCTGGGACTTAAAGATTGCTCTGCTTAGTGTCTGGGTTTAGATACGTGCAACCATAGTTTTATGCTTGCAGGGAAGCAGGATTTTACAGAGAACTTGCAGGTCAAACAAGGAACTATATCTACAGCGTTATACAACAGCTGAGCAGCAGGGTTGGACCACAGTTCTGGATTTGTCTCAATTCTGCATCTAATGCCTTAGTCCTTTAGTGGCTCTAACTTCATGTACTTGGAAAGTTTTTCCTAAGGGCGGGGGTGGGGGTGGGGGTTAGAAATGTAGTTCTAAAAGAGTGCAGTAGCTGCTCTTTGAAAATTTTAGATTCAGAAGGTGTTGATCTAATTTAAAAACATTTTAACTTACTCCAGGCTGTACAGTTACATGTAAAAATTGATTCAGCAAACAGGATGTGCTCAGAACATGGTGACCTGACAACCTGTAATAAGGCCCCCAAAATACATACTAAATAAGGAGGTAAAGGTAGATGCCAATTGCTCTTAACAGTGACACCCACTGTTCTCATGTAACACTGTGTCATGTACTTGTTTTAAATATATTAGTAAAGATTGTATTATGTTTTCTAAATTAAAGTCAATGGGAAAAAAAAAAATAAAGTCCCATGTTGCATTAGCAAAGAAAACCTTTTAAATGTGATTTCATATTGCCAGTGCCACATTGCTGACTAGGAACTAATTACAGCTGCCCCTCCAGCCTTGTGTTTGCTTGCAAGAACATTTTGATTAAGTGGCATTGTACTATTGTGAATATATATGGAAGGCAATGGTTTCACACTTGCATAAAACAATGATATCACATATGCCACTGCTTACTAAGGTGTTGGTGGGGGTGAGTTCAAAACAAAGGCGAGAAAAACTGTTGCCATCCTCTTTAAAGTGCTGCACTCAGGGTATGTGTCCATTCAGTAATTGCATAGGAGTTTAGCCACAGTAGGATTTTGTAATTACACAGCTTAATTGTTCCTGGCTATTATAAAAGGCTCTTTGTTTCTGCCATTTGTCTTTCATATTCACCCACACTCTCTATTATATTGTCCCCCACTTGTCTCCTACCAGTTCCTCCAACCTCCTATTCACCATTTCAATACCATTCATGCCTCATTTTAATTTCCTCATGCCTCTGCTGTTCAGTGTTTCTGTCTCAGTAGCTCTCTGCCTGCTCCCCTACTTCCATTTCAGCTCCCACTCTCTCATTTAAAACCTCTCATGCTGATTTTACTTAATGCAGTATAATTAAGGGTAGTGTTTTTCAGAGGGGAAAAAATATGTCACTTTTCATAGACCAGAATGGAAAACTGACAGGATATTAAATTTCATGAACACACTTTAAGGCCCTAAAGATGAGGCAAACAATGGCCATTCACTTGGGGGTTTTGTTTTTTTTTCTTGGTACAGGCCATTTTTGTGTTTGCTTGAGGAGCATCCTGAGGCCAATATGACCTGCAAATTTGTCTGTAAAAAGCAAACAAAATGCAAAAAAAGGGGGAAAAAAAAGCTGCAGAGACAGAATAGTATTAAGGGAAAGATTTTGCTTTGGCTTCCTCAGTAAAATTAGCTTAAAAATTAATTTTGTAAAAATGTAATAATATATAACTACTTATATCTATAAATAATGTAAATAGTTAATAAAATTATTACATTTTTATGACAATGGCTGCCTCTCCACCACCTCTGACACAACCTTGAGGCTAAGTCTCCGGATCTGCTGCCACTGCTGAGCTCTAGGAGCCCCTCCTGGGGCATTCTGATTGCCAGCTTCAGCGTCAAGACTGGAAACCTGGAAGGACTCAGCTCTGTAGGGCATCTCCTTACCACGTAGTTGGCTGGTTCAAACTTCAGGGTCCTTGTGCCTGGATCTGCTTGAATCTGCTAATACAGCTCCCACATATCTGTGCAACTTGACTTGTGCTGCCATATGCTCTTGTCATCCTTGGATTAGCCAACATGACATCATTCCTCATAACCTGTGGCAGAAACAATATGTGCAGGGTCCTCATTTTTAACCGCATGGTGGTCCTATGCCAGGCTGTTACAAGAGCCATAAGGAGTGCAGCCTAGGGCTCCACCTGATCCTGGCAGGAAGCTTAATCCTTCCTCTCCATATGTAGGTGTCATATGTGAGGCATCATAATTTCACTATAGCCTTCCTCTGAATCTGGCATCTTTATAAGGAAATCACTGCCTGGATGGCCCAGGATGTTCACAGGCAGACTGGCAACTTGTTCTGCATTAAAGGAAAAGAAATTAAAGATGCCTGTGCCATCCATTTGTGATGATGGTAGAGGCACTCCTGCTTGCAGATCAGGTTTTCTAAGAAGTTCTTGGAAATGAGGCAAAGTGATATGAATTTGTCATGCTCATGCTGCCTGTGGTGGTGGGTGATAAAAAGCCTTCATTTCCTGGGAGGAGACAATAGCGAGGGAAAGGAGGACATTTGGCCTTTGGGCCTTGAGAGGGTATCATCAGTGAAGTTGGCTCTGAAACTTCTGTCCTGGCCACATGTTTGTGGACTGTCTCTTAGTCAAAGCACATCACCACTGCTGGCCAGCCTCTTCCACAAACTTGGGGCTGCCCTTTCCCCAGAGCAGCAACAACCCCAGATTCCCTGGCTGATGGAGGAAGAGGACGTGGACTTCCCAGATGATCTGCTCTAGGTCTTGACACTGAAGCTATCAGAGAGAGCAGAAGCAGAGCACTGGTGAGTCTATTTTTTGATCACTTCAGTTTGAGTGAAGGCTGGGAGGGTTTCTGTGATATATTTCTAGAGGGGCTAACATAAATGGCTCCAAGGCACTTGCCACATAAGGGAAGTCAAAAATACTACGTCTCCAATCTTATATTAGTACCTTCACCAACCTTAGCGGGCTAACTAGAATTGTATAGATATTATATGGCCTTCAGCACTATCCTAGCAACTTACACATAGGAGCTAGACCTTGCAAGCATACCGTATGCACCCAGCAACTGCCTGCCATGACCAAATCCAAACCAAATACACAAGCTACCTCAGCTTTGTCCCATGCTTTCTGCACAGTATCATCTACACCAAAGAACGACAGCAGCTTGCACAAGGCTGTCCCCTACTTCCACCCCAAATACACAAGATTCATAACTTTTCCAGCTGTTTGATTTGTTGTCCTTCATGATTTACATGAGCTGTACTCCATACTAGCAAGGGGGGGGGGGGTGTCAACCCTTTCAAGCCACAGTTACTCATGTTGCTGATCAAAACAGTTCAGGCTGACTAGTCATTGGACCTGACCCTCTCCCAAAACGAGTCTGGTGTCTGGTTCCTCCTGTCTGGCTATTAGTGAAGCTTCCAGACCTCTCCCTTGCCTTGCCTGAGTCCTAGAGGATCAGTCTCTTACACCATGGTGCTGTAGTGACAGCAGAGTGTATGCGGAAGGCTGGCAGTAGGCACAGTCTCTTATGAAGGGCTATATGGGGGATCTTGGGTTTGAATGTAAAGAATGTAAAGAATGTCTTTTTTTTCAGGGCAAAGCATAAATTTAGCATTTTAGGAAATTATGATAGTAAAAATGATACAGCCTTAAACAAAAAATAATGATAATGCTTTCTGAAGGACTGAACCAGCCATACAGGTCTAAGAATGACTGAAAGCATTTTTTCCAATTGTGTCAAAGGGCCTGTGAGATTCAGTGACTGGGAAGAAATATCACCAGAATACATTTTATGACAGACAAAAAGCCCGTGGGAGAGACCTGGAGACAATCATCTGGATGCACACAATGTTGCAAACCATGTTGCTCTACTAAACCACATACAAGTTGAACTAGGACTAGTAGAAGTAAGTAATGTATATGCATAAAAACAGGAACATTTTTAGGGTGCATGCTATCTATAATACTTGCTAGGAACAATGCTATAATAATGCTGGCTAGAAACACATATAGATGGACAAAGGCCTTTGTAGATTATATCACTGAATCAAAACCATGACACCACATTTCTGAAATGATGAGAAAGTCTTAAAATGTCTCTCCCCTTACCTCTTGGCTGAAGGATGGGTACCCTCTCCCTACACAATTATTATTCTCTCTGGGTGAAAAGGAATAGGTGGGGGGAAGACTGAGCAATGAACAACAGAAAGTTCTTAAACCCTCAGGGTCTTCAAAACCATCATATTTTTAAACAGCAAGTTGAGAGCGGTCAGAGTTTCTGTTCAGATAAATGCAGGTACTTACTTAACCTGGTATTTGAGTTAGTGGCAGAAGTGCTGTTTTTTGTTCATGTTTTAACAGCTATTACGTTTTGATTAAGGCTCCCCTGGATAATAATTTTTAATGGAACTTGAGAAATTGCAAATGGCTTCAAAAAATCACTTTTTAATTTGATGAAACAAGCAAGGAATAATACAAAGGGTAAAAAAGCATCAACATCCTGCTGTCATCTAAGAATATTATGGGAAACTTGTAAATAAAGAAAACAAATCAATCGCCAGTTCACACTTCATGAACTGCCTAACAACTTGCAGCCAGTTAATTACACACCTTTAAAATGCATGTACAGGAGAAATGATTCAGAAATAAGCTTCTATAATGAGAAAGGACAGCACAGAAATACTGATTCCACTCAGGGAAATCTAACCCCTTACATTTGACAGTGCTTGAAAGAATGTACTGTATGTAATAGCAAAATATTCATTAGCTGGTTTATATCAAGCATATAATAACCACTAATTTATGACAATTGCTCTTACATTTGTCTTTTGCTACTAAAGAGTAATCTCTACTCCTCAGTTAAAAGGAATATAAGGGTTTACCTGTCACCCTTAAGAACTGAATGCTAAAAGTGTAATTATTTTTGATTATATATATTGAAGGCTATAAAATGATAAGTAATATTAGGGTTGAGTTACTTTCACATTTCTGAATATTTAGGACCCATGTAGCTCATTCAATACAGTAGTGCCACTGCTATTAGCAGAACATGGACTTCATACCAGCTCTGCAAAGCATCAGGACTTGTCAGGCTTTGTCTGAGCTTGTCCTGGCATGTCTCGAGCTCCATTTTAGCTTGTTTACCTGTAATAGCAATTTTTCTAATGACCAGGTGGTTATGGTCTAATTTATTTACTTTTGAGTAATTTTGTGTAATTGTATGATATAACAATAATTTTATATAGACATTAGTAACAAGCTATTACTCTGTTAGAATTAAATATTTATGACTCTAAAATCATAATGCAGTGCAGAGCAATACAGTCTTGGTAGAGGGGAGGCACAAGATGACACTGGAGACCCTGGGGTTATAAACAAGTCACCAATGGTCAGCTAAAAAATATGCAGACCTGGGAGCTAGGAAAAGCCAGTTTTAGGGTACAAAGAACAAATATTTAACATATGTAAGACACTCTATATAGTAAATCCAAATGTCACATGGAGTTGCAGACCAGTTAGGAAACAGGAGGCTCTACAATATGATAGAAAACATTTAGAAATAGCCCCAAGTGTACCCTAGAAAAAGGGAAGAAACATCATGCTCCCCTCAGCAAAGAGGAAGAAGAAACCCGCACCATCAACATAATACTTCTCCCACAAAGAGCTCAGGACACTGATGATACACCATAACCCCCACTGAACTAAAGACAACACCCTTGTATCCAGCGAGGCAGTGAAAGGGTGAACATAACACCAGAGAGAAAGAGGTGGATGCTGGGAAGTGTGTATAACAATTTAAACTGTATTATTATTGATCTTTTTTATCTGTAGTAGTACTGTTTTCTTTTTTTCTGTAATTATTAGATCTGATTTAATAGTTCTTTGATTAGATAGTCAATATTTCCATTACACTAGCAGTGTAAACTCTGGACTTTGCAAATGTTTGCTTCCTTTTTTCCTATGACAAGAATTTGATGGTAGCAACTGTTCCTTCAGGAAAGTCCACATACTGAAGTCGATCATGATATGTTACTTATATGTTTTCTGCCCGTCAAAGATTATGTCAGTTTTACTGACCATAGTTAGGATTTCAAGAATAATTCTCCTGTGTTTTAATTTTTCTCCTTTTCTCTGATGGAGAGGTAACAACACAATTTTATCCTCTGCTGCCTGCTTGACCAGTCAGAAGCAATATCTGATTGGTTGTGTTTCAGTATGCATAAAGCGTAATGTAAATGATATGTGATGGTCAAAAGACTAATGACACTGAAGAACAGAAGGGTAATTATGATTTTCTAATAATCTCTATATCAGTAACTTTCATACAGTGTCAGAATCAACACAATCAGAATTTTTTCTCTCTGTATAAGCGAAGACAATTGAACCATCGGTAATTGCAAACTATTAACGTCAGTAAACGAGTTCTGGCCTGTGCTCCCTCCAGTACTTGATAACAGCCTTCACCTCTCTTCCAGGGAACTCTGGCGCAGGCAGGGTGGGATGCTTCTCCTCTTGCCACAGACGTCCTCTACACGTGTACACCTGAGTAAGTCATCAAGGCTACGGAAGAGAAACAGGCTCTTCTAAAATGTGATTTATCTCATTTCTTTCAAACATACATCTCTGGATGACATGAATCCTGTCCAAGAAGGGTCCTACCTTACTTCCTTGACATATGGAAAGTCTAGACAAATAGTTCTTATATGGATAGCTATATTTGTTATAGGTATATACAGGCTGGCAGATGACGCTCACTGAATATAAACCTAAAGCAAAGAAGTTTTTTTTGATGCTGGAAAAAAACTGTGTAAATGTATTGTCTCAAAATCCATTTTTTTGAGCCCGGAGGATAATGGGGGCTAGGGGCCTAATAATGTAAGGTCCTAGTAATGTTAGGGACTAATAATGTAATAAAATGGAGATGTGTAATAATAAAATAATACTAAAGATGCCACTTTTTCCAGCACATTAGCAGGTTTAGGATTTAGGTTTAGGATTTTATTGCCCTCTTTCGTGCCATACCAACCATTGCTGCCCTTGGGTCACAGGTCCTTCAGGCCATGGTTGGATGGCATGTTTATCAGCAATACCTGTTTAAGCAACCAAGCTGCTTGAACCTGTGCCTGCAATGCCCATGCCCTTTTTTTTTTAGGCACCTTTTTCATGCCAAGGTCAGGGGGCCATTCTGTAAACAAGGTCAGTGAAACAGTCTGAGATAAAAAAATATTCATTTCAATGCTGCTGTTAATTTCAGTGGTCCAATTTACAGCATTGCCCCCAAACCAATTCCATTAGCATAAATTGGGGAATACTGAACTATAACAGGAGGGCAGGTACAAATGATTCTGGACCGAGGAATGAGGAAATGTTTTGCAGGAAAGCTTAAGAAACAAAGAACTATGGAGATGGAGAAACAGAGTACAAGCATAAGAATAAGCATAGTAGCTTTCTGATTAACAAAAGATTGGTTTAAAGTGATAATTACCATATATACATATATATATATATACGAATATATACATATATATGAAAAGGCTAGGGACAGATGAGTGAACAACTGCTTAAGAATGAACAGGTCTTTTTACTTTTTTTTTTGTTTGAAATATTTCCTAATTCATTCTATGCCAGTTTGTAGAGACTTGACTGTGTTATATTAATTTATTTCTAATATTACTCCCCAGGAGCACAAATTTTTGCTGTTGACAGCAGGAGTGCAAGTGTTAGTAATGCATCATGACTGGGCTTCCTTCTGGTTATAAGCTTGAATTGCTTTTTATAAATACCGGAAGTGGCTGAACACATATCAATAAACATCCCAAGTGCATGGAGATTATAAAAAAAATTCCCATAATTTCTGGGATTTTATGTTGGATATTGATAGACATACCTCTTTAGAATAACATAAATATTCAATACTATGCAAACATTCTTTGAATATCCATTGCTTTAATATATGAAAGAAAATAAACAGGCCTTAAGTACCCTACAGATAGGTATATTTGGAAATGTATGGTACTTGATTTGAACTCCAAGGTGTTTTTTTTTTTTTTTTTTTTTTGGTAGCTCACACAACCTTCCATGCTCTTAAAATACAAAATGAAATTAAGCTAGTAGAAACTGAATTTAATGTATTTTTAGCATAAAAATCATAAGCTTGCTGCAGTCTGCTTAGATTCTTTCAAATGTATACTGTGGTACAAGAGTTTTGTAGATTGCCAAGAATGTGTTAATTCTCCTCTCAACTGAAAAACAACTGAAGAGCCGGTTGAAAGGGCATACTTTTTCTTTATTTCAGCCACTGATGCATCAAAGCATGGAAGCATCAAAACATTTTCAGTAGTTATTTGTTACTTCAGAATTGAAAGCAAAATAAACCATTCTCTACTTCAAGGTAGCAATGAAACAGCAGTGTGGATATTTGGAAAAAAAAAAGGCAAAAATAAAATGGCATGAACTTTAGTAATGTATCATCTGCAGCTGGTAACTTTACTGTCTTTGAGAGACATTATTCTATCTACAAAAAATAAAAAATGGGAATGGGTATATCCTGCCAGTTGTTTAGCACATATACCACATGCATATCACAGTAAAGGAAGCTGCAGATGTCATTATTTGATTTTAAGAGGTGTACATCAAAAGTCTTTAATCACTTTTATCTGCTGAAGTGTTTCAGATGGAAGTATTTCATATTGTCAGCTTTAAATGCATGGAAACATTGAGGAACAGCCCCTTAAGATGCTTCTCTAATTTTGCAGCTGAAAGTATACTATAGCATTTTCCAGCTATACTTTTTAACATTTTGTCAAGATTTTCCAGTTAAAATTTTTTATGTTGAGGATGATGTAAATGAAGATGATGGAATCCAGTGGCTGAATACTATATATATTCTTGCACAATGTGCTGAAAGCTTAAAGTGAACACATAGCTCAAATGTGCTAATGTTTAAGAAATAAAGCATTGAGTAAAGGCTAATTGGCAAGAAAAAGTTAGTAAGAATTATGTGTTTGTAAGTGTAATGCTTACCATGTCAAGGGAAAACAAAAAATGAAACAGGCTAGCAATCACTGGTTTACATTAGGTAACAAATATGTGGCATCGTGTTATTTCAGCTAATAAAAATCACATTAAAGCTAATTCTGCTTTTTTGTGAAAAAAGTTGGTTTCTGAGAAAATTATAAGCATTACTGAAAGATTCAGATTTGACAAGAGGCTGGATATGTCTTGTTTGGAATACTGTGTAACAAGAAATTTTATAGAGTATGTATATATATTTCAAGAGCCTTGTATTAGGAAGTGATCTTGGAATCTGTCAAGTTCATTTCATTAATAAGCATGTCTAGGTTTACATATTGGTTTTTTTTGATAGTTTTAGGTTAACTCCTATCTCAAAAACTGTGGGAAGAACATTTTATCTGCGTAAAAATACAGTCAGACTACAGGTACCAGCTATACATTCACACTTTCAAAGTTGACCTTCACAGTCAAGATAATTATCATTATAAACATAAATAATTTTATACTCTGAATTTAAAACAATGATTTTAAAACTAAGGCTACAAATACTGATCACTGAGTCAGACCAAAATGTCATCTTATCTCACACTGTTTCTGACAGTGGCCAGACTAGTAGTAGTAGTTTCCCAGCATCCCTCTTAGAGACTTCCTGAGCCAGATGTAGTTTCTATGTACATATTAACCCATATTGGATTTCTCCTCCGTGAACTTGCCCATCTTCTCATGAAGGTGTGTCAACTGTCCTGAATAACCTCCTGCTTCAGACCATACTGGCACCTACAGTAGTAGATAAAAGCACACAGACATTATAAAATTCTGCATGAAATCACAAATGCTAATATATCCATCTTTTTGAGACAGAAAATAAAAATCTTCATTCTGTAATGAATGTAGAATTGGAATTATAATGAATCCAGTTCTGATTAATAATGTCTGGAACACTAGCCATCAGCAGCCATCAGTCTAGATGAAACTAGATATGCACTAGAAACTGATTGGCTGAACAAAAACCTTCATTTTTCCAAGTGGGTTATAACGTATGCAATTTACACAACAGGTTTGTACTGGAAGATTAATATGTAATATTGGAATTTTCAAATAATATTTAAATATGTTTACCTTTATCTGAATGCCATAAAATAGCTGCAATGATAGACTGTGTATTCAGATCTCCATCTTAATCACTGATGGAAATTAGGACTGCAGCTATCCAACAACAGTTTGTTCAAGTATCTTAAATAGCAAATAAAGAGACTTAAGACTGAAGATTAGATCATGCATATTATATGTTATAATATGGATCCAAGGTGTTTGCTGTATCATCTAAATGATACAAAAGAAACTCCTATTACTGTTTTTTGAAAGAAATACATAAATGAATGTTACAAAGTAGGATTTATATCTCCACACATCTTTCATTAGAATTCAGTACTGTCACGAAGATGATGTATGGTCTTGGCTGATGTCATATTTTATGTGGCTTTTCCTCCACTTAGTAAGTTATAAGAGGCACAATAACGCTTAAAAAATGAGGGCCTCTGTACTCCTGATATATTTCATCCCTGATGTTTTAAGCACACTGCCTACTGTTAAACAAAAATATTACAGGTTTTACAGTTCCTTACGTTTAGCCACACTATAAGAGGAAAAGCTGAATGGTTTTTCTGATTTATGGTGATTCACACCAATGGATATAAGTCACATTCTAGTTATCTGAATAGAGAAATCATGTGCTTGACAAGTCAACTGCCACTTTTCTAGTTCGTAGACTCTTTTTTCCTTCAGACATCCCTGAATTTCTTTTTATGGCATCCTCATAAAAGACATCAGCTGCTTTGATAATTTTTGTTAAATTTCACATTTAATAACATGTTTTAGAATAAAAAGCTCTACAGAAAAGCAATTTTCAGAACTATCCACAAGAGATACTTTGTATAGAAATATAATCAAAATAGATATATATAGGCTAAAAATGTATATTTGGGGGTGGGGGAGATTACAGCAAACAGACAAGAGACTTCCTTTCCCTCCAGCCTCAGGAAGCAGCAAAACATGAAAACCCTTATCATTTCCGCCACTGGAGTCATCTTTCACAGGCCTAAACCTCATGTTAGGGCTGGGACCATCACAGTATCTTAGTTCTTCTTAAAACTGTGAGGAGTAGGCCAACTTCGAAGATGTAAGAATGAGAAAGACAGAAAGCAAAGTTCCCAGTTCATTACACCAGCAGAAAATGGCTATTGTAAGAGCAAACAGAGGGAAGGCATTTTGGGAAATGAGGAAAAAGGCAGGGCAGATGCAGATGTCCTCTTCCACTCATTGGTATGAACATTTGTCATGTATTCTCTCTCTCTCTTTCTCCTCCTCCTCCTCCCCCCCCCCCCAGCCTTTCTTCCCTGCCCCTGGACAAATGAATTGTAATAGAAATTTAATGTAATACATAGGAAAACTTTGCTTGCTGTTATACCAACCAATAACCCAACACATTATACCTCCATGGTAATTCATAGGAAGGATTTCTTCTTAAATTATCTATTAGGGAAAGTACATTAAAACACCTACTGTCCTAGCAGTCAGGTGCTCCTCCTGTCAAATTTACATTGCGGGGGTACATAAGGAAGAGAATGCCATGAGAAGTCAGAAGTTGGTTGGAAAAAATAAAAGTAGAATTTTGTATATTTTCTCTTTTAAGATAATATATGGATTTTCTTACATTAAAGATAATGAAAAACAAGGAAAATCTTGTTCATTCAGGTCACATACATACAGAACCAATTAGCATATGCTACCAAGTGCTGAATCTAAAGGAAAATATGTTGTCTGTACTAACTGCCTTACAAATACTAAAATGTAGATTTCCACATACATTTTTACTGAAGTTTTCTGTCTTTCAAAATTAATTTCAATTATTTCAAAGTATATTGAAACATCTTGTATCTTTGCTTTTGAAAGAGTTGCAGTTTGGTTTAGTAAAATGGTAGTAAAACAGTGAAATGTACTTAACTTCTACAGAATATGGTTTAAAAAGTCTAAGTTAATTTCTTTAAATGGATAGTATTTTCATCCACCGCTCTTTGCTTCTTACTAATTTTCACCTGCCCCAGTGCAGGCTCTTCATGGGCCGCAGTCCCTCAGGGTTGTCCCTGCCCCAGTGTGGGTCCTCCATGGGCTGCAGTCCCTCAGGATGGTCCCTGCCCCAGTGTGGGTCCTCCACGTGCTGCAGTCCCTCAGGGTTGTCCCTGCCCCAGTGCGGGCCCTCCACGTGCTGCAGTCCCTCAGGGTTGTCCCTGCCCCAGTGTGGGTCCTCCACGTGCTGCAGTCCCTCAGGGTTGTCCCTGCCCCAGTGCGGGCCCTCCACGTGCTGCAGTCCCTCAGGGTTGTCCCTGCCCCAGTGTGGGTCCTCCACGTGCTGCAGTCCCTCAGGGTTGTCCCTGACCCAGTGCGGGCCCTCCACAGGCTGCAGTCCCTTGGGGATGTTCCTGCCCTGGTGGGGGTCCTCCATGGGCTGCAGTCCCTCAGAGTCCCTCCGCTAGCATGGAGCACCTCCTCCAAGAGTGAGCCTCCAGCCATGTCCCCAACAATGTCTCCTTACACACAACATCTCTGTTTCTTCCTCCACCCACCAGAGGCTGCAGCTCTTTCTTAAATACGTTTGAGCAAAAGCTCCATGTGTGCTCCTGAAGCTGGTTGAAGTTTTGGCATGTGATGGGTTGCTCCCACTGTTTTCAGAGCTGGCTGGACCTGGCTGTGACCAGCTCAGGGCAGCTCATGGCCTCTTCCCACATAGGTCACCCCTGCAGCCCCCTGCTATCAAAGCCCTGCAATTTATGGCCAATAAAACAACCTACAATTACATGATATTCTGCTTCATTACAAAGGAGGAAATATGTATTTCTCAAGTATTTTACAATTAGGATTCTTGCAAATTTATCATAAAATAATTCTGAAAATATATATGTATGTTGTGTCTGTTTTTGGAGGTTTGCCTGCATTAACCTTTCTTCACACATGACTTGGATGGCTTGGAATGGGAAACAGTGTGATGTGAGGGAGTGGAGGTGTTACAAAGCATGTGCAATCTTTCTACCCTGATTCAGAGAGCAACAACTCATCTCTGTACTTTATGCAAAGTAGAATGACACTAATTTATATTGCAGTTGAGAATGTGAGGTGATGTGATTAGCAGACACAACTTTTCTCCTCTCCTTTCTCTCTTCCTAGAGAGAAACAAGCCATTCCTTTGAAAACTGACTTGCAGATTTGAGACAGTTTGAATAAGTGTGGTTGGCAGTTCTTCTTTTTGTCAAAATGCAGGGTCACAACTAAAAAAATCTGTTTTTTAATTATCTGCAATGTGGGTTTACACAAATACAGCACCAGTTGCTTGTGATGTATGCATATGATAACTCATCTCTATAAACTATACTGGAAAGCAGCTACAGCTTGTTGCCATAGTGGAAGGCCTTGAGCGGCACTTAATCAAAGCCAGCAGCCCATAGCATTTCCCCATACATGTCCTACGGTTGCAGAAAGGAAACGTATCTAGAAAGCAAAGGAATTAGTCACTGTGTCCTTTGGCAAAGAATGACTAAGCTGATATGGTTATATGACTTGATCTTTTAATCCCCAGGTCGTTTGCTGAATGCCTACTAAGCATGCTTTTTGGCCAGCCACATCTGATATACTAGCAAATCCTAAATCTGATGCATTTTTTTGTAACGTGCTTTTAAGTCTCCTAGATGCTTAAACATACATACGTCTCTGAAGGTCTGCAGAAGACCTAGTCTACCTAATGTTTGGACCTCCCTCTCTCCATCCACTGCAGGTACCCCCACAAACAATTCCATTCACCCCAATTATGTATCACTCTCCCCACCAACAGTATATCAAGAAATGTTAAGTGTGTGCATTCATTTTGGACCTAAATTCACTAAACCTTCTTGTGAAGATGAGTACTTAATGGTGCAGGACAGGAAAGTACAGATATGTACACCCACCACCTCTCGTGCTTACTAGGAAGCAGGAGATTAAATGTATTAACCAAAGCGAACACATTGGGAGATCTGGCAAATGGGATCTTGGTAAAAGCCATGTTTATATCCTGCGATATATGTAGTACTTACCTTAAGCACTGGCAAAGCAATGAATACTGGTATCACATAAAACTGATAAAAGAACAGAAAGTAACTTTATGAAGCTTAGAAGTGTACAGATTCAAAAAGTATCTGCAAGAAGCCGGCATCCAGCTGGCTAAAACACCAAAGATATTAAAATACAAAGATCTGTAATCCACTGCTCTGTGATTTATAAAGACAGAGCCTTGGCTGCATACGATATAATTCCTTAACTCACTGGTAGCCTGAATATTAGGGATTAGTTGTTGTGCATCTGACTCTGACGTTAACCAGTCAGACCATACTAATTGCACTAGTACTGGACCGAATACGCCTGATCTAAACGCTCAGTAAAATCCTCTGCAGCTAAGTATTTTTCGCACGCCCACCGGCAGCACCGAGAACCCGGCTGCAGGGTTATGGCCCTGCCGCCTCCCCACGCGGCAGCGCAAGGAGCTGCCGTGCCGGGCCAGGCCGTGCCGTGCCGTGCCGTGCCGCCATGCCGCGGAGAGCGCTGGCCCCTCCTGCCCGGGCCCGGCGGCTAACTGCTGAGGCGCTGCCCACGTGACCGCGAGCCCCCCCTCCCCCCGCGCGGCGGACGCGCTGCCGTCACGCGCCCGCTCCCTCCCCCCGCTCAACGTGGGAGCGCCGGGAAAGGGGTAAGCGGAGCAGAGGCGGCTGCGGAGGAGGAGGCGGAGTGGAGCGACGGAAGCCGGGAGGGATCAGAGCGCGGGAGAGCCGGGGCCGGGAACGGCCGGGGGGGATCCGGACGTCGCAGCGGGGAGGGGGGAGCTGAGTCTCGTGGTGAAGGAGGGAGCAGGGGCAGGGCGTGAGGAGAAGGGGCCGGGGGCGAGCCCGGGCGGCGCGGCGGGGCGGGGCCGGCCGCGCTGCGCGTGGCGGACAAGCGGCAAGGAGCGCGGCTGCCCCCCCCCACCAGAGTTCGCGCCCGGCCCCGCCCCGCCCGCCGCGGAGCGCGCGAGCAGCTGTTGGCCGTTGGGCAGCCGTTGGGCGGCCGCGGGGCGGGGGGTATTCCTCAGGGAAGCATCGCCGCCGGGACGCGTCGGGTTTGGAGGGGAGATGCCCCACGGTGACGGGCCTCTTGCAACGGCTCTGCGTGACGGCTCGCAGAGGTGTGGCGTAACGGCAGGCACGCTGCGGTAGTGGTGCCGGAGGTGCCCGCCGGCGGGCGCCACGCGTGATCGCGAGCCACGGCCCCGCCGCGCAGCGGATGGGGCTGCTGGAGTCCTTGAGTGGCCTCCGGCAACGACAAGCATGAGTCAGAAGCTCACGGCAGCCTTACTTACCCGACCCGCTCCTGCAGTACCTCCCGAGTCCTGGTCTCTCTGCCTTTTAGTTTGTTTAGGATTCCTCCATTGTCGTTTCCTCCTTTAAATTACCGAGGTGTTAATCCCAAGTGGGAGGGGATTGGATTAAAAAGAAGGGAGGAACTAATTCTGTGAAGTCCTGTTCTTCTCCATATACTTTTAACTCTAGTGATGATCAGTAAGGGAGGGAACTCGTGCCAGCCCCTGCAAGGGACAGATGAAGCAGCCTGAACAGCCTTTGCTTGTGTAGGAAGGAACAGAGACTTGAAAAGGACTTCAAGGTTTTGTTCCCCAGCTCACTACCACTTCGTTTGCAACTGGGCTTCCTGCCATACATTGTTCTTGGTCCTAGACTTGATGCAATTGTCATTATTTAAAGTGTTTTCCTGCTCTTCCAACCAGACACTCAAAAACATCCTTCATTAAATTTGTCTCGGATGTATTTGTCCAGTTCATAGCAGTTCTCTAGTATCCTTCTGATTGAGCGTTTTTTTCTGTTATCACATATCCCAGACATCTGAAAGAGAAATTATTTTGGGTTATGTTCTATGACATCACCTATTACAGTGGCTTCTTTTCCATGCCTGGTTCTTGTCCTTCAATATGTTCTTTATTTTCTGCTTCTCTGTATATAGGCTATAATATTTTTTATAGATAGATTGAGCCGGTTTCTAGAAATGCCTCTATGGTATTCTTACCTTTTTTAAGGAAAAGTAATTTGAAGTCAATGAAAAGCTTAGATAGAAAAACTGCAGCTGAACACTATGTAGGCTCTAACCCTGATTATCTTTTAATTAGTTGGTATTCTATTATGTTTTCTTTCATATCAGATCCTTGCTCTTTCAGAGAGCTGATGGCATTAATTCAGTATATTGATATATTAAAAAATGAGATCTAGGAAAGCTGGTTCACATTTCTGTAAATAACTCTTATAGCAAAGTTTTTTTTTTCTTTTCCTCCCCCCAAAGTATGTGTATGCATTCATGCTTGTGCACTAGAATTAAAAAGCTTAGTGCTAAAGCTAGTCACATGTTTTCGTAATTGAGAATAAAGTTTTCTAGACTAAAATTCTATACAGAATGAACAGATAATGAATTTTGTACCTAAATATTTGCAGGGTTAAATGGAGTTCATGTGCTTCAAAGATAAAGGCTGCTGTGCTTTTGCAACATTGTAAGCTTTCAATAAGTGTAGCATAGTATAAAATATCTCAAATAATAAAAAAGATAATAAAACTTTTTCTGTGCTACTATCAAAAATACAAATGAAACTAGTTGATTGTAAAAACATTGCAAGTGAAGAGATGTGAAGCAGTTTGTGGCAAATTCAGTTAAAAGTGCTATGTGGGATAATTTATTAAAAAATCTTTTTTTTCAATAATTTACTGAATCTTCAGGCCCTCTCTTCTAGGAGTAGCTGTAGAGATATTTATGATCTTTCTGATACTTCTCTTTCTCCTAAAATTTTAAAGCACTCTTCTGCTGTTTCGGTGCAACTGTATTGAAGATGTAGTCATGCTGGAGCTAATTAATCTATAGCTGAAGATTTGTCCCAGTGTGGATTAATAATATATTGAGTTTTTAATTTGCAGGTTTCTCTGTAGTAAATTTTAAGGATGTATCATTGTTCAGTTAGGAAAAAAATGGCAATTAATTGTCAACAGAAGATGCTTGGAAGACATCCTTCAGGGATTTTCAGGTTAAATTAGCAAAATAATTGCTCTAAGAAACTTTGGAACTAGACTTGTTTTTCCAATATGCAGTTTTGCAACTGAATCCAGCAGATGCATTTCTTAAAAATGTTACAGTTTTAACTACTGTGATTGCCAGATTTCTCATAGTCTTTCGTTCTTTTACTTTAACAATCGTAAACTCTTCCGTATAACTTTTATTTGGTTGCTGAAAGAAATTTGCTCCCTAAATTTCTGGGAAATGACTATACACAGTGTATAGTAGTGGGTGATATCCAGATCCTTAAGAATAATATTTGAATAATGATGAACAATAATTTTAAGATTCAAATAGGTTTCACGGTTGGAATTTTGTGTTGAGATATTTATAAGTTGTCCAGTGTGCCACAGATTCCAACTATTTCTGGAATACTTGGATCTTACGGTTTGCTTTTAGTTCAACGATATGTTTTCATTTTAAAAATAACACTGTATTTGAAGTGACCTGCACTGTGTGATTATAAGATCTTTCTGGACCAATGATATCTACTTACAGTTCTAATTAGTGGCCAAAACCTACATTTTTCTATTGATACTATTTATAGAATTTTATGAGTTGTCCCCTCACCGAACACTTGGCAAGAGCAAACAAATCCTAATTGCTGTGTGTTAGAATTTTTTCTGTTGAAAAAATATTTTCACGCTTGAAAATGACTCTTCTAAATTCTAGAACCAAGTTCAGTTGAAAATATATATTTTAATGTACATATGGTATGAATTATAAAGATTAGATAAGCTGAAAACCAAAAATTCCAATTATAATCTTAAAACCAGTATCAATCATTGCAGAATTAACATCTTTGGTTTTATAAAAGTTTGGGGTTCTTTTGTTTGTTTTTCAACTGAAATTATTTAGTCTTCTCTAAAAGTGAGCAATATGATTCTATTCATCTATTAAGTGAAAAATATCAATTGGTGTCATCTGAAATGTACACTGCAAACCCTGAAGTGCTGGAAAAAACATATTAAATTGTATATATAGTATACTGCTCTCTTTATCAAAAGGTATTTAATATTTTAACTGGTATTTTCCTGAGCTATTATATTTAGTCTTAGATAGAAGGGAGAATGACCCCTTGGATACCCTGTCTCTTGCTTTGTGAAATAGTTGATAGTTTATTCCAGAAATTAATCCACAAATACTAAAATAACAGCAACTTTTGCTCTCTAATGTAACGAGATTCTTGGGTGCTTTTTCTTTTCATTTTTTTCAGTAAAATTATTAATTATGTATTCCTCAAAGGCTTACTTAGGCTTACTTTTAGCTGTTTTGTATATTCCTATATATCATGATTGAAATGAAATATATGTGATAATTGATGGACTTGTCACAAATGCCAGACTCAAAATCAATATGGTGGCAAATGGCTTTTACTTTGAATATACTGGGTATGCTCTTAGCAAGTCCCACAGTGACCTCTAATGTTCAAGGATAAAACTTGACTTGTTAAAGTTATTTTTAAAGGCACAGTTTTGTATATTATTATGACTGAAGATGATAGTCTAATATTTGTATGTCTAGTTTAATAATATGACATAGACAGTAGATAGTAACTGCTCCATGAAATCTTATTAAACTTCTTGGGATTATTATGTTTGGGAGTTAATTCTAATTCCCACTTATCTGAGCAAGTATACACAAAACCTTATTTAGAATAGTCATGGGAGAACCAGTTATTTCTGTAAAGTACATGGCAAATGTCTTTCAAATACTAAATACCTTTATATACTAAACTTTCTTGTTCCAAATTGAAATGCATAATCTTTTAAAAAAAGTTTGTTTCTGAAGTTGAGTTGGATGTTTTTATTCTCCTTATGGCACTTATTCAATGTGTTATATGAATATTAAGCTTATATATTTCTGTTAAAACTGTATATTCACATTTTTTTTAACTAAGTTTGGCCCTGACAAACCACAACTAACTGAAGTGACAATTTCATGGTACTTGACAGAATGCAGAGCATTGACTAGATAAATGTGCAAATGGATTAACAATCAAAGATCGCCCTATTGTTTACTGTAAATATCATTTACAAATTTAATGCATTGAGAAGCAACACCTCATTTACACACTCTGCCTGAGGCCAAAACACAGAAGCAGCTGGTAGTTGTAAAGGGCACTTCAAACTAATTTATAAGATTAACTTATTTTGCATGTGTTGAATCATTAAGCTGAAGGGCAACACAGAACAATCAGGTGCAAGAAGATAAATACTTGTTATGCTGTTCACTTAAGTGTGTTCCAAAATTGAAGTAACTTAGTACTTTCCTTTAGGATATATGTGCATGATTATTTTTAGGTTATTTGAACATAGAGAAACATGAATAAAAATAGTAATTGTTAGAACAACTCGTACTCTGCCAGTTGCCTGTTGAAGACTACTCAAAGACATTACATCTAAACCTTAAGTGCTCTAAAAAGATCTAATCTATAAAAAGATTCTGATCATTTTTCATATCTCAATACCTATCGGAAAGGGATCATTTTGCTTTTCTCTTTTTTGATTGCTTACCTGTGTTAAAAACAAATCCTGAATAACTTTGTCAGAATTGAGAGGTGACTGATTACTCTCCTCTCTGAACTACTTATTAATTTAATTGCTGAGAGTAACCTTCATCTACAGTTACATTTTCTTCTTTATTTAGTTCCTATTTCAAGAGTAAAATATTTTGTTTGGAAACATACAGTTATCTATGAGGGTAGAATTCATGTCCTTAACACACAAAATTAGTTTGTAGGAATAAGGAATATGAATTTCCTTTCAGTAATAACAAACGTGTGGGCTGAGTCTTTGTATGAGAAATAGATCCTAGTGATGGAATGTAGTAATATTAGCTTAACAGAAGAATCAGTTCCGCATTAAACTGATTTTTTTGCCAATAATAATTCAGTGACAGATTAGATTGGTGTTTGTTGTGGTTGTTGTGGCTTTTCTGATTTCATGTGGTTTGTAAGCTAAAAGGTCATTGTGTTTATTTATTTTTGTTTGCTTTTGGGAACTTAGTGTATGCTCTTTCTCTGGGAGGATTATAAAACTTGATTTTTACTGTTGCTTTTCTACATTAAGATATACTGGAAAAATGGGCATATTTTGTGGTGTTGGGAAACTATTATATAGAAAGTTTAATTGTTTTAGTTTGAATTAGGTGGTAAGAAAGTGTCATGCAGTGGAGTTTAGGCTAACAATCTTTTGCTATTTTATATTTAGAGTATGACTTTTGAAATAGAGAAAGAGTAGGGATGTCTGTTCAAGTAGATATCAGGATGAAATGAACAATCTAGCAAAACAGAACATTGTTATAGAACATTTGTATATAGCTACTGAAAACTGTGATTAGGTCAGGAGTTACTACTTCACAGTGTTAATACAATGTTTTCACAGCAAAACGGTTACCACAGAGGTGGAACAACAATAATGCTTGAGGGTATGTTTTAGGATGCTTCTACTGACATGCGAAAAGCTATGTACTTGGGTCAGAACACCTAACTGAGCCTGTGTGCACCTTTTGCTCTTGTTTCCAATCATGCCATGACTGTTTTTTACTGGGGCTATTCATCTCTGGCCATGTAACCTGAAGATAAGGGGAACTTTCTTTGCATTTTAAAGAAGACAGCTGAGCCTTTTCTGGCTCAGGATGGATTTTATTGTAGGTCCTGGGTCTTAAGTATCTGACTGTATAAAAAGTTGAACATCACTGTCTTTTCCAGTCTTGTTCTTGAAAGCTTAGAATGGGTTGATCAGTTCAGTAGTGTGAGTACGATAGAAATCTTTAGAACTGAACCCATGTCAGTTCTTCAAACTGCTTACAGGCCTTAAACAGAGATTTAAGTGCTTTTTCTGCCCAATCTCTGTATGGCATTTGGTGTCAGGATGCAGTTAGGAGCTAAACTCCTCAAAACTGGGTATTTGGGTTTAGTTTCCTACACAGCCGTTAGGGCCAACAGGAAAGTACCTTTTAAGCATCAGGTTTCTGCTGGATAGGAAAGTAACAAGAATTTAACTATTCTGAACTTCTGTCTTGGCTGTCTAGGTTTAGCTAATGTTAAAGTTATGTTTTGGATGCTAAACTGCATGTTGTGAATATTGCCTTTAATTATCATCTGTAACTGTCTGTCATAGTTACCTAATCTTAATTGGTTATATGCTTATCACATTTTCTATGGCTAGAGCTCTACCAGACAGTAGTGCAGCAATCATTTCCATGATGTATTGCATTACATACTCATAATAAGGCAGCATTCTTTAATAACTGTCATACCTGTGTGCCAGGGAGACTCATGGTTATATAGATGGATATGATGGAGGAATACTAGGAGGAAGGCCTGTGTGAAGAGAATAAACACATTAATGGAAGAGAAATTTCACCATTGTGGAGAAATAATACCAGGATGGAGTCCTTTTTAATAAAGGATAAATGGGAGCTCCTTTTGCAACTAGACAATATTTTTAAATGAAAACTAATGTGGAGTCAGTTGTGATTTGTCTGTGGTAGTTATCACCATCATATCTGTGTGCATCAGCATGCACTTGGATAAATTTATACGAATTAAATGAGTGTACTGTAAAGTCTGCACACATGCACCTGTACAAAAATTATTTTAAAAATTCCTGAAATGTACAGCTTATGGGGGAAAAGAGGGTAAGGCTGCATGGCAGTAGTTTGGCCTTGAAGTATCATGAAAACTTGTAGAAAAGGCACATGTTAAAAAGACCACACAAATTCTTCTGTTGAGCAGCATCCTAGTCATCACAGTTATTAGACTAGATATAACCTAGTCTTCAAGTTGTACCAGTCTTGTTTAAAAAAAAAAGAACTATTTTTTATTGCTCAATTCTGTATTTCATAGGATGTGACAAAACTGTCCTCATGTATTTTGGTATTTTTTGTTATGAAAGTCTTCCTTGTTTTCAAACTGAATTCTAATGTGATGCCATTGATTTATGGAAAAATTCATATCATGATTGACAGAAGATTTGGTTATTTTAATGGAGTATGGAGATATGATAATGTAAGTATAGTTACTAGTTTCTGACCTAGATTAAATAGGTCATCTTTAACATAACACTTTTGGCTTGTAGTTGTTTTGCATATAAGTTGTAATTCCCTCCTTCCTGCTCTCTCACATGCTGTCTTGTAGAAACACATCAGGGGTCAATTTTGTTCCTTTGTGGATGACTGCTAATGCTTTGTTTTTACAGCTATGTTTCCTATCTTCCTATGTTCCTATACTTCTGTGGGTAATTTTTAAGTAGTTAAATTTGCAAATATATTGTAACCTGGGGCTTTCTGAATATTACTTGATGAGTTTCTGCAGGCTGTGCAGGCCAGTGTAAGAAAAATAAACATTTTATATGTAGAGAGCTATCTAAATAGCATCTCTGCTCCATATGTTGTAGTACCCACTATAGGCTCATTATAATCCCTGGACCTTTTGTGCACCAAATACTTCAGTCCAGATAATGCTGTGCTCCATCTGCCGTAATCTCTGATTTGCACAATGTGAAATTCTTAATGCTTTAATCTACTATATGCTGGCTTTTTTGATCTTTGATTTTTCTAGTCAATGTTGCCATTTCAAATAAGTTGTCAAGGTTGCTACTTTGAAGTTTATCAGTTCTACTTACTTATTCTGTTTTTTTCCTAAAAGAAGTATAATTTTTAAATCCTGAAGAAGTATATGCATCTCTAAGTTATTATTTCTATGTTTTCTTTATTTCCATTGCACCATCTTTTAAATGATGTGATTTGTTGATTTTTATTCAAGGTGTTGCTGACTGGGCAGAGATCCAGAAATATGTGCTGTGTTGATGAAATTGGAGTTCTTTATTTATTCTCAGAAAGAATCCTTCGCTTGCTCTACTGACGTACATTTAAACTTGTTACATATTTAGCTGTCAGCATAGAACAATCACAGTGCTGGATTTCAGGATTTCACTCTGGAAACCTGATGCTCTGAAAATCTACAAATATTCTAGAAATCTGTTAAATTTTACATACCTGACAGTTTCACTCAGTATCATTAAACTGATGTTTCATAAGAGACTTTTTTTTTTTTTTAGAAAGCACTTAAACCCATTATTACTTACTGATTTATTAGTTGAATTTATTCACAATTTTTAAATAGTATGTATGTTTACCATCCTATGTTTATATGTTAGGAAGTCATGTTATGTCTTTCAAATTTGTTAGCCTGTCTTTATGTGGATATGAAATAACTGTTTTTTTGCCTTAACACTTTTGTTGGGTGTTACTGTCCAACACTTCTTTAGATTCTATACATTTAGGTTTGAAGGTGATTTAAAAAAAAAAAGGTATCAAATCTGGAGAATATCCTTCTTTAAAAAATAATGAAACTAATTAGAAGGAGCATTAGAAAAATTTTATAAACTCAGATTCTAAATGTAAAATAGATTAGACCCTTGGAAATACTTATTTCAACAATGCTAAAAAAATTTGTTTCACTTTGCATAGACTCTGGACATTAAATTTTTAAAATATAAATGACATGCATACATGATATTTATGCATTTTTTTAATGAACCCATATATTATCTTGGTATAGAGAAATATTTTACATTTATCAAATCAAAATATTAAAAAGTAATGACAATATTTCCTCCAGTAATTCTCACAGATTTTCTCAAAGCAGATGCATATTCTAAACTGTTAATTGGAGCACATTGAGATTATAGAATATTATCTCCAAGAATGATAGCTATTTAATGTTTTATTTATTTTTAAATAAATATTTCAAGCAGACTGTTTTTTTAATTTGTAAGGATCTTTGTTCTAGCTGTGTACCCTAAAGCCTTTCTTGCAACTACAATAAATGCTTGTCATTACTTTTTTTCATTCTTTTTTTCTCCTAAGACCACCTGAATATAAGATAAGAAATCATTGTAGATTTAAATCAAACATTATTTGTCAGTTTAGGATTATTCATTCACATGAACAGTTACCATAAGCAGATGATGGCTGCCAACTGTCTTCCTGCTGCCTATATTCAAGCTCTTCCCTTGTGGCAATGCAAGATAATTTGAAGTACCTCTTAATGAAAGAGTGATAGGTTACCTTACATTTACTGACAGTTGGATGATGAGCTATTGTGTCAACAGTTGCATGGTAACTTAGCATATGCATATACTTATGCTATGGTGCATACAGCATAGCTTATCTGTATTTTTTTGGAGGGGTAAGCTAATAAAATAGACTTAGCAAAAATATGCGCCATTACCAATCAGATGCTAACATGTAGTAGTATCCTTATCCTTATGATAAGAATTCTTTAGTATAGGAAAGGTTAACCATAAGGTTAAATTTTATCAACTATTTTATCAAAGAGAATTTTTTATCAGCTGTTTCTTCCCAAACTGTGTTAAAATGTGTGTGCGTATGTTTGCTGTCTTTTGAGAAGAAGGGCTTGGAGTAATCTACAGTAATTTGCTGGACCGCTCAGCTTGTATCTGGGGGGCAGGATATCCTCTATGGTGAGATATAGGGAGCCAGGAAACCTTTACAATATAGTATATGACTAGAAACAAAGGATTCAGCTTGGTGCAGTTGTGTAGGAAAGGAGGGAAGGAAAATTTCAGGGAAGTAGAGAAGCCCTTCAGCACAACACTGTTGCATAGGGCATGGTGGCTTTGAAAATCAGTTGCCTATAGGGATGCTATTAATGTTTTTCCCCTCATCTCTATTCACATGTGTGCCTTGTAATACTGCAGATGTCCAAAACAACTAATGTATGACTTGAGCTTAGATACTAGCATGTTTTTTTTACAAGAAGTAATGTCTGCAAGACATGAATGGGTTTAGCAAAAGGGATGGGGTCAACATCAGTGTTTCATAGCTAATGAAAGGTAGGGTGAACTATGAAGAATTTAAAGAGTGAGTAAATTTGTCTACTTTCTTATTTTCAAAAAAAAAAAGTTGAAATCAGTCATAGTGTGAGCCGTGTGTCAGACTGTCTTTCACCTCAAAGAGTGCATAGCAAGTGGTGGAGATGGCTGTGGGGAAGGTGTAAAAATTGTGTTTTGAAGCTGACATTGCTGTAAGAGTGGAAGAGTTCTGAGAAATGCCAGAGGAGTAGAATTCCAGCCAAAAGACTAAAGAAGCAAAATTCAGGATCAGTGGATTGAGAAAGGGGTATCAAAAAAGGCATGGTATGAAATGGTATACTTTGTTAAACAGAAGAGAAAAAGGAATTTCAGAGATTCTATTTTTATATGAAATAATTCGATAGGTAAATCTCTGCTGTTTGAGGCAGTAGCCTCTTTTGGTGGATTGGTTTCAGTAATGACTTCATAAACACTAAGATAGAAGTGCAGTATTTTAATATATGTTTTGAGCTGGTGAGCTCTTAGTTTTTGTTCTGTTTCATAACCTATTTCAAATTCTTTGTGAAAACTGTTAATGTAAATTGAAAATGTTTTAATGAAATGTGTAGAAAGATAATGTAATTTGTCCGGTCTTTTAGGTGACAGATCTTGTCATTGAAAAGCTATTAATATCTATAAAGAATTTAAGTGAAGAATACGCTAATGACTTACTTTGTAGAACTGGGTTTTATCTCTTAAGCGTAATGCTTCATAAGACAGAAATATTGCTTTCAGTACTATTTCATCAAAGTGATTTGAGTTTGTATTTTGCACAAATAGTTCATCACTTCTGTATTTCTGAAAATGCCACAAACTAAAAATGATTATATTGTGAAGTTCTAAAAATTCTATTGTTAGAGGATTGAACCAAATTGTATGTATTTATGCTTTCCATTATTTCTGCTGTAAAATAATTCTGCGCTCTTGAGTAGCGCGCAGTCTGTTTTCTTATACTAACACCTGTCAGAGTTACAATGTTATAGAAGGAGCAGAGACTCTACAAACTGATCTTGTACAGGGTCTACCAAGGATTCATTAGATGAAAACAACAGTTTAACCTGGATTTGCTGATAGGTGAAGGACTGCATTTTTTATAATAAAGTAGTGAGGTGTCTTGTCTTTTCAATAAAAGAAGTTTATTAAATTGAACACTGACCCTTTCAGAGCTGCTCAGGCAGTTTTCCATGCAGTAGTGTTCAGGCAATGCCTCCCACATGGCTTTCAGACCCTAATGCTGTATCTGTCACATGCTCATCTGAAATGATGAGGTTAATTAATTAAATAAAAACATCCCTTCAGATGGTACAATCTTAGAAATGTCCCAGTTAATTTCAATGCACACATGGTATCTATGTAACTACATTTGTTGTCTTTGTAAATTACATTTCAGGAACTGGTGTTTTTACTGATTATCTCCTTTAAAAGTCCACCCAGACTGACCTTCTCAGTCTTGGCGCAAAGAATATGTAAGGAAGGCCTGGTGCGGAGTAAGCCTAAACTGTGAGCTACTTAGTGGGATTATTGGGAGAGGTAGGGAATGGGACTACAGTCAAGTAAAATAAACTTGAACCTCATCAGCCATACCTGAGTACTCAGCTTGCTTTCCAAAGGTATGACTGGTATGATCAAACAGCTCTTGTGTTTCAATGTACTCTGCAGCTGTTTTGCAAGAATGCTCAGTGGTTCCGGGTAAATAAAAAAATCAGAGATAGTGTAACTAGTGGTGAGTTGGAGGAATATTGCCCTGTATTTCATTACTTAGCTGTGCAGTCTGCCACTTTTTTTTTAACTTTCTGATATGAGTAATAAATGAAGAATCATTGTGTTACTGTATGTCCCTATGATATAGATGACAATTTGAATTGATGATATTACATGTTTGCAGTTACCACAAGTGTGGAAATAATGCATGTCTGTTGTGCGTGAAAGTATTTAATAAAGAAATGGTCATGTGCTACAAATTGTTGGCTTTTCCTTTATGTAATATAATTCTTCTTTGGAGGTCACAAATATAATAATTACCTGTTTATGAGGAGAAAACTGTTTTCAGAGTTCTGGATGTATACTTCAGTTGAATGTTCTTTAATCATTTGTGTCCATCTAGTTTTTTTTTTTCCCCCAGAAATACATAATTAGGTTTGCTGTGGTTATATCAGTTTGCTTCTTGTTCAGCAGAACTGTTGTTACTGAGTCATTCTTATGAAATATTTCTGGTAGCACACCGTCACAAGAAATGGTCAAATTAGCTAAAAGGTAAATGCCAAATATCAAACTCTCTTCTGTGAAGTAGATATCAAATTCTACTGAAGATTTCTGTTCTTCATTCTCATGTGCTCATTCATCTTTTCACTGTGTATATGGGGAGACCCTAACAGATAATAATTCATTTATCTTTAACTGCTCATTGTTTGATTACCATGAGCAATGTTACTGTTTCTTAAAACTTGTTTTATAACAATTTTTTCATTTTCTTCATCTTTTTCAGATTATGGCACAGGCTCAAGGTTTTGGGAGGAGATACATTAAAGCCTTTTTAAAAGGTTTCTTTGTTGCCATTCCGGTAACAGTGACTTTCCTAGATAGAGTTGCCTGCGTAGCAAGAGTGGAAGGAGCATCAATGCAGGTATTGTTGGAAATGCCTTTTCTCTGTTAGAAAGTAAGAAACTGACCACTCACTGACAATAGCAAGGTGGAAAGAAATCTTTTTCTCAGATGATATCAAATGATGAAATTATAATATGGAATAGTTTACTTTCCACTTTGTCACACAAATAGTTCTGTAATGTGTAAACACAAGCTTTCAAGAAGAAGACTTACCAAATTTTGTCCCAGTAAAAATATAGAGATAGGTAGTGATAAAGATATGTTTTTGATAATTTGCTATTCATTTAGAAATCAAGGTTTCTCTTTTGAGCACTACTTTTTGTCTTTTGGGACTCACAAAGCAGCTTTATTCATATTTAATAGATCTATTACAGCAATTTTAAGGCAAAACCAGTTCTTGCCGTGCTTGCTCTTACTAATGAACAAATACGGCAGCACTGAACTTGAGAGATCATCATTTGTCAAGTATAAGAATTTATTCTTATATTTATTCTAAGTGGTTCTACACGTGATGGATGCTGGACAACACTAAGCAATTAACACCAGACAATCTACAAGTATAACAAAGCTAAAAAGTATAGTAAAGAACTAAAAATAGAACACACGTATCAGAGCTCTATGGTTAAGCCACAGATGCACAGTACAGTGACTATTCTCACCTCTTCCTTGTCCTTATGGGCCACCCCTCTGGTATAGTTTTCCCTGGACTGTTCTCACCACACTTGAGCTGTGCCAAGATGATTCAGGTTCTCCTTTGCAGTTGGCATCAGGGGCATCCCTGCTGTGGGTTGTAGGGTCCACAGGCCAGCTGACAGTGAGTCTGAGTCTGCACAGAGGTATGGGACTTACTTGCTTTTATTCTTCCCAGGCTTAGTTCATTATCCAATCGAACATTGCCAGACCACAGTTGCACAATAGAACAGATGGCCTCAGTCGATAACAGTACGGATACCAACAAGATGGTCAAAAGAACGCTCAACAGTATGGTCAATGGATAACAGTACACGTCAACAGATAACCCAGTGCAAAATTCCACAGTACATACATGCTCACAGTGTGAGTCTGCGGTGTCACATCCCCTTTGCTGACTAGGTTTGCTCAGCAGTCATGGGGTCATTGGAGGGCTACAGCAACTCCACAGTGTGGTGACTGTGGTGACCCCATGGTACACCAGGGGTCCCTTAACTCTTGGGGAGCACCCCGAAGCAAACCCCTCTTCTATGGGCTGCACCGTCCTGAGTCCCATGCTTGCCTGTGTGGTGCCTATCAGGAGGCTAAGAGTGAGGAGGAGGGAATGGCAGGTGGCATTGTCCTTCTTGTGGCGGTCTGTGTTCTGGTGTTTGCCTTGTACCAAGAAACCTCAGCTGGTCTAGATGGCAGCTCTCAGCTCAAGAATGGGGCCAAAATAAAATAACACTCCAGTAGTTCTGCAATCTAAGAACGAAGGTTAGGTGTAGCATTTGTTGCCTTTGCCCATTATTTCGTAGATGTTTTTCTGAATATCACTGATGAGCACTCAACTTTAGGGGAGTCTCAGGAGATCTTACAGTTGCAGAGACAGGGATTTGCTCTAGAAGGGAAGAGGGGATTGGGAAGCCGATCATGGGAAAAATAAAACAGTTTCATTCTCTTTTCAGCAGTTTCGGGAAGGAGAAATTAAAAATATATAACACAGCATCTAGTTGAGTACAAAATCAGCCAGATTGATCCAACTGAAGCTCCATCTCCCCTATTCCTGCCTCTAATGGGATCTAGAGCCACACAGCATTCAAGATGCAGATGCGTCTTGAATTTCTACAGTACTGCAAAGGTGCTTTATTTCCCACCCTCCCCCCCCACTAGTAAGCATGACCTGACCATTTAATTTCCGATTTTTTTTTAACATGCCGGATTGTCTTTTATTGTTTGTTCTTCTGTCTCTTTGACCATAATGTTCCATTTCTCATCCATTCTTGTTGAAATAGCTTCAACTCTGCAGCTGAAAAGAAGCTATCTATGTTTCCTCACCCTCCAAGCCTATTGAGCCTCACTGGTCAAGACCCCAGTTTTATGTCTCCTTTGAAGTCAAAGCCTCAAGTGTTAGGCAGTGCTCCAGTATTGTTGTGGAGTGTTGTCTCAGTACTGTCTTGAAGGGCATATAGTTAACTATGGTTTATCTATGGCAGGTTTGAAAAACACTATAATCATTTGCTCAGATTTAGGCAACACAACAAAGATGAATAAGCACACTTCACAGTAACTAGGGCATACTATATATTCAATGGGTGTCTCAAATCTAAGGTCTTCCCTTGATTTGTCTGTTGACAAATATTTCTTCTGTTAACTGAAGTATTAGTAGCTTGGAAGCTGACATTTCTAATTTTACTGACATCTCAGAGTGTGTAAAATTCTCGTTCTGGTCTTATTCTGGACAGTATCATTGAAATAGAAGTTTGTTTTAAACTAAAATGTTTCTATATGCCTGGTTATTTTTCAGATTACAAAATAAAAAAAAAAAAAGATCCTGATGCTCGTGATAGGATACTAATTTCCTTGCCAAGATTTATTAGACATGTAACTAAATCTGCTTTGGCAGGGACATAGTTATAAGGAATACATCCCTCTTTTGCTGTATAGCTTGAAGGAACACCAGTCATTGCTTTAGAATTCCATCTCTTTACCATGTTCTCTGAAGAACCATCTATGTGAAATGCATCTGCAAGCTGTTGGTATGAGGGAAAGTGAAGTTCAGTCAGCATGTAATCATATGTCCATCAATTACATGCTTCCAATGTATATCTTATTGTCTCAGTTTCAAGATACAATGGTATTATTCCCAAGAATTTGATTTGTGATATATTTCTTAAACTTCTAGCTGGCTTTCTACACCCGTTTTTGTGGCTCCCACTGAGTCTGCTCATATGCAGACTTCATATGCAAGTTCTGTCACAAACTGCTCAATACCAAGCATTATAGCAAGTAGTTTGATCCATGATCTCTGACAAAGCACACTTGTTTCAGCAGCAAATAATATTGAAAGTTTTGTTATATCATGCATAATAGCAGTTGTAATTATTCTGTGGCAGTTTCTCCTAACTTTCTTATTAGGATTACTGTACCTAATCCTGTGAGCTCATATGGATATTCTTTCTGTTCCTCAGGCTATAAGGAAATAAGTTGCAACACTCTGGTATTCACTAGCAGCATAACAACTATGAAATTAATCATTATTTATAGTTAAAGGGCATGCTTTTTCTCCCTTACTTACAGAACCTCATGTCCTGTGAGGCTTCATCATATGGCTGGGGATCTCAATTTGCATGCTTTTAGCATTAATTAGTTAATAATTGGAAAGAGTGAATGTTTTGTGACTTCTGCACTATAGTTACAAATTAAGACCTATGTGTCTCATTTGTGGCAGGCTATTATGCCAAGAACTTGGGCATGCAAGTTATAATCCTTCAAGCTAGAGAAAGGAAGAAGCCACTGTATTGTTTTGTTACTTATAAAAATAAGAGCCCTTTTGAGCCAATTTGCTGACTACTTTTTTTGGAAGTTGTATTTTTTGCTTTGCTAGGCTTGAGATCTTACCACTAATAAAATTGCCACAGAGAATAAGTTCTCTCTGAACAGAGTGCATTAAGTTCTTTCTATACTTTTTGGCTTTTTCTTGTGGAATCACAATTTTTATTATTAGAGAGAAATGCTTGCTGAAGGGTTTAGATGATTGTTTACAAAATACTGTAATTATTGATGTAAAATGAAAGTTGTCTCCTTCTGGTTTTGCTTCCTAATGCATACCTTCTACCAAAATAGTATTTTTGTCTCTGTATGATTACATTTTCAATAAATCAATATTGATTTGTGGGAAAGAAAAAAACAGGTTGTCCTACATTGCCATATTCCTTCAAACGTAATTCTAATGTGTGATGAACTTTCTGCGTCAAAACTACATGAGCAAATATATTGTTAGAAACAGCAAGTGATGTGGCATAACATTTAGAGTGCTTTGGGTTAGAATGATTATGTAATATCTAAATGTATTTAAACTGTAAAACATTTCCTCTGTTTAAATACATAAAACAGTAGGAATTAACTAGAGTAATGCAAATTGGCAATACTGTAACAAGAATATTGAAATTAGCTCTGACTGGAAAAGTCAATTTATTTGCATCTTCCTTGGTGTGTTCCTCTGTAAGATGATTTTGATATCATTTTAGTTGTACAACATGTTTATGAACACTTATGTAAATATTTTTTAAGTATCAGGTGTGAAATGCATTATCTTTTGGAGTGACGGGTTTAAAGTTTCCATTTATGCTGTCTCTGTCAGCCATTTAAGACAAATACTTTGAGTACTAAGTAGTTTGCTTTGTGGGAGTACACCCTATGTATAACTCTCACTTTTTTAGATTAACTTCTTTGCCTGTGGTTAGTAACATTGCTCGCTTCTGGTCCATCTGTGTTTGCATTTGGTATCATGAATACAATTTTGAGTTGTTTGTGAACTTGTATTGGAAGATGCTATAAAGGTGGAATAGCCTGTTGGAAAATCCTGACTAAAAAAAAAAAAATCCAGTAGCTGCTAATTAGCTTCTAATTTTAACTTATCTGGCTCTTACAATGCATAGAATCCAGTAAATAAAGTATTAATGAGTGCTAGTGTACTTACAGCTTAGACTTCAACCGTATTTCTGTGAATGTCATGTGTTTTGATCTACAGACTTACTTAACTAGAAATTTGCCCTGGAGTCCACAGCTCACAATGTAACTAAGCTTACTGTTTACTATGTAACTAAGGATATTGTGTCGTCAGCATCTTTATTTTGTTGATCTATGACATTGATTATTGTTCATATGGATTACACCTACTCAAGGCCCTGTCACATTATTTTTTGCTGTATGTTAAAAAGCTAGTTTTTCACAAGTCCTCTTGAAATAAATCGTTTTCAACCTTTTTGGCTAGCAAAGAAAACAGGAATGAGCAAACAGTATTTGTAATGAAGAGAATTCAGCACTGCTAAATAGCTTTTGGAGTTAACAGTAGATACTAGGTAGCCATCCTGGTTTGGGAGCATAGTTTTTCTGAGTAAAAGTAAACCAAGATTTAACACTGTGTAACTGAGTTGAGAACAGTTAACTTTAGTCCTATATTCCTATTTGTTTTGTTCATCAAAGGTATAATCAGTCTGGGGAAGGGAATCTCAGAAGTTAGTGTCTGGTGGCACATGTGGAGGGCCAAGCTATACTATAAGGTGGACACTGAAAATCTTGTTTATAAAAATCCAATTTTATCAAATATTGCGAGTGTCATGTCAACAAATGAGGGGCTGCATAATCTGAATGCTCTGTCAGATGCAGTGGGGCATGGGATTAGAATCTGCTTTATTAAATATGTCCCCTAATTTTGGAGTATAAATTTGAGGTCATCTGTTGACCAATTTGGAGATACCAAACTTGTATTTGAAGAGACCAAAAAAGCTTATTGAAAAGTGTTCTATAGACAGACATTAGTGTGGGTTGCTCTTAGCTGCTTTTATGTCTCAGTAAAAGGAGTGTTTGTATTGAAATAATCCCTAGGAAAATCAGTGAAGCCAGTACTGTGATTGGTCTGCTTCTTTCTACTGCTGTTTCTGGTGGGTTAACTCAGACTGGAGATGATACTGTGGTTTGTCGTGTCACACAAAATAACTACATTTTGGCCTTTATACAGTCCTAAATACCTCCTAATATCCTGCACTAGTTACTTATTTAATGGTTTTTGACTGTTGAGGTTAGTCAACATTCTCGTTTCACTAAATAGTTCTGTGAGAATTCATGCTTCTTTGTATCCTGTTATGGAAGGTCCAACTAACAGTGTCAGTATGAGTGTGTAGGTTTTTTTGTTTTTTTTTCTTTGCAAAATGTGCAGAGACTAGTATTATTACAAGTATGTATGGCATTTTTCATGCATTATGCTTCTATAAGCAGTAAGATGCCTTCAAAAAGTTTGTATTTTGTGGGAATTAGTGTTGTTCATTCTCTTTTGTTTTTAATCTTAAATGATATGCAGTAGAGATAAACACTTCTTTTCGTCAGGGTTGTCATAAGCGTGTATGCTATGTAATTTAATTTGCATGCAGTAGCGCATTGAAAGATATGAACTGTAGTTTGTAATAAATCAATGGCATATAACATAGTATTTAATAAAGAAGTGTGCTTTTCCAGAATACATCAGATTTTTGGTCCTTTATAGTAAGTGGGTATGGCTGATTTTAACGGCTCTGGGATTTGAGCCACTGATGGAATGAGAGTTAGATGGAGGATTCATAGAGGAAATAGAGACCTAAGGCTGTTTTTTTCCCTTTCCCTTTTTTCAGCCTTCTTTGAATCCTGGGGGAAGGCAAGCATCTGATGTAGTGCTTTTAAACCACTGGAGTATTCGAAATTATGATGTACAACGTGGGGACATTGTGTCATTGGTGTAAGTAATCTTGCATACATTTCAATACAAATTTATATAAATCTTGGACCATAAATATTTAATATTTAATTGGTAGCATACTGGACATACTTGATGTGTGAAAGAACATCATAAAATTTTTCATACTGCATTATTATTGTTCCTATAATTGGTTTGCAAAACTCAGGAGATATTCAAAGAATGCGTTACCATGTTTTTACTTAAAAGGGGTACAGTGTAAGATATTATGTGATACAATATAGATGTGTACAGAAACTGCCAAGAAAAAAGGGCTGTGAGGTAAAGAGAAAAAATTAAAGAAAATCTTATATGGCTTAACAGAGTATGCTTCTTAAGTGGTTGGGGTATGCGCTCATATTTGTGAGGAAAAAGTAAGATTTTTTTTCTGGAGAAATCTGACTCAGGTTTAAATCAATTTTAAAATAAGATCACAAGAATTCAACTCTCCATAAAGGACAAATGTAGCAGAAAAAAAGTTTTACAATTATAATGGGGAGGTCTATGTATTAAGCCAAAAGGTGGCAGTGTTTCTCTGCTGAAAATAGGACTAACAGCAGACAGAAACTCCATTTCAGCTTAAATGTAATATAGAAATGGAAGGTCAAAGTGTGCATAACTGACACAATGATATAATACATTCTCATAGTACATGCTTGGATAGTTTAAGCTTAAGGTTTTTAGTTTTGTAAGTGAAATGCACAATATGTAGACTATAACAGAACTGTCTTTGAAAGCTGTATCATCTGGTATGAGCCATCTAAATGATCTAGGTACAGATATAATTTTATTCATATTTGCAACACCTAATGTTGCAGAAGGACTTCAGTTTCAGGTCACTTAGTAACTGCTTGTAAAATTTGATTCTGTCTGTGTGTGCATCCTTCTGCCCAAGTCATGCTCTGGTGATTGTTTAAAACAGTAAATGTACCTGGTTAGTAATTAATAGACTGAAAGGAATGTGCATGTCGTCTCATCAGAAAATAGAATAAATGGTTTCATTCTTATACTTCCTGAAGTTTGTGGTACCATCTGCTTTGATTGCATTGACTTTGTAATGTAGGTGCTCTGTGTCGAAGCATCATTTAGATACTGTGTTTTTTCTCTTTTTTTGTATGTTCTGAAAAGCTTGCCTATCATTGGTGGAAATTATTTACACCCACATGGAGGAGGTTGCATTGTACTCATGCATTGTACTGAGGTTTTTCTTAATTTCTTGAGAAATACACTGAAGTACACTCAGACTAGAGAATTCAAAAATCACTGTAAGAACAATGTAGGGGAAGTTAAACAGTGTAAAAATAAACTATTGAATAGTTTTGATGTGAAAATATTGAAGGATATTTTATATATCTGTAACAACTTTTAGAGTACTTCATCTTATGGGTTTGTTAGAAGTGGCTTTGGCCTATTAGTTGAATTCAGTTTCCTGTCCTCCTTTCAAACATTGAAGTAGTTTGCATTCAATTCTGTAATTTAAAAATCTTATTGTAATGTAAAGATTTGCACTGTATTTTAAAGACTTGTAGAACATAGTATCTGATTGTAACTGTGTACACTTGAGTTGTTTGAGACTTAACCTTTGGTACATGAAGCCTTTATTGTGTAAAAAAGTTAATTTTTTTTATCTTTTTCATTTCAATTGTTTACCTATGATTTCTATGAGTCAATAGTGAACATCTAGGCCATGTACATGCATGAATTTTACTCAGTGATCGTTGTATTAAAGGTGTGTCACTTAAATAGCAGGACTACTTGCTAGAGACCGTGCCTGCCTGACAGTCAGAGGATCTGGCTGATTTAGGCAAGGCATGAAAAGGGACGGCCAGCCCCGCAATCCTCAACTGTTGCTTCTCCTGTTCCTGTCAGAAATTCAGATGAGAAGGTGATGGTGTGATTGAGATATGCAGAGAGATATGTAAACCTTGATTCATACCCTGCTTGGTTGCTGAACCTGTGGATTTTAACATTTATGCACTGTCTCCTTTTTGCTAAGTCACAGTAGAAAATCACGATGAGGTTAGGGGAAGGTGATCTTTTGCAGAGCAAGAGCAGAGGCTGAATATTCCTGGTGACCAGCTTGACCAGGGCCATCCAAGTTCTTTGCCTCTTTCATACCATCAGAAATATGGTGTCATTCTGTATGGGTGCTGTTTTTATCACAGCTCTTAAAAGGGGTTATTGAGATCCCAGCTGGCAAAGACCAGCGTAAGTGGATGGCCAGGAGCCAAACTTTGGAGCAAAGAAATGAGGTAGTCTCAGTAGAGCCTGGAGAGAGAGGATCAGTCAGCCTGTGATGAGGCTTGGGATATTGGTTGCAGATCCAAACATTTTTCCTCTACTGTCCAGTCTAGTTCTAAATGAACTCATGGATTTTTGTTGGTTTTTGACTCTGGATTACAAATGAGCACCCTGTCCCCAGGCACCAGCAGAGTTTATGCTTGGTTAAGGTATTAAACCTGCATCTTTATGGAAACCTGTCATGTGTCTCTGTCATCCCTGACTGTGCATCTGAGCTGATTTGGGGCAGGTATAACTAGATCACAGTCACAGCTGTGAAATTAGCCACTGCATGCATACATGTGACAGTCACAGCTGTGAAATTAGCCACTGCATGCATACATGTGATGGTCTATAGTTGGTTTTAGATTTAGATTTACTGAGAATAGCATTAGTCCTTAAAAGTGTAAAGACAGAGTCAGATAAAACGAATAGGAAGAAGTTGGTAGCAAAGAATGATGTTTACTTGCGGTTTAATATTTTACAAATAGTTTACTAACTATTAGTTAATTTTATCCCCGTTCTTTAAAAGTTTTTTTAAGATAAACTTTTCCTTTTGGCTTGAACTTGTGCTTATTGATACTGGAGTTAAGGGAGCTCAATATTACATGTTGTATCTTTTGAAGTCACAATTTAAAGTTGATTCAGAACTGAAGAAGATGAATGTCATCATCCTTTAGTTTTATCACTTGTTTGAGTTCTTATTAGGACATACTATATTACTGGGGCTTAATTTAAATTAACAATGAAAACAGGAATATTTTTCCAATAAATTAAATTAATTTTAATTATTATGGGTTCCATTATACTACCTTTAATCTCTTAAACAGATGCAAACAGAATAAAGTGTTGTTTTCTCTGTTTTTAAAATGCATTTGTTTATCTTCAAGGCTTAATTTGAGAATGTTGTGATGCAGTAGATGACTTCATCTTTAAAAGATAAATACATATTTGTGCAAGAACAGACCTTGATTTTTCAGTAAGCTTTGTGGTGAAATAGGCATTTTGTTTTTTTAAGAACTCTGCTGGAGTAGGTCCCAAAATTTCTGTAGAATTTCATCAGATATTGCTGAATGAGTTGATAGGATGAGTAGGCCTTTTGCAGTTAGTTTTACTCTAGAAAGTTTGAATGGCAACAGCTCTGTAATTGTAGCAGTGTGCATCAAAGTGTGGGCTCTACAGCCCTTGCAGGTCCTTGAGAATATATGCTGCAACTGCATTTTCTGATGCCAATGATGATAGTACCTTTCTGTTGAAGACTAGTGAACATTTTTACCAATTTATGTATATGTGGTTTGGTTTATACTGTGTACATATGTAGGCATTGCTTTAAAAAAAAATGTTGTCAAAGAATGATTTATAGCTCCAACATTCATTTACTTGTCTTTACTGAAAACCTTTTATATCCTGAATATAAAATCTTGTCCACTTTTTATTCCAAAACTACCGGCTTAAAGTAGAAGAAACTGTTGTTGCAACATGTAGGAGCTTGAAAAATGCAGTGTGTACATGTAGAATGAACTCTTTACGGACAAGATAAAGTTTAAATAAGCTTTCAAAATGGAGACAACAGTATTAATTCAGACATTTTACATGGGTTTTTAGATGAATACAAATCTTAGACATTGTCATGTTCTTTACTTGGTTAATAGATTTTTAACGAAGGACTAGGTTTAATGGCTACAGTATAAATGGGACTGTTGGATTTTAAATGATGACATTTCAAGACTATTTCTGTAAATATTCACAGGTACTGATTTTAGCTTTTGGAGCTTTATGACTTTAGAGCTGCAGTAAAATGCAAGTGTCCCTCCATTTTACAAAACTGTATGTCAACTTCTAACTTAAAATGTGTGCTTGTGTGTTAAATAGAAATAGGTATGCTAAGTAATCTAGAAAAAGATTGAGAACCAATGCTCTTTGTTCTTTAATAGTCCGTTCTGACTCATAAAATGCCTCTGAAGTTTTGAACTATAAAAGGCTAAACTAAAATTAGTTTAAAACATATTGTTTAATATGTTAAAAAGCATAAAACTTAGAAACATATTACTTAAAAGCATTTAAAAAATATTAAGAATTAAAAACATACTTTTAAGGACAGCTGTAACAGTAAGGAGTTAAATGTCTTATTCGCATAAAAAGGTAAGTATGTGAAAACAAAACCAGTTTTCTATATAAAAATTTCTTGATGTTTAAAAAATACTTACTTCCTATCTCTTATTCTGATGAAGAATATTAAATAGTTCCTGTAAACTGTTTCCTCTGACTGTAAGGACATTATTTTCAGACCTTTCTGCAAACTCCCTTACTTCTGGTAACTGCTTAGTATTTTATGTGAAGTTGTGTGTCTGAGTTCTGAAAAATCTAGTACAACCAACTATCTCACACACCTCTCACATACATGTGGAATGCTCTGCTGTTGCGTCCCTCACTGACACCTGTTCAGAAATGGAAACTGGAAAAGATAGTTGTCAAGGATGATTTTCTGTGATAGTTTCAACTTTTTGTCCTATTCACGCAAATCTGAACAGTTCAAATTTTGAAGAAATGTGAACATTTGATGGAAACAAAAGAGTTCTCAAATGGTGCAAAATGAATACATACTCTTCATAAAACTAATACTATTCATAATTAGCATTTCATTAATGAGACTAGATGAATAAAGTAAAAATCAGTAAGAAGGTACTTATTGAAGGAACTGCCTTGAACTTGAATCAGTAACTGTAGTTATGAAAAGACTTGCTGCTGAATTCTGATAGATTTAACATGAATGGATATTTAATGATTCTTGCATTATTTTTCAGAAAGGTTCTTTCTGACTAGAATTTACTGAATTACCTTTAAGAATACCTCTGCTTGACCTTCCTTAGTCTTCCAATTTCTATTCTATTTTTGTTTGTACTTAGGTCCCTGTACCAAGTCATCTATCTTCTGGCAGGCAGGACACTGCAAAAGAGGTTGTGCTGACATAGAAGCTAAATAATCACTTTACTTTCTGGGCCTCAGTGACCTCAGAGAATCTTTCCTATTCTGTTTCTTTGGCTGGGAAAAAAAAAAAACCTGTCTATTCCTGATAAAAATCAAATATCTAGTTCTACTTTATTATCTGTGTTGCAATCTTTTCTTAGATTAGATATTACATTATATAGTAATGTTTGAATACTGTTGGTGAAAGAAAGGCTTGTTGTAGACTTGTTTATTTATAAAGTGAGTAAGTTCCATTTTTTAAAGAACATTTTCAGATGATGTGCATGATCCCAGGCTTTATTAAGAAGTGTTCAAGATGAGTTTAAATAGACAATTATTATAGTGGAAATTGAAAAGTTATGGAAGAAAAAAAGCTGTTGTAGTTACATTTAAAGTTACAGAATTTAAAGCCTATGGATGAGTAGGAAGCTTACAAGATTTGGTTGTAAGAATCATTGCTGTAGTGTGGCTAGATTCCTTGGACCAAAAAGGAAAGTATAGGGATGTTATGACTTACAGATTCCTTCGTGGTCAAATTTCAACTTTGGTAATTAAAAAGAACTATCTTTTCTCTTCTTCAAAGTTAATGATGTGGAAGTCAATTAATTGGCCTGGGCTATTTGTGAAAGAGCTGTTAGTAGACAAGGAAAGGTCCTTATGTGCATTGGTATAAATGTTGCCAGTGAGAACTTCATATTCTTGATGATTTTGTTTTTGTCAGCCTAATGCTAGTACCTTGCTATTGAATTAAGAAGCAAATTGTTGCTTGTTGAAGTTTTATTACTGTATCTTTTGGAATACTATACTGCAAGCTTACTAAAAACACTACATTGATGTACTGACTTAAGCTGATCTGACTACCTAAAGCAAACATTCAGCTTGTTCATGGGGAAACCAGAAAGTGGCAAATCAGTAATTAAAAAAGTAGTCACTCTACCACAGCACTGTTTGTCAGACAAAGGGATTAAATCTACATCAGATATTTCATATAATATTAGCAGATCTACAACTTCGTAAGAAGATCAGGAATTTCTTCTCTAGAAGTAACCATTGAGATTGAACAATAGGAGAACATTGCCTGAATCAGTTTTTTTATTCTAGTTAACATTCCTCAAATAAATTTATGGACCTCATGGTGATTGTCAGAAATTCTGTTTAAAATGTGAATGCCTGTTAGTTAGAAAATAGTTAAATCTAAATGACTATTAATGAGATAATTTCATCTTTCTGGTAATTCCGCAGTTTTATCTGAGGGATTGCTAATGTAGTGGCTTAGGTGTACAGCTTGGAAAAACTATGAATTATTTTTGTAGTGTCTTTCACTGTTGATCTTTTTTTTTTTCTTTTTTTTCTTTTTCCAGCAGTCAGTCTTTGCTTTTCATTTAAAAGGCAGGACTGAGGGACTTGACAAGAAAATTAAAGATAGATGTACAGTATGTGACATTTCATGGAGTTTACTGCTAAGACAGGGAACACAGAAGATCATTGAGACATACTCTTGGGCTGGTGTTTGTGAAAATGGAGGGGGAAATGATGGTTTTATCAAACTCAGTACTAATTCAATAGCGTCAGGTTTAAAACTTTTTATACACTATCATCTGCAGATCTGCACTCCCTAAGTATTTAGCTTCTTGGCCCCTCTATATTCACTCTGAAATAACTGAGAGCTATGGTTGGGTAGCAACTCAGCCAGACTGGGCTGTGAAGTATAAAAACAAGTTAGATTTGGAGTTTCCTCCAAATATATGTTTGATTCTTTGGAAAGCAAGAAAAGTGGGGAAAAAATAGTTATATTGTGATCTTTAAATTGTAAGATGATCAGATAAGAAGGTGTTAGCAGCTAATTAATAGATCAGGAGGACCTATGTTCCTCTGAAGGACTGCTAACAGCAATTTTCAAACTCAAACCCAAATACTGTGATTCATTTATTTTTACTTTACTTTTTAGTGATCAGGCATATGAAGAAAGCGGGGGAGAAAAAGTCCTACATGTGAAGCAGCTTTTGTCTGTCTCTCTTCAATAGAAGAGGAACAGTACAGAATAGGTTTTTCTACTGTTCTTGATGAGTGGCAGTCATCGTGTTTTGGAGATACTGGGTCTAAGTGGACAGTGGCTTGAAATATCGCAGAAATTGTAGCCATGATTTGCTTGGCTGGAAAGCTGTCTTGGCTCCTGTAGCTGTTTGACTTACAGCATGATGGCTGCCTGCCCTGTAAAGGTCATGTTGAGCAAAAGGAGCTTGAAAGCTGCCTTGGTTTAAGAAAAATGTCACTTTTACAGTTTGAAACATTTATAATTTAGATGCTAGGAACTTGCTTTGATTTCACCGGAATCTGATGATATAAATGTCTGCTGCAACGTATATACAGAAAGGTTATAGTATATCTTTCCTGAACTTCTTTTTTCGGTAACCTTAAGAAAAAGATGATAACTTTGAGAGGGTAATATTTGAGGTATTTTTTTCTCAGTGCATTTACAGCTGCTGAGGAGTAATTTCTGGTTATTTGTGATGGGCATTGCTTGTAGAGCTAGCAAAGACTGTACAAGTCAGTGAAATAGTCTATACAATCTCATTGGTGGAACTGGCAGGAAATAAAATTATGTCAGTAACTAACTGAGAATTCTAATGCTCATTCTGTACAGGGTATTTAGACTAGGTACTTCCTTCATAGGTAAATTCAAACCGAGCATCTGTAACAGTATAGAATAAAAAAAGGTCATGGTTATTCATATGGTTATCGTTTCATGGGAAAAACAAGTGTGTTTTTGATTATAGTATGTATATATGAACCATAATTTTCACATGTGTGCTGGATCTGTTGAACAGATGGTTTGAAGCTAGGACAGAAAATCAAGCTTTAGAGGATTGTTGTACTGAAAGTAAAAAAAATTATGGGGAAGCTAATGCACCAACCATAATTCCTAAGTGCATGTCCTAAATCTTGCTTAGGATGTTATAAAAATATATTCCTGCTTAGCAATTTTTAAGTCCTCATACTAGGACTGTTCTTATTCAACAAAATTGCACTGAAAGTGCTATGTACTCTCTAGCTCTGCAAGAAAGTCTGTTCATGTTTTGTGTATCAGTGATGGCTAAGGATGAGACTTAAGAAAGGATAAGTAGTATATGTGAATATTGTTAATTCAAGAACAAATTGCAGATTGTACATGTTACAAATTAGTCTATAATGGTAACTAATTTAAATGGCAATGCTGCTTTAATAGTTAAATAATAAATTATTCTTATATATCTGTATGCTCAGTTTAAATGATTACACATTATAATCTACTTCTGTTAATAAAACATGATAACCCAAAACTGTATCATGACCACAGTTAAATCATTGTGTTGACTTGACTCTCTTCATTCTATTTTAGTCCCTTCATGTTCAAACATTAGTCATTTTAGACAGGGATTCACCAGATTTCAAAGCTCAGGTTTTGCAACACTCTCTTGTAATTAAGATTGTAAATACACAAGATATAAAGAAAAGAAAAAACCTAACTTTAAAATTATATCTTTTTTTATTCTTGTACTAGCAGCAATCCCTTTGGGTTTTGACAAGCTGAATGTTAAGATGACCTCCATGTGGTATGTTTACTGATTGCCAGGCTTTGCCTCCTGCCAGTTTTTTCTCTTGTGCTGTTTCATTCACTCTGTTATCTGAAGTCCTTTATCATTCTAATATAAATCATTAAACTAATTCAGAACCATGGGATAATTAATATTTGAAAATTATTTTGTAAAAGTGGCTATTTCTCATAGCTTTGCATTTCAATTGTCTTTTTGCCCAAAGACAGAGGTATTTAAAATATGTATATATAATAAAAGGAACCTATGAATAACTGTATTTTTTCAAATGTGTAATCAATTGTAAATACGCTTATTTTGGTCTGCCCTCCTTTAATAGGGATCTTGAGCATGACTAAAGCACTGTCTAAATCAGAATAATTTGAGTTCTATCAGAAAGTATGAATTTAAGCCGACCTATGCTAGTATAATGTCTCCTCCATCTCGTTCTTCTCTGAGAAGAATGGGTAAAGTTTTTTGGAAAGGTCTTTAAACTAAATCACTAAATCCACTCTAATCCTGGAATAAAAGTGTCCACTTTTTATTTATGTTATGTTATCTACCACTAATAACAGATAATTTCTCCATAGATACAAGGCATATGTGTAGTGAGTAAGGCAAAGTTAAACTTTCTGTTGTTGCTCAATAATAAATTTTATCTTGCTGATTAAAAAAAAATTGTCTTAGTTTAAAAGATTCATGTGGCTTGATTCAATTTTTGCCATGGATGGTCTAACTCAGGACTCAAGTACACTGGAAAATTTAATCATTTTTTTAGATTAAAAACTCTGTGGGTTATTGTTGCATATGAAGTTTTTATTTTTATTGTTGGTTGATGATTGATTTTCCTGTTGAGTATTCAGTTGGAAGTACTTTATAAAACTAGAAGTTATACATTCAAGATACTCTGAAATTATTAAACTACTATTAAACTACATATAAACTCCTGTCTTTTCTCTTCAGCTTTTCTTTAAAAGTCTATAAAATGTGTAGTAAGGGCATTCATTACCTATGACATTGTCTGTTTTAATCATCTTCTCTTTGGAAAAAACAGGTAAAAATTATTTTGATTTGGGAACATAAACTCTCAGAAAATTTTGAAACTGAAGAGCAGGATTTAGGAAACTAAGAATGTGAGGAATGTGCATTGCAGTCTATGTGCTTGTTAGAAAGAATGGATCTTAATACTCAAAGAAAGGAAACTTAGTACAATTATGTCAAGAAAGTGATTTCTGTGCCTGACTAAAAGCATGTAATTTGATAATTTCTTTAAATTTCAATTTGCTCACCTACGTTATCATTCAGTTAGGTTTTCACTCACTTGCAGGGGTCACTCACTTGAGGGTGTGTCTATACTCTGTACTTAAAAGTGTGATAATTTTGTTAAATGTTTGAAACCTAGCATGTTTTAATTTCTTGTAAACAATGAATCTTGAATTTTTTTTTCTTGAAGATATGCAGTGGGCAAAAAAAGCTGTTAAGTAAATGAAATTGTTTCTGTAGGTTTTGAGTATACAAAGAGAAATATAAATACTTTTTAGCCTTTGATACAGTTAGGCTGGTTTTCTTTTGCGTACAATCTAAGAAATACTGAACTGATATTTTATTATACGGGGTATTATACAATGTGTTCTTGGAGAAATTATAGTTTAAATACTGCTGCAGCTGACTTCATATCTTTCAGCTTTGTAATAATTTCCCCTAAGCCAGCTTAGTCAGTTATATTATGAGCAACCATAAATATTCACTGCAGAATGTTGCTTCTAGGAATCTTTCAATGAACTATACATATGCTGACAAAGTGAATTCTGCTTACGCATAAAAAATATTTTTTTCTAATCTAATTGGTGAAGTTGGAAGAAAAACCATGGGTCACGACCTGTGCTGCGTATAATACAAACATGAATATTTTTGCATGTAATAAGCAGAGTCTTGGCCTTGTTTTCTGTTTTTCCAGCCTGTTAGCAAAGGCAAAAACAAGGGAAAGGCAAATTATCAGGTTTAAAATGATAATTAACCTTATCATCACTGTATTTTCTAGAGAAATTATATTAGTCTGCATTCATGAATATAACATTAGGGATTTTTTTGCAATCAAGTGCTCCTGGAAAGTGCACATGAACAAAATTTAGCTTCAAATATGTACATACATATTTGTTCAGCTGAGAGGGGACCTCGTTGCTGTTGTCAGCTTACACAGAAATGGGGTCAAACTCTTCTCAGAGGTGCACAGCAAAAGCATGAGAGACAGTGGTCACAACTGCAAAGGGAAGTTCTGACCAGATATAAGGAAAAAAAAAATTCACAATTAAGAGTGGCCACTGTAGAACAGGTTGGCCAGAGAGATTGTGGAATCTCCATCCTTGGAGATGTTCAGCTTGACTAAAAGCTCGAGCAACCTGGTCTACCTTTGAAGTTGACTTTGTTTTGAGTAGGTGGTTAAAGTAGATGAGTCCTGGAGGTCCCTTCCACCCTGAAGTATTCTGTTTTTCAGTATCAAGTGGTATTTCTGCAATGGAAATTTTAAGATATAAGATGTAATTATTACACCCTTTCAAAGTTACCAGTTAGGGTTTAGATTACACATTATGTTGTTTTTAATTTGTTTTATAGTACCGGAGTGAAGTTTCTAAAAACAACGCTTATTCTGTAGGTGTGGTTGTGATATTTGCCCTACAGCAGTATGTAAAAGACCCAGTCATGCTTTGGAAGCCTGTTGTGTTAATTGGTGAATATATAGAGAGTGATAAGATTGCATTTTGGTTTTATAACTAGATTGTGAATTCTCTAAAGCAGGAACAATGAAGAGATTGAGAGAGAAGCATATGATGAAACAAATCAGTACAGCGGGTGGCAGTCTGCATGCAGACGGCTGAACCTTGGGTCATGTTTAAGGTACTATAGTAAAGGAACCTGCTTTGCAAATGTATATGGAGAGCTCTTCTCAAGTGAGAGAAGGAGCGTATAAAAGTAATTGTTTGCTTTCTTGTTAAATTTTCAGTTAAGTCTGGCCTGATTGGCTCATAAGAGACAGGGTTGGCATTTTGACTATAAATCAGAGAGAAATATGTCAGGAATGAAATATAAAAGACACTTAAAATGAAGGCAAACAATTTGATAAGATAGAACAGTGAGAGCTACTGGAATGATGCAAAGAGAGAGGTTACCTGGAAAATTTAGCCTTGTGGATGTAAGTTAATGATGTGACTCAGGAAGATTCTACAAGAATCTTTTTCATTTATTTCATAAATAGAACTTAAATTGGTTTGAATTTGAGCTATCTCCTGTGCCAGTATGTAGCAGAATAGATATAGCCTGCTGCTCTTTTGCCATTCAACTAGGATTCTCCCTGGCAGTGTAGAAATCTTCTTTTATGTCTGCCCATGTGAAATGTAAAAGGAATAGCATATGGAAACAATGTTTTAAATTTTTTCATTGTATGGATTAGCTGGGGAAAATGTTGATGGTTCTGAATAAGAAGTTGATTTCCCCAAACCTGTTTAAAAAACAAACAGAAGAAAAAAAACCCAGAATGATATAATTAAGGTTTTTAAGGAACTCCTATCTTGAATAACTCCAAACATGGGTTACTAATACTGTTCCATACCGTATCTCTTTGAAACATAGCAGCTTGTGTACAGTTTGTAGTTTGGCAATACGAAGAAGTGGATTGTAAAATGAATCAGATCTTCTTAATTCTAGCTATGACAAAATAGTCTGTTTTCATCTCTGTTAAAGCAGATCATGTGATTTAAATTACTAAAATGTCTTCAGTAGGATTTGGATAAAGCTGCTTATGAATTCATGTAAATACTATTAGTTAGTTCTTTTTGAACTTCTTTCTTTGAACTTATTTTTCAGAAGAAACTTTGGTTATGAAGCGTAATTAACAAGAATAGATTTGGAAGCTGACAAACTGTAGAATATACAAGTTACTGAGTATAAACAAACTCTCTATATAGAAGGCTTAGTTCTTATTTTAAATTCTAAGGCTGAATATGGCTCAGAATAACATTTTTGTCCTATAAAGTGTGCATAGTTTACTATGGAATCTCTAGTTCCTTTGGCTTAATAAATGAGAAATTCACAGATGATGAAAAAGGGGTCTGTTTCTCAGTACTTTATGCAACAATTGAGACTGATTAGTAATTCTGGTTGTAGGTTTCTAGACCAAAACTTGAGAACTTTTTTCTGTGTTTGTTTGATATTTAGTCAAAGTTAGGATTTCTTTTTTTGAATTATCTATTTAAATATATCCTATGGCCTGATACTATGGAGAAGAAATTTAAGATATAAACAGTTTTTGTTGCCTGTGTATGTGAAATGGAGTAAAAATACAGCATTTGAGGTTGAGGTTGCGAGTCAGTTTATATGAAAAAATTATGTTGAAAGTGCAAATCATAAACTGCTTCTTTTTTTAAGAATTGAGGAATGTGTACAAAACCATAAAATATTAAGTTAAAAATTGAGCTAATACAGTTTATGGTCCAATCTTGCAAAGTATGTATTGAACTTCCTAGGAGAATGTAGTGCTATCTGCTGAAAGCCATCTACTTCTGCCTCTCTTGACTTAAATAGACTCTTACTTGCCTTTTCAGAAATTGGTCAGTATAACCATGTACTCTGACGTGCTGATCAACACAGGCCATACAGTGATTCCTCTGGCTGAGTTGCAGCATACCATTTAGGAAGTCAGCCGTGATTTTAAAGAAATTTTAGTCGTGGGAAAACCACTTTTCATCTTGTAAGAAGGGATGCTTATTAAGTTTTAAAAATTAATTTAGTTAAAATTAACTGAAGTATTGTAATCTAATTGTCTTATACTTTTTTTCCATTATATAAAGTTTTGTAATAGCTGATTTTATAAAGCTGACATACAATTTATAACTGAAATTCCTATAAATAAAAATATGAACTAGGGAAAAAGGTAGAAGTTAAAAAAAAAAAAGTCATAGTTCACTTAAAATCAAGATACATAGCTTAATACCCTCTAGGATTTCAGTAGTTAACAGTGTATGTCTTAAGGCAAATAAGAGACACCTAGTGAGCATATTTCTTGTGTCATGTAGTCTTTTATATGTTTGCTTGAAGGGACAAATTAGTGACATTCTCAGTCAGAACAATAACTTTCATGTTCCAAGAACTGGGGCAAATATAATGAGAGAAGTGTGGTGTTGCCATTTAAAGAGAAGTATATTGTCAGTAAGCTGAAGATAATAGCATCCTGTATCCCCAGAAGGCCTGCTGTGATGTTTGCGGCTTCATAAGATCCACTTTACCCTCAGAATGGTCTATTTTTAAACTGGTGCAGAGTATGACCTTAGTAAAGAGATACTATTGGAAGATATTTAAATGCATGATCATGCACAGTGTGTTCCTCAGTCCTGTAGGACATTGACAGTAGTTTTTTTTCTGCAGCAGATTTGTATTAGTTTGCACTTTTCCTGAATTCAAAGGCTGTTTAACATTAAAAGGGCAAACTTAGTTATAAATTTTACACCAAATCCTTAATCAAATAATAGCTTAGCTGAATCTGTGAGACAGAGTAAGACTCTTAGTTTCATGATTCTAAACAGTTTATGATGAGATGGTTTTGGATCTCTGATCAAAACAGAAATAGCTTCCATAGAATGTGAAGTACTGACTTTGTTGTAATTACATTTTCCTTGCTGGCATTTGTGATTGCTTTGTAAAACTCGTGAAGAGTATCTGGAGTATTGTAGGTCAATAAAAGCACTACTTCATAGGAACAGCGCGCACACCTTTGAGATAGGAGGAGGCTGTTGGTGTAGTTAACATGTTTGTTGTAGCACGTTTAAAATACCTTGCAAACCCAGAAAGTTAAAAGAACAATAATCTTTCATGGGCCTCTTCTGGCCTTCTAAGATAGTGTTTGACCTTTACATTATCCCATGATATTTGGACTGTAATACTGAATGTTAGCTAGATTTTTAAATAAGTAGACCAAACATTTGTCTCCCTTACCTGGTTAGACCGTATGCTTGTCTGTGGTCAGTCAGTGCTTTCTGTGCATCTGTTGGACTACAGTACTATCACTTAAGAGAGAGAGGACACCTCATCTGATGTGTTTTAAAAATGACAGTGATGAGAAGGTAAGCTCTAGATACTGCTCTTTTGAATACGGTTTCTCGAGATGAGTCTTCACTGGGAGGAATCTATGATGTTTTGAAAATCTGTTAGCTAACGTCAAGTTATACCTGATTTAGCAAAACAAAGGACGTCTGAATCTCTGAACTCTATTTAGCAGAAAAAAGTGCATCTTAACGTCTGAAAGTTTGTCTAGATCCTGCTTAGTTTTGATAATTAAAACAAAGTAAAGCACCTTCATGTGGAATATTTCCTCCTTTTTATCTCCCTTTTCATCTATCTTTTTTGAGGCATGGTCATAGTGGCCACCTTGTGAAAGAGTCTTGAGTATCTGGCCTTCTAATTTTTTTCTTCTGGTCATTTCTCATTTTTTAATCTTGTGACCATTTCTGATGTTAAGGGGATTACAGAATTTATGAATGCATAAAGTGGGTTGAGGTTATTATAAGTATTTAGACAGTGTGATACTTGATTCTGTGTTGTGTTACCTGCAAAGTGGAGGACTGTGGTCTGTTCTCAGCTTCGCAACCAGTATTTCAGCTGTCTAATTTTAAGTACAGTTTTCAGTTTTCTCTCTCCACCACTTGGCAGTTTTTTTGTTTGTTTTTAAATATTTTTAATTAGCTTTTGCCTGTGGTTAATTATCAGGTATGACACAAAATAGCTTTCCAGATCAAGTGTGAATGAACTGATGCATTTGAAAATATTTAGATCTTGCAAAGACTCTTTAATAGTTGTATTTAGGATTTAAATGGAGTTACAACTATATGCAAGGCAACGCAGGAAGGTTTTTCAATTCACAGGATGCGCTATTGCAGCAACAGTTAACTACCTAGGGAAATTTAAATTTGAAAGGACTCTTCATCTTGTGGTTTGTAAAAGCCCTCCTGGGGGTGTTATTCTAGAAATTTCTGCCAGCAGCTACATTTAGCTGTACTGTGTGGCTTCTTTCAGTTCCTGTGTTCAGCTGTACCCTGTTTGCTAAAGCTCATGAGATATTATATCGCTGCAACAAGATGGCAGTGGCAGGGCTAGCAAACATGTCAGTCCCTGGTATTCAGAAAACATGTACAAAGCATTTAGTCTTATTAACGTAAAGTATTACTTCAGGCTAGAAGTAAGCCACTTGAGTAACTCTAATCTACTAGCCGTACTCCTGCATTATGATATGTTAATACCAGTGTGATTGATCCTGGCATGGGTTCAGTAAAGAAACTACTATTTTTGCCTTTGTCTCATACCTGCAGTTGACAGAATAAAATGAATAAAATAAGAGGTGCATACTGGTTTTGTCATGAGATCCATCTACATGAAAATAAAAGTTGTCCAATTTTTAACTTTATCTCAGTGAAGAAAATTTAACATTTTCTTTGAAAGCAACAGCAATTGTAAGATTCATATATTCTTTAGATATCCTGATAGGTCTCCCATGTGTTTTCTATGAACAAGCTGATTTTGGAAATTGCTGCGGAAGTTTGATCCAAGGACCAAAGATGAACAAATGCAGTCTGGTGAACACTAGATATTCAAAATGATCTTGAATTTATTATGTAAGTCTACCACTACGGGAATTCTTGAGCTGTAAAAGCAAAATTATTAACTGGTATAAATTGGTGAGGTTTTCTTAAAATAATGATGATACACTTTCTGGCAAATAAAAAGCTTGCATAATAATTTAATAATGCTTATTATGTGTATGTAATAGTAGTCTAATTTTGAAGTTGTATAATCTATTTAGGTAATATTAATTACGGACACTCAGAGGTCATATTTTGAAGCACTTAGTTGGCATGCAGTAGTAGAATGGCTGCAACACATCACTCGTGTCCATTGCGTGGGTTCTTAGATGTGTATGCTGTTTATGAAAGTCAGTCATTATTTTCTCCTTTCCCCGTGTGACTTGGCACAAAAGCAGTGTTTGGTGCTGCTGAGAACCCAAAATGTGAAAAGATTTGGGATCCCTGTTGTCATAATTACTTAGCGTGTATGAGGTTCATGTTGCCTGTGAGAAGAAAGTAATTCCGCTTCCTGCTCTTCCATTCCACAGTCTAGAACATTAATCTCAACTTTTTCTCTTTAGGGTCTAAATTCAGTACATATTTTAAACCAGGTCAGAGGATCAGAAGACTTAATAACAGTAATAGGGGAAATGTTAAATGTGTTTATTTTACAGTTTTTAAAAAGTTGCATCAACACATAAGAAGGATATTTATACCCTTTTAATAAATTGAATTATAGATGTACATATTGTCTATATTGTATGTAAAATGGTTAGAACCTAGAATGATACAATGTTGTATTTTAAAACCAAATCCCTATTCATCAAATTTTATTGAAGGTACTTGCAGCAGCTGAAGGTCCTCCTCACAGAATGGTAAGCTACAGAATGGTAGTCAGATATGGGGGTTCAGTTTCCTAATAATGAGCAGGAAATATATGGGAGGGTTTTTTCCAATTTAGGGCCAGTTAAAAAAAAAAAAATCAGTGCTGACCTGGGTATTTACAGGCTAATGAAATCTTCTCTTTCTAAGGTTGTTTTCTGGCAGTCTTTGGGTTGTTATATTCAGGAGGATACTAATAAACTGAAGGGAATTTCTAGCACTGCAATCAGGGTGACTGTGAGATTTATATAGCGAAATGCTAAAGAAACACGTATTTCTGTTTGTTTCCAAGTCATGTTTTTTGATGAGAAGTTGCATCTGGACCAAGGTTCTCCCCAGGCTGCAGAAGATGTGCTGCTGCACAGTGAAACTACAACTCTTCAAGCCCCATTCCATTTGAGGCTGTAAATCTTGAGATGTCAATCATACAACTTTGAACCAGTCTTACTAAACACATCCAAAAACATCAGAGGTAAAAACTGAGAACAGTCCTGTGATGAAGAACAAAGTTGTATGACCTACACCTCTTGAGATTGTTCTGTTTTTGGTGAGCCCTGCTACATTTTGGTGGAGAATCTCTACTGAATAGAGATTCTAGAGAAGTGACACCTTCATTTCATTTCTGATCCTATTCTATTTTGTGGACTTCCTTAAATAAACAGATTACATTAATACATAACTTTTTCAGTGCTTGCAGCAGACTAGTTCATCTGTTAAAGTTCGGCAAGATTTTGCTTGCTAGCAAGCAAAATCCCTTTCCTGTCTTCATAGCATCTTTTGACTTATTTCATTTGAAAAGTCTCTGATGGAGCCTTAAGGGTGAAGCCTATAAACTATTATTTTATTCTTATTTATATTTTGTAGTGCCTAAAGATGCTGATTTTTGACAAGATCCTCATTGTTCAAGAAATTCCACATAGATTTGTCTGTTGCCCCAAGGGTGGGTTGTTGCACGAAATGTACTTCAATTATCTCTATCATTTTAATAGTTAGATATCTTAAATCAAGCTTAGTCACCACACTTTGTAACTAGTGGAAAAAAAGAGCACTTGTGGAAATCAGTTTTTACCAATTTTCTTTAGACATTTTGTTTTAAATAATGGACAAATAAATGCATATAAATGCAAATTTGATTGACTTGCATTCATAGGTATTAGAGAATTTGTTTCTAGAATTTACAGTGGTTTAAAGCCATAGATTTTAATATGGATTAAAAACATAGTTCTATATGAATTTTCTCCTGCTGTTGGTGCCCTAATAGTGTTTCACCAAATAATTTTAAGGATTCTTTACATGCAATTTACTTATGCTGAGAATTAATAATATTTTCCATATAACTTCTTGGGGGGTACCATTTTATTACTCTTCTCTGTATGTATCCTGGAGCCTCCTTATGTGAGATTGTAATAGCGGCTGACTACATCAAAAGGGATCTTTAATGTTACAGTCAAATCTTTATGGCATTGTGATAAATCATCTGTTAATGAGTTACACTTGCAGTTAATTAAATAATATTGGGAGTCTTATTTACTGTTCTTATATTTACAACAATATCTTCTTTGTTCTCTTTCTTCTCCTTGGGCTGTTAAACCACACAGAAGAAAAAAGGTCATAATTTAATGAATGACCCCCTTGGATCACAGATGCTGACAAAATGAAGCCTGAAAATTTTAAATTGGCTGGCTGCTGTTTTCCTAACAGAACCCATTAAAGTCATACGAGAGAGCATAACTTACTATGTAGCAAAACTGTGACTTTTTCATGGTTTCTTTGTAAACATGACAAAATGTATGGTTGGCATTAATGACACTAAGTTGACAGAATTAAAACCACTGTTTACTGATACAGTTCAGTAACTTGATTTAATTAGATTCTCACCACATTGATCTAAGAGGATTTTGAAGCAGTGTTTTATTATGAGAGTTTAAAGGAAAATGCAGGAGTTCTCCTCCTGGTGATGAATGGAAATAAATATTTTTATTTCAAAATATATGTTTAGCTAAATACTTAGTGATTAGGCTTTTGAACTTTCACACAGGTGTCTGGCCACTTTATAGTCCCAAATTCTATCTTTGAATAATAACATACTACATTCATACTGAGTGTATTAATATGACAGAGAGAGATTCCGCTCATACTTAAATAGAAACGTTAGCAGTTGGACAGCAGGATCACAATCTGGGCTCCATTGGTGGTATTGACTGTAATGGGAACTCCAAACCCTTATTTCTTTTATTGATACCTAAATTTAACATGGATTATTGAACATTTCAGAGGTGAGAGAGGTTATTAGGATAATCTTCAATTATCTCTGTCAGAGCCTTTTAATTTCTTCTTTCCTGTTCCTTTCCTTTCTCAGGCTATCTGTTGCCATTAATAATCAAGCTGGTTGTATATCTGCTAAGCACTGTATTATACCTTTTTTTATTTGGTAAGCACTACAGAAAGTAACAGACAGTATTGGTCTATGAGATTCTCAAGCTAAAGATTTTGAACATTCAAATGTAGAAGGCTATTGGAAAGTGCAGTATAAACCTGTGAAGTAAACATACAGAATGATAGATTGAAGGCCAATTGTGGCAGGACAGCTGGAAAAACTTCATGAAATTACTGATACAAACTTATGGAGATGACAGTGTTATATCGCGCTTATGTTCCGCTAAATTTAGTAAATGGTTATAAGAGCATGACTTTGTATGCAACTTAAAAGTACCTGACAGAGATTTTACCTGGAAAAACAGTGCTGACAACAAAAAGCTTTTATTCTATAGAGAAGAGTTCATACTTCATCTTATTTTGCACTGAAACAATTTTAAATATAAAATGATTTTGATTCTTGGTAAGTCTGGAGGGTTTAAAAAGTGCAGTCATGGGAATTTAACCTGACACATGACTTCTGAAAGGAGTGAAAACAGTCAATTATTCTGTGTCTGAAAGTAAAATTTGAGTATCTCTCATGTTTAGCATTCAAGTAATTCCTCACTTATGAACACAATAGTTATGTGTGAGTGCTTTGTATTTCACATCCATGGTAAATATTATTTGTAAGCTGTTGGGATGAAATATTCGAAAGTTGGTAGGTGTTTCAGAACTGAATTAAATAGGATTTCATCTCTTCTCCTCATTGACCTGGTCTGAGTCACCAAAAGATTTCTGATTGCATTTTGGTTTCTTAACAAATATTTTCTTCTTCCAACCTTACCCCCTATTTTTCAGAAATATGCTAGTACTGTAGCATAGGTAGAAATACAGTCTTGGTCTCCCTGTAAGGCTGAATATTCTAACATTAAGTTACTGGTTTTAGTTTCCCTATTCCCAGTTTGTTAGCTATGAACCTTCATTAAAAGTTCCAAGCTTTGATATTGTCTACAGAAATAGAACAATTATAGTATCAATGTGTTGAAGTGTTTTATATCAATCTGTGATTCGCAGTGACTTTTTTATGGTTTAATATTACATGTTTTCAGCCTATTTTAAATATTTTATTGTAGTATATCTTTAAATGTTTTTTAAAACAGTTTTTCTGAGTAAATTTCAGATGTGAATGTAGAATTGCACTAAATTATATTTTACTGCAGAGATACTTTTCAGAAGCTGATTACTAGCTTATTAGTTGGTAATCAAAACTGGTGAATCCCATTGGACTGCTGTAGGTTTGACCAAGGTTAGATTTATGAAAATGGTTCCAGAGGTATTCTATAACATGATGTATAAAAATGCGAGAAGTTCTATTCAGTAATTAGATCTTTGATTTTTGATCATGTTAATGCACTCTATAGAAAGTAAGTGCTATAGAAATAATATTTGAGATCTGTACAAGCTACAGAGTCTGTTTCCCTTGATTATGATAGACTATAATTTAAATCATAACTTTCTGAAGTACATTTTAATGTTTTAATTCATTAGATGTTCTAACCCTTTTGTAAAGTAGCGAAAGTCTACTGTGTGTTTTATGGTAGGAAAATACATTGAAAGTCACTATATTTGCCTGAGATCAAGAAAAAGCAAGTGTCATCATTATTAAATTTAGGTGCTAAAGAGGCACGTATATAAGCATAAGTATTCTGTGAGATGGCATTTTTCAAAAAAGATTTGCATTTCTCAAAAATCCAACACTCAGATAACTTACTGCACAAAATATCTAATTTTAGTAATCTCAGTGTCATAATAAAACAAATAAAAGACATTAACATAATTTTAAGATGGGTATTAGCTCCTTGCTCCAACTCTCAAGTTTACACTAGATTCAGAACAGCTGATGAAATAAGTTGCCTGACAATACTTGGACTAACACACAATACTTCACCAAAAGCGCCATACTCTTTCAGGCGAGTCAAGGTGAATTAAACCTGTTTGTGAGCCTAAATCGAATCAAGCCAGTACTGTAAATAAATCTGTGATTATTGTCTTGAGATAGTGGAACCTTCCCTTGCCTGAACAAGATCAGCTGAAAGTAGTCACAGCTTCATACCACTGATCTCACATCTGCTGGAAATTGATTTTGGTGTACAAAAATCTGTTAACTTGTTTTGGAATTGGAGCTGCCTTTGCCAATGGTATATTTTCTTATCCACTTATTGGTCTGCTGTTCTACATTTGTCTTGGGGTCCTTTGGAACTCTGCTGAGTGGTCTTCACCAACTGGTGCAACCAACTGGTCAAGACCTTGCTCTCTCACTCTGCGATTAAGTGTTTTGCAAGCTGTATTTTGGACATTAAGCCTACTCACATAAAAGAAGAGTAGCATTCGTAATTTTCTCTACTTTGTGCCTGTAGATAGAACCTTCCTCTGGACAGCAGAAGAGAATGCTGTCACCATTTTTATTTCATACTGTTTTTTGGCTTTACCAATGGATACCAGCCCTGTGGCCTCTGTCTTTTTTCTGTCTTTCACTGAACTGCTATTGTAGCTGTTTCAGACCATACAGCCATAAAAAAATCTCTAGCAAGCAATCCTAAGCACCTTAAGCTAGGAGCAAACATGTGACAGCTGGTCTAACCCCAACTTCCTATGACCCAAAGTAATCTTGAGATGAAGTCCTTGGGTGAGGGCTCTGGTAGAAGGGTAACTGGAAATTCTTTTAAACCATAGATTTGTAAATTAAGTTGCTGGCACAGCAATTCCCAAAATAAAATGGACAGCCAGAAATAGGGATGTGGAGGTTATAAGACCAGCAACAAATTGGAAAAGTTATCTGGTATTTTTTGGTCCTAAAGTTCATTCAGGGATTGTGACAAATCCATCTACCTCTGAGTATCAGGTTTCAGATTTGGATTGCAGATTTAGCTAAAAAGTATGCAAGTGTGACATACCTAAATAACTCTTTATATATGATCTAACTTAAGATGTATCAGTCTGAACATAGTCCACAGAGAATTAGTTAGAATTTGTCTTAAAATTCTCTCCAGATTCACCTTTCTCAAACATAAGAAGTTGCCAGTTATGTGAAGAGTGTATATTTCGTTCTCAAACTTCACCTTCTTATAGATATATATTGTAACAAAATGAGAAATATTCAAAACTAATGATATCCAATTTCTGTACTTTCTGCACTGTAGGGAAATATCAGTAGACCAGACCTTTAGTTCAGAAGTTAACATTGTGTTTTCTGTTATACTGTTCCATGCTGCACAGTTTGTATCTAGTCTTAAATTTGTATCTTAGTGATATCAAGATGTACGTGTAGAAAAAGTTCCTGTGATAATTTTTCTCTATATCAAGGATTATTCAGTGATGGTACTCTTAGGGTGGGGTATTTTTGTTTTTTAATTATTTCTGCCATTTCTTTGGACTTCAGCTTGCATTTGTGGAGACCACCATCACGAGCTATATGCTCAATGAGAAAGCAGGAGAGAGGCTCATGTTTAAACTGTATTTTCAAAATTAAGCTTCACTGCAGTGTTCTAATGAGAAATGTGCCTGTACCCAGGTGTACTGGATTTATGTATTTTTTTTCTATGAAGGTTTCAAATTCTGCTATCAAATTCCAAATTTTATTCCTAGAAATCCAAAAAATATTTTTCCCATTGACAAAAATTGAGAACAAAATACTCAAACAACTCAACACCTATGTTACTGGTTTTTTTATTTGCTTCTAGCAATATAAATGATTCATAATGTATCTGGTACTTTTATCTGTATTTACAAAATCCTGATGATACCTTTCTGCTGTGTGTTAAAATCAGTGGAAACAGTTCAGAGGGAAAAGCAAGATGTACTAAAAAAAATGATCGTCTTTAAACTTACATGGATTTGATTTTGCACTTTTCATTATACAGTGCATTCCTTTTTGACAGTTCCTGGTTTAGTCTTTGAAATCTGCTTCCTCTCAAAATTTTCACTCCTTTTGCCCACAGAACGTCATCACAATACTGAAGGCTGCTGTGCAATAGGAACAGGAATTTTCATTTTACTGAATATATTCACTCTGACCATCACCTTAAAGTACTCACCTAGTTGCTTTCTAGTTCACTTATAAAAATTACCCAGCAAATCTTTTTTCTATAAATGGATTATTCTAGGAAACATTTGCTTTACAGAGAATAAAATATATTCTGTGTTGCTACAATTGACAGAACATAAGACATGCAGTATTCTTATCCTGTATTTACAGTGAAATGGTGTTCTTTTTCTATTATTAGAGTTCATAGATTATTTTCATACAATAATCTCCAAAACCCTCCCTCAAGGAATTTCATGGTACATTTAAAAAAATATTCTCACTTTATAGTGTTCTTCATACTAAAATAAATACTAGAATCTCTAAAGCCTGATGGAAGATATATGGGAAGAGCTTCTACTACAAAGAATGGTGCAGTTTGAAAGGGTTGCACAGTAAAACAGAACTAATCTAAGAAAACACAACTACAATATTGCTGTACATTTACACTTTCAGGCATTTTACAGAATGCTGATGTAGCCGATAAAAGGGCATATTTATCAAAATGCATAATTTAATTAAAAAAAACCACCTTGATTTAAGCATACAGTACTCAGATTTCACATGAAGGTGAAGAAACCCCTTATACCATTTAAAATTTATGAGGAGTCTTGTGATTTCATTCATTATGTTGACAATATGCACAGCTTCTTTTGGAAATGGATTGGACCAAAGAAGGTGAATAGATGTGGTTGTAATAGCTCTTCCCATAGTGTGCTCTGAATTATGAGTTATACGTTATACGTATAACTGGTTATACGTTACCCAGGAGGACTGTTTAATATGCTTGGTGATATAGATCTGCAAATTTTCAGCTGTGGGCTGTTATCCATAAATTTACTCTTGACGTCTTGCTTTCTAGGCAGACAGCTCATACTCTGATAGAATTAAGGGCAAGAATTGATTTCCTGCTAAATAAACCACACATCAGTTTAAAATATAAAAGAATGGAAACTAGAGTCTATATATGAAAGCAGATATGTGTTGTAAATATTACATGTACAAAGAAAAGGCTTTTCATAATTACAGTTTTGCATATAGAAATATGCAAAGATACCTTCTGAATGAAATCTGTAATCCTTACCAGTTGAATTTCAATTGTTCAAACCATTTCTGTTAACACATTTTTGATTACGGTGGCTCTATCTGTATTCTGAAAATGTACCATGCTATCAAAATTTCTCATGTGTTTTTAGCTTGTATTACGTACAAAAGTGAATTTTGGCATGAGTTAGCAGTCTAGTATGCTCATAAATAGCACAAGAGAAGAAAATGTTTTAGGGAAAAAAACAAACCAAAACAGTGATTGTCTATCAGCTATGCGCCCAGTAGGGGCTTTGTGAAATTTGGAAGGAGGTTGGTCGGCTAAGGCCCAGAGCAACAGCTTTTGCAAGCTTAGGCAGTTGTTACTAACCGCTGGTTCAGTTGCCAGGTCAGTCTGCTGAATTTCACTTCTGCCCTGCGAAAAGTCACTGCTAGTTTAGCATTTTTGTACTATTGATATAACAAGTAAAGGAGTAAAGACACTACTCTGCTGTCAGAATCAGGAAGAATTTGCTGTGTTAGTTCAACTTAATATATCTTAGGAGTTGCGTCATGTTTTAAAATTGAAAAAAAATCTTTCTTGCCTCTCTCTCTCTCACCCCACTCCTTCCCCTTCTCTCTCCCCCCTCCCCCCCTTCTTGCTCACTCTTTTTCTTTCTCTGTCTCTCTGTCCCCCTCCCCCCTTTCACTTCTTTCCCCCCCCCCCCATACTCTTTTTCTTCTTTGCTTTGAGAAAGGTGGATAATTCAGAAGATGTCTACATGCAAAGGATTTTATTAACCCTGGATACTTACACTTCAGTTCAAAATCAATTGCTAGTGTAGACGTCCATAGTATCAAACTTCATATACAGTAACTTTATTCATCCACAGTCTTTTATTTCCAGAGGAAAAAATTCAATATTGAGAATCACCAAATCAAATGAAAAGAAAGTAAACTCTCTGCTGGCAGGATTCAGATTGCTGAAAAATGAGGCAAAGCTACTCTTTTCCTACTTTTAGGCAAATGAGTTTCCACAACTGTAAAGAAGTTCTTTAATTTTGTATATTGCCTTTTCTTTGGCAGTGTCCTTAGTTCTGTTATAGGTAAACGCGACAAATTGACAACCACTCGGGCCGGGTTGCATAAACTCCAATTTAATAAAATAATTGAGCAAGTCACAAGTAAGCAAAACAGCGCTGGGCGGCCGGGGAGTCTCCTGCTCCACCAACGGCGCGCGCGATCCCCCCCCTCACAGTCTCCTTATATGCGATTCCAGCCCCGGGTATATGTGGCACTTCCTGTAACTTCTGCGGTTGCGCCGGCTGTTGCTAGGGGGTCTTCTTCAGCCTTCTGGTGGTTGTGGGGATGAAGGCTGGAGTCTTCCTCTGCGTTGTGTGTGGTGACCCTCAGGTCATGCATATATTTTACAACTGTGTGACCTCGCCATTGCCATATTAGGCTATCTAAACTAACATCGCCGCCTCGCTGGCTCCACTTAATTATCTCAGGCGGGGTACATGCCCTCATTGCAGGATGTTGTGGTTTTAGCCCGTAATTAGCGCCTAGTTTCACCGTAAAATCACTTCCCGATTTGATGTAACAAACTAGCACCTATCACAGTTCTTTAAATAAAAACTGCTGAAGAATATACTATCTTATAATGCAACGAGTAAAGATGAGTGAAAAGTGAAATCACATTGCTGTTGCTCTAAGCTGGCAGAATCAAGGAAGGCTGAAAAACAGTCTTTTGTAGAGAAGTCAGTACAATTCTGAATAGTTATGCAGTGCAAGTGGAGTTGATATGTTAACTTACAGTTTATCTAGAAGTTTTATTTCTGAGAAGTATCTCTTTTCAGGTTAGATCTTGCAGACATCACCTCTAGTGTATCTGCTGCTTTTTGGATGCGCTGTATGTATGTATGCTTGCTAGACATTACTTCCGTCTGCTACTCTGACTTGGCAGCTCTTGGTTGCATCACCTGTGGTGGTTACATTGTTTTCCAAATGCTATGCATGCCGTTGCATCCCATATGCTTCTTGGCTTTGGCTGTTTCTGGCAGTATTTTCTTTGTGAGGTTTTTCCTAAATTTTACTTTGTCGTCTTCCATTTTTTTATTTTCTTCAGCTAAAGTAAATATATTTGTATTTTTCTTTCTTTTGGATGTTTTCTTTTTTCTTGAGTGATTTCTGCAGCCTGCCATATCACATCCTCCTTTCCAAGTGTGAGGCCATATCTTTCATTAGTTCCTTGCCCCTCACTCTCCACCCACAGCTCTGAATATCTGAACAGAATTAATATCTGATCCATTATAATGAAATCTGCCTAGTGTCTTAATTACAAATCTGACTTATTAGTTTAAATTAATAAAAAATTCTTCAAGGAATTCTTTCACATTTTGCAGTTTCATTTGCAGTCTTTTCAAAGTGTCACTTCTGGGGGGATGCAGTATAGCTACAATTTCAGTTCATAGCTTGCCCTTTCATTTTGCCTCAAGTTGGAAACTAGTTGTCATTAGTATTTTCAGGTCCAGCAAAAATAAATAAGTACTTATCAGTTAAATTTGTTTTTAAACTTTTACTTCATGTGTGTTCCAGCTTTTCCCATACAGATGTCAAATGCTTGTGTGACTTTTTTCTCACCATTCTGCAGCGTAACACTAGCTTTGGCTTGTTAGGGGCTTTTAATTGCTCCACTTCTATTGCTCCTTCTCCCTCATTCTTCGTGGCCTGTCTTCTTTACTCTTTACTTCTCTGATAATCATAAAATAGCTTAGGTTGGAAGGTACCTTTGGAGATGCATGGTACAACCACCTGCTTAAAGCAGGCCTAATGTTATAACAGGTCGTGCAGGGACTTGTCTAAGCATAATTGAGTATCTCCAATAATGGAGATCACCTTAGTCTTGTGTGAGTTCCAGTTTGGTATTATGTAGCACTGTGGAGGGTTTTTTTTGTTTTTTGCTTTTAAGAGGAGAGCAGAAGTAGTAATAAAATAGCAGATGTTATTGAAGCTCCAGGCTACTGTCTGTGAGTCTGTGATGTACTGAGATGCTGCAGTTGACCATATCCTAGTCCAGTTTTTGCTCTAATTGCTCAAAAAAGACCAGTTCATATTTCTGAAAATGCTTACATCCTTTGGTTGGTGTGACTCTCTATAAAGCAGAAAGTGACAGTAACTCTGCTGGAACTGTAGTTATGGCTGATAGAATACAACTTTTTAATGAGTGAAATGGTCTGTATAGCTGGAACCTGACAGTTATGTAAAGAGCATATTAAAATAAAAAAAAGGCTAATGTTAAAAAAAATACAAAGGGATTAATTTCCCTTCTTACTATATTGTTAGACTTCTTTGTTCTGTGACAGTGGCCACTTTGCTGCCCTGTTTAATGTAGTTGAACTAATGTATTCACTTCAAATATTTTAATTTTACTGTGATTTTTATTTTTCAAAATATTAGTTCAGATATTATGTATTTGACAAACTGAAAATCAGTGTTATGCGGAGATATGGCATGGGATGGCAGAAGTTCCTTGATTTAAAACTCTATATAGTAGAGAAAAAAAGTGGAGAATAGTATTTGAGTGAGGAAGCTTTGTATTTATCTGCTTGAGGAAAAAAATGTTATATTTTCCCAGTGATAAATGTACCTAGTTAATAAATGCTATGTAGGATTCAAAAATTATTCCTATCTGCCATTTCAAATGGTTTTAGTACTGTTTGGAAATGAAGACTGTCCTTGAAGAACAGCTGACAATTACATATAAAGTACTTTCTGAACTTTTTACTGCCTCAGGAGCTGTGATAAAATATGAAAGTTGACAGTATGTATTGTATTCTCAGTTCATGGAATTTTGTGTTATTAAAATATATTTCTTAAATTTCATTTTAGATACTGTTTTGAGGAGGTCTTTTTGAGGAGGTCTTCCCCAAAGATCTGCTTATAGTTGCAAATTTTCTGTGTTGTGACTGAAAAAAGATGTGTAAGGACATGAGACTTACCATGCTACAGTTTCCAGAAGTGTTGCAGAATTTCCACAAGCTCCCAATGTCTTACCAGGTCAATAATGCAGCTGAATGGGCATATACTGCATAGAACTTTTTTCTTTTTCCTTCCTGTTTTAAATTTTAACCATACTGCATGCAGATCCATTTCATATTGTCAGTTTTTCCTTGTTCTTGTATTACAGACAGTCATTCACCATAAGATATGTACTAAGTTAGAGGAAGCAGTTCAAGTATTTTTTTTGCTTGCCTTTATAAAGCTTGGGATGTCTAAATGAATTCTGAACTTCCCATTGCCTACTGACAAATATTGTGCATAAGAAACTCCTATTATTGTAGGTCACTGAATTCATTTTTAAAATGTCAATTGACATCATTCCCTTAGGGAGTTGTAAGTTGCAGCCTCATATTATGTTCCAGCACAAATGTGGAAATATAGTGTTTTAGAAGGGATCTCATTTGTAGTACAGAAGCTGCTTACCATGAATCAGGTGATGCCTTTCTAGCATTTAAATCCTAGTAAATAGAAATAGCAGACTTTCTAGAGATTTTCATTCTCACTGCAATTTAACACTCAGGAGAAAATTTGGATTGCTTTCCTTACCTCTTGCACCAAACATCATAACTGTGGTGGATCCATGTATTTTCCATAATCAAAAATCAAAGTTGAATTACTAGTAATGGACACAGCTGCTTAGTACAGTATGAAAATAGGGAAACTAAATGCATGAAGGGAATTGCCAAAGATAAGCTATGCAGAGCCATTTGTGTGAATGATTTTTGATTGGAAAGATCTATAGATGTTATTGGTATTAATTATAACCTACTGACATCTTGCATACATTTTGTTTCAGTCAGTCAAAAATAGAGCACGGTACATGAGAAATGATCATTAAGCAATAAAATATTCTTTTCATTTCATTATGACAATGCTGCGTAGCAGGGTTGCACTTAATGGTTTGTTGGCAAGTCCTCACCATAGTGAAAATAAATGCATTAAGAAAACAGTTAATTTAATTTTAAATGGATAGGATAAAACATTAGGTAATATATTATATAGAATATTTTTTGGCAGCAGGAAGGCAGACTTGATAGTATGCTGGGTCATTTTCCAATTCACATCTCTACCTTGTGTGCTTATGTCCTTGAATAATTACAATTCTTTTTGGTATTCTCCAATAAAAAGCTATATAAATAATGCATCTTTAATTTTAATTGTACACTTTTTGGCAGAGATCATTCAGTTTATTATTTTATTTTAGATTTTGATTGCATAGCTTTTCACTGCAAGTGAAGTTTTCAGTGTCATCTTAGCATGCCAAGACCTGTCAAACTACTTTACTCTAAATTTTAAAAGCTGTTTTACACAGTTCTTTGGTTACATGGTTAATGATGGGTTAAAAGCCTAAAACAAATTGACAGGAAGAGAGGGAAGGAGTTGCTTTCTCTGTATTATTCAGACTGCACAGTGAATTTAAATGAAAATTGTGAAAGACTTCCCTACAGATGCAATGTTTTTGGATTGACTTCTTTATCTTTCCTTATTTGAGATACTGGCTAAAGGGCTGGATCAACCTATTATGTCTAGAGGATGATGCCTTGAGCCTTATTTACCATATTATGTTTCAGACAGTCTGGCCAGCTATTGAAAATAGAGAGCAGCTCTACAGATAGCTCTGACTTGTACTGAGGGTGAAGTCAAGGCAAAGAACTGGGAAGAGCAGCGACTTCTTTGACCATCCCTTTTATTGTAGTTAGTGGAAATTACTCAAAATACTACATATCCTGAGCACAGGTCTGCCCATGTGTATAAGAAACCTTAAAAAAGTAGGACACTCTGTAGGTAAGTTTCCACATCTTTATATCTTCACTAAAAGACATAGATCATAAATCAGGTTGGAAGGGACCTCAGGATGTCTGTAGCCCAATCTTCAGCTCGAAGCAGGGTCAACTACAAGGGCATGCCAGGTTGCTCAGGGCTTTATCCAGTTAGGTTTTGAAAACCTCCAAGGATGGAGACTGCACAGCTTCCCCAGACAACCTGTTCCAATGCCTGACATGGGGAAAAAGTTTTTCCTTATATCCATTCTGAACCTCTTTTCTTTCAGCTTAGGTTCACTGTCTCGTCCTCTCACCATGTACCACTGTGAAGAGCCTGGCTCTGTCTTTTTTTATAAGCTCTTGTAGATATTGACAGGCTGCTGTTAGGTCCCCCCAAGGCCTGCTCTTCTCCAGGCTGAACAAGCTCTGTTCCTTCAGCCTCTCCTCACAGGGCAAGTCCTCCGGCCATAGACCATCATTGTGGCCGTCTGCGGAATATGCTCCCCTTTACTGACGTCTCTTCTGTATAGGGGGACTGAAACTGGAAACAGAACTTTAAATGTGGTTTAACAAGTGCCAAGTAGAGGGGATAATCACTTCCTTCAGTTTACTGATTGTGCTTCTGTTAATACAGTCCAGGATGCTTTTGGCCTTTACTATTGCCAGGGCACATTGCTGGCTCATGTTCAACTTGCTGTCCCCTAGGACCTCCAGGTCCTTTTCTGCAGAGCTGCTCCCCAACCAGTCAGTCCCCAGTCTGTTTTTCTGCAAGAAGTTTTTTCTTCCCAGGTGTAGGACTTTGCATTTGTCCTCACTGACTTTCATAAGATTTCTGTTGGCTCATTCCTCCACCCAATCTAGGTCCCTCTGGAAGGCAGTCCTGCCCTTGAGTGTATCAACTTGTCCACACAATTTGGTGTTATCTGCAAACTTGATGAATGTGCACTCTGTCACCTCCTCCAGTTCACTGATAAAGTTGTTGAACAGGAGGGGTCCCAGAATAGACCCCTGTAGTACTCCACTTGTTACTGGCCTCCAGGTACAGTAAAACCCATTAACCCCTACCCTCTGAGCCCAATCATCCAACCATTTTATTTACCCATCTGGTTTTCCACCCATCCAAACTGTAACGTCCTAACTTGAACAAGAGTATTGTGAGAGACAGGGTCGAAAGCTGAGATAAATGACAACCATTGCTCTCTCTTAGTCCACAAATCCAGTCATTTTATCATAGAAGGCAATCAGTTGGTAAGGCATGGTTTACTCTTGGTAAATCCATGCTGACTGTTCCCAGTTACCCTGTTCTCCTTCATGCGTCCGAAAATGTGCTCCAAGAGGACTTGCTCCATGTTTTTCCCAAGGACTGAAGTGAGGCTGATCAGCCTGTAGTTCACTGGCTTGTTCTTTTGGCTTGTTCTGAACCTTTCCTTTCCTCCAGGCCTCAGGGATCTCCCCGTGTCTCCACAGCTTTTCAAGGATTACAGATAACGGCCTTGCAAGGACATCAGCCAGTTCTTTCAGCAGCCTTGGGTGCAGCTGGTCTGATTCCATGGACTCTCAAGTAATCCCTGACTTGTTCCTCATCTATTGTTGCATCTTACTTTACTAATAAATTTTCTTACTTTACCAGTAAATAGCTGAGACATGATTCAGTCTGTTTCTCTGAAAGGCTTCTAAGTCATCATATCTTCAGGACTAACATACGATTTGACTAGCAATCTAATTAATTGAAGAATGATAAGCATTGTTTATTCATACAACTATGCATGTTTTAATAGCAGTCAGAATTCTAGTTGTTGTGTGCTGCAGTAGTTACCTACTAATCAAATTAATGGTTGGCAGTGAGGAAGGGATTACAGTACTCTGAATACTGTAGTATTCAAATTGTATTGAATATAGTTCAGAATTTTAGCTTTACAAGCATAAAAGAGAATTAAGTATAATCATTCACTTCTAAGAACATTTATTTCTAAAGTAAAATCCTCATGTCTGTAGCACGTAGGTTCTCTGAAGCACTGATAAAATAGTGAAGACAGAAATAACTAGGAGTGACTTTCAATAAACCTTAATATTGCTTTACTGCTGTCACCCTGTGGCTAATCTATGTGTGTGTTTGGAAACATTAAAGCAGTAACCTTACTATTACAATCCCCACTGTATTCATATACACCATAGAAAGTAAGTTCTACTGAAAATGACAGCTGAACTACTATTAAAGAAAATTGACTCTATTTAGCTGTAAAATAAAGAAATACTGCTCCTTGTGAGAGTTCAGAAAAATTGCATGACCATTATTGACCTTCATGTTCTTTTTCAAAATTAGAAAGATTTGTAACTATTTCAGTTAACATTATATTATTAAGTCTTACTGATATAATACAGTAGCTTAATATATTTTGTAGTGCAATTAAAATAGCTCTCCTGAGTAGATGACTGAGTGACAACTCATTAACCCACAGTGAGTAAGGTCAGACAGGATAGCTGTATTGCTTTTACTTGGAGATCTTTTACTAATGATTGTTTTTTTATTGTAGTTCTTTGCTTAAATGTCAAAGTCTTAGCAAAACATTTTTAAAAGCTATGTTGTTAGAATTATGTGACTGCATATGACCTGGCAAAGTGCCAAATTAAAAAATACATTTATTTAAAATGAAGTTGTGTTCTATAAGGAAGACTTGAAGGACCAGTAACTACTATGTCATATAATAGCGCAGGTAGCGTCGTTTGTTTTTCTAGATTGAGAAGTGGCCTATTCTATTTAAAAGCCAATAATCAAGATCCATAAGTTTCTTGGCTGATTCTAATGCAAGTATAACACTGGACTCTTTATATAATTTTGGGTAAATCAGTTAAGCTCCTTTTTAAGGTCCTTGTAGAAACTGTTACTTTATTGTAGCAACTTGCAGGCACAAATTCTTAATTTCCTTCTGTTGTAAAATAGACCATGAGAACTGGCATGTGTAGTATATTTTTATTTTGGAGAGTTCACAATATTTGGTAAGCCAGGTTAGCTGTGGGTTGCTTTAAAATATGTATATAGTTTTCATTTGCTGGCATTTATTTTGAAAGCTCTTGATGGATAACATTAGTTCTCACAATACCTTGTTTAATTCCTGAATTGTATTGTGATGAAGTGGTCTCATCTGTACAAAGCTTTAGCCTTTTTGACAAATACCATACGTGGGATATTGGATCCAAGATTAGTGTACGAGTTTTAACAATTTTCAATGGTTGTTGCTTCCACAGTCCTAATAGCATTTTCCTGAAAGCCCAGTTTTCCGTATTTCAAAATATCACACCTTTTTATCTCTTTTCTACTAGTTATGTGGTTTGGTTACAAAAGTGACCTACTTTTCCTTTGTTACTAATGTATGAGATCTCTGGAATTCTGTCCATCTATAAGAGGACCAAATCACAATAACACACAGTGAATATCACAGTGGGTAACACTTCCTTTACAAAATGAGAAAACAGTTTTAGAAAGGATCTGATCTAGTAATCAGTATATTAAAATATAGCGTTTTCATTCTGCAAACTTGACTTGTTTGTAGTTTTCATTAAAATTTTAAAAACAAGAACACAACCAGAATCTGTTCAGTAGCTAGATTACATGTGCACAGAATCACTGAATGGATTATCTCATGATTTCTCTTCCTCCTGCTTTGCTTCTGCATATTTCCTTGGGACTTAAAGATTAGTAAGCTTATTTTCATGATGTTTTCCTCCCCCCCCCCTTTTTTTTTAAGTTTACCTCATGACAGGGGTGATGTGTGGAATATAAAAGGAATACAAAACACAAAAGGAATTTTGGGACAGAAATAACCAACTGAAAATTAGGAAAATTATTAGAATTTGCATTTCAACTGTAAGTTTGCAAATATTATATTAAATATAGAGTAAAACTTCTTTTGCTGCTTCTGGCACCTCAGAAATGTCTTCTTCAGTTTATGGCTTATTCTGTCCTATTAAATTGGGAAACTGGAAAAATACTTTTGCGGTTAAATATTTTAAGTATTAAAGACAATTTGAAGACTCTTAATTGACTTTTCAATTTAATTTGGCTTTGGATCTTCCTGTACTTCCTGTACTTATTTTTTTAGCAGTTAATAGCAAATAGTTTATCATAGGCAAAAGGCACATCTGACTTCTACATTAGGTTACTATCATTAAAACCATACCTTTTGTCTGTCGTGCTCATAAGCTCTGACATATATGTTGTCAAGACATTCAGTAGCTATAGAAGATAAATTTATTCAGGAGGTCACTTAATTTTCCAACTAACTGGCTATTTTCCATTTTTGCTTTGTCACTGAAAGGCAGAAGAAATGCTGAATTTGGAGTGCATTCATGAAGCACCTGATTTTATTTATGAACATGAATATGAAAGGAATTTTTATGCCTGACTGTATTTCTGACTTTGTGCTTTGGATTCTATTCTTTGACTCAGGCACCTTAAAGTTAGTCATTGTGTTGCTGAATATCTAAGTGCTTAATTCCTGTTTACATTAGCTTTCCATACTTATGTTTAAAAAAGCTCTATAAACATCAGTTTGCAATGGCAGTGATGACTAGTCTTAATGTTCAGCTGTCTAGCAGAAGAGCAGTTAAGGAAGTTACATTTCAGTAAACTCAAGCTTAGGAAGGGGGAGGAAACGCTATTTAAACAATGGTTCACTCTTAATTATTTTTATTTTTTTTTAACAGAATTCTAATTTAATTTCTTTGATATAAAATCCTGTCATTCTATAGGAATTCACAAAAATATAAGTTGCAGCCTGACACTTGGTCATTCTTTTGCTGCAAACGTACATCAGAAACCAAGAGACTAACTTGCCTAAAAGATTTAGGTTACTTTTATATAGCTACCTTCTTTATTATGTATCTGTAAAGGGTAATATTTAACAAACAGAAGGCTATCGCCTTGTTGGTAGAATTATAAAATGCCGCATCTGCTAGGCTTGTTTTCCTGTATCAGCAAAATGACTATTTAAGCTCAGTCACTACCTCAATTATGAGAAAAGGTATTGAGTTTCTTTGATGAAGGGTGAGTCAATAACATTTCATTTTCAATATGAATAGAAAGCATTCTAAGTATTTCAATTTTCTTCTCAAGTGGAAGAGCATTTATAAAAGAAAAAAAAAGTGCAAGACCCTGCAGACATGAAACAAAACCATGTATTTTTGTGATATTTTAATTGTCTTTATAAAATTCACTTCTTTCTGGAATTTTGTGTGTGTGTCCCTGTTAAATTCTAAGTTTTGGTCAGACAGGTTTTTTTTATACTCCTGTGATTTAAATAGAAGTATTAGCATCAATAGGGGATTTTCTTTTGAAATGTCTCATTATAGTAGAATTTTGTGAGTTAAGTATGTAAATCATGTTTGGTCAAGTATTGTGAAATTAGAACGTTTGTTGGTGAAAGAATAATAACATGTGAGACTAGGCAACCATTAAAACAAATAATCCTACTATTTACATTAAGGTAACAATTAAATGCCATAAGAACAACTTAGAAAGGCTTTCTCTGTAGTTAATCAAATATGATGTTGTCAATCAGGAAATTTCTGCTGATTCTTAGCACATATATGACCATATATGAGCATATGTTATGATAGGTTTCTATAGAAAGATATGTTTTCTCTATGCTTGCCTTGAATATACTTAAGCATATTTACATTTGTCATGTAACACATTTTAAAATATTTTACTATATAAACAATGAGCCATTTCATGTTTAAAGTAATTGTAATTCTGTATGAAGAGGCAATTTAGTTGATTCTTCTGAAGCTTTTAATATCTGTTTCTTCTGATTTATCCAGTTTGCTGTTGTTCATGTTAGTCTGCAATTATTGGATGGGGTGCCTTATGAAACTGAAATGTTCATTGATGGGTAGGCAGCATGTTCAAAGTCTGCATGTTCATCAGCGTGTGTCCTTAAATCCCTTGGATGCCTTGAGTTGTGCTGCAAGGGTCTGGCTCTGCTGTGCCCTGTCGGTACATGACTCCAGTCATCCGTCTGAGCAGAGGAGGTTTTGCTGTATGGCTCTTTTAGGTCATCTAGGCACAACATTTCTACTGAGTATTGGACAGTTGGTGTGCTATACATTCCTCAGCCTCGGGCCCCAAATAGACTGCCATCCTATCTTTTTAGAAATAGTAGGGATGGATATAGGGGCAAGTTCCACATGAGAAAGAAGGATCTAAAACTAAGGCAAAGTCTCTTTTAAGCGTAGTACTTGAAAGCCTCTCGTGTCCCCTCGTCCCCTTTCCCTCGGTATCCAGCCATGACCAAGGATCCATGGCCCAGCTCCGGTGTGGTGCGGCGTGGGCTTCTGGGGAGACTGCTGAGTTGGGAGAGAGCTGAGAAAAGCTCTGTAGAGTAGAGCAGTGCAAGATAAGGAAGGTAAAATTAGAGATGTGTATAGTATTGTTAAGATAGGAATCATCAGTCAGTCGAAGATTCAAGAGGAAGAACACCAACATGAAAAGGTATAAAATCCTAAAGGAAAAACCCAAGTCAGGAAAAGATGGTAAATCAGCACCATTGAGGATCCCTTTGAGGGAGCAGTGGGGGAAGACCCTTACCAGCGGGAATGGCACCTGTTGCCTGGCAAAGGCTTTGCATGTCTTACCAGGGTAGTGATAATACTAATGCTTAGCCAAGTATCTCGTTAAATCCTAGGTGTATTTTGTGTGCATTACACAATAAATAATTTTAAATACTGTATTTTGTATCTAGTGTTATGGAAGTGTTGTATGTTAATTGTATTTTTAGATTTATTTTGCTTGCAGACTTTTTGCCCACAGCTAAAGGTGCTTGAAAAAAGTGATCCAAAGAAGGAAGGATAGATACCTTATTAAGGAGTTAAAATGTGTTTTTCTTCAAAATCTGAAGCTGTTTTTTTGTGGCTAAACATGGTCTGTTATCTCAACTGACCAGACCGTTTGTGTTCAGACATGCTTTTTGTCTAAATATTCTGCTAGAGTTTTGAAAATTTAATAAATTAAAATTGCATCACTGTGCCATAATTTTTTCCCCTGTGGTAATTTATTGTCCTTGTACATTGTATTAGTTTAGTTCCCAGACTGAAAACTGCTTTATTATCTATTTCTTAGGCAATGGTTTGAATTACAGAATATTACTGCACTCTTGTGCTAAAATGATCGTATTATTTCTACAATGGTGGATGAATATAAGTCTGTTAAATAGCATAACCACAAACATACAAATACAAATTTGCTCCATTGTATTGTTGTATTTTTTAAGATCACAGATCTATCAACCAGCTAGTCTGAATATGCTGAACTCATCTTTGCCATGGAAGTGAAGAAATCAATTCTGTAGTTCTGCAAATTATAAATGTCATAAAAAACAGATTTAGGATGTCATTTTGCTGATTCAGAAAAGAATCTATTGTTTATATGAAGCTGAAAAACACATGAATGTAAAAAGCGGGTGAAATAATGGAGAAAATATTTCTGTATTGCACGTATGTACATTCAAGAAATGGAGGACTGATTTTTCCCTGCGTATGTGACAGTGAGAATGTGGGAATCTCATACTGTACAATATTGGTAGATTAGAGAGATTCCAGGAGGAAGAAAAAAAAAGATTTTTTTTTTAAGCCTTACAAAGGAAGGCAGAAAACCTGAGTTTAATTAGTCTAGGGAAAATAACAAGATGATGAGAAAATATAGTATTCTTGATGTAACATTTATAATAAAAAGGATGTTCTCCTTGGTTACATTTGGAAGAAGAAGAAGAAGAAGAAGAAGAAGAAGAAGAAGAAGAAGAAGAAGAAGAAGAAGAAGAAGAAGAAGAAAGGTTCAGTTTAACTTATCAGAAAAATTTTAAGTTGAACAATAGGACTTTATTATTAGGGTCCTGACTATGGAACAGACTTATGGAATGTGTAGTATCTTCTTTATTAGATGTTTTAAAGAGTAAATTGAACAAAGATCTGCTAGGAATAAATCAGGTATTCTTGAGTCAGCCTCAATGAGAGAAGTTTAGACTGGATCATTTCTCTTCCAGGCTTTTTTTTTTTCTTGTGATTTTAACTCTTTGTCTTGCTGTCTCATTACTCTTCCAACCAAAAGAACTATGTTATTGTTTGAGATGAAAATTTATTTTTACGATAGAGATTTAAGTCCTGCTGTTGTTAGTGATGGTAATTCCCCTTAGTTAACATGAAGAATTGAAACAGGACACAAGTGCATGTTGATTGCTGGTTGATAAGTTTCTGTTTTTCCTCGATATATGGAACAGGGCAAGGTGAATCTTCATTGTCAGATTTAGTGATTAAAAGTATTTTCAAACAGAAGACATTCTAGATGTCATCTTGAATCTTTTGCTTCTAGAAATATTTTTTCTTTGTTGGTTAATGCATATCTACTTGCCTAGAACAAGTGAAAATCAAAATGGTCAGGCTGTATGGTGACTGCAAATATACAAAACTACTCATGTTCAACTGAATAACTGTGTAAAGCTACAGTAACTCAGGTAAATAGTATACAGAATTAAAAATCAAGTAAATCTATTAGCCAGTTGTCTGCCACTTAACTGGCTTAAAATATTTCACACTGTGTATCAAGAATACATTTATATCTTAATACCAACCCCTGTTAAAATATTTTACATGTCTTGATGCATCTTACTGTGAGCTCAAGCTAGAGCTTTAGTGATTTTTATGAGGAAACTCTTTTAATATTTTATCCACTTCATCTTACATTATTTGTAAATCTAGAATCTATTCATGCAGCTGACAGGAAAAGAAGGGAAGGTTTTCGTTTTCAGTAATATTTGAAATTTGTGTATAACTCCTAACAGCACTAAAGCAGGAATTGCACAGATTCTTTGGTCACAGAAAAAAACAAACTGTAAAATTATCATTTCTCCTGAGAAAAATGTAGATTTTCAGTATAAATATTTTATTTAAGTTCTCAGTAGTATGGACTCTTTCAGGCCTGCTTTAAGAAAGCAAGTTGTCAAAACAAGGTTAATTAATCCATTCTAGACTCTGTTTGCATACTTTAAAGATGTGCTTTATTTGAGATGTGAAAAACAGCTCTGGCTGAAAAATGGAATCATCTGTTTGGTATGAACCAATGGTATGTATCAAATGTTCATACTGTCTTTATAGAAATTACATATACGTTGGCAATATTTCTAATCCCTCTAATTCATCCCTATTTTGGTTTATAAACAGCAGAAAGCAGAAGTTTGAAAACATGGGAGAAAATTATGTTTCTGTCAGAACATGATTAGACAAGGTATCTTTATGTGAAGTGAACAAACTTAAAAAAGCCACATTTTCTCTTTTTGGAGACTTGATATGGTATGGCACTAACACAGTTGGAGAGTTGCATATGTTACAGCAGTATTTTCATTTGGAGTTCCTTTCCATAGGTCTGAGAATTAGAATCAAATATTTTATTTGTTCTTAAACTTTATTTTCCATTTCGGAGCATATATTCCTTCAAAAGAAAAATTTTCATTAAAAATGATGATACTGAGTAGCCAGCAACAATCCTCTTCTGTTCCAGGCTTCTTTATTTTTTTAATCTTAAATATTTTATTGCCGAGAGTGTTCAATCTTTTGACTTGAGAGAAGGCAAGAACAACCAGTATTTTGAGGCCAGTAGGCCTAACAGAGCATCTGTTTACTACTGGCATTTCATGCTATGGTTGTCTGATAAGAATTACTTTTAAATGTAAATGTTGTTCTTCCTATTCTGTTTTGGAACAATAACTTTGTTTTTAAAACGTCTGACTATACCTGGTACGATTTTTGTTCTAAGTAAATTTAGTAAAGACAAAACATCTAACATGTGAAGTCGTGAAAAAAAATGGTAAGCCATCATCAAACTTTGGCTTCCTTGCTTTGATTTCCAAATTAAAGGTCTGGCTTTACAAAGTGAGTTGTTTAAATTCACAGGAAAATTTTCTTGTGCTACCTGTTGCTACTGTGCCGGTGTCGGGGGGGTTGTATGCAAGTCTGAAAACTCGTTCCATCCCACGCTGGTGTGTATTTCTGTGGGTCTCTCAGAACACGTCTGTGTTTGCTGAGAACTGTACTGCTCTTTCTTTTAAAGAAGATTATAAACTATGAATGTACAGAATAAGCAGCATTAGAATCCAGAAGGGTTCTTTTACATCTCAGCAATTGTACTTAACTGCAAACTTTTATAATACTCAGCTAATATGTTTATTAATTTATTGACTCAGCCTTGATTCAGTCACATTCCAGGCCAGCCTTGTGATATGGAGTTTTGCCATTGTGGCTGTGCTGGGTCACAGGAGGAAAACAGCAAATTAGCTGAAGGTGCTGTACAGACAAAACTCGTGCTCTGGACTGAGCTCTGCTGACAGCAGATACCTTTTTTCCTGCTTTGTCTGTGTCATTCTGAGGAGGTGATGTAATGTAACTCTGCTGTCAGAGATGCTCCTTCTGTTGCCATGCAATGGGCAGAATATATCTTATTTAAATATAGCTGTCTAAAAATGAGATGTCTAATACAACATAATCTAACCTACTTTATATTTAACAGGGAGAAAGCAGGTGCCTCCAGAGGGCAGTTCATCCCATTTTTAAAAGACGTGTTTGATGTAGATGGGATGAATTGTTTTCTGTAGGTGCTTGTCTGTCCCCATGAATTACATGGAGGATCTGGCTGATTAGTTTAGACTACAAACTCATCTGTTAGATAGCTAAAGTTAAGCATGATGAATTTGACACAGTAGGTGCCATAAGAGGCTCTGCAAACATACTTACAGTGAACTGCCCAGTTATTCTGAAGGATAATAATTTCATTATGTATATACTTTTGTTAATAAAACAATTTTATTATTAGTCTGAAAACAGAAATGAGCTGTATATAGCTAGTTATATGCAAATCCCACAAACCTAATCATATGTAAAATAGATGAGGAATTTCAGAAGATTTCACTAAGATGTGAGAATAACATATTGAATTGAAGGGGATGGTTGACTATAGTAATGCACACCAGGGAGAAACGTTTGAATTGCTAGTGTGTGATAAAGAAAAGGAAAATGAACATCTATCCTGGATCATGGCTTCACATTGAGTAGAGATGCTCCAAAGGGAGAAAGAGAGAGAAAAAAACAAAAACCTTTTTGGTTGGAAAAGAAGCAGATTCTACTGTGGTAAATATAATGCTAATGTATGAATGTGTTCTAGAAGTAGTACACTGGAATAAGGAATAAATGATAAAAGGAAACACTTTTTCACATAATCAAAAATTGGATAGCAGTACATGTTTCCACAGGATATTTCTAGAACAGTAACTTTAAGTAGGCTTGACTGTTTTTATGAATAACATTACTATCTAGAATGATAATAGTTAAAGTTAATGAGGGAATATTAAAGGGAGAATAGAAGCACTATAGAAACATGAGAGTTTTAAGCCTGCCTTTAATTTTTAAGAACAGTGATGAGATATTTAAAGAAAGCAGGTGACCCCATGCCTCTTTATAGTGACATTAGTCAGTGCTGAAAATAAGAATTTGCAGCGGATGGATCATAGAAGTAGTTGAATCTGGCAGTATTACAACAAGCATGAATGTAGGCAAATGTAATTAGCCACATCAGAGTCTGGCCAACATACTAGTTTGGCCATAACCTTCACTTTGGTGTCAATCTGTAACCTCCAAAATAGGAAGACTTTATTAACTGTATTTAACAGCATTGCAAGGTAGTATCATCAATAAAACGAGTTTCTGTAACACCACTATACATCTTTCTTTAAGCACAGGCTCCAAGGAAAGATGCATCTTGATACATTATCTAAGTTGCTTCCTGAAACACACTAGTTTTTCTCAAAATCCTCTGCTCAAATAGTGGTCATGCTCAGCTTGGTTCATTCATAAAACATGACCTGACTTCCTGAGGTGTTTAGTGAGTAGTACAGATGTAAGCATACGGTACAGTTTGGCACATCTGTGGATGTTCTACTGTGAAAAAAGTTATGCAGTGTTAAGCCCAGGCATGGTGGGGGTGAAGGCCTCTTGTTTTTCTGTCACCAAATATGACAGTGGTCCTAAATACTCTTCCAAGTCTTTTGGGAAAGCATTAGCAGGATTGATTGGCTTCCCCAGTTTATGAATTTGTCATTGGTCAAACGTGTATAGCATGATGTCCATAAAAATGATGGGTATGAACTTCTGGGGTGAGCAGTGAAACCATTTTTTTAAACAATAGAAAATTCAAGCTCATTATGGCTGAGATATTTTGAAAAAGTGATTTCCATTCAGAAGAGCTTTACTGTGATCAGAAGAACAAAGTTGGTTTGTAATACCTATTTAATTTAGTATCCTGAATACTGGTCATGAAAAAGAGTTCTTTTCTTGAAAAGTTTCTCTAAAAATTGCTGTGTGTGTGGTTTTATGTCCTTAAATGTATGTGATGAAATACACTGTTTTGAAAAGAAAATACACTAGTTTTGTATTTGTATTATGCAGATAGCACAGCAGTAGATTATATAAGGATTTATATAGTTTACTAGATAAGGCAGATAAATAATATTGCATTTTTTCCTGTTAGTTTCATTATAGTTTTATATCCATATATATATATTTAAATTTTAAATTTAGCTAATTTGATCCATTTGCAACTTCAGATTTACTCTGATTGTCCATGGAAGTGATGTTCTGACATCTAGCAGAAAATTTTCAGCTTGTCAGTTATTCACAAGTCCATAACTATTATCATTTAAAAGTTAATTTTGCCTGTCTTTGGATTAACTGCTTTGCACTATCACTTGGAGAAATGGATTCCATTGTTAGGAATATGTTACACAGTAAGCGCACCAGTCATAATAATGCAAAATTAAGATGCTTATGCAAAACATACCCATTAGATCTTCAGTGAACTTTTTTTAGCTTAGGGGGTATCTAGATTTGTTAAATGGAATATCTTTCTGAAATATAGAGCAAGCAGTGAAATGAAGTGATTTTTACCTGCATCTTGCTGAATAATAAAGCTTAAGACAAAGGCTCAAATCTGTTACCTTACGCTGTATTTATTTTGCATTTCACTAACTTCTTAATCAAACGTTACAGAGGTTTAAGTGTAGCACATTAACAAAATTTCCACTGTCAACTAAATTCATAATCTCATTTAAAAAATCAAACTGCATTATGTATATCTGTATTAATTTTTTAGTTTTATTATTAAACCCCATATTAGCAACACTATAGTTTTGTCAAACTGGCAGGACTATTAACACTCAGATCATTTAATTAGACTTTTAAAATATTGACATAACATTAGCTCTCTTCTATTCTCAGCATTTCTGAACTATCAAGTTGACATTAATGGTATAGAGAACTGGCTGCATAGCTCTTTTAGAATAACAAGTAATCCTGATCTGTTAATTTGTAAAGCACTTATGTTTAATATTTTCCATCTCAAGATACTGATTAATTACTGTTGATATGGAATTTTGTCATCCACTGATATCAGATGTATAATTCTATTATTTTTTTTTTGCAATTACAGCACACAACTATTTTTAAATGCTGTAAGTCTGTTAAAATGTTTGTATCACCATATTAATAAAAACAATTACCAAAGATCAAGACACAGTGTGTAGGCTTCTGCATATTGACATTTCCAATATGTAGATTTTTACATCATATAGAAAATAGAGGAAACTAAAATTAGGGAAGAAAAGGTAATTGGAAAAGAGGAAAAGCAAAGAGAAAAAGGATAGGATGTGTGTTGATTATTTCCTGTATTTTATCCAACCTTTTTTACTATTTCAGTGCCGTGAAATTATTGCTAGTGAATTTTGAGTTTTCTGGATTTTATTAATCTTTCCTTTTTATAAAATTTTCTCAGTCTTTCTGCTGTGTGGGAATACACTATTCCAGCTGTAGCAAACGTCTTGCAACTGGTAAATATCTGTTTAACAAAACTATTTGGTATAGTATTAGCCTCATTTGCTTTGATATATTACAGTTTTAGTGTATAACTGTCCTGAGCTTTTTTTACTGGCAGACCTAAAAATTACAAGATCAGGAATCAAAGTATGACACTTCAGTACTCTTATTGGTTAGATACCATGCTATTAAAGAAATTGGCCAAAAGCAGTTCTTTAAGATGCTGTAGTCTTATTTTTCTGCAAATACGAAATGGTGAGTTGTTTGACAAGAAGGCAGATATGCCACTCTCAGCAATGGATTATTGGACTTTATATTGTACTCAATATTGGTATACTGTTATTCAGCAATTTTGCTTTCCATAGCTTAGGAAGATGGTGTTTTGCTATTGATCTGAATATATGTATTTGTATTGCATTTGCTTATCCTACATTTCCCACTTCATGGATAACATGGGCTGGCTTATGATATATTTTGGTATTGTGTCAGATTTCAGAATCAAACAGTACATAGACTCAACTTAGGAGCTTTTTGTTTTTTTTTTTACCTCTCCATTTCCTATACTACTTTTATTGTGTCATCACTTGATATCTCAGAAAATATTGTAGTATTTGCAGTGAGAATATTCTGGGTTTATATATTAATCTGATTAATTAGGTATCTGGTTAATCAGTTATTTTTAACAGCTTATTTTGTTCTGTCTAATGAGGTCACTGGTGATTTGGGGGATAATTTGGTCTAAAATTACTTTAATTGTTAATTCTAAATATCCAAGAATTACTGTTTCTAGACGTTTAATGCCACCAGTAGACATTGGAAATGGTATTATGTGCATTTCATTAGTCTTAATGCTTTGAGCCTTTAACAGTCAATCAAAAATCTAGAAAAGTATTTGGACCTTTTGATGAGAATTTTATTAAAGTTTTTGATCTTCATGGTTATGAAAATAAAACTGTGTCGTGGAATATACTTCACTTAAATGCAACAGAACTTTTTGATCTGTGTGATCAATTTTATTATCCATTGTATTTGCACAGACCTGAGTTAAAAATATCAGTTGGTGAACAACTGGGATAGCAGAGAAATTGCCTGTTTCTGTCTTATTTCTTCAGTGGTTGATGTCTGAAGTTTCCTTACATGGTATGTTTGAGTGTTTAGTGCATTTCAGTAGTAAGTGGTTTGGTACAGGGTGTCAACAATTCCTCCCTGTTCCATAGGGCACAGTCTTTGGCCAGTTGGCTTGATTGATACGGTTGGGTTAGTGCAGTCAGTCTACAGAACCACAGAGCACAGAAGGGAAAGGAGCAGGGAGGAAATACATTCTTGAAATGTTTAGCACAGAAGTTTCTAGAAGGGTCAGACGAGTTTCTTCTTGCTTTATTTCAATCTTGTAATATGTTTTTATATATAACCCCCAAGTCCATTTTCCTCTTCCAGATAGTTAATATTTTACTTCATTATATATTAGGTGGGAAAGACAAGTAGTGAGAGAAAGCATGCATTTCCATAAAAATTGTTCCATTAGTAATTTTGCATTTTTCTTAGTCAATCCGCTGGTGTCTGCAGACCTTATATTCCCTATAAATCCAAACAATAATAATTAAAATGGACAAAGTGAAAAAAGGCTGTGGGAGGTTCATTGTTGTGTTGATAGCTGATTTATATCAATATTTATGTGTTTTCAGTAATTTTTTGTATTTTGTGCTGTATTCTGCTTCTACCACAGTGTTACTTGTCCCCAGAATGGCTTAGTATCTTCACAGTGGTCTATAAGGAGATGTGATTCTGCCCCGTTATGCTACTGCTAGCGAGTAAGACGTACTTATGGGAGGGAAAGGAGAAGCAGATGGAGAATAAAAATAGGTCAGAGGGTGAGAAGATGAAATAAAAAGAAGGAAAAAATATTGATGGGAGAAGGGAATAACCACAATCCTCCTGTTTCACAGATCGTTTCCTGATGAAATATTGAGAGTAAGCTAAATGCAGAGTTTTTATTAGGTATGTTTTTCGACTTTCATTGCCTATTCTAAGGTGAGATTGAGCCGGTTTAGTAATTAGTGTGTAAGGCTATGCCTTGGCTTTATATAGAAGAGTATTAAACAGGTGGGAGGAAAGTGTACATGACTTTTTGTCTAGATTTTTGTATGAATATACTTTTCAAAAAGCTTACTTGAATGAAGATCATTGAAGTGGACTAATAAAAGTTTATGTCCTGGAAATTGTTAGCTTGCCCTTTATTCATCAGGTATATGACACCTCGAATTATTTCAGAGTATTACATGATTTTTTTCTGGTGAGTGTCCCACACTGAAAATGTGGGGTATTCATTTTTCAGTAAAACATCTGTCAATGACCTGGAATTTGAGCAGAGGAGATCTGTCATTCCTTTCACTATATTTTGCTTAGCATAATGTCCTCTTAAACAGTTTAATAATATGTTCTTTTGCTGCTCCCTCTGTGTGGATTTAGGGTGAGAAATCTTGCATGCTTTCACTGTTTCCTGCTCTGCATTTTCAAGCAGTTTCAGGAAGACCTTCAGAAACAAGGTATACTCTGTAGGTGGTGTTCATTTCCAGTCTTTGGCTATGTTTAAGGGTTAAAGGCCTATATTAAGGGTTAAAACTTGTTTTATGTTTTATGTTTAGGGTTGCTTTATCTGTAATCTTGCTGCTTGGGTTTGAATTTGCTTTCTGCTTTTCTCCTCACTGACTGCTCAATTGCATGTGCTTTGTTGCCCAGGATGATATGTATTTCTCCAACTCAGTAATTCACATCGTAAAACAAGCTCATGTATTTTGTATAAGTGGGATGAGGGTTTCTGAAGTTGCTTTTCATCACTCCCGTGTCACCGTCTGCATGTAAGAATCGGGCCACAATTTGATTTTGGTCTTACTTGTGTCTGTAGTTATCCCCTGTTTAGATTCCCAAGGCTCCCAGAACAAGTGACTCATTTTTCAGGAACATGAGAGCTATGGGAAGCAGAATAGCTTTTATTTTCAATCTTAGGTATTAAGTATTTTGATAAGTTCACTTGTCTTGCATCTAGAGAGTTATGCATCAGCAGTTGTTTGTAAAGGAGCATATATCTTGGACGCTTCTGTCTAATCTGCATTTTTATCAGTAATTCTTTCAACTCCAACTTTGGTCCTTTGATAATGTTTCCTTTAAGCCTGATACCACCCCTGTTTGCTATTCTCCCTTTCCCTCCAGAAAATCCCCGCACCCCATACTTAGAATACAAATGTCTTTCACTCATCTTTTGGCCATAGATTTCTGTTCATGTTCTTTATTTAATTTCCTATATTTTTGAATAAAGAAATTAGGAGAGTCAGGTACATCCCTTACGAACAGATCTACAAAAGCATTCAAATAGTTGAGTCCCACTGAAATCCTATAAAAATTTCTGCACTTCGTTCTATGTATTTTTGAAAGACGACAGAGAGCATGAAGCTCTTTTTGATAATGGCAACTCACTGAAAATCCATTGAGTGAAACTCACATCTTTAAACATTGTATTATTGACAGATGAAAGTCAGCTAGGCCATGGCTGAGATTTGTCATTCATTATTTTCCTGGTTGTGAATAGTTAGTGTTTTAATTTGTGTCTGTGTTTTTTATATGGAGGTGTACAATATCCAAGTCTGTCTTTTTTAGATGGAGTTATACAATATCCAAGACAATGACTATCTGAATGTAGTGAGAGCAGCAATGCTCAGTGTTTGAAAGAAAGAAGGGAATTTGGAAGCATATAGTGTCCTGCCTGTTTTTGACTTTCTCTTTAGATTTGAGTTGTTGACTGTGCCTTGACACAGAGAAGAAAATGAATGAACGATGAGCTAGATTGTCGTGCTTCCTGTCTCCCTTTACATCCATTTCGTGGCAGCACACCAATTTTTTTTCAATTCCAAGACAACCAAAGATGTAACTAAAATATAGTTTCTGTTTATGACAGGCAATAACTTTTCAATATTGGCAAACCTACCATGCCACAGAATTGGTTGCAGAAGGTTATGTTAATCTGTCAAATAGAAAAGAAATTCCAGTGGGCACATATCTAACCTCAGAAGGAGTACATATAGGCAGTCTATATATAGTCTCAGGGATCAGCAGCTGCTTCAGTGATTAGTGTGAATGGAGTAAAACTTGCATTAAAGGTTAAATCTGTACAACTTCTGAATTTGATTTTTTTTTGTCCTTTGCAGGAGGAACAAAAATAATCTGTCACAGACTTTTAAGAAAATCAATTTGAAAAATATTTTCACTAAATTATACATTTTTGTGTAATACACATTCAGCCTAGAGCTTGTTTGCCATTGGATTGAATAAGGAAAAATTATATGCCTTTAATGAAAATATCTTCACATGTTCAACTGCTTGTTGTCATAAATGAGAGGCACATTTATTGTTTTAAGAAGAGACTATAGTGAAGGAAGTCTTTAAGAAGATGAGAAGATAGTGGGGGAAGTCTTTTAAATCTATTTCCCTTACTGTCTAAGAGATATGCAACCTCAGTGTTCATCACACTCTAACATGTTTATATTTAGTTTTTTTTAATCTGTTTTTAGATTTTGAGAATTATCCTATAACAGTTTCAAAGGAATTTGAAAAGACAAAATACAATTTTCTTGTAGCTTTCACACCATTTCTATAGAATTCCTCAAACTCATTTATGTGTAGAATGTGAATTATGTGCTGGACATTAAAACTTTAATTCATTAATGCTAATCACACTTCAGATTGACTGAAGCTTTATTTTCTCTGATTACTAATATATTTATTCATGTTCTTTAGGCAGGGTTGTCCACCAAATTTATGTTTGGACTCTAAGTCATAGTTAAGAACATGATATGTTAATTCTGTATTGCTTAACTTGCCTTCTTCAGTCTTTTCAATCATGTTCTTCTGTTATTTGCATCTTAAGATTGGCTATTAAGTGCCAGGAAATCCAGTAGTATCTGTAACATAGTGTGAAATAAATGATAGCTTTGACAAGAATACAGAATAAAACATTATTATGTAGGAGTGCTGAAAAAGATAATCATGAAAATCTTTCCAGTAGATGAAATATTTTATAATATTCATATCATTGTTCCAGAATAAGAAGAATGTTTGTTAACCATCTCTTAACACTACTTTGTTCAAGTAGAACAAGTTACAGAAGTCTAAAATTATTCGAAGATAGTTATGCATGCTATTAATTCCACATTGAATTTAATTTTAAACTTTAGTTCAATAAAATAGAATTGTCATTTTAAATCAGTCTTACTTATTAAAATGTTACTTATTATTTAGAAATAAATACGGATTATTTCCTTTTACTTCAAAGAGCTAGTCATTAAAAGTTCACTAACCAGATTGTAACTTTGTCTTAGTTCACTAAAATTGTAATCTTCTATTTTTGTGTTGAATATGTAATTCTTTTTAAAGCTATCATAATTTTAAAATCCTTTTTTAGACTTAAAGGTGTAAGAGGTCTAATATGTGAGTGTTTCATGTGTGTGGCATCAGAACTGCTATTACATGCAAGTTTTGCACCTGAACCTCTTCAGCCTTATAATGGCATGAGGTATCTGCATATTCAATCTCACAAGGCCCTGACAATTAAACTGGACATTTTGGAGCCAGCTTGTTTCATCCAGAGTGTTCCTACTACGGTTTTTCACACTAATAACAATAAAATATTGTTATCAGGATTTTATCAGAATCTTCCTACAGTTGATTTTTCTCCTCTTGCCCTTTTCCAAAATGTATTTATGATGGTAGTGACTTCAGAGAGGATAAGTTAATATCTCAGTTCTGCTGTCAGAGGATGTAAGAGGCAGAAGGCTTTAGGAAGAGGACTGTGCTCTCCTGCTCTGCTCCTGAGTTGGATGAGAGTTTGAGCAACCCAACTCTCCTTGGCAGTTGTTCTAAGCAACAATCTGACCATCTTGGGGCAGCTGGACTGTTCTGCTGACTGACGTGGCAGCCACGTGTGGATGCTTGTTAATTCAAGCAGTTTTTGATTCTCAGATTACAACTCCCCGGTGGTCTGCTACTTTTAAAGGTGATGCTTGTCTTCTGGGGTTTTTCTCAAAAAGTTTTTTTCTCTTTTTTTTTGTACCAAGAATATATAAATGTGATTAGAATTTACGTCTCATCTGAGGGGGCCTTATGATTCGCTCCTACTCAGATTTTCCAGTCTCTGAGCCTCCATCAGGAGACATATATATAAATATATATGTATACACACACACACACACACACATATATATGCACATACATCTATACAGAGAAGGGGGCATCAACACTGCCAATTTTATACAAAATTAACAGTTGCTAGGAAAGGACTTTAATTCATTTCTAACCACTAAGATTTCTGAGTAGATATGAAAGATGCAACTTTCTCTCTTCTATTTTTTGGCTACCCTCTCTCCACTCCCTTATTGCAGCTTTACAAGTTGGGCTGTTACACCAAACTCCTAGGTTGCATACTGTGTCCAGAGTAAGATATCTTCTGTCCTTGCCATCTTTCTTTTCAAGAAACCTGTCACAGATATCTGCTAAGGCAGGAGTTGTTTGTTTCTTTGAGGATTGCAGAGTCAGTCATTTCATAGGGTTTGTCAGGGACTATGTCTTTGGACCAAAAAATAAATGGAAAGCCTATTAGACTTCTGTCTTCATTGCAAGTTGAGGATTATGAAGCAATCGGCAAATGAACCGCTTCAAGTGTGAGGAATGAGATTAACTATTTTCTCATAATATTTATGACCTTTGTTTCATAGAAAATATCTTCTGTTTCTGTGGGATTGAAATCAAATAGTTAAAGGCCTTCTTTGCAGGCTGCCCACTGCATCCAAGATATTCTTCAAGTATTGTCTGTCTTCCACAGCCCATCCACCTTCCTCTTATTGCTCAAGCCTTTGTGCTGTATTTTGTTGTTCCTATGTTTTAATAGGAATCACTGAGGTTGAGAGGAACCAGTGTAGGAGGGACTAGTGCTTGCATGTATGCGGTCTACAGCCTGAATGTTTATAACACACTTTAATATATCCAATTTCTTTCTTCCTTATTAGTTCAATAGTTTGTCTGTTGGCTGGTCTATGCAAGAATGCTAGAAATATCTTGTATTGACGTATCCATTAATTTTTACCAGATCTCTCAACAGTTTAAACTTCTTATAGCATTCTATTAGTGTGAAAAGCAACTTCTTACTGCCTTCTTGGGATCTGTCCCAGCACTATGCATATTGACAACATTGGGCTTTCACATTTGCGCAAATAAGATCACTGGATGAAAAGCCTAAAAATAGGCTTTCTTTAGCCTGAAAGTAGGACAGTTCCTAGTTATGCAAAACAATTTGCTTAGTTTCTTGTAAGAAGTAGAAACTCGTATTAATAGAACAGGATATCTTGAATTATATTTTTAGAATATAAATTGTTCACGGGAAAGCAAGCATAAGCATTAGAGAAGTGAAGCATGAGCTTTCTCAGCTAGATGTACTGCAAAGAGACACCACAAGATACACAACAATTGGTTACCCATGAGTCTACTGACAAAAAATCTTTGGTGTAGTTGATACTGGATTTCTTGCTCAAGATTTGTTCATATTGGATACAATAAATACATTGGATTGTTGTCCGGAAAATGTTGCTTATTCTTTTTTTCCCATCCAATTAACTTGGCTTAATCTTTCTTCTAGAGAATACATGCTGCTATTTAGACACAGTTCATGTAAATCAGTAGCTAAAACTTCACCTTGATTCATATTTCCAAAAAAGTTTCTGAAAGTTTTTTTTCCTTTAAAAATATCAGATTATTGTATTTATCAATTACAAATACTTTCTTCTTTGACCATCTATGATTTACAGAATGTTTTAAAATTAGCAATAAGATAAACTGTAGAAATATTCATTTTTCTCTTATTAAAGAAGTGAAAGGTGCATATACAGTATCTTTAATGGTTTGTGTAAGGTATTAATTTTTAGGAAAGTTGGAAAATATGCTTTTTGCCAAATGACACTGGGAATGAAAGTTTTTACAGGATTCAGAGTTATTTGCTATTTTGAACTTCACTCCATTTCTCATGTATTTCTTCCAGCTGATTTATTTAAATTGTTGCTCCATCTTCAATTTAAAAGAACAATCTGACCCTTTTAAATGTATGTGACTCCCTTTGAACTTTCAAGGTTTCTGCTGTCAGTATAGTTTTTACTTCAAACTTACTGAATTCAATTACCACTTTACTATCATTTTGCATTCAGTTGTTGAAACTTCCTTTGTCAGAAAACCTGGTTTGATTTTTTTTGGCAATAACATTTTTGCATTGTGGCCACTTCAGTTTTTTTCATTAAACTCAGTTTGTCTTGTTCATGGCTAGTCACTCTATCTCATGGTCATAACAGTTGCAATAAATTCTGAGTGGCCATGATATTTTCTTTGCGAAAGAGAGGACATCTCACCTGCTTTTTACAATCTGTAGTGAATAATACTCATTTTCATTAGGAAATTTTCTGCTCTATCCATCAATGTAATAGGAAAGTGAAAAAATAAAGAAACTATCTTGCTTTGAAATTTAAAGACATCTGGAAAAATAAAAGTTGAAAAATAATATGTTATCTGGAGGGGAAAAAACAGTGTTTCCTTATACAGTGATCGGGGTACTCAAGAAAGGGCCAAATATCTCACACAATCCATATCACTCAAAAAATGTTTTCTTAAAACACAGTGTATGAAGCTGTTGGTGAAGTTGTGAGTATAACAATACTCACTTAGCCTTTCTTTTCTCCTATTACCAAAGTTAGGAGGACAGAGTACATACCTTTATGAGAATACATATACATGGGAGATGTATGTAACAACATTAAGACAAGGAGTGTTGAAATAAAGCTAAGAATTTATTAGGATTCAAAAGAGTACAAAATGATGAAGTCATCTAGAGTTTTAAGTAAAATGGAATTAATCTGAGTTTTCTTACACTTTTTTTCTGAAAGCCTGGTACTTATCACAGTCTGAGAACAGATTTGGACTAGATATGGCACAACAATACTTAAGTGCTGCCTATAAAGTAATCTTCCCGTCACATATCCAAGTGTTTACCCATTTAAGATACATGTTAGCACTAAATCCATTCTGATAAAACAGTTGCTGTGCTGATGTACGACTGTTTTTTAAATGACATTTATGGTCATTCCTAGTTCAGTGGAATAGTTTGTTAAGGCTCTCAGTCACAACTCTAGATTTTATATATCACTACTGTGCTTAGTTTGTTCATCACAATAGCTCAAGGCAAACAAAACACAATAATTCATCATGGTGGAAAACACTTGGAAGGACTTGATTATGCTAATTGATTTAAATGTTGTAGTACAAGTGTACAAATCAGCCTCTGGTACAGTTTAGCTCTTGCATAGATAAATTGGAGCTGAAAAAACATATTTTGAGAAAATGGGTTAAAACAGACAGCTTTTTTTTTTCATGTGCTGCTATCCAAACTGAATACATTTTGCTGTTCTAATGTTGCAATTAAACATGGTTAGAAGCTACATGAATTAGAAAGTTTTTAATGGCACTTACGGTCATCACAAAACAATATGGATGACTCAATTTCACTGTTAATTATGGATAGATAGTTTTTCCTTATTGTTGATTAGTAGGAAATGATGCTTCATGATGTGTCAGTTTTTGCTGGAATAAATGGAAGAATTCACTAAAAACGCTGTAAACCAATGTCAGAGTTTCTCCAAAGAAACTGTCCAATGAGTGGTCTCTTTGCAATATAGAATTAGAAAACAGGTAGAACTTATTTGTCACAAAATACTGTCTTTCATAAATTTTAAACATTTTACAATCATTTTTAATGCTCTGTCAAGCTAGTGTGTGCAGAATCTCAGAATTTAGTCCTCTTCCACTTTCTTTGCACACTATTTTCATAAAGGCATGATTACTATACTTACTGTGTTTTCCAGTTCTATTATCTGCTAGGCATTATATCCCTCATTAGGATCTCAATTTTATGCCTTTAATGGATAAAATTTGACAGTAGGTTTATTCAAGTGCATATAATAGTATCTTTAAGTTCTATACCAAAATTCAGTTCATTAAGTCCTTTTACTCAAATAATATAAAACATCTCTTCACACTAATAGTCTGCTTAACCATTCATGTTGTCTGAGTTTGCAGTAATAGAAAAGTTTTCAAAGATGAAAACTCTTTACTGAAAGGGTTCTGCTTCCAGTCCTCTCTCGTTTAAACCAAGGATATAGAAAGTTGTCATATTAATTATGGAAAGGTTTCAAAACTTACAGAAGTAGTATGTGAAGATAGATCTCTCTTAAAGAAGCTAAGAACAAAACTCTTTTTGTGGTAGTCACAATCACCATCTTCAGGAATTTTTAGTAAGATAAATTGAGTTTTTTGGGTTTTTTTTTGCTAAATCTGCTGTGTTATTATTTACTTCTTTCTCAAAAAGCTGTATGGGGTATCCACAAAATAAATCAGTAACAAATGCAAGGAGCTGGTTGAAGCCTTAGGTAAACCTCAGAGGGCACAGAAGCTGTATTATGTTCTACCTCAGGGTAGGCTTAGTGGGAGGCTCAGCCAAGATAATCAACAGCTGCAAATTTGGGAGATTAATTTATACACATGACTGAGTGAGAGCTCCAGGACCTCCCAACAGCTGAGGACTTATTAAGAGTATCGTAGATTCATTAGAATTAAGACAAGTGGCTTTTCTTGAGAGAAGGGAAGCAGGGGTTAAGATGACCTGAAAATGCAGAAAGAAAAACATATTTTTCATCAGTAGGACAATCAAGCATTGGAACAGGTTGCCTAGAGAGGTTGTTCAGTATCCTTCCTTGAGGTTTTCAAGACCTAACTGGATAAAGCCTTGAGCAACCCAGTTTGACCTTGTAGCTGAGCCTGCTTAGAACAGGAGATTAAACTAGACACCTCCTGAGGTCCCTTCCAATCTGAATTATTTTATGTTTTTAAAAGGTTTTGAGCTTTAGTGCTTGGAAGATTACAAGGGGACAAAGGAAATATGAATGTATATCAAACTGCTGATAACCTAATATTTTTACCATAAAACCTGTAGCATGAAAATGTTTGTTTACAGAGTTTAAACTCAAGTATACTTTTTCCTAATGATTCACTTTCCATTTTTCTATGAGAAATACATATTAAGTATGATGAAGTAACTGGATGAAGTACTGTATCAGGGGAAATTATTTCTAGTTCCTAAGACTAGGCAAGGTAGGCTACGCTAGGCTAGGCTAAAGAAGCCAGGAACAAAATGAGAAACGACTCAAGATCTGAAGACTCTAGAGAAAGGTAAGTAATACTTGTTAAATCAAGCAAACATACAGAAAGCCTTGGAGGGGGTTCAATAGCAAATAAATTATCAATTCAACATTTAATTGTGCAATTTTATTTTTATAACTGAAGAACAATCTTATAAAATCTGAGCCTTTGGGGGGAAAAAAAGCAGAGTACGCTAACTAAACAGAAGCACATATTTTAATCCAAGATAAGATATCGTCTATATAACCATTTTAGTAACACAAAAAAACCCTTTCTTCTAATCCAGAAAAGTCTGTGGTTATGTTACACACCCATATGGCACTTGCAATTTATTTATTTTTATATGTTTATATATCTTCTGTGATTTTTTTAATGAATGTTTCGAATGGTAAGCAGTCTTTTAAATACCGTGGAAAGTTGGGAGCGAGTCAGAAACTGCTCATGACTGGGATTTCTAATCAGATGAGGGTTGAAGGGCCCATTTTATAAGGTAGTTGCAGCAGTGGCTCTAGCTGGACCAAAATCTCCTAAAAGCCCTGGAGGGTTGGTTCAGAAGAAGTTCAGACCGACAAAATTAAACTGTCAGTTTAAAGCAATACTTTATGCTTAATCAGAAAATCAGTTAACATCAAATCCTATAGATTTGATATGTATTTTCTAGTCTGTTTGTAAGGTAGCTGCAAATTCTTCATGGCTTTAAATTATAGACAGTCTAGCCTTGAGGTGACAAAAATATAATGTGTGTGTGGGGGTCCTTATCTGGTTTTCAGTTACCCTATTACATGGAAACAGTTAAAACAGTTTGTCCTCAATACTTGTTAGAGGGCCTTAAGATAGCTTGGATGCAGAAGGACTTCTACGCTGTTAGCAGGCATACAAGCATCAGGCATAGAGCCATAGTGGCATTTCACCTAATTACTCTTCCCAGTGTATAAACATTCTTCTACTCTTTTTTGGGATTAATTTCTCAGTGAGAGCTCTGTTCTAGGAGGTGGTAGATAGGTTACTGAGCTGCATCAGAAAACTACCTGAAACAGAAAATACAATAGAAACACGGTGTATTGGTATCTGTGCACACAGTAGACATGCCTACAAAAAGAATGCTTCTGTCCCTTCCCAATGGTTATAAGTAATTCGTCTTCTCAGTTTGCTATATAGCTATCCCTATATATTTTTAAATGTTTTCAGTCCAACAAATTTAAGTAAAATAACCCTGTTCCATTTTTTTTAACTGGTATTTGTGTTTGATTAACTAATGCTCTGTGTTGTGCTGCAGTGATAGTTAGGTCACAGTCCACACAACCTCTTTCAGTCATCTGTACTGAATATTTCCTTTTGCTTTAATGTACTGTAAAATTGTTGTTATGAGTTTTGAACAATGAGGATTGAAAAGAGGCATCAATGAACATTCACTTGGCTATGCACTAGAAGTATTTCCCAACTAAATAAAGTGTCTTGAGTTCCTGCACAGACACTGAATCTAATTGACTGTGGTCTGTAATGGCAAATTTGAAGGGAAAAGACTTGTTTCTCTTTGGAAAAGTAATGATCACTGAATCACCTGTTTCTTAAAAGAAAACCAGTTATTGGGACTTTTCTAAATAAACTGAATGTCAGTATATTCTTTCCCCATCAGGTTGGACCTTGATGTGAGTTTTGAATTTTAGTTAAAGAGAAGTAAATAGACAAGTGTCATTTTCAGTTCTAGGTCCCAAGTGAAATCCTGTGCACGAGTTTACAGCTCCATTATACCAATGCAACGACATTGTTTCCTACACTCTGACTGTAGGATAGTTCTGTTACAGTAGTCCTCATTCTGTAGGATATTGTGAAGTTTCCGGGTATTTTCTAGGTGAAGAAATGCCAAGGAAGTTCAGATTTTAACAACAGATTTTCTGAACTCAAACCTAACCACAGAACCCTTGGAGTTCTACAGTACAGAGCTGCTCTGTGTTAGTAATGATTTGGCACACAGATGACTGTGTTCAGTCTTGCATGCTGCATTCACATTAATCACACTTGCAAAGGCTTGGGTATGGATCCATGCACAAAAGTGGTACAGAAAGTACTTTACAGGTGTAGTGAGCTAGAGCATAAAACCATAGTTTGTGCCGATATGAAAGACATTTTTTGACATGACAGAAGGAAAGCTGTCATGTCAACATTCATTTTATTGAAATGAAACTAGTGCTAATGTAGCTGAACATTATTTCTCTGAGATGTGGTAGTCTAATTACATTCTGGTTTACATTAATAAATCAAATGGGATATATTGAGTAGCTATGTAACAGCTTTCTTGAAAGGTGTAAGCCTCCAAAGTATGCAATGGGGTACAATAGGTGTGTGATATAGTACTGACAAATAGGAGATGGAGTTGTCATTCATCACTCATTTGGACTTCGTAGCAAAAAATGTAATAAAATATTGAATGGATCAAAGATAGCTAAAATATTGTTGATGTAATTATGTATTAGACTTTAACAGGCTTTCTTTCTATATGTATAGAAAACACTCTCTTTAATATTAGAATTTGATGAATGCGGGTAACAAATCAGAATTTACAAGTTTTATAAAACACATTTTTATCTGGAAGTTCAGCGATAAAAATGTGTTACTTTGATGATTATGGATGGTAGTTATATTTTCTGGATCTATCATGCAATATATATATTGCCCTCAGTTGTACTTACCTGTTGGTTGCAGTTTGAATAGTAGAAACCCCTTCTTAAGCTGTGTTTTTAGTGATATAGCTTTGAAAACATGTTTATGAAACTTAAACAATTAAATTGAATTCCTGCTCTCGTTCTACTTCAGATAAGCAAAAACTAACTGAAACTGGCATTCACGCTATTGTGGAAAACCCGTAAAATCCTCTTAATACTATTTTAAGATGCATGCTGAAACAGAATAAAAATTACTTTTGGATATATCCCAGAAGCTGTACACTGGAAAAGGCTAAGCGACTGAGGCCAGATTAGACTGTGCTGATGTCTTGCAAGTGGCTCAGGTGGACTGTGAATGTTACTCTAAGCTCAGAAATTCAAGTATTTTCTTACAATGTGCAGTATTACAGGATCCTGTATTCAACTGTTCCTGCTGGAAAGCTTAATTTTCTTTTCCCTGATCCTCTTACCTATATTTAATTTTAACTTTATGACCATAAAGTGAATTTCATATCTAATTTACAATGGTTCGTCTCTGAAGAAAAGAACTATTTTAGAGTAGCCAACATTTTATTTTTGTCCTCATACCTAACTAGTGCTCTACCATGCATAATACTGAGACACACTTACTTACTGTGTAATACTTGCATCTTGGTGTAGTTTTAGTGCGTAGAAAAATATTTAGTGTAGTTAAAGACGCATAGATAAACAAAGACTTTTGCATTATTTTCTGTCTGTATTATCTCACGCATTCTGTATTTTGCCAAAGTATTTAGGAACCAATGTCCTGTAAATCCCAGAAGTCAAATTTAATGTTATCTGTAACATAGGGTGCATTCAAAATCTGTTTATTGCAGAGTAGTGGACCACAGCATATGCCTCTGGTGTCCAGATATAAAATGATCCTATGTATGCTGCAAATGCGCTTCAGTCTGGACTTGATTCTAAATGAAATGTAACCAGAATATTTTTCTGTAACAGTGGATCTCATCAGTGCTTTCTTTATATGCCCATATACACAAATTATTTATGTTATGGTTACAATTACTGTCAGCTGTGCAAAGGAAATGGTTAAATCCGGAATGATCCTTAATTTGCTTATTTATTGTGACCACCTATTGAAAAATAAACTGCTTCAGTTTTTATTTTCAGATGGAAACTGCTAATTTTCTGTCAAAAAAGTACGCAATAAAACCGGCACTAAAAGTGCTTGTGCTGAATAAAACTGTTAATTCTGACAACTAAAACCATCTCTCATTATATGAAAATTTCTGTTGCAACTATACCAAAAAGTCAGTTAATCGCTTTTTTTTTTCTTTGCTTGGTTGTTGTTAGCCAGTGAAAGTATTCCATCTTCCGAGATCAAGGATGAAATCAGTATGACAAGACATCAGTATGATGAAACACCACACTTCGTCTGGGTTACAGAGGTGGAATGGAGTTTTTGGAAAAGCACACCTGGCTCAGAAATTCACTGAGATTAAAATAGTTGGAGGCTAGGAGAATATGGGGCCAAGGGGGTGGGAAGTATCATATCATCAGGCTTTCCCTGTCTCACACACTTTTGAGGGCAGCCTTTTTTCGCACTGCTGTCAGAGACAGGATGCTGAACTAGATGAGATCTTTGGTCAGGTCCTGTACAGCTCTTCTTATGTTTTAAAATATTTAAGAGAAAAATGGTACAAAATGGTGCCTGAAGAGTCATACTCTCACCTTCTTTTGCAAAAAAGGTTTTCATTTCCTTTTGTGTCTTTTAAACATGCTGGGCAACTGATGCCCTGAAACGCACTCATGCTATAAATAAGAATATTTCGTATCTAAATGTGTGTTTAGACAGCATATCTTTACACAACTTGTCTTTGGAATTTAGCTTCTGGTTCTTCTAATCAGGTGGTGAAAGAGATCTGTGTTGTTGCTGCTATTCAGTATTTTGTGTCTCTCTCATTTGTTTGAGCGTGGCAAGGCAACTGGTTCAACGGGATGCTCTTGTTCTGGTGGGCAGTTCCTGTTAGAGGAAATGCAAATGCAAAGGATCAGAAGATGGCTCTTGTTCACTTCCTGATTTGAAATGTAAATAATCTGCTGAAAGTCTACCACTGACATTCCTGGAGATAGGAATTAAACAGCTTTATCAAGTGCAGGCGCAACAGCACAAAGTATCTTTTGAGAGACTGATTTGTAAACTGGAAATGCTGTTTGAGAGCAACAGGCTATATAGTGCAGTCTGTCTTCTCTAGAACTATGTGGCAGAGAAAGCCAGAAGAAAAGTGAGCTGCAAAACTTGTAAAGAAATGGAAAAGTTACAGTTACATATATATTGGCATCTTAGTCCTTTTCTGTTTGCTGTGTTAGAAAATACAGAAGTGTTTTTTTTTTTTTATCCATAACTAGTTCTCTGTCATAGCCTTTTGAAAGCATTCACGCGCCCTGGAATGGAAACCTCTAGCAGATGCCAAATGCAGCTGGATCTACTAAGAATGCAGTTTGTGAACAGGGAACCTAGGGAGTTAGTCTTACTGCGAAGGAGGAGGGAGCAAAATGGTTTTCATCGGGAGACTGACTGAAGGAGTAAGACTGTGGGTTACTTTGCAACTGTAATAACTATAAACTTGGAAGCAAAACCTGGGGCTTATTGGGCTTTATGTTCCTTCCTCTTCTTCCACCCACCCATCCACCAAGCTTCAGACTTCAATTTTAAATTAAATATAATATAAAACTGATATCACTTGCTCCTCAGCATATCTTTTGTTAACAATATAATTTTAAAAATTAATAAGTCCAGAGATATGCTAACAGGTATTTTAAAAGTCATTTTTATTGGTGCAATACAGTAACACAGAAGGAGTTCAGGACTGTGGAATTCAACCAAAAGGCTTTGTTTCAAGTTAAATGATTTATATGCAGTCTATACAGCGGCACACAGTATCTGTATACCTCTTTGAGAGGAGTATGCAGTACATACTGTTTTAAAAGGTCAGATATAAAGAGACAGAAGAATAAAGATGAACATTTTGTGAATGTGGATTCCCGAGCAGTCAGTCACTCTGACTGGCAGGAGAAGTGAAAAAATGTTCTAAACTATGAATATTGTTTGATTTTTCTGCAACACTTTTCAGTTTAATTTTGATATACCTGTACTGTGGTCATATTTTTACTAACACTGACAGTAACTGCTGAGTGCTCATGGTGTCTGCTGCTTCTTCTCAGGTTGGTGGCCATATACTGGTTTTGGATGTACCTTTTGTCCCCTTTAGGAGCTGATGGTGATAATGATGTTTCGTGTCTCCATTCTGTCCCACCTCTGTGAGTCCTTAGGATGTACTCACTATATTTTGTCCCCTTACCTGGGTGACTCCAACCTTGTTCTTTACTTTCCACCATCATATTTTAATGGCACGGGTCTGTACTCTGTTCTTTCTTTTAGTCTGCTGTAGAGTGTCCCTTGTTTTAGGCTGCTCTTTGTTTTCCTGATTTGGGTGTCCTGTGAAGTTGTGTGTGGAGGTGCTTTAGTGGGGGCACCATCAATACATACTTCAATACAATATTCATATAGGCCTTCTTCTGTCATTCCTTTTGCCTTTCCATTTCTTTTCACTCCCCTACATTCCTATTCATTCTCTGTTCATACCAATATTAGCAAATCTCTACGGTTGTATGATTCTCTTACTGTTTTCTTACTTTATTTATACCTCTGTGCCTGTTAAACAGAGTACTAAAAATTAGAGAATGTCATTGCAGCTAGTGGTAAGTGTCCCAAGTGTTAATATAAGTGAAATGCTTCCATGCTGGGTATGTGATATTTTAGCCAAAGCCAATATTTTGGATCACTGGTACCTGTAAAATCAGTAAAATGGTGAGGAAAAATAACAGGCAATATTTCCTCTTCCCTGCTCCCCCTGCTCCCCCTCCCCCTCCCAAAAAACCCAGGGTGTAATGAAATGTCACATCAGTTTCAGAATGTTACTAAAACTGTCTAATTTAACTGTAATGAACTTATTTTTAATCTATTATGAAACTTTGGGTCTTTGGGTGAAAAGGTACAGTGAATCCCTGAATCTTTTTTTTTTTTTTTTGTCTGCCTCTGTAATAGTGATGTATGGGACTAGTCCTCCAGGATCAGTAAGACTGTCTGAAAGACAAAATTAATTTGTTTGTTAATTGGCCCAAGAGGCTGCAGGCACATCCTGAGATTCTTGAAGCATGGATAAATCTCAAAACCGTGTCCCTCTTGGCAGGCATTGAATGGGACCTCATAGGAACAGCTGTGCTCTGAAGCTTGGTTTCATAGTAATCTTCTGCAGCTGCCTATGTTTGCTGTATACAGCAACAACTGGCCAGCAAAAGAGTTCAGGAGAGCACTACTCTCCTGGAATATATGGTAGCAGGTTTTTCTATTTGAGTGTACATAAACTAACTCAAGCATATACTTAACCTGGGCAGAACTCTTTCAGCCTGAAAAACACTGTGGTAGGGAGATGTCTTTTCAGTTACGCTTTCATCTTTCATACAAAGTTAAAGTTGTTCCAAATCAGAACAATGATTGCTGCAAATTTTTTAAAATATTTATATTAGTCTTTTGGTTCTCTTCATTATAAAAGATACTATGAACTTTTAATTGTGGAAAGTATCAAACTTCTGTGCTTTAATGTATTCATTTTAGTATTAACTGTATCATATATATCTCCCCATTTGTGTTTCTTTATTTGAAATAGAGACGAGTGGTTGAAATAAATTACATTTGGGTTTTTTGCTAGGTTGAACATCCTGACTGATGAAATGTCTATAAGAAAAAGTGAGCTCATCTGTGACTTGATTTCAGTAGGTGGATGACACTTTCTGATTTATTTTTTCCCCTTTTGCAATCCAGTAGTTGAACTGTGTCCACAGAGAGCAGCTTTTTTGTTTGTGCTTTAAATGTCAGTTTGTAGCTTAGCTGCTGATCTATGGTTGACCATCATCAGATCTTGGATTGTGTTTGCTAAGGCACCTGTAAGCATCTGTAAGTGTAAACTGATCAGCTGTGAAGACAGCTGCTCAGATGCAGGAGATATAAGGATTTTACCATTATTGAACTGGAGCAAGACAGGATGGCTGAAAGATTTAAGAAACTCTTGAATTCGTGATTCTCTGTGCAGGAAGTTTTGAATATGAGGATTCATTGCTGCATGAATGGTTACCACTTCTTGACTTCAAAGAATCACCAAGAACATGATTATTTACTCAATATCATCCCAATACAGTACAAAAATGAGATGTCATTAATTCTTTGAAGCAGAAATTGTATTTTCTATCATATTTGGGCCATGTGTAGCACATGAGTAGCATTATGTAAAACTCAGTCTTCAGGAAGAAGAAGCAGGGGATATTGTGAATATACAGCATACAGTAATTCAGTTTTCAGGAAAGAAGCATATTTATGACAAATTAGTAAGATTATCCATTTGGTCTTCATCATCGCCTGCTAAGACTGGAGGAGGGTGGCAAATCTTCCTAGTGATTTAAGACCAGTCTGGCAAGACGTCGTTCAACTCAGAAGCTACATGATACCTTATATTAATTCTTCAAATTTATACTTTTTTAAAAATATTTTGATGCTAATCCAACTCAAAAATAATTTTAACGTAGGTTGAATTAATTAACGTACAGTGATTGTACGTACTTCTTATAATTTAATTTTTAGATAAAATCATCCTAAATAATTACTAATTACTTCAGAATAATAAACATATTACTAATGCATTATAAAATAAATGGAATTACTAGTCTAACTGTAACGTTGTTTGAGTATCCTTGGTTTTGAGGATGTAGCACCATTTCTGTAATGTATTTTAACATAAATTATCAATATGCCATTTCCAAATTCATCTACTTATACCTGGGAATTTAATGGATTTTAAAATTATGCTTCCATTTGTGAAGAATAAACAGAGAAATGAAAGAGAGAGTAGCTGTATAATATTTTAATAATATGCTGCTACTTGATAGCTTCATTCTTTCAAAAAACAAAGTAAAATATATGGCCTTTTTCACTGGCATACTACTGAGAAAAAGAGACAAGAACCAAATTCAAGAAAGTGTTTGGTGGTCTAAAATACCCTGAAGCTGGATTAGGCACTGAGTTCAGGAAAACATGCCCAACAGTCTTAGGTACTTAAGAAGGTATGGGCAAAACATGTTTAACAAACTTGTCCTTAACACGTAATACCTACTGTCAAACATGTTCAGTAACATGCCATTATTCTTCATTTGCAATGTGCCTGTCTTCCTTCTGGTGGTATTTAGGATCCAGAAAGCATGCATCTTTGTTCTTAAGCCCAGTGAAAATCTGTTGTCAGATCCAAAATGTCTTTTGTATAATAGTTTGGAAGTTGATGACCTACTTAAAAAGTTTGGGGGTCACAGGCCCTCCTCAGCTTGGGTGTGTTTGAACAAACATCCTAGGAGAATTTCTGAAAGAAATACTTTCTATTCCTTTATTTGAGATCATAGCCAAGAACAGAAGGAGACTTCTTTACCTAATGGGTAGAGCTTCCATTCCCTGCTGGAAAAAGGAAAAGCTTAATTATAATCATTGGTTGCTTCCTTATGTCTGTATTCTCATTCAATGATTTTTTTTTCTCTAAAGCAAAAATCAAAGATTTGCAAGTATTAGGGAGCAAAATTAATTGGATTAGAGAAGTGGCAGCATTTATTTTCACATTTAACTTTAATTTGTGTATTATTGTGGTAATGTAACATGTGGTCCGGGTGTGATCATTTGATACTTGTTTTCTGATGTCACAGTTTTTAAAAAAGCACTTTTTAATGAATGAGCGATGAAAATTTCAGGAAAAGAGTAATGCAAGTGAAATTCCTCCTCTTCATGTTTCCAGACATTCTTTCTATGGGTGCAACTGGGTTAAGGAAAGATATGAGCCAAAAGTAAAGGGTAGTCTTTTTTAGAAAGGTTAAAATATTTATGTGTGGCTTATAACTTAAAAAAATGTTTTTTAGAAGAGTAATTAAAGTAATTATGTCAGAAGAGTAAAATGAAGGTGGAGAGCAAGTTTTATTGCAAGTAGCATGCAATTTCTTTGGGAATATGGAAGAAACATCTTGTTCTTTTACAAAGGATGATTATTTTTTCACACTTAAACATCTTATGTGCTCCTTGTAATGCCTAGGAGAATGTCCTAATAAAGCTCTGAGGATGATTTTTATCTGAACAGTTGTTATTGGCATTGTGTGTGATTTGGAATGAATTATGTCTGTAAGTAGCTGAGTAATGAAATTCCCCAAATAAGCAGCCTCAAGATAAAGTAAACTGTAAATATGACAACTTAGATGTTTCTGGAGTTTAGATATTTGCTTCATATAATCAGTTCATTCACAATTAAGGATATGCATCAGTGAAGACAAGCACGTAATGAAGATAAAGAATGGCTCTGAAGACTTCCTGATCTTAATATGAAAGAATTAATTTAATTAACCCAAATATAGGAAGCTCTGGCAGCTATTAAAAGACTTGGAAATCTAAACAGACTTTTCTGTACTGATGACCTGAAGAGCCTGCAATTTTGTATGGCATATTACGGATACTTTAAATTTTGTGCTGGAAGTTTGAATATAAAATTTAGTAGATCAGCTGCCATCAGTCAAACATACTGATGCATATTTGAGGAAGATCTGTTTCAATTTCCAGGCTTAGGGAGGCTTTGGAAAGAAAGGTCACCCATCAATGAAATTGCATGCATAGACTTGTAGCAAAATAGGTCTGGAGAGACTTTGGGAGAACATATAACTGAGGGTTACTGAGCCTGTGCAGCGTGCCTTACCAAGTCCAAAGGACTCCTTGTCTGGTGAGCTGTGTACGTTGACAAGACATAAGGGACACTATTCTTTTTGTTTGAGAGATGGGCAGTATTAATTTAGAGGTACTCATGGTGTTTGTTGCCCCACAGGGTCAGTATACCTCAACCATTTATAAGAGATGTTTGCCTAACCCAGAGAATCTGAAGGTTTTTGAAGCAAGACTAACCGCTACCGCCTTTCGTATTTCCTTGTCCTCCTTTTCCCAGGCTTATTTTTCACTTCTTTCTTATCCCAGCTCTTAGCCACTGTCATTGTCAACTTTCTTGGTCCTTAGACTGAAGACTGAGCTCCTTAGACTGATGACTGGGCTCAAATGGAAGAAGAGAAAGCCATGAAACTAGGGACTGAGGGGGCTCTGAGAGCTCTGCTGCCTGAGACGATGCTTGGGGAAGAGGTTTGGAGTTGTATCTGAGAGAGCAGAAGCAGGGATGTGTCACTGGATGGCAGAGGAAGCAGCAAATGATGTTGGGTGATGATGGGATAAGGTCATCTGACTTGACCAGTGCTTATGGTGGTTTGTAATCACTGTTCTAAATTACTCTGAAAAATATGATCTTGTGATGATTCCATAGCTTCCTAGGCATTGTTTTAATTATCATTACAAATATGAACTTTTTTTCCTCATTTTCTTATCTTAGTGTCCAGTGATGCCATTTAAGCCCATTGCTTTTTGCCTTATCCACAGTGGAAATGAAGAACTGTTTATTACCCTCCTCTTTACAGCACTTTTGTGTCTATTTGAAGACTTGAAGTCTTTTAAGTCTTTACTTTAATCATCTTGTTATATTAAACAAACTCAACTTTTTCCATATTTTTTTTCTTGCAGAACAGGTTTATAGACCTCTGATCATTCTTACTGCTCTTCTTTGGTTTTAAATTCTCTGCAGTTAGTCCACATTTTTCTTGAATTGTACCGTCCAAACTGGGATTCAGTATTTCACCCAAGAACTTACTGGTACTGAAAACAGCAGAAAAATTGCTCCACTCATTATATGTAGTCTTGCAAAAGATTGTCCATTTCCACTGGGAAGAAAAGTAATTGACAGTCATATCCAGAATTTACTATTGATATGAATGATTATTGGTAGTAATGCATTACTTCCCTTCCCTGAATTTAAACAAGCAAGGTACCTTCATTATAACAAGCATATCACAATCTGTAACAAGAATGTTACAATATAGTACAGTATATTCTGGGGAGTTTCCCCTAGTTCCTTCTTTGATTATCGCTATCTTCCTTTACATTTCACATGGTTTTCCCTTTTATTTATGATGTCTATCAGCTAAATGAGCAACTAGTTCCTAGGCTGTTGTTGTTTTTCCCCAGTATCTACCAAAACGTACAATATCTCTGTTTATGAATCAAGGATTTCTCCTTTGAAGCAATATTACATTGTTGACTCTCAGTTTGTAAAACTCTGCCCCAGATTCTTTGCTTTCCCCCTTGCGGAGAGGAATGGTATCTCTACTCAGATTAAATGGAAGAAAGCAATTCTAATTTCTGCTGGTAGACCTGCTCATGTGTAGGTAATATAGATTTTATACTTTACATTTGCAGAATACCATACTGAAGAAGAGATAGTAGATATCAAAGGCCTTGAAAGTATGGTCTGGAGGAAAACAAAGGCATAAAAATATTTCTTACAATATAAAATGTGTTTCCAGGCATTATTGGAGCAAGAGGTAAATCATTCTCTTTTATTTTATTTGCTGAGCCCTGTCAATGCAAGTTTTTCCAGTGGCAATTAATATTCAAATAAATAGAAGTTTTGCTTATCTGATATATTAGAGACAATGACACTTGGATCATTAAAGGTGGGATCCATCTTAAATAGCTCTAGACAACTAGAAGTAGTTCATCCAGGTAACTGTAATACTCAACAGAGAGGGAACACCACATTCAGAGGATAATTCATCACACTGTAAGGCTGCTAAGTAAAGCAGCATGAATCATTTTGAAAGTCTTTTTCTATCTCTTCACCCACTGAAGAGGGAATTTAGGTCTCTAGCTTAAACCACATGCCTACTTCAGATGCTTAAAGTCAGGTGAAGGAAATCCCCATGTTGTTTAGAAATAGTTGTTTATAAAACATAAGTGAAGCCAGACTAACCAGAGTACAAAAATTGCTATCATGATGCATATATACATACACACACACACACACACACACACACATATATATACACACATATATATATCAGCATTCACTTTTTTTTTAAGGGATTATGGATTTATATATAGTAATGTCACATGCAAGCAGATTCTTTAAATGTTTTTGTTTGCTGCTAATGTAACATTAAAATGTGAACCTCTAAAGAATATGCAATGCTGTGTGTGCCAATTTAAGAAGGATGTCAGTATCCTATTTGTTTGGGGAATATTCTAACCATGAGAGGTTTTTGTATGACTTTGTTCAGAAAGTTCACAAAATTAAATAGTGTTATTATTTCCAGTTTTAATTTCACATTAGCTAGTGCCATTTTTCAGAAATTCAATGTGATGAACAAAAAATGATGATGGATCCTGAATAAACTGTTCTTGAAGAATGCTTCTAACAATTAAAAAAGGAAATTTCAAATATACAGTCAAGCTAAATTTGCAGCCAGTGCTCACTCATTACTGAGCTCTTCTTGCACATAATGAAGACGAAATAGGAACTCAGACTCCAGGGAACTTCTGAGGAGGTGATACTTGTTTACTATTGCACCTGCATGATAGTATCTTTTATATCCTTCTGCTTTTCTTGCCAGTAAGGAATGATAGTGAATACTGATTTTTTTTTAAGGGCTTATTGCATACCCTGAGAGGTGTGAGGATAAAAGATTTCAAACAGAACCAGCAGTCTTTTTACAAATGCACTGTCTTCATTATCATATGAGTATAATGAAACAGAAATCACAGAAAATGAAATAAATCATAGCAAAACATTTACTAGAGATTGGATATGAAACAATATGTTTTGGAGTTCTATTTCTGTCCAATATACTGAATCCTTCTTGTAAGTCTATTTAAAGTGACACCTGGGTTATAGTTTTGACTGGATTATGCTGCCTCATCAGCAAGACCTAAAACAAATTATGCATATCAAATTATCAGAAAATATTTAGGTTTGTGTTGATTAAAGCGAGGACTAAAAAATGTAATATGCCTAAATGCCACAAGAAATTAATGGAATTTGAGTCTGCCAACTCCCTTTTATGCTCTGGGATAAACTAATCACTGATATTACAGTTTGCAAAATAGATAAATCTGGGTAATTTCTAAACTTCGTTCTGCTCCCTAGTTGAGATATAACATACACTACCACTTGTGACACCTCTGAATCTGTCATGAAGAATCATATATGCTTTTGTGCACTATTTTTAATTCATTTTTGAGATTTTCTTGGATAAATATATATGTAAAGCAAGTTGAAGGGCGTGTTAAAGTTGCATACAGAACGCTTATGTAGGAATTTGATGTAGTAACTGCTCCACATTTAATGACAAGGAATTACGCACATTGCTTCCCAAGCTATACATCGCACGTGTTCTGGCCTTTCAGTGTTACGTAGAACCCACCCAAATACAAGCATGTTAATTCTGTCCAAAATCCAACTGTTATCTAGTCCAAGAAGCAATATACTTCTAATGTATCTGTGTTGATTCAAGACACAACTCACAGATACGTGTGATGCTGCTTATAGTGTTCTTTGATTTTGTTTGTTTGTTTGTTAGTTTTGGGTTTTGGGGGGTATGGTGTGGTGTGGGGGATGCTTTGCCTCGTCCTTGAGTTTTGAATGTCTTTTGAGACTTGTCAGTGCTTCAGCGGTCTTTCACTTCCTCCTTGAGATAGGAGCCTCGATCAGGGACTCTGGTGTATCTGCAGAACTACCAAGTACTGCTTTTGGGTTAATATTTTAGGTTAATAATCTGGATGCCTATATTAATGTGCATTGTCATTAAATTCCATTTCAGTAGCAAATTCTAGACACTTTGAATTGACAGTTTGTCAAAAAGGTCAGGGGAATGTGTCAATTTAGAGAGAATATTTTCCAGAATGTTCAAGTCTATATGCGGATCTTTGCAGGACTTAGATTCAGGCAATGATGAAAGTATTATGATGCTGAGCATTTAATTTAAAATCTGTAGATAGCCCTTGCCAAGTGTAATTAAATACCCAAGTTTTATATGCAATATATATGAAGAAGTAAGCCAGGAGCGAGAGGCAGAATTCTGGCACAGTGAGTAGGCAAAGATATAAATTGATCAGTAATGGCATAAGCCTTTAACTCTTAGGAATTCAGGCATCTAGTCTAAACTGCAAGGTGGCATCTGTGTCTTCTCAGGATCCTAAGGTTTGGCCTTAAACTTTTCAGTTTTTGAAAGAAAAGTCCATCTTTCAAAAATGGAAAAATGGCTGAAAGAATGAAGAAGGAGGGAATGATGTGATACAGCTTTCCTCTTTACTTAATGGCCGTTAGGAAAGTTGTGGGTGATGGCAGCGCTCACCCTTCCCATGACTGGGGAGCTTTGATCCCCTGGAGAAGGCTGCAACTGCAGAGCCACCATGTATTCTGGGAAGAAGGTTTCTTTTCTTCCATGAGCCTTAGCACCATCATCTTAGGCACTGCGTGAGCTGAGGTGCCTACAGGGCTTTGTGAACCTCAGAGGTATGCAAGGTGCGTCCAATGAGGCACCTCGTTTCCTGTGTTCATAATTTAAATTTCTCTCCATGAAAGTACATGAGGAAATGCGAAGTTGCTTACGCACAAATTGGTGGTAATTTAAAATAAAATGCAGATCAATGCTTTTTTTCTACATTGTTCCATTTTGGCATTTCTATATTTTGTAAATAGTTAACGTATAATCTTGAGGCTGTAGATTGCAGAACTGTAGCTCTAGAACTGATTTTTCAAATTTTTATATTTTTAATGGACATCTACCTTTACAAATGTTTGAGTCAACTCTCATCTCTTCTCTTTTGAGAGCACGTGATAAGTCAAATACTAAAACTTTCAAAATCCCTAATAGATTTGTGCCAGATTCTCAGGTGATGCAAACTGGCCTGTTATCACTGAAATTAATGAAGTTGTACTGGTTTATACAAGCTGTAGATTTAGTTTATTTCTTCCAGGTATTTTGAGGATGATGTTAACTGTGTACAAAGGTGCTCACTTTCTCTTGTCCAAATTGCTGATGCAGTTTGAACAGAATTCCTGAATCTGACTTTCCTTTACTTTTTGATTTTGCTGGATGTTTTCTTTGCATTATATTTAAAGCCAGAAAGCCACAGGTAAAATACCATAAGTTTTACATGCTTACTGTTGAGCCTCCCACTAGCTAAAAAGTATTAGCGCTGCACTGGTAGCATAAAAGAGGTCTTTTTATTGTCTCTGCTCAGGAAAACCAAGTTCTGTCTTAAGAGCCTTTTGAATAGTAGTTCTTTCTCTGTCTCTTGCTTTAACTAGGAGTTAGTTGAAAGGGGTGGTTGTGGTAAATGTTATACATAACACTTTATCTGAATGTTTCCAATATTTGAAAAAGTTGTACTGTAGTTAGCTCCAAACTTTTTTTTTTTCTTTTGCCTTCCTCTATTAGAAATAAGACTGTTCATAATGAATATTAGGACAAAAAAATTAAGAAGTTTAAAAATATTTTATAAAAATAAAACAAACAACAGTTTGGAGGCTTGGGGAACCGGAGTCTCCCTCCTTGGAGATGCTCAAAAGCCCTCTGGACAGGGTCCTGGGCAGCCTGCTCTAGGTGACCCTGCTTGAGCAGGGGGGTTGGACTAGATGATCTCTGCAGGTCGCTTTCAATCTCAACCTTTCTGTGATTCTATTTTGTGAACAGAGGAGTTTCCATATAAGATGTAGCTTGTTTTAGATATTTTTGTGTCCAGGTAGCTAAAGGAAATGACTGAGAAGTGAGAAATTCAGCATTTTGCATCACTGAGGTATTGACCAGTACTTGGAAATGTTGGCTCGGTTCACTTGGTATAGTTTCAAGTGAGGATGGAAATGCCTTTGAGAATGACTGGTGATCTTACTTTTATTACTGTTGAGGAAAATGTGAAGATTTATATAAGTTTTATATTCAAATATTGTATTTACTGAGGCAATTTGTAGACCTTTGTTTGAAAATGCATAAGATCTTGCAGTAGAGCCTTGAATAGTTAAAAAAATTCATTGCATTTGTTCTTTTATTTATAGAACACCTCAAAAAAAGCATTAAAAGCATATGGTCCCTGAAAGGATTGTTCTTCATCCTTAGTCAGAATAAAATGTATAAGATTACATGGCATTAAATGGTCTTGAGTAGTGTATAAAAATATGTAAAGAAATTCTCAGAGAAATCAGCTTTTTTCTGGCAATTTTAATATAGTACTGCTAGGAGAGCAGTTCTCTTGGAAGGGCAGATCAGTTTTTCACTTGGTAAACGTATTGTGATAATGAGCTAAAAGTTGCTGAATTTAAATATTCAACTTGCATTTAATGTTTAAAAGTTGCATTTCAGATGAGCATTTTTGTATCCTGTGAACTCCCTGGGGGTTTCATGATCCCTGTTACCATAGCTAAACTCGGGCAGATTCCGGAGGTGTAGTCGCTTCCCAGAAGCTGCTCTGACCTGTGCAAAGCAGCTGCAGCTTTCTTGACATAGAAGGAAGGGGCCGTGTGAAGGCCCAGGGTTCTGGACAGAGAGCCCGTGCCATCTGAGCAGAGCAAACAGAACTGCTGGAGAGTGACAGAGCCTTAACTGCCCTCTGCAGCTGGGTCTGCTGCCGTGCAAGATGATGTGATGCTTCCAGCAGCTACAGTTTATAATATATACCTCTGCTGTGACAGCTTTGCCAGGCTTAGATCCAGTCTTTATCCAGTTGTTACCATTAGAAATTAACCTGCACCTATTCTGTAAATTTATAATAGTAAACCAAACAACCGTAAATCCATCTCTCCTCCAGAGAAAAACATATACTCAGTCTGTTTATTGAAAAGCTTTTAATTTTGAATTAAAGAGATAGAAAGGCTACAATATTACGGAAAAAAATTTTGATTAAATAATTTTAATACCGGTTACCTGCCCTAGCCTCTTTGATTTATATGCACAGTGTGTAGGGTATTTGCACTTACATATATACTAACATATGAGACTGACCGGTTAAAATCTGCCATCTGCTGGATGGGCTGCTGTCTCGGGCAGAATATCCTGGGAGACTGAGCAGAATGTTTGCACGTGCAAGAACCATGAGATTTTCCAAATCTAATGCAGAAAAATGCAGAAGAAACATTTCAACCTCCTGCCCCTTCCAATGGTACTACCAGTCTTTACAGGTATTTTAACAAATGAATTTGTTTCCTTTTGCTTTGGAAAGCCTCATTTGATAGAGTAGCACTGTTTTCGGATAATTTCTTTGTACTCTTCTTTTGAAAGTATGTGTATCAACATTATCTGTCCTTTTAGGGCATTTATAATACATTTGTGTGTGTGTGTGTAGATTTTTTCCCTGTTGAATTTAACAGATCATACTGAGTTATATTGCATTGAACCAGTATTTTTTATATCATGGTTTATTATTGAAGTACTGGAGTGTGATGGCTCTCTCTGGGCTGTTAGGTTTATCAGGATAATCTAGCTACTTAAGAAATATTAAAATGACATACCAAAAATCATATGAAAATTTTGTTGAAGAAAATTAGTGTGGGTTCCACCTTGGTAAATAAAACAGCATTTGTTTTTAATAGTTTGGTTTTAATACCCAAAGGCAATAATCTGCATTATGGATTTAATAGTCTATGAAGAATTGTAAAAGGCGTAACAAGGACTTGGAAACCAGTAACTTCTGTTTTTTTTGGTTTTTAAATTAAATGAGCATAGAAATCAAGCTGTTTCCTCCTCTCCAATCTTCAATTTGTTATAGCTTTCTAGGATTAAAGTTTTGAACAATATGCCAAACATCAGCCTGAAGATAATTGTTATGACTAAAATAAGGAAACTAAAATGGGCAAACTAGCTGAGTAGTAGATGATGACAAAGATATCTGAAATAACAAAAGCCACTTTTTTTTAACATTCTGCATTAAGCAATCAATAGCTTATCTGAGGATGTTGTCTAGTGTAAGATCTCTCCATTTCTCTGCGTGAAATTTTTTTTATTTTTAATATAATATGGATATAACTGTATTTTTACCTTTGTGTAAGTTTTGTATATTTATATTAAACCTTCGTATTAGCTGTTTCACAGGCAGTCCTTTCAGGCAGAGCTGTTGTCATGTGACTGTTGCTTGTTATATTTTTAAGGAGAAAATCAGTATTTCAAAGGAAGCAGTTGCTGTGTAGGTCAGATGTCTCATGATAGTGTTCAATTCAACTAGCATTGTCCATGCATGTTGGAATTTTTCATATGGTTGAGATTGCCTACGTAAAAATAGGACGGTTCGATAGGCTGATTTTTAATTGTTTCTGTCCTTGTAAACCCCAGTCTTCAAAAAGGGCAAGAAGGAGGACCCAGGGAACTACAGGCCAGTCAGCCTCACCTGCATCCCTGGAAAGGTGATGGAGCAGCTCATCCTGGAGGCCATCTCCAAGCATGTGGAGGACAAGAAAGTGATCAGGAGTAGTCAGCATGGCTTCACCAAGGGGAAATCATGCTTAACCAATCTGATAGCCTTCTATGCTGGAATGACTGCCTGGGTAGATGAGGAGAGAGCAGTGGATGTTGTCTACCTAGACTTCAGCAAGGCTTTTGACACTGTCTCCCATAACATCCTCATAGACAAGCTCAGGAAGTGTGGGCTAGATGAGTGGACAGTGAGGTGGACTGAGAACTGGCTGAATGGCAGAGCTCAGAGGGTTGTGATCAGCAGTGCAGAGTCTAGTTGGAGGACTGTAGCTAGTGGTGTCCCCCAGGGGTCAGTACTGGGTCCAGTCTTGTTCAACTTCTTCATCAGTGACCTGGATGAAGGGACAGAGTGCACCCTCAGCAAGTTTGCTGACGATACAAAACTGGGAGGAGTGGCCGATACACCAGAGGTCTGTGCTGCCATTCAGAGAGACTTGGACAGGCTGGAGAGGTGGGCGGAGAGGAACCTCATGAAGTTCAACAAAGGCAAGTGCAGGGTCCTGCACCTGGGGAGGAACAACCCCATGCACCAGTACAGGTTGGGGGTTGACCCACTGGAAAGCAGCTGTGCGGAGAAGGACCTGGGAGTGCTGGTGGACACCAAGTTAAGCATGAGGCAGCAATGTGCCCTTGTGGCCAAGAAGGCCAATGGTATCCTGGGGTGCATCAGGAAGAGTGTTGCCAGCAGGTTGAGGGAGGTGATCCTCCCCCTCTACTCAGCCCTGGTGAGGCCACATCTGGAGTACTGCGTCCAGTTCTGGGCTCCCCAGTACAAGAGGGATGTGGCACTACTGGAGCAAGTCCAGCGAAGGGCTACAAAGATGATTAGGGGACTGGAGCATCTCTCTTATGAGGAAAGACTGAGAGAGCTGGGCCTGTTTAGCTTGGAGAAGAGAAGACTGAGAGGGGATCTTATCAACGTGTACAAGTATCTGAAGGGAGGGTGTCGAGAGGATGGAACCACACTCTTTTCAGTGGCGCCCAGTGACAGGACGCGAGGCAACAGGCACAAACTGAAACACAGACGCTTCCATCTGAACATGAGGAAAAACTTTTTCACTGTGAGGGTGACAGAGCGCTGGAACAGGTTGCCCAGAGAGGTTGTGGAGTCTCCTTCTCTGGAGATATTCAAAACGCGCCTGGAGGCGATCCTGTGCAATGTGCTCTAGGTGACCCTGGTGGAGCAGGGGGGTTGGACTAGATGATCTCCAGAGGTCCCTTCCAACCTCAGCGATTCTGTGATTCTGTGATTCTGTGAATTAATCCACAGAATGAAGGCTGATTATGGCATGGAGACTCTGAGCATAACATGGATTATGCTCAAACAATCAAATGCAAATTATTAAAGTATAAGAAACATTGTTTTCTTGCCTAATAAAATAAATGCTACGCAAGTTTAACAGTCTTACTCAAAATCACAAAGATTTTTAACTAGCTACTCTCAGTAGTTTTTTTACCATTCTTGCAATACTTGTTTTCATTAAGCCAAATGTATGGAAGCAAATCACAGATCACATCTCAGAAAAGCAGTTTTTCCTCTAACTGAATTACTGTATCAATTGCTGTTATACATCTATACCATGTAATTTACATGCATATAGAAATTATACTTAATAGTTGTATAGATGGTAATATAACTCTCACTATACTTACTATACCTGTTAACTGTTGGCTAGCATGCCTTTTACATTGCAGTTTTTCTAAAGTTTTAGTGTGTTAAAAATTAAATTTGCAGGTATATAAAAGGACACTGCTTGACATTTTATAGGGAAAGCTGCTGCGAAAACGTTATTATATTTATTTTGCAAATGCTTCAAATCTGATATTTAGTTTACCACAAAATTAATTGCTCTTATTATTGCATTGAGGCCTGTATGTGCTTCCTTAAATTAAACTGTTAGATAGTTATTTGAGTTTTATGTGCAATGTAGAAATACTTTCTCTGCTATAGACAAAGGCACATTTTAATCAGGCTCTTGAAGTTCTAAAGGGCTTAGTTTTATTTAGCTCCATAGCCATGAGCACTAAAAAGCCTTTACGTAAACAACAACTACTTTCTTGCACTCATAGCATTCTACCTGTGATGTTCTAAGGATAAAAGCCTTGCAAGTTTTGTAGGAGGAGGTAATATCGTAGACCAATTGAAATAATTGGAAAAACAGCCCTCCTTTTGAGCTCTTGAGCCTCTCTTTAGGTCTGAAATACCAGGAGAGGTCTTGAAGGGCAACTGTGAGTTGAAAACAGTTGTACCAATTTTAACTTGATTATGTTACTGAGCTGCACCGTCTGAGAGAAAAAATAGCGGATTCCTATGGAGCAGAGGTGGAGGAAGGAGAAGAGATGTTACCCAGAGAAGAGACAGTATCTCCTGCCAGGCAGAGATATAGAGAGGAAGCCGAAGCACTGGGCAAGGGGTGAGTGAGAATTATAATGCACCATAATCCTAATATTCTCATTGTGTTTGTGATTTTTAGCATCCTTTGGAGTTTTTGTTTTAGCTCCTAGAATCATCTGGATTTTGTGAGTCTCCCTCAGAGTCAGGACTGAGAGGTCTGGAAGACTCAGTCAAAGATTTGGTGTATTCCTCTTGAGTGGTGGTCTTATTTTTCCAGAAAACAAAACCACTGAGCAACCATCAGTTTTGATGTTGGTTTCTGTGAATCCTACTGATTCTTCAGTGAGGGTATTATCTTGTATATGATACAAATTTGTTAGTATTTCCTTCCTTGTGGTTTTTAAATACAGTGGGTCTGTGAATGACAGTATAGATTGTGTAGATTTTCTAGGAGCTGTTAAGGATGGGATATGATATCATTGTTCGGTAATATGAAGCAGGATGCAAAGTCTTTGTTAAGACTTGGTTGGGTGAGTCATTTGTTGCTGCAGACTACAATAGCCCATTTGTCTGTTGACTTCAGTAGGAAAATTGGTGATGAAATAACAAGCAAAAACAGCATTCACCACAACTTTTCTCCCTCTGAAGAAAATCTGTAGAGTCCTTGGCTGTAGTCATTAAATCAACAGACAAAAAGAGGAGCTTTAGAAGGAGAGATATCAGATATGAAGATGAACTTGTGTATCTAGAAGACTAGCTGTTCAGCTCTTTACTTTATGAGATTCTTCCTGGAAGGGAAAGAAACTGTGAGACATGAGCAAAGCAAATAATTCCTGAGTTTACTTGTATTTTCTTTCCTCATCCATTTAGTTGCTGGGAACAAGAATAACTTCTAAAGTAATTTCAGACAATATAGTGGAAAATTTAACAAGCTGTGATACTTAAAATGAAGAGTATAGGCAGATTGCCAAAGGCAGATCTGAAATTGGGTAATGACAACAGAATGAGGATTATAAGGGTACATCACACACCCCTCTACTAGATCACTTACTGAAATCATTCAGGGGAGTGCCAGTTTTGATCCCTAACTAGTTATTCCTGTTAGGACAGTGCTGGACACCTAAGACAGCCGGCTGCAGCAGCAAGATATCAAATGTCCCTTTCCAAAGAACTACGGGGAGTGCATCCCATAGCTATAGCAGCTAATACCCTCTGCGATTGATCTTCGTTAGTGACTTTCAATATTTGGATTCTTACTAACTCTGATTGTTACTGACTTACCAGTAGTTAAACAGCCTGGAGTTAATAAACTGCCAGGCAATGCTATGAAAATAGTCAAAAGTCCAGACAATAGATGCAGAAGGTTTAGGGGATTTTTACACTCGAGGTTTCTTTAGCTATGTTTTGGTTGAGACTAGGATGCATATGTTTATTCTTTTTTCCAATAGAAAGTCTTGACATTTTTCAGGATAAAGGTATTTGTGGTTTTCATATGCAGAACCAGCAATGCTTACAGAAATTCAGAGAAGATAGTTTTCCAAGATGCGTAATGTATGGTTCTTTGAAAATTCTGCATTGATTTCTGTAGTGACAAAGAGATTTATTTATTGAGGGACAGCAATGGCATTGATATTCCTCTGGCCTTTGCTTTTCTGACCTACAAAATCCGTTATTATGTGTTTGGACAGGTGAAAAGAACAGTTTAAAATGAGGTAGTGGAAAGGAAACATAGATCTGAAAGCCTTCACTGTAGGATGAGGTGGTTGTTAAGTAGGTTGAGTGCTGCTGAGAAAAGTGTCTCCTGAAAATTGCTTGCTATGTTTTGCAAAACTTACGTGAAAATGAGGGAGAAAATGATATTTACAGACACGAAGAGGAGGTTTTGATCCTAGAACAGCCAGAGGATAGGATTCTAATAAAAGTTACAACTGCTCAGGGGAGCAGAACAAAGTTATGCATTGCACTCTTTTTTAAGGCCAAGGTCAAGTCTAAATAAAGACTTTTGTTGTAGTTCTTATCTACTCTCACAATTTACACCTGAATATAGGTCTGCGGGTGTGTGGTGGCTGTTTAATTTGTGTATATATTTGATACTAGGAAATACAGTATAATTTGTTAAGACTCTGTGGTATTTAGCATGAAATGGGTAGCTTCTGAAACAACAAGTATGTGGCAATGTTTTAGGAGGCAAGCAATAAATGATGCTTTTACATCTCTACCTTAGTTTGAAAAAAGAAGATTCCTTTAGTAGAATATCAGTGGACTGAACCACATGAATCTTCATGTAACTGGGATAAAAAAATGAATTGTAGCCGTTGCAACTAACAGATATGTTTGTACACACTTTTTTGTGTCATGTCTGTGCATGCTTCTTGCCACCAAGGCAAACTACATTAAGGTCCTAATGTACAAGATCGCATTGATTCCCAAAGTATAATTATTCCGTAATAAATAATAAGGGAAATGACACAGATGTCAGAATTCCCTGCAAGATGACATTGAAAAGAAACCCCTAGGTGCGTGCGAGCGTGTGCGCCACAAGGCGACATTTCGACAGCGTGACCTTGGAGCAGGCAGGTGCCCCATGAAGGCAGCGGGCCCGAGAGGATCCTGGCAGCAGGCTTCGATGAGTGTGAAACATTCACTACTTGTGGGAAGTGTATTTCCCATTGTGTCACGCTTAAACAAATGCGATACCCAAATCTGCCTTCCTCCTCCCCGAAAAAGCCCTGTTCCAAAATGGGTTTTCACATTCAAAGGCTAGATGATACATTAAAAACCAAAACGAAAATCAAAACCAAAACTTTTGTTTATGGATAAAACTCTCATTGATATGAAAAAGCCTGAATTGTCGAAGGATAAAATTGCACTGTAGACATTCTTAGATAAATACTTTGACGAGACATGGTAATGAAACAATCCTGTTGCTTATACAGAATTGCAAATTTGCAAAGTAATCAACCCCATAGCATGTCTTATCAGTAAGTAGATGCTATCAAAACATTTAGAATTATAGTGGGAAAACATTACTTCACAATATAGTCATTAAATAAAATTAAAGCTTTTTTATTATAGGAATAGTCTTTAACCCTGAAATTTTCACACTTCTAAAACTAGAGTCTTCATATTTGAGTAAATGTTTTGTTGTATTTTTAAGTGAGTTTTACTTTTTTCTGTAGTATTTTCAGTGTTTGCTTCAGAAAGTGAACATTGTATTTGCAATATTTGCTACAGCAACATTCTGATAGTATCATGTGAGTTGGATAACCCATTTTATATACAGGAAACTGGAGGATGTAAATTAAAGCCAAGATTATCCAAAGTATTTGTTATCTTTATGTCCAGGTGTTAGTTAAAGAAGAATGTTGAATGGCAAAGTATTTTATCGTTTGTTTTCCTGCTGGCCTTTTCCACAACTCAATGATATTGAGGCAAAACTCCTCAAGGTGGCTTTTCTATTGATAAGGATTCTTGTTGATATATTTAGGTGTTTCTTTGAATGTGCTTTTTTCTTTTCAAACTTTGAAGGGTGACATGAGGTTTTATACATCGTAAACCCATTATATTAACAAGAGGAAAATTCACATTTGTTTCAACAAAATAATTATGAGCAATATCTATTTTACTGACAAATTGAAAGACTGATTTTGTTTCCTCTCACAGTAATTTGTTTTTCATTGCTGTCTAAAAAAGTTTGAAAAGGAAACACCTACCTATCATTTATAACACTGCAGAATATATGTCTTCTCACCAGCAAAATGCCTGGTATATATTATATAGATTGAATTCCAAATCATTCATTTACATTACTACCATGCAAATATTATTTAATGCATAAAATACTTCTAAATCAAAATTCAATAAATGCTGTATTCTCCATGGAGTGGCAGTTGAAAAACTCATAAATTTAGATTGCACAGTCGTGTCAGTGAATTCAAATTAATGAAATGGCATCCCACACAAGCACTGTAGTAATTTATATATTAATTTCTGCTAATTTTTTTTATGGCTGTAACAGACTTGTACGAGTCATTCAATAAAATACAACAGATTGTGAAACAACAAACAGTGAGCAGTTGGGTATGATTTATCTGTTGTTCCATTGGATCCTCATTTTCCCAGGAAAACGCTTTGTCTACATTATTAACGTCTGACAAATTTCTTGTATTCATGCCCTCAAGCAGAATATGTCTGTTAATTTTGTGTAATGGTTGCTTTCAAAACAAATGGTATTTATTTTTCATATTATGACAATCTCAATAAATAGAAAATAAAGCTAGTTATGTGAAGTTGGACACTAATGTGAAACATTTTTGTGTGTACAAGATGTACTTATTTTAGGTTACAGGGAGGGAAATATAATTTTCACCCAATTTCCTGTGCTTTTATTCTATGCTGTAGTACCTACTTTGATACTGAAAGTATCAAAGCTCAGTTGTAGTAACCTCCTCCAGAATTTGGGTCTCTTGTCAAAAGAGTTTTCTTGGATGAGTTTTCCCAGCTTCTCCTCTAATTGAGTGGCAGTTTGGAATAGCGGATAGAACGTGTGTGGAGAAAATACTGGTTTTGGAAGCTCTGACACTGCACAGGCTAAGCAGTAGGTAAAGCTGCACACACAGTCTCTAGACAAGCTCAAAAACTTTTATGATGTTAAAAAACTAGTACTTGCTGTTAGTTTAAATGGTACCTAAATACCAAACAGCCTAAAAATCATTATTTTTTCTTTCCTTAATGAGAGTATTAGCATTGCATGACTAGTCAAATGCATACTGACATGTGACATGGAGTCTTTACATATACACTGCTGTATGTGTCCTGCTCAAATGATGCTCACACAGAGTTACTCATAGTATGGCAAAGATCCCAGAAAAGCAATATCCTGCTTGAATATAGTTGTGAGCCTTCATGGGAGAAGCTCTCACAACTCTTGCCACTACTGACAGTGTAAGCAGAGATAGTGTAAGAATGTGTTTAGCACTGATGTTTTCCAGAAAGAAGCTACAGCAAGTATCTATAAATTACTTTGTTTGAAAAATACCATGCTTGTTTGTTTTTCTTTATTTTAATTCTGGCAGTAAACTTCTCCCTCTGTAATCTCAAAAGACTTCACTTCTCATTACTACATATCATTTTTATTATTGCATACTACATTTTATTATTAACCTTGACTTTGGAACTTAAAGAAATGTTGCTAAATTTTCATATACTAGGTTGGAATAAAAATAAATGAAAAACTAAATGTATTTGGGAGATTTTAGGCAAAAGAGCATGACAGACGATGTTTGGTATGAATATTTGATAAGGCTGTAATACTGATATAAACAAAAGTACTTTAAAAAACATGCTAAATATAATGCATCAGGGTGAGTTTTAGAAACAGAGAGTACCGGCTGCCCAATCCAGCTCGTACCCAGGCTAATTGTTTACACATCTGAGGCATTTGTGGTTACCCAGAAGGTGTGATCTCAATTTCCCTTCCTTGTTTACAGTGTGAAGCTGCATTTATTGGAGCAGGAGGCTTATTAGCTGATAGCTGCATCTTTCACGAGCCGTAATTGCCTCCACTTCTCAGTGGTTGTGGGCAGTGAAAAAACAATTTCCAAGCTAAATAAAAACTCACTTCTGTGCCAGGTGCACATAAAGAGGTAAATTGGACGAATTTGGGGTAAAAGATGTTTCCAGGTGAGCCCCCCGCCTCTCCCGGGCTGGGTCTGGGCGCACTGGCGCCCCGCGGGGGCTGCGCGGGGGCTGCGCGGGGGGCGGCAGCCGCAGCCTGCACTCGTGCGCTCGCCTGCGCCCCGGCCCCGCGGAGCCCCGCGGAGCTGCAGCCGGCGGCCGCGGGCACCTGTTATGCTGATGGTAATGGTACTAGCACAGAGTATGTTTTTCTAAGGGTTTGTAATTTGGGAGGGGAAACGATACCTACGTGTGCAACTCTAACAGCAACGTCACACGCGTATGTAAATGTAGCTGCATCCTTTTCAGCACAGTGCGCGGTCATTCTGGTCAGATCATTGTGTCTCTTTTTTCATTTGGGGAAATGAAGAATCACAAATTCACGACAGGTAGAGATACTTAACATATCTCAATATATTTTTACAACAGTAGAATGTTTTTGGAGTTATATTCTAAATATTCAGACAGATATGCTACTAACAGCAGCAGCCACGTAAACAGAAAGTGAGACCTTATGACAATGTGCCTACAAATGGTTTCCCCTGAGCGTGCCCTTTTTCAAGGGAAGGTAGATTCGCAATATTGTGAGGGACCTAACATTTTAATGTGGCTCTAATCTGATAGTAATATTTGAGTTATTAGAGCCTTTGTCAGAATCTGTGGCTCATTTAGGAAATTCTGTGTACATAATTTTTTAAAGTGATCTTGGACATGGCTACCAAGATCAGTGAAAGGAAGGTAAGTTCAGGCTTCATTCTTCTGTTTTCCTTATTCACTTCATATAGCTTGCATTTCTGAAGTCTTTCTTTAGGATTGTACATGCTTTTCCAAGCATTCAGATCTCTATTTGTTTAACATTACTATTTTCATGTACATAGGAATTGACTTTTCCCAAAGTGTGTTATGCAAGAGTACAGGAATGACTCTGCTGGCTCAGACCACAAGCTGTTTTGCTCCGTAGCCTCTCCCCAGAAGTATTATCTAGTCTGTATGTTGTCCTCTTTCCATTACTGTAGACAGAAAATATCTTTCTTTTTGTATAAAAATTGCATTATATATTTCAAAACCTGTATTTACAGGTAGAAATATGATGGACTTACCTATACTAGTTGAATTTACTTCAGTTTGGAAACTTCCTCTTCTTTTCCCAGCTTTATCAGTTAGATGACATCTGTATATATGAAACTCAGCAAACAGATCAAATAAAATGAGCAAGATTACTTGTCCACAGAAGGTTGTCTGAAATAATCAAATTTGATGAAACTTTACAGAAATCTCAAGTGTTTCCAGTGTTGTGGGGAAAAGTTGAGGACAAGGTTAAGTAAAACAGATTAGAAGAAAATAAGTAGCAGTCACAAATGCTTTTCATCATAAATAGAGTAGATTTTTGAAGGACATCATTTTTCCTACTGCATTAAAATCAGATTCTAAGGGAAAGATTTCAGTAACGAAATGGTATTTTTACAAGGCCATTCTCACCTTAGTCATGCAGTTGTACATTTCTTCATCCAAATCTGTATTGTGCAGCTCTCTTTATCATCTGTAACGTTGCTCTTGCAGGAAAGAGAGAATGCCTTGAGTGGTGCAGATTATACATGTTAGCAATATCATGCATAGTAAATTAATACTAATAATATTTTACAGTATTATTATAGGATTAAGTGGCAGAGATAATTGCTAAATGTCCTATAGATTTGAAAACCTTTCGTAGGGATATCATTTGAATCACCATGAAATGATTAAACGTATTTGCTCATCTTGTAAATAGTTAAATGACAAATCTGTGTTCCTTTAATTTTATGAGTCTGTAATCAGCAATGGCATTTTTTAAAAATCAGGGTTTAAACTTGTGCATAGAATAAAACAAAAATCTTACATGATCAACTTTGTGAGAGACTATATGATGTTAGAAGAAAGCACTTCTTTGAAGTTACCTCTTTTTGTTACAAAATCTTAAAAAATAATTGTTTTGAAATAATTGTTTTGTTGTTTTAAGAAGTTAGGAGGGTAACTAATTTTCTTAACCCATCCATTCCCATGTTGGCTCAATGCATGTCTTTGAATGGTAAAACTAGGTAAGATGTGGGACCAATGGGGGATAGCAATGATGGTCTTCCCTTGCATCCTGTTGCCCTGAAGGAATTTGTTTTAGAAGTATTTGAATCAATGGTTTCTACTCTAAATGTTAACTATTCTGATGTGAATATTTGTTATTTTTTACTTGTAATTTTTACCTAATGGCTGAGCTCAGTCACTTAGAGCTGTTTCTCTTCCTTGGATGAATAAACTAAGCTTTTCAAAGTTGTGATGTACCTGAAAAATTTAAATAGTGCTTACATTCTTTCTGATAACTGATGAAATGCTTTTTATTGTTTGTTTGTTTTTTCCTGGAGAGCCAGAGAGATGGAGAGACATAACAGAAATCAAGCAGGCTTAGAGATCTAAGACTCTTAACGATCTTAGAGATCTAAGACTGTTAAAACTTGACCTGTGTTTTTTTTTTTTCCACCTGTACTACATTCCACTATGCAGTGTACATAGGATCCCTGCTTAATCAGTATGTGCATTTCTTATATTTTTCTGAGGTTTACTCCTCTGTAAATTTAATTCACTTACAATGCTGACATTTTTTTTTCCCTCTTGACTCTCCTACATAGCTATACATTTTAATTTTGTCTTTTTTTTTTTTTTCTGAAGAAAAACTGGAACTTGTGTAAAATCATCTTTTGTTTCAGTCTAGCTCAGATCACCCAGATTTTGACCTCCTAGCCAGCAGAACAATTTTATCACAGGATCCTTCTGTGGAATCATGCTTGGGGGACAGTGATTTGCCATGTAATAGACCAAAATCTTTCCTTCACTATATTGCATTTATGAATTTTTTCCTTTTGTCTGTGAGACTAGGTAGAAGAGAGAAGGCAGAGTGATAGCCTTTTCTCTCCCATTGCTCTTTGGATAGAATCTGCAGGTAAGAGAGGCAAAAATCTCTGAGGAAGTAAAAAAATAAATAAAAAATCTACTATTTCTTCTGTGCTTTGCCTTTCCTTACTGGGAATATGCTTTCTGGAGCTGGCTTGATATTTTGTGAATGATGGAAATGGGCACCTTTAAAACTCTGTAAAATCTAAAATTGTGAACCAGGGCAAATTGGCCCTGACATGATGCACTTCAGACCTTCCACTTCTGCCCGTGTTCACAGGCAGCTCAGAGTAGGGAGATCACTAGGAAGATCAGATGAGAGGCAGCACAGTACTTAATTAATGTTGCTTCATTTGGGTCAAGGAAGATAGAGGGTTATTGGTATGGAGAGTCATCTCCTGCAAAGGCTGCCCTGCACCCTGAGGCAAAATTCGGTCTGAAGTTTTCAAGCTGTATATGTTTTGTAAAGTGGGTTTTCCCTTTTAATCTTTTTTTCCCTGCATGGCTTTGTTCTTTCTTTTTAGCCTCCTTGTACTTCAGTGATTTACTCCTAGACAAGACAACATTTTTAGAAGTGAAGGGAACTTATGAGAATACATTTGTACTTTTGTAAGAATAACAGCGACCATCACATAACAGGAGGAACTGAAATGTGCAGAAAAGTTCTGTGGAAGAGGTTCTAGGGGAAAAGAACTTTTTCCCAAAGGTGGAGTAATTGATCTGATTAGTCAGGCATGTCTCGTGCCCAAGATCATGTTTATTTACAAATTCTGTAATCCACATCCTCATTCTTTGGCTGCAGTAACAAGAAGCAACAAATGTTCTCCTTGCTCTGACAGCTAAACCTCTTTTTTCATCAGGCCTCTTTATCGGGATCTCCGCTTTGCTTTACTCCGCCTTTGCATCACGGGACCATAGGTCTGAAGGGAACCTCTTCTTTGCATCCCCCTTCCTTGCCAGCCTAAGAGATTGTGTCCTATTCTGTAATTATGGGGGGTAGTGGATTGTTGGAAGTGATGCATATATATATACACAGTGAATGTCATAATTAGGAAATAATTCATATTTTCCTTTAACATTTCAGTTCTAAATTTAAGGAAATCTCACAATGAAGCGTTGAGTTATTATCTAGGGTAATTTGAAGATGGAGCTCTGAGAATCAGCTTGTAAATTAACAGTGCGCCCATTTATAATCAGCTAACTCAAGCATAATGATCCCAATTGTAAAATGCTGACTTGCGTTTCCGGCTGTAGATTACTTAGATAACAGAGAGTTTTAGGTTGTTTATTAGGAGGAAAAAAAAACATGACACAAGACCATTTTTGTCAGTAAAGGTGGTAAGGAAAACCCCACTGGTTTATATTACCTAGGGAGATTACAGATCCCCTGACTTTGGGGGTGCATAAGAAGAGATCGGAAAAACATGTGTCAGGAATGCAGTAGATAAAGTTGATCCTGCCTTGGAGTGTAAGGGTGAATTTGGTGACCCTTATTCTGTCTGATTCTCTTTATTTATTAGAATTTCTCTGGAATGATGTTCCATAGTCCCTGCAAAACAATTTATAGAAATGAAGAACATATGTCTTATGAATACTTTTTTATTATTATTGAAGAACTTATTTTGGCTATGTGAAGTCATTTTATGAAGTTTTCATTATAATATAATGTTCAGTGTTTATGATGTTCTTTTCTCATGAATACTAAGTAATTTTCTCTTTTTGTGGGATGATATTATAAGAAGATTAATTGGGAGAAATCAGAAGTCATTTCTTCATTTGCTCATTCTCCATACTGGTGATTCATAATACCATTTTCTATTGTATAGTGGAAGTGATATCGAGAGAGAATATTTCAAATTCTCTTCATAAGTTCTTTAACAAATCCTTTGCATTTCTCTGCAGTTTAACATAAACTTTCTTATTTCCTGCCTCTGGTGTTTAATTTTCTATAATGCTTGTTAGATTTCTGTATGTTGGAGTTGAGTTTGGGGAAAAGGGGGTTATAACTTAAGGGTTTCCTTCCCTTTGTGTTTCATTACCCATGTATATAATGCTGTAAGTTTTGTATGAATAATATTTCTTTTATTAAACTTAATTTTTTCCTCAAGAGTCAAAAATCCTCTTTATTGCATGAAGAAATAATAGAAACAATTGGCTGCTGAAACTTCAGACTGCTTCCAATGAAAATTGTACACAGCTGTCGTGGGCAAAACAGTCTCAACTTGGGGAATTTCACTTAATTTAATTGATTGCCAATTAACAGGAACTTTTAATTACTGATTTGGGTATTGAGAGAAAAAGTAAATGTAAACAATTAAACAAACACTTAGGGAAGCACCTTTATGTATCCTTCCTTGGGCTCAACTTCAGTTCAACACCTCTCCCCCTCATTCCTAGCCTCTGCTCCGCTTGCTTTCGCCACACATTATACTCAGGCCCTCCCAGTTCCTCCAGTGAGGCAGCGGGTGGTGCAGGAGGTCAGGGTTGGTGCCTAGGGCTTTCTCACTCTTTTATTCCACTGCTCCTGGCTTCTTACTGCTCCTCTGCTCCAGCGTGGGCTCCTCCACGGGCTGCAGTCCCTCTGAGGTGTCCTTGCCCCAGCATCGGTTGCCTGTGGCCACAGTCCCCCAGGGGTGTCCCTGCTTCCAGGGTGGGTCCTCCATGGGCCACAGTCCCTTGGAGGTACCTCCTCCAACATGGAGTGCCTCCTCCAAGAGTGCGTCTCCAGCGCTGTCCCCAGAAATGTCCCCTTCCACACGTCCTCCATTTCATTTCTCCTGCCCCTTGTGGCTACTTCCCTTTCTTAACTGTGTTTCAGCAGCAGCACCACATGCTCCTCTGATTGGTTGAAGTTTGGTGCATGGTAGGTTGTTTCCATCTGTTTCAGATCTGGCTGGACCTGGCTGTGACCGGCACAGGGCAGATCATGGCCACACAGGTCACCCCTGTAGCCCTTTGCTACCAAAACCCTGCCATTTATGCCCAATCCTATATTGCACCTTTGATCCCTGTTGTAGCCTTCAACTTTTGGCAAAATGAGACAAAGTAAACTCAGCTGCTTGTAGAGCATTGCGTATGGAAAAGATGAGGAGATATATATATTTTTTTCTGATTTTTACTTTCTTTCCTTTTCTCTTTAAATTGTCTGTGCTGTACAGAGATTCTGCCAGGATTTCTGGTGTTGAGAATCTGTAGAGCTCCAGAATGCTCCAGGCAATGTTCTTGCCAAAACCATAATTAGATTCCAGAAAACTGCATCCTGCAAAAGGAAAGTGAGCTTAAATATAGAAAAGTTGATAATTGTATACTAAAAAGAATTAAATATGGATTTACAGAAATTTTGTCTCTAATCCATTTGCTTTCCTTTTTGACTAAATTTGGAAAAGTCTTTCTTTTGAATGTAAAAAAGCAGCCAAGAATTTAGGACCTAAATGGTAAGTTATGTTTCTAGCTCCTGCTAGAACACTGATGGTCCTATGAAAAGTGTTCTAGAGATTTTTCCAAAGAGTTTTGGGGAATGGCGGTAGTACCACAAAAGCTAGTATAAAACATCATACTTTCTAAGTCGTTCACATTTGTGTAGATTGTTTCTGCCCTGAGAAGTAGTTTTGCACTTATAACAAAATTATTTACGTGACACTATTAAAACTGTAAACTTGGAAAACAGGTCAAGTCCACCTGCTGCCCTATGCCAGTTTACTAATTAAGATGCAATTATAATTAAAAAAAATATTCTTTTAGTCCTTAGCCAGAATAGATGGTGTCCCCAGGTATAGAAGTTTGGAACTGGCTTTTCCTATTACATAACTTCTTTAGTTAAAATAAAAAAAATCTATATTAAAGCTTTTCATTTTACAAAGACAGTACAAACTTTTCAGATTGGAATATTTTACTTCATGTGTGTTTTAAACTGAAGGAATTTATGCTATTTAGCTTAGTTGTACTAACATTTTTTAACATTTTGGGTATTTGGGTCTTACAAGTTTGGAATCGATCTAAGGATGGATATACATTTCCTTAAAAGAATAAGTATAGCTTATTCCTACATGCAGTCCTTCTCTGAGGAGTGTTTTTTCTCTTGACTTCTTGTTTCCTGCAGGAAAGAAACTTGTGCTCTAGTGAAGCCAGGTCTCTGATTTCACTTGGAATTTTCTTTGGTGTCCTTTTAATTTAGATATAAAATGTACAGTCAATGTATAGTCAACATCTCCAAAGCATTTTTGAAGAACCTCTTAGCTGAAAGTTGGCTTTATTGGAAAGTACTACTAATCTTTTTCTTTTTAAGTCAAAATATGAGATAGTTTTCCTGAGGAGATTTAGAATTCAGGAAGTGTTTTCTCTTAGTTTTCTAGGGTGGACAGTACGGCTTTAAGAGAGCAAGGAGGAAATTAAGAATGGAAGGGAAACCTCTTGCATCACTTCATCCAGTACCCTCCCTTACAGACTACCACACAACATAATAATTTTAATAACTTTGGGTACCCAGTACTTTAACTGGAAGGCTGTTCAGAATCTCTCTGCTTCCAGGATCAGAAACTGCCCTTTTAATTCCAGCCTAAATTTCTTGAGTATCAATTGCTTACTATACAGACAGCGTGTGTATATGCAGTTTATATTTATTTGTTCTGCTGTTACTACTGTCTTTCAGCTTAAATAGTTCTTCTTTCCTAGTATCTGCCTTCCTAATACATTTTAAAGTGCAGTGATATCCTCCCAGCCTTCATTTTGTTAGGTAAACCAAAAAAGATCTTAGAATTAGCATGCAAGACTAACAATGTGCTGCATATTGACACTTTCATTTACCTGACTATTGTAGGAGTCTTAAATCAGTGAACAGTTGTTAGCAGTATGGAAGCATCAGTCCAGTTGCTTGGGGTTAATGCCAATCTCTAAATTTACGTAAAGTTTGTAAAAGGTAAGAAATAAAAAATAAAAATAAAAGAAATAAAAGATATCTTTGTCTTCAAAAGGAGACTGACTTTGTTCACATTCTTTTTTAAAATAGTGGAGAGAAAATTAACTGTATATAATCATCACAAAATGCTGCTTTTTCAGTTCTTAAAGGAAACCAGTTGTGGTTGAAAACTTTGCTGAAAAGTTGCTCTCTGCTTCTTGTTTTGAGCTCAGTCATATCCAGATTCCCACTTGATAGCTAAATCTGGATTTATCCAGCTGCTGTGTCATATGAAGTGTGTTTGTTTGTTTGTTTGTTTGTAAGACTGAAGAAGGTAGGGGCAGTTTCTGAGTTAGGCTAGTCCTACTGTATTCAGTAATTGATTAACTTATGTTTTTCTCCTCAGAAACTTTATTTAGCTTTAGTTTGCATTTGCATTTAAATAATTTTTTTTTTGTGCAGCAAGAGTTTTACAGCAGTATTGAAATCCAGAAATGATCATCCTAATCATGTAGATATCAAAGCAAGAAATTCCCTGATAAAAGGGGAACCGCTTTAAGCTGTCTTTGTGATGTTTTGGATAAGTAGGATATGGTACACAGCAACTGCTGACCAAATTCATTGAATTTGGTGGAGGAGAGCAGTACAGGTATGAAAATGCCTCCAGGATGATGGGCAGCCTTTTTCTTTGCTCCGTTCTTATTGTATGTAACAAATGGCCCTGGCCCTAGAAATTATTCATACCCTGTGTATGAGAGGCTAAGGAAAGATCTTTGAGGACAGAAACAAGCACAAAATACCAGAAAGCTTACATTGTATAAAGAGGGGAGAAATCAGAGGAATGCGTATTATGGCAGCTTTTTAAAGTAACTAGCCATCAAAACTTTGTAGCAGCTTAATTTGTAGCTCATCCACCAAAACTACCTGAAAGACTGAAACAAGTTGTTCAGGGGAAAATATGAGAATGGAGAATATCACATATATTTCCCGAAACTCCATCAGTCATGCTCCAACTATGTCAGTGGTTTTTCACGTCTAAAAGATAACACTAAATATGCCTCATCCTCATCAAATACTCGATCTTCATCAAATTGCCTTTCTCATGTGCAATCTTAAGCAACCTCATTTGCTTCTCCGTAATCTGTATCAACAGGTTGTTAGACCAAATCATCATGTTTTTCTCTGTTTGTTAGTGAATAGATCTGCATTTGCAGCTTGAGATGTTTCTGCTACATGTTTGTTTTGCTGCACATACGTTCATTTATATTTAAAATGTTGCACAGGGTTACATAACCAAAACAGTACTTGCTACATGCATGCAGCTCTGCTTGCTCTGTGTTCTTAGACTGCGGAGGAGAATATGTCCTAGAAAGCCTTGCGGAGAGAGAGAAGATTGTAAGACAAGTTGCCAAAAGGCATATATTTGAATTCTTAGGGATTTTCTTTATTTCAATACTCTGTAAAACAAATCTCAGTTAATATTGTATACTTTGTGTTCACCTTAGGAGGCTTGGAAAAAAAGTTTTCATTTCCTGATTAATTGAACTCTGAAATGCAATGTTGTAGGGTGTTAACCCTACTGCATTTTAATCATGTCCAAAAACAGGAGGAAAAAAAGTTAAAAATACACACACACACACACACACACACACACACACACACATATATATATTGCCCAAAAGAAGTGTAATTACAAAATGAAATTATGGTAAAAAGTGTTGCAATCAAACACAGTATTTTCAAGAACAAGTTTATTTTCAGCAATTTTAATGTACAATATTTTGGGATCACATTTTTTTTTAAACAAGATTCACAAAAGTGAATTTGCTTTTGACAACCACAAGAAGTAAATTGGGTCCTCAATAAGATACAGAGAGTGATGAAATAGGGAAAGTTGGCAGGTAGTAAATACTTTGTTGCTGTTTTTACAACAGGAAAAACTGCCACATGGCAACTTGCTTAATTTGGGACTGAATTTTTAAATGTGTAAAATGCTTGTTTCCATATATGACAGAAGGTCTCAGATTAAAAAGGAAAATACTTTTTAATCTTAGAATTTATCCATAAACATAAATCATGCTAAGTGCTTGGCAGTCCTTCCAATTTGTTTTTTTAATTATTACACTTCTGCAATGCTTCTCAGTAGTGAAAGATACTCAAATATTGTATCAAGCTAGAATAATTCTATTGATCTTGGAGGAGCTATTGTATTGCCTAATTAATACTAGCATAATCAAAGTAAGAGTTTCTTTTGTATGTCACTAGAGCCCATTCCTACTCTACATGCTAGGGACATGACTGCCTGCAATACTGTAGAAACTGGATCTGTAAAACAGTCTTGTCAGATTTTACTCATCCATTTGCTTGACATGAGAGCTAAAAACCCGTAATAATGCTTTTTATAGTTAAGTATACTCTTTCTTGTAATAAATAAATAAATAAATAAACCCAGGGAGTGAAATTACAAACTAATTACTTTAAGAATGAAATTCTTTGCAACAATAAATTTTACTAAGCGGGAAAGTATCATGGGTAAACTGTATCTGAAAAACACATTGACTCAATTAGCTGATTTTTTTTTCTGCATGCCTCCAAAAGTATTTCATATCAGTTTCTTTATTTCAGTTATGACATTCCCCATTTTGTCTCGTAGCTTATTTTTTAGCAAAGGCAAGCAACCCTCAGGATTAGCTCTTCTGAGTGCCATCATTTTCTAGGCATTCATTTCCAAGGTTAGCATTTATTAGTCCTAATGTTCCATATCTTCCCTCCTACTTCCTCTTATGTTCCCTTTTCAGCCTATCTGCAAAGCATTTTTGTTCTGTACTCTCAGATCCCTACTATAAATTTTCTGATGCACAAATAATTTACTAAATTGTCACCTGTGGGTATAAATTTTAAGTCCATTTACACGTCTGAGTTATGATAACTTTGTATTCTTCTTTCTTCCTCTCTGAACATTGTCATTAGACTTGCAGTTTCTTGAGGCCCTTTTCAGCCTGAAGACCACCTAGTAAACCAAAAATATTTTTAAAAGATAATTAATTCATAATTTCATGTGACGAAGTGTTGAAAGATTTTCTACTTCCACCAAGATTTGTAGAAAAGGGAAGAAGAGAACCTCTTTTTCCTGTTTTTTAATGCTCATTTAACAAGGAGTGCTGTTGTATTCCTTTTAAGGAACAGCCAGAAAACATATTCAGTCAAGTGCTACTAGTTTGATGAGCTTTCCAAAATTAAGCTCTTCTTCAGCAGTGTGCTCCAAGTCTTGCTCTTGATCTTTTTCCCTATGAGGAAGGCACAAGCTATACAGAGGGGTAATATTGCTTGTCAGTTAGTTAGGAAGAAAAGACAGGCTTTTGGGCACACATGCCCAGGTCTTAAATACAAGCAGCCCACCAATATGATTTTGTTTAACAAAAGATAGTACTTCTCCCTTCTTAGAGCCTCACAGCTATAACCACACTATGACTTTTGACTTTACTGGCATTAATCTGACATGGAGAATAAACCCTAATGTCAGAGATGCATATTATTATATTTATTAGCTACTGTTTTCAGCTGTGAGAATTTAAAACTTTACCTTAGAGTACTAAATAGTGAAGAATATGCTTACAATGAATGATATTACTTATGTAAAGTCTCTCATAAGAATATCATCTTTGTCCTGGAAAGAGTTAAATTTACACTTCTGTGGTTTATAAAGCATTGTTAAAAATATTCACCCTGTCTTTAAATTCTGCTGAAGCCTCAGAACTTGTCCTCTTGATTTTTTATTTTTTTTATTTTTAAACTCACAAACTATATCTTAGGTTTATAGGAACAGACTAGGAGAACTTTTTGCCATAAGCAGGCTTGACTAGTGAAAAGAAGCAGTAATAAGGAGAAAGGCTTATCTTACAGCTCTTCTGAGAAAATCAAGCTGTTCTGTAATAATTAAGCTGTCAATAATCTCTCTCATGTTCACTGCTACAATAGCTGGAAAAAATAACAGAAAGAAACCATGTAATCCAAAAACAAGAAATAACTTTATGAACTGGAAAGGAGATGAGGAAATTTGCTTGAAGGATGTCTATTATTTTCCCTTAGTATTTTTCCAGCTTTAAAAAGTCTATAGAAAAGGCTAGGAGTGAGCTAAGATGTTATGGGAGACACAAGGTTTCTCCGTTGGACAGTGTCTGACAGAAGGAAAGTAGGCAGTAAGAAGGTATGTTCAAGTTTTATATTAGTAGTGGAATGTACTTCAGTTCTTTGCTAAGACTAACATTGCTTAATGTGCCATTATTAACCAGAAAATGGAGGGTGAATAGAGATGGAAAATTTTGCAGAAGACACAAAATCATTTAAACTACGTAAATTCAGAAGGCTGTGAAGTACCCTAGCAATGCTGACTTGCAGTGATTTGAATGACATGATGGCAATAGAAATTCATTCAGACAGTTGCAAGGCAAGGCATCCTAAAGAATTATTTGAAATGTCTCTAAGTCCTAAAATTGCCATTACTCAAGAAAAATATGGTTGAACCACGGGAACAATCACACTAGTATCAGGAATAGGTGCTGGTATATAAACTAGCTAACTATATAACTACACTATGCTGTATAGCTGAATTCATCTTATTGCAGGATTTTCTCATGGACTTCTGTGAGCTAATTTTCATTAAAAAAAAAAAAGAGATAACATGCTTAAGCAAAGTACTGACAATGAACACTGAGAAATACTAAAAGAAATCAAAACTGGGACCACAGTAATGACAAGGTTCCATTTCCTCCAACAAAGATCCCTTGTTTTTGTCACCAAAAGAAGCAACAGCTGTAGCATGAGTGGTAGGTGACTCCAAGTCATTTAAAAAATTAACTTATGATAAGAATTTTAGAGACTTTAGAAAGAGAGTGGTATGAAACTAGAAAAGGCTCATTATTTGAAATATTGAGCATGTTTACCCCCGAAGGGATCGTATAACTGGATGATTACTTTACCTTGCAAAGATCCCAAATCCACGGTGATAGTGTGTAGCTGGAGGAGTAATTAATAACTGCTTCAGCGTAGCAGCTCAGTAGTTAGCACCATTGCCTATGAGGCAAACTCTGCTTTACTTTAGCCGAAGTAGCTTTTTGTAATTCACCCAGTGCTCTAAACACCATTCTGGGAGAAGAATCCTTCATCTAACCCAAGGGAACAGGGCCGCTGTACTCAAGGCAAGACTCATGCATGCTGAAAGGCATGAAGTCTGCAGCTTTGTGGCTAGTGGCCTAAACAGGCGAAGCAAAACTCCCTCTGAATGTATCTGGACCACATTCAGTCATGTGGATTAAGCACACACGCATGCATGCGCACACACACACATGTGCACATGCATTAACGAGGAAGCAAGGGGAGTATGTCAGGATACTCCCTGTCAAGGTGAGGCTCCTAACTACCACATTATGGAAGCGTGTTCTTCTGGGTGCCTGGATTTTGAATTCCTGGCTGCAACCGTAGCCTCTCACCCTCGTGTCCCTCAGATGGTTGTCCAAGTAGAATTAACACATGGCCAGGAATTGTTTAACTTGTTCTCAGGAAATGTCTAGTGGTTGAGCCCCTGTAAACTCCATAAGCAATCTATTCTTTTTTTTTTTTTTTTTGACAATTGTAATATGATATGGTATCAACAAATACATGATATGTATTTCAATAATATCTTGATGAAAAAGTGAAAGCAGTGAAATGTTTTGATTTGATCATACCACCTCAGTATTTCCCAAAAGAAAATAACTTTCATCTCTTATTTCTGGAACACAGCCAAAGGAGCTGCCTCCAAAATGAGCAGTGATTGTTCTGAGTCCAACATCTGATTATTGTTTCATTGTAAGAGGAGACACCCTCCCATCAAACAAACCTGCAAGCAAGAAAATATGATCTCTTCAAGATAACAACATCCTTTACAGATGGTCTGTGTGCTTAGTATTGCCAGTCTGGATTAATCTTCACATATCATTTTCCTGAACAGACCCATCCTGATAAATAGTCTAAGAGTGTTAACAGCAATGATCAGAGATATGGGAATACTCCTTCATAAACATAGAATAAAACTATTGGGACACTGCATTTTTCAAACACTATGAGCAGAAACCCCTCAAGTGACAGAAAGATATAAGATATTTTAGAAAGACATGAGCTTCAGGTCGGTTTGGGGAAAAAAGAAAAATGATGTCTCTTCCAGTAACTGACATTTCAGCAAAAATCAATTGGTATCTAAAACTAAAAGAAGCTAGGCATGGTTAAGAAATAGACTCTCAGAATAACTATGTTTTCATTTTTTATTAAAGACACACATGAAAAATACATTCTTTTTACAGAATTATTTTAATCCCATAATTGTCTAAATAAGGTGGCTAATCAGTTAAAAAAAGGCATTAATGTTTGAAATAAGGAGATACACTGTTGCATCTCTTTTGTTTAGATTTTGTTTATTTTACTGACCACAGATAAATAATGAGGAGAGCAAACCAACAATTAAAATGAAACTAGTTGACTTTTCTTACAAAGAAACCTCCTGTGTACTAATGCATTATGGAATAATATGAAACATATGCGAATACTTGTCAATGTTTTAGTTACTGGTTTTTATTTTTTTGAAAGAACAGTGTATTTTCAAATTCTGGGTAGGAGTATTTATCTAGGAAATGTCAGATACCAGTGAAACCATTATCCATAGCATAGATCCCACTACTAGTCTAAATAAGAACTAGTTAGTAGTAGTAATCTAGTGGCTTTATATAACCAAACAGTACGGAGGGATGAGATATCAGCTTTGCCAGTGGACTTCACTGGTAAATGGTGACATGAGACAAGCTTTTATAGTCGGGAAAGATCTGAAAAGAAGTATGTACAGTTGCTAAAAGACCATTTTCTGTGTGTCTGTCTCTTCCCGGTTTTGTGCTGTCTCCCCTCTCTTTCCCCTAGATCACTGGCTAGTCCGCCACTGTTTTCAGCTCCCAGCAAGACCAGCTGGTACCATTTTCTCAGACCTCCGCAAGTGACTGTGGCAGAGCTATTGAAAGTCCAGGAGAGACAGACATTCTTCTGGATTTTAGTTTTCATGCCCAACCTCAGCATCCTCTAATACCAGTCATGGGGAGCAACTTCTGAAAGAACCTGGCGTGTTTGATAGCCTTGAGACAGATCATGACGCTAATGGCTTAGTGTGCTCTGCATCATCTTCAGTGTCAGATTCACACAAGATATTGAATTGAGCACTGGAAATTCAGTTTCTGGCAGGACTGGTTTAATTAAGAGTATGAGTCAAGCTGGTAAACATGCCCAATTTTTCTTTGGGGGTAGGTGAAACGTGCTGGGTCTATGGGAGGATTGAATATGCTCAGCATAAGCAAACTTGTTATAGAATGATGTTCGTGACCTCAATAGAGCACAAGCGAAAAGTGATCTTCAAAGGGTTATCACTTTGCAGGATTTAAGTAAGTTTTTGTGGGCTCAGCAGAAAGTATAACTTCATATAAATTTACTCGCCTGACAGATTTGAAGATCTTGGTTCAAAACAAAGGGTCATTAATATCTCTCAATGAAATAGTTGTAAGAACTTCATAGAATTGGCAGAATAATATATGCTACCTTTACCTAGTTTTCAGAAATAGTTGAGCCATTTTTATTGGAAACTTCCCCCAAAAGTTCAGCTTTTAATAAACAGCCAGCATGGAATATTCTAGTTTGACTGGGTGAGATTATAAAAGCTGAATCTTACAGTTAGGCAATAGGTGTCACTGTACATGCTGTCTAGAATGATCATAAGGAGAAAATAATTTAGATATCAAAGCAGTGAAGAAATATTTCAGAAGACCTGCTTTTTGTAGAGGCTAATCATGCAAATTAGAACAATTTACAAGCTAATTATAGTCTTCCTTTGCAGCAGCAAATGAAGACTGTAGTAGTGTTTTCAGATAACTTCTCTCATTGGTTTGGAGCAGGATGCTTAAAAGAGACAGTGACAAATCTAGATTAATAACTCTAGTTAATCACTCATATACTGCTTGCTAGGCTTGAAGAGTAGAAAGCTATCAACCACGCATATGTGTGGATGTAGTTTTGGACACAGTTCAAACAAATATCCATTTGAATCATGGTAGTCTGTTTTATAGCCTCACTTAGGAATGAAATACTTTCACTGACAGGTGCTACTTTGAATCAATTTGAGCTTAATGCTTCTGAAAACTGCCATAGGATATTTAAAGGGTTTTTAGCCAAGAATGTCTCTTAACAATCTTGTTAAAGCCTTTCTCTTTTTCCTTTCTTCTCTATATTTCATTCACAAAGAAAAATGGCATTTGCTTTGTAAACTCTCTGGGCAAAGATAGACTTATCATTGTGAGTTTGTACAGAGCCTTGCACAGTGGCCTTTTCAGGGCTTGGTACTGCTAATTATAATTATCCTTCTATTCATTCAATTTGACATAATGAGAAAAGCTATCACAAATAAATCAGCTCTATTTTAGTCCTTTCTTTTAAAATATAACATTATAAATTGCATGTAATACTAATTGATATTTGACCTTTATTTTATTATATAGATTGCTTTCTAAAATGTTTTGGAGCGAGTACTATTTCTAAATGAAATATTTAGAATCATCATCCTTTTGAATTGTGCTTGAGTTTGCAGGCCAAATGGGTAAAGATAGATGATGCGAAAGTTGTTTTAATGTGGCCTTGTCTGTTGACCTATTTGAGGCCCTTGAAATGGGCACATGCCCAGTTTAAAAATATGTTATGGAGCATTCATTTCAAGAACATAGATCAGAGGGTTCTGGTCAGAACATTAGGGTGCCTTAAAAACCTGCAGCAAATTTGTCATCCTTTTTGGCACTGCAGTAAAAGAGTGCTATGAAATCTAAGACTTTCTTATTTTTAAAAATAAAATCTCCGAACTTATTTATTGTCACTATAAGCTTGTATTCCTAACTGAGAAAGAGAAATAGATAAATGTAAACTCAGTATTTGTGGTTGCTTATTTTACCACCTGGCACTGATGCAATTTAAGCTATCATTTGTAAAGTCCAAGGGCGATATGTAAAAAGGTCAGCACTTTTTACCCTTTCGTCACTGATAAACATTATAGTGATTTTTGTCTTAACATTTTTTCTGATCATAAAGGATATAGTGTCAAATTTTATGGCAAATGTGCATTTGCTGTCAAATTGTGTTGAACTGATGTGTTGGATAAATTCTTTCCTGTTTGCTAGATTTAATTCTGTTTTTCCTTTTCTAAGAGCAGGATGGATCATGGAGGTGAAAGGCACTTCTTGTTATTTAACAAGTAACAATCAGAGTGCAGTGCAAGTCTTGTCTGTTTACACAGGATCTCAAGAAAAGCAACAATATGCACTAAGTAGAAAGTTCTTTTCACTACACAGAATTTGCTTAATTTATTGTGGTTTCATCTCCTTCATTTGTGACTTACCTATGTAACGCATCTTGTCATAGTCTAAAAGTAAATTATTCAAGTAGAAGCTTCATTTTTCTGTTGTAGTGTGTCTTGTTAGTGTCTTGATTAGTAATATTCCGTTTTCTAAAACCAAATGATTTTCCTTGCTGTGCAAAATTAAAATTAGCCTGCTTGCTAGCAGTCCAAAGTGTGCGCTTGCCAATCATCATCTCCAGTTTTTTCTGGATGAGCTGCACAGCGTACTATTGATTTGAATAATCTGTTGCACATTTGTGGGTATGTGAAGTAATCTGAAATTCATCTTAAAGTTAAAAGCAAGATGGGAGATTGCACTGTTTTCTGGGTTAAAACTAACTAACATAAAGTGCTGTCTGACTGTAGTAGGGCGTCTGCCAAATAGTGCAGGAATCCTACTGCATAAATTATATGTAGTGACCAGTATAGTACGTGGTGCCTTGATAAGGATTTAAAATTGGCCAAATCAACAAATTACCAGTTGGTTAGTACTGTGCACAGAATGAATTTTTAGTTTGTTGGTTCCTAGAGGACAAATATTTAAATCACAAATGAATCAACATAATTGGCATTAATTACATACCTACATGAGCAGATTGAGTAAGTTAGCTAATGATTAACCGTCTCTCTTCTTACTGTTTGGTAGTTCACCCTTTAGGAGAGGTTTGAAACAAACTGGTGTGGCTGTAATAGGAAGAACAATGTTTGGCGGATAGTATTAAAGCATACTTTTCTTGTGCAGTTTTTATTTACTGTTGTTATTTATCACTTCATAAGGTCAAAAAAACCCCAACTTTTGAAAGACAGTGTTCAAAGGTACCTGCAATATATTGGTAGAAAATATAGTCATGGCAAAAGAGAATTAAAAAGAAAAATCAGTACTGAATATAGGCCATCATAGATGAAGAAGTTTAACGTTTGGGTTGGAAGGAGTTTCAGTAATATTTTTGGGGGGTATTTTCCATTTAAAAAAATTGTTTCTGCCCTTTTTGTCTCCATCAAAGCAATTTTAATATGAAACAAATTTCTTATGCCATTACTGAAATGGTAGGTTAACGTTTAAAGAAAGCTCCTAATTCTTTTAACATTATCTGCATCCTCTCATTAATTTAATTTAGAATAATAATCCAAACAATTTCTGATGATTAAATCAGTTTTATTAGCTGTATTTCCTAAATGCCAGGTATTATTTTTGAATAATTTGTTTTAATATGGAACCTAATGGCATGACAGAATCCTTATCCTTTACACCTTGTTATGCTTTCTGCTGCATGTGCTTGTTATATTGTGCCAAACTAACTGTAAGGTTGTGGAGAAGCCATTTATTTACCAACTTCTTCATAAAATGCTTTTTTCATGCTGTTGAATTTCAAGAGCTGTTTGTTTTTCTCCAATGACTAAACACAAAACGCCACGTAAAGGTGCTAAGACTGTTTTTTTTTCTTTCTTTCTTTTTGGGAACATTTACATAGGTTTTTTAGAGAACCAGGTGAATTCTCAGAGTATCTGCTTTTGACTACCATTGCATACTTTCAAAATTCACAAGCTGGACATAAAATTTTCACTGAGGGTCAGATAAATTATTATTCTAAGGAACATAATAATAACCTGTATTGCATGTGTGTTACAATTTAAACATTATTTCTAATCATGATTTTGTATGTAGCTTTATTCCCTTGTATACATACATTACATTTTAAAAAGTAATTTTCCTGTCAGATATGCTTTTTTTTGTTTTTTTGTAATTAGAAAATTAAGATGGTACCAAGTGTTGAGAATCCACCAGAAGCAAGTACAACAAATAACAAGAGTAAGCACTGAGCTGAATTTTCCTTTAAAAATAGAGAAATTCCATCATGCCTATTTGTATATTTCTGAATGTGACTTTGGCATTATATTGTCCTACTTTTTAATTTGCACCTCTTTGTGTTTGTTCATCTGGCTGAGTGTAAGGTACTGAAATCTATGCTTCTGCCAAATATAACCAGTGTTTAACACATGAATATGCTTGTATGTAGGTCTCTGCTTAGTCATATTCTTCTGCCATATGTCTTGCTGTTCAAGTCAAAATGGGTTTACTTTTTAAACAGATAATGGACTAATAACTTTGATAACTGTTACATGAAAAATTAGTCATTTTTGAGCGTTTTGATTCTGGCTTATCTTTTAACTTGTGTGTATTCAAGAAATTCTGTGTTTCTCCCATTTTTTTTTCATCTGTAACCACAATTCTTACAAACACAGAACAGATATAATTAGAAGTGGCTTAAGACTTTTGAGACCCAGATAAAATTCAGTTGTAAAATGATTGCAGAGTGGATTCTGGGTAGAAGACTGTCAGTTATGGTAATACAAGCTTAAAGGTGACTAACTCTAGATGTATACGGAACTGCACCTTTTCTAATGATCAAGTGCTTCTTTCTATCCCTAATTATGAATATTTTTTTACTGTAAAACTGGCTGTATGTGGCATGCTTTTGAGCAGATTTGTTCATGAGATTAATGTAAACAGATGGTAAGGTGAGCATCACAGCAGCACCTAAAATATGGACTGTGGCTTGAAGGTCTGTCTTGTTCCAGCAAAGGACAACACTGGTGTCCTATAACTGTGATACAAAATGCAATGATATGCAGATTTGTTTATAAAAGAAAAAGTCCTGCGTTGAGCAGCTGTTTGAAGTCGAATGGCTGCAGTAGTAACTAACTTAATTTACATAATGATTTCATAGGCTAAAATATTAGCAATCCTCTAAATGAGTGTTCATTAATGCAGAGCATTTATGCAGTCCTTACAAATGTCTGACAGAATCTTTGTGCAGAAATACAGACCAAGGAAATTTAGTGTGAAAATAAAACATTTTGGGGCTATATCTATGCTGTTACATTCATTGAATATACATTTTGGAAGTATTCACGATCTCCATATACTAAGAAGTGTTTCTGTTATTCTGAGGAAGACATTCAGTAGCCTCCTTCATTTTGCTGCATAGTTGCTGATTACAAAATAAAACCTTTTTCTTTTACCATAAGAATGCATTTGAAGTTGGTATTAGAATGCACTGAACTAGTTTTCCTGATGGCCTTCAATGAGGATTATTCTTGCTTAAAACTACTTTAGAATTTGAGATCTGGAAGTAGCAAATACAATTTCAATTTTTAAAAAATGGGTTTTGGAGAGAATCAGAACTACAGGCCTTGCTAAATTAATGAAAACTAAATGGATGATTGAATTAATGAATGAACAAATAAGTACAAGATGCTTTGGGAAGAGCAAGTGTGGCTGCTGTGAAAGGAAATGTGTGACACTGCCTTAAGACAATCAGTAGATATGTGGATCCTGTTAATTAATATATTTCACTGGGTTCTCCAAAGGTCTTCAATATGGTCACTTACCAGAGGCTGTAAAAGAAACTAAGTAGTTATTGTATGAGTGCGAAGGTTTTTACATGGATAAATATTTGGTTAAAAGGCATGATGCTTCTGTCAGTGGAGGGTGGTCTCCAGTGAAGTTTGCAAGGCCTTTACTGAACATAAGCTCTTCAATATATTCATAAATGATATGGAAAAGAGGGTGAGCACAGATATGAGACTATTTTCTGTTGATTTAGTAAATTATTCAGACTGGTAAAGATGAGACTGACAATGAAAAATTGCCAGAGGACTTTATGAAGCTGAGTATCTGGGAAATAAAATGTCAGATGAAATTCATTTTGGGCAAATGTAAAGTAACATGCATGAGGAGAACAAGAATCTGAACTCCACATATAAAATTATGGGGTTTGAGTTGACCATTATTACATAATGAAATCTTGGGATTATGATATGTAGTTCTGTGAAAACTTGATGCTCAACAGCAGACAAAAAACAAAGAAAATGTTGCGAATTATCAACAGAGGATTAGAGGGCAAAGCAGAGAACGTCAGCAGCAAATTATATAAGCTCATGGTTTTCCTACATTTTGATGACTGTATATGGTTCTTTTTATTGCATTTCAAAAAGGATATAGTAAAACATGTTAAAATGCTGGGTTAGCCCAGTGGCCAAAAGCAGGAGTTATCCAGGAATTATGTTTCTCCTGTTTCCATACTTTTCCATAAGCATCTAGGGAGACCAGGTGCTGGAGACAGGATACTGGGTTAGATGCCTTTGGTTTGTCTCAGCACAGACATTTTTAAAGTTCTTAGGTGGTGCGCCCTAACAGTATAACCGCTCTCTAGTTATTTGCAAGTCGGGGATTTCCCGAGCAGCATGGATTTCCTCTATGGAACCCTCAAAATTTCTTTTCCATTAACTTGTTCAGTTTCCCATTGAACTAATGTAAACATTTATCATTAGCATTATCCTTGGATGAGGAGTTCCACCTCACATGGAGAAACAACCTCATTTTGTCTGTTTTGAATCTGACTTTATCTTAGTTTCTTTAGTTTCTTTGTCTTAGTTCTTAGTATAGAATGCCTTCTCATTTTTATACTGGAAAAGAGAGGGAACAGTTGATCCCTATTTATCCTTTCCATGTTACTCATAACTTTGTAGACTTTTCATAGATAGGTCTGTATCATAGATAGACCTATGGATAGATCTGTATCAGAGATATCACAGATAGACCTATCATAGATAAGTCTGCCAAAACAGACCTCTTGGCTTGTCTAGACCATTCTGCTGTTAGCACAAACAATCACACTGAATCATCAGTGTTGATCCTGCTGCGACTCTAAACTTTTCTTGTATGTAATGATTTATATATGCATATCTGTGGTATATGGTATTGTGTTGTCTATGCATTTATAAATTTATATTTATATAACGATTTATATTTATATTTATATTTAAATAATGATTTATAAAAACCTTTTCCTGCAAGTGTATTTGAAAATCATTGCAAATAATTAAAATTCTAGCCTGATGGAGCATGGAAATTACATGAATTTTGGCAGTATTGGAAATGTTGTAAGTATGGTAATACTGTTTACGTCCCATGGTAAGGAATTTGTAATGTCTGGCCAATTTATACTGTAGACGAGGTTTCTGTCACATATCTAAATTATTCAGAACTTCACAATCTTAGGCTGTAAACAATATTGCTTCAAAATGATGTTTACTCCTGGACAGATTGTATACTCATTAGAAGTGTATCTGTCAGAAAAAATGATATTGTTTATGAATCTTTATATGTGTGATGGTTTATAACAAAAAGAGAGGTTCTCAAAGAACAAAACATTTTGAAAATAAAACATTTAGATTTTTGTGTCAAAACAATTTAACAAAATTTACTTTAAATTAGTGTAAAAGCAAATCCAAATTCAACCCATCAACCAGTCTCTACTTTCCTACTCTCAGAAAATTACTCAGTCCTGCTAGATGCCAGACATAAACATTCATGCTAATTTCTTCATTATGCTATTTACTGTCCAAAGAAAAGAAATAATGGCCAGAAATCCTTTCTGATAGTGAATGGTCTGAACTTGAAATTGCTGTAGATTGTTATTTGTTAATCTGGATGAGAAACAATAAAAAGATTCATTCTAAAGTTTTCGATCTTGCCAGACAATTTCAATTAGATCAGAATTTCTTGGTCTCTGGTGGCTGAGTTCCTGGAATTTTCAATATGTCAAAAGTATATAGTTAGCAACACAAGCCCAAAATATTATGCTGTGTCATATTTGATTCTAGAAGATAGGGGATACATTCTGTTAATGTGACTAATGACTGATTAGGCAGTCTTATAAGCGAGCAGAGTACAATTATAGTTGCATACTGACAAGCACTTTTAGTACTACATATGTTAGTTTTTGAGAAACTGAAATTTAACTTTCTCATTAGGCACATTGCACTGTAACATAGAAACGTTTGTGATGTTTTTCCAGCCTATTGAATTTTCCATAACCTATGAAGCAACAAAATTATCAAGCAGTTTAAAGAAATTGAACTAGAGAATACAACATCTTGTATTAACTTGTAGAATCTAAAAGGAGGAGAGAAGACTAACCAAAACTGCATAGCTTAAATGATAACCAGCCGTCACAAAAAGTCATGAGCTATTGTTAAGATCAACAGGCCTCAGTTAATATACCATAAGACACTTTGTAGTCTTTAGATTCTCTTGAAGGCTTTTTCAGTGTAAAAATAGAAGAGAGACTATTCTCCAGCAACAGCCTCTTACACATTTTGCTCACTGAACAGTTGCATTACTGACATAAAAGTGAGCTTCTGCCATTTTCTCAAACACTGCCATTTCATCAGTGCTAGGGTAAGAGGACCATTAGTTTCCTTTTTAGAAGATATTTAGTAGGACTGTATGGCCAGTGGCAGGCCTGTCTGTCTTCTGGAAGAAAGAAACAGTGCAATGCTCCTTAAATGCTTCTGCATGGTCTGGGCAGTTCTGAAAGATTTCTGGCAGTTCCAGAAAAAATCTCAGGAAACCTCCAGTTGCTTCTCAAGAAGGGATCACAGAGGTGAGCGTGGAGAGTACTGGATGCAGGTTTTTTTCCATCACAGTCCCGTGACTTGTCCACTACCAACGGACAAGTGAGAAGCTACAGCTTCCAGTATCAGGTTTTATTGATGCTTGTAATTTACAAAGTTTCTGGATAATACCTGTAGTAGACCCCAAATCTTATTTTTCTGAAGATGGCTAAACCTATCTCATTATTTCCATAGTCACTTACCTGAAAGTATGGTGAATTTTGGATGTACCTGTTTAGCCTTGCTTTTTATCTAAATGCACAGATAGCCAACATCAGTGCAGTAAAATACATTTAAATGCACTAAAATTTGTGAATGTCTTTCAAAACAACTTCTTCAGACAATGAAGCACTGTCCCTTTTTACGGAAGTGACGCTGAGTCGTAGGGAAAAATTAAATGGCTTGTTCAAGGTCACAAGGGAAGTTTGAGACAGTTCTCAAACCTGAGCTGGAACACCAGTGTACCCGCCATCCCCACCTGTGGACTTTAATTATCTAGTTTCAAAACTATGCATGATGAAGGAACTATCACTATATCAATCGCCATGTTCTTCTGCTTAACCTCTTGTTGGGAGAAACTCCAAAATGTTTTGTGTGTAGATCAAAGATTCAGAGATGGGTAATAATGGGGGTTAAAGACTCAAATTGGGGTTAATGCTCAAACTGTATGGTCATGGATAGGTCATCACAGACCACCTGCTAGGCATGCAAATCTCTGATGCAAAGATTATGTATCTTCTGGGTGTATAGCATTGGGTCTCACTGTAGTAAAGCTGAGCTTTCTTTCCAGGGAATCTAAGGGTTCTCTCCATGAAACGCCATGATAGGAACTTACTCAGGCAAGAAATAATATAGTCCATTCCTTGTTGTTTATTGACACTTTATACTCAAAAGAGGCCTAACACTAGAATTAATGTAGATAAGTTCGGTTTGAAATGCAATGGAAGAAGTGTAGAAAGAAACTGATAGATCATTTGTTCCACATAGCTTGGCTGAAATCAAAGCAGTTTGTTCATTACTTTCCCAAACACAAAATTAAGACATGTTAACAAGATAGTATAGTGCAAAATATATATATCTTAGTGTTCAGATAGTATAATTTTAAGTACTAAGAGTCTGATCCTCCAAAGTGTTTTGGAGAAAAATATCATCAAAGATATTGTATTTGTTCATTACTGTCCTTACAGAGTTTTCATATGCAGTGAGCAATGTTTTTTGACCTTGCACAGTGACTTCTGTTACTAGCAATTCATTTGGAGAGATTTCCTTGATTCTTCTGAGGATTATTAGGATGCTCAAAAAACAAGCACATTTTCCCTAGTGTGATCAGATTGAAATAAACTGAAAGAATGCCAGGTTTATTTCTGATGCACCTCAAGTTTAGGATATCAGTGAAAATGAAGAACAATTTTGTCCCTTGGTTTTGTGTTTTTGGCGTATGAGACTAGGAGATGTCAGGCAGACAAAGCTGGAAATGATAGAGCGCAACTGCTTTACATATTGATGGGGAAAAGTTGTTGTTTTTAATGTCTGTGAAGCATTAATACTTTAAACAATTATAGCTTTACTGTTTCTATTGGGAATCAAGCAAGAATAGCTATTCTGTCTTTGTTCCTAGCTCTTGGAAGAAATATCTGTTTGCTTTAAAACTAGTTGACTCCAGCGTTGCTAAGTGGTTGTTCAGAAAACAAGTACTTGAACATCCTCATCTCTGGTTTCTGGGATTTAGCTATATTGGTGATTTATTTCTGTTTGTTAATTGCAAAATAACAGATATTTTAATTTGGAATGCTTGTTAGTAAAAGTCTGGCAGTCCTCTGAGGGACAGTAGATAACCTTCTATGTACTGTGAAGGGATTAGCAAATGCTTCTTTGGGAATTTAATAATTATTTTATTGTAAATGAGTCCAATAGTAGCCTATCCAAAAAAACAAAAGAGGTTAGGGATTTGGAAAGAAATACAAAGCTATTGCTTTTGGCTATTAACTATACTTAACAATCCAATATTTAAACTTACAAACCCCAGGTTTTTAACATTTTGTGAAGAAAAATGTTAACTATTAAAAAATCTTTCTACCCACTTTTTTTAAAGATCAGCATCTAGCAGTCTTTGCTTGTTTTTTGCCTTTGAAGAATTATCTAGTGTTAAATTTGAGGCAGATGCATAATCCACTTCAAAGTAAATCCTGAATATACTAGTTAAAGTGAAACCTAGCTAAGAAGACCATATAAGCAGGGGTAATGTTTCAGATTAATCAGGAATTGGTGACTGTTGTGAATAAAGGGCACCAACGTAGAAGAGAGGGGCCTCATCCAAACCATAAGGGAACCAAGCTGCTGACACTTAAAATTGAGAAGATTGTAAGAAAGCTTTTAAATTGAGGAACTGTAGAGAAACCCGACAGGTATAGAGGAGAATGTGGTTTGGGATGACATTTCTAAGGCTGAAGATATTCAAATTCTCTATCCTAAGTGCAGTCTAGAACTCACCAGATGGGAAATAAAACCAAACAGACTGTGCTTTAAAGAGGGTGTCAAGAAAGGCATCAGATCAGAACAGTGCACCCACTGACACACAAATTCTACAAATCAAAGAAATAAGAAGGGGAACTGCAATATCTAGCCCCAGGTCTATCAGAATATTGGTGGAAGAAAGTCAATATATATGATACTGTAATATCAGAAACCAAAACATACAGGCAAGATGAAGCAAACCATGCCACTGTTCAAATAATGCCATATTTTGTGGAGTTTAGAATCAAATCAAATTAACACAGTGACCAGCACAGTGAGCAGCACAGCGGACCTCTGTCAGTTACAGTAAACTAGGTTCTATTATACAGAATTAAAAAAAAAAGCCCCCTCCCAAAAAGCTTCTTGGGCATGCAGATTAGAGGTTTTATCCAGAAGGCCTGGAAGCCTGGGACTCATTTGACCAAATGTAGGCATCTACGTTTAAGCTTATTGTTTAGACTTCGGTTGCAATCAACAGAGTGGAATGGGCACTCCCAGAGGAGTAATCCGTCTTGTTTTAATGTAGACTTCTAAAATAAGTCACGTGAATCGTGTCCTGGAAAGGTGACTATCTGAGATGCAGACATCCACAAAGTACACAACGTGAACGCTGCCTGCAATTGCAATGAAAGCAGGCCACACAGATTTCAAAGTTAAGTTATTAAAAAGGCAGAAGAAACAACAAGGAAAACAGCTGTCGTACAAATTCATTGGAAACACAAATGAATCTGTTTTGCTTTACATATTCTCATCTTCTCTTGTTTTTTTAAGTTTGTAAAGAGTCTTATGGACAATCGAAGAATTTTTAAGAAATGAAAGGTTTGGGGATATAGTAGAAAAGCACATGGTCAGTTAGAGGCTAAGGGAAGATGTTTGCTGAAAACATTGGCAGAAGCAAGCATAAGTGAAGTAGAACACAGTTTATTTTACTTGAGTTCCTAAAAATAGGGCAAAAGCATTGGTTTTATTTCAAGAAAAAATAATCTAAAAAAATCAATATACATGCATTTTTTTCTCATTGTAATCATTCATTATGTTGCTCAACTACATAAACTGGTATAAATTAAGGCATAACGAGTTTTTAGATTAGGAAGAAATAAGTAAGGGGGGTAAAAAAGAGATGTAAAACTTGAAAGAATTTGCCATGTGGAATAACTTATAATAGTTTCAGTAAAGTCCCAAAGGAGCAAGCTTTCGTTGGACAAAAGAATGCAAGCATATTAAAAATTAATATTTCAGTGTAATTTGAAATCCATGCTGCCTGAATTATTATGTATCAAATTAGGTTGGTATAAACAATAACAAAATGGGTGACTGCAAATAAATGCACTGGGTTATTTAAATTTGGATGATCATATTTAGTAAGATACTGTGAAAGTGGCAATGTGTAATTTCTACATGACCTAAATCAATCAGTTTTGCAGAATGATATGCCTTTGTATTAATTTCCACTTAAAAATAATTTGATAACTATTACAGCAAACAAATAATAGAATTATTTTTACTGCACATCTTTTCAGTGAGGAAAAGAAATTCTTCTCAGTAGGTTTTACTTTGATTTCAGTTAGATGTGTTGTAATCATGAGCAGAGTTTTTGAACCTTTACTTAGTCTGGAAACTAATAGCTTTAAAGAGAATAGGTTTAGCTCTCCACTAAGTTAACTTCTGCATCAATCATCTGAAAGTATAACCAATAACAGCAGACAATTTAGCACTAATGAAAGAATGCTGAAAACATAGATAGAGAGACAAACAGACACTTGGAGTTAATTACTCAATAAATTACTCAATTTAAATGAGTTAAGGAATGCTATCCTTTGGACTTGCAAACCAGTAAGAATTGCTTTAGAATTAAAGAAAAAGAGTGTGACCTGTAATCACCTTACCCAAAAGACTTTCATGATCACTGTACATCTCTCTCTTCTATACATGTAAAACTCTTTTTTTTTTTTTGACGTAGTCCAACCTTTGCTTTCTTTTGTCATCTGTACAGGTCCAGTGCTATGTTTACACTGCGAGCCATCTTCTTGTTCGATGGTACATTTGTCTAGTGTGCTCTGTCACTTTTTCCTGTTTGTTTAGTTCCTTTCTTACTGAACACTTAGGTTTGGTGACTAGGAGTTTACATCCTCCTAGGCCTTTCTGAAGACAGAGCTCTCCATTAGGTCTGTTCCCAGGTCTCAGTACTTTACGTTCTCAGTCTTTTGTTCTCATGCTTGATAACCTTCAACTGCCTGTAAACTCTGTATCCCATTTATGGTGTTGACCTTTCATTATTTTGATAAGATGCCAGGTAGAACAAAATATTTGGAATGAAAGTATTTCTCCTTGTATTTGGAGTCAGAATTTTGGAACCCTTTTATTTTAAAACATAGGATGGGAACTGTTTAATAAAGACAATATTTTACGTTTATGTGCAGCCTTATCCTTGCATGAACAAAAAGTGAAACGCAGCCCAGATTTTGGCATAAGAAAATAGAGATTTACTGGAAATTACTGCTGACCAAGTTCTAAGTGTAGCTGTTTTCTGTTTTAAAGATTTTTTTTTTCTCTTTGAACACTGAAATTTTTGGAGGAATAATTGTTTGCCAGTCTTAGAATATTTTTTTTTCCCCCTTGAAGGACACTTGATCAATTTGTTAGGCAATTTCTCATTCTAAATATTGATTATTTCTTTGATTTTTATTTCTAGAGTTCATAGGCTAATTGCAAAAAAGTTCCAGGAAAATGCTAAGTACCATATATTTCATTAGCTTTTATTTTTTTAGATGTAAAATCAGCTTTGTCTTTCCATTGTCTATACATTCTGTTCTTTTCTTTTTCAGTCTGTAAGTATTTTACTCTTTGAAATGAGCTTTGTAAGCTTGTCTACTAATAGGATATCTTAATGCCTTGTAGGAAGAATAAAAAAGAAAACTCTCTCTCACAGTTTTGCCGGAAGGATGAAGCTTGGTGTTATCGTTAGCATTTGTTTCGTTAATTACGATTTAAGTACCAAATGCTGATGATTCAGAGGATATAGAAGAAAGTTAAATCTAATAGATTATGCATTTTTTTCCCTCAAAGCCATAAAGGCAGTGCTTAACTTATGTTTTTAGGTGGTGGCACAACATCATCTCAGTAACTCATTGAGATGTACCTTGCAGAGACATTTCCTACGTTAGTCCAACAGCTGTCAAATGCACTCCTGATGAGTAGCTTGCTTCATAAGGGAAGGGCTATGTCTGCCCCATCTCCTTTTTATTCTAAATAACTGTATCTCTTCCTGGGTTAAGCAGACAGGGTGAATTGTATTCGGATCACCAAAGAAGCAGGAGTATTTTGCGTTGTCCTGGACCAGGAGTGCTGAAAGGAATAGAATTAAGGTAATTCCTGAGTTTCTCGGAAGAGCCATAATCAGTGCCATAGAGATGGTTTAGTACTGAGATTGCTCAGTGCTCTCTTCATTCCTTGACTCCATCTAGCTCCTAGGCTCTCCGTTTGGAAGATTTTGTAAGAAAGCAGGGCTGTGGTTTTGGCAGTATTGAAGCTATTTTGTTACATTGTATCTATATTTGTCGGTTCCTGTATACAAAAGAAGCTGTATAGGGAAAAATGGTGTAGGGAAGATACAATGCCTTTTCTTTTGAAAAGACATTAGGAAAGGCAAATTCATTGAATAATTTTTATTTTAGTATGCTTGTAGATAACTGGAGCATATTCCTTTTACAAAGCTGTGTTGAAAAAATGCCTCTTAGATATTTTTACTTTTCATTTAATGGAAGATGTATCTTCTGATTTGAAGAATCCACAACCAATTTAAGAAACACCAGATGAGATGAAAAGTCTTCATTGATACAGAACTAGCCAATTTCTAGATGAGCACAATAAGTGATTTGCGTGGTTGCTGCAAAATGTCAATATGTTAGACTCATCAGTTATCTAATCAGTAAGTTATTGTGTATTCTGACAGTCCTGCACGGAGACAGATTTGTTTTACTTTGCATACAATGGGTTGTTTCTATAACTGATGCTTCAAAGAATTTTGTCATCTGTGAAATAGCTTTTTCATGTAGTTTTTGCTGTATTTTTCCTTACTCAACTGCATAGAAGATAGAATTAGTAAGAGTAATTAAAAAATGAATATATATAAAGAAGAAAATCAAGTGATTAAAAGTCTTTCAGGCTGTGGTTTCCAAAAAGAATATTTTTATATCACGTAGTTGAATGTTCTAGGCCTTTTATATGCTGTAACCTGAAAAGACATTGAAAGCAGTCCAGTGACATACTTATTCAACAGTATTCTGTTAATTTTGGCCTGCAATACATTTCATCTGAACTGGCACTTGCTTCCATGGTAATGAATACAAATACTAAACTAAAAAGAAATGATTTAGAATTTACCAAAAAAAAAGAAATAAACTTTGTTAAATGTTATTTCAGGTTAAAAATGCTTGTTATTGATCTGAGCATTAACAATCCTACAAGAAAAAGATAGCATAATGGTTTAAAATAGTCAAAAAGAGATAGGAGATACAAATCTGGCAAGCAAGAATAGTCAGTCATATCTGTGTAAATTATTCCAGATCTGTTTATTATTGCTGTGCTTTGATTATCAAGAAACTCTAATAAAAACTTTTTTTGGCTAATTACAGTTTTTTGGCAAAACTATGGTCTTCCGTGGATTGTTAAGTTTGTGTCTTTGAAAGGTATTGTGTACTGTAGATGTTTCTTTACATAAAATTTAATCTGGGAATTTCCTTCACACTTTGTATCTTATTATATCAGCCTTATAAATAGGAATCCTGCCAAAACTAAGAGAATCTTGGGATTGGTGGTCCAGAGACTGACTAAAGGCAGCATAACTTGCAGCTAGAAATAAAGCCTCTTGGGAAATAACTCAGAACTGACACTTCAGACACCAAGAAAAAAGCAAGTGCAAAGGAGAATTAATTAGGTGTGTTATAAATGCAGCCAAAGAGCAAGGAATCCTGGTCGGGAGTCAGTGATGAGTGGAGTGAAAGGCTGTTTTGAGTTAGATAAGCATGGATCAAAAGCAGGAAAACAAAATGACTCAGGATGTAGGATGTAATCGGAGGAAATGTGCCCTCCTGAGGAGGACGCAGTCAGAGCTCTGACAAAGGGCATTTGGGAGGCCCCTTTTACTCTAACGTAGACCTCGGGCAAAAAGGACAAGTTAGCAGGGAAGGTCGAAATTCTGTTTCTTTGGAATTTTCATTACTCCAGAGGTAGATTTGATTAGTGGTGGGGAAACAAACAATATTTAACTTCCTAGCAACTGAAGGAAAACATATGCTAAATCAGTCAGACTCTGTAAGACTTCTTTTTCAAGAGCAAAGGGCAAGGGAACTCAGATCCTGCAAACCTTAAGAACCTATATACGTACAAGACCGAAGCACTGACAGGACCTTAGTGATAGTCTGTAATAAAATCAATGTGTGTACTAGAAAATTTCAAAACATACGTTAAGTTCCTACATGCAACAAAATAGAGCTTTTTTGAAAGTGTCCGGATGTGGCTAAACTGGGTTAAGTGACAGAAAAACAGCATGTAATTTTGCTAATCTTGGCTTCAAAACATTCTTAGATGTTCATGACTTCTGTACAAATGCATGTTCCTGCAAGCATCTGTTGGTAGTGTAGTGCTATGCAAAACTATATTTTAAAATATCCCAGATGTTTGTTCTAAAATTCACTTGGTGGTGGTATAAGTATGGGCCTATTTGGTTTGCCTTCACTAACAGATTTTAGATTTTTAATGGAGTTATTTGGCCAAAGTTGTCCCTAAAAAGACATAATTACACTGGGGACGCCACCACTTAGGCATTATTTTGCTGGTGCAATCCAACATTATAATGATATAAAAATAATAGACTATAAATGGACCTGCACTGTAATTAAATTACTATAAAATATCAGGTCATAACTATATTTTAAACTGGGTTTCAGTAGGCAGATTTTGGAATTACTTTTTTCCTTGCAATGGAGATGCAGCAGGTTCCTTGCAGAGTTACTCAATTTTGAAGACAGTTACTACTACAGACTTGAATTATGATGACATTGCAATTTAACAATGTGATGTCAACAGCATTATGGCCAGAAAAATATAAAGCAACACTGCACATGTTTACCAGATGTTGGTCAACTGAATTTCCTTAGCAGTATATGACATACTTTTCCAAAAACACCAAATGTACAGTTTCATAAATAAGTTACCAGATAATATTTTCTATTCCATATCTCAAAAAAGATGTGACACAATTAAGAATAAAACTAAAACTGAAATAACTCTCAACAGAAGCATTACACTGCAAAAAGTTGCCTGTGGCAGTTGAAGGCATACACTCACTCATAAACTAGAGAGGATGAGCTCCTTTCTGGAATTAATGAGGAGTGGATAAACCTACGCTAACCAGTAAAGTGAGTACATTTCTTGACTGTATTGCTGCCTACCCTGTTTAGGTGTATTCTGTTCTAGCTTGATCCTACAATCTTGATCCTGGCTGCTCCCTTGCTTTCAAAAGTGTTACCACTGGGCAAATGTACCCTGGCTGATAAATAAGGTGTAATGAGTAAGTGATGCAAACACCTTTATGTGCTTTATTATGTACTTTACCAAGTAAGCTGGTCTCATAAACAACCTGACCTTGTTTTCTAGTATAAAAAAAATCCATCCTTAATTTAAAGGCAATGTAAGATGAAAAGAAGCTTTGGGAGGGGGAAGGAAGAAGAAAAGGAGAATATAAGAGGACATACAGAGAAGCTGTCTGTTTGTAGCAGATTTTCAAAGAACTGGTGTTCCTGAGAAAAGTCACTTAAGCATCTATGTTTTAAGCATTCAGGAGAGACAGAAGTTCTGACCCCTTTGAAAGTCATGCACTAATGATACATAATAAGTTAAAAAAAATTCAACTGTACAATATTCTGTTGATGAAGTTAAATGATAATATGTTTGGTTAGAGTATTAGGGGGGATAGCAGGACAAAAATATATATTAATAATCAGGTAAAGCAATTACCTTGCATTACTAGAGATAAAAAAATGAATCATAGGTTTCATCAAGGCTGTATTAGTTTTTCCACGTTATCAGTGAAATATTTCTGTTTTTCCAATAGTGTAGATTAATTCCTTGTCTAAGAGTCTTAAGTTCATCTAAATATATTACTGCTCAGTAGACATCATGACATTTGCATGTGTATAATTTTCAGGTCAAATAGTTACAGATGCAGGATCTAATGCCACCCAATGGCTCTTAATTTTCTACCATAGTGCTGCATGTCAGGTATCCAGCGAATATTGTCTCAAAATGCTTTTATTTACCTTTCCTGAGGCCAAAGGAAATAACCTCCAAGAACTCCTGTTTTGCTCTTTTCTTTTGTAGAATAAGTTTTTAAAGTGAGATGATAATGATCCTCAGAAATAACCATTCAGAGATTTTCTTTATGTGCTGAGATATCTACAGTAGTCTTAGACAGCACCAAATCCTGAAAGCCTCCACCCCATCAATGAGCTTTTCAAACCCATCTTCAAAATCAAAAGTTACTGAGAAGAATACTGTCGGCTTCAAAAGTCACAGCTCAAGTTTTGTAAAGACACTAATAGTTTTCCAGCTTGAGCTCACATTCACGGAACTTTATACAGAATCATACAAAGGATATATATAGATTACAAAGAATATATACAGAATCATCTAACCTCCTGCTCAGGACAGTATGCAGCATTCAACCTCACATCTTTCCTCCAAATTTATCACCTCTTGTTAATGCTCCCTTAATAGCTTAATAGCGATCTTATACTGGGGCCATGCTCATTATTAATTGCTAATGTTTTTATTTTATTAGCTAATTTTACTTAGTAATATTTCATTTCTTCTGTGCTCATATAGTCTATATACTGTAAGTTGATTATATGATGACTCTAAGCTTGATCCTTTGTGCAAAATCCTCCACTGAATCACACATTGAGTAGGCATGTTTGTTGAAACCAAAGGCAACTGTACACATCTTTGGGCAACACGTTGCTCAATTTAACCCATCCTGTCACATCTATTGATATTTTCCCTACAGCTAACATATATTGCTTACCAGGTCTATGATGTGTCTAGGAAATCCCATTTCACACATCACTTCTCACAATGTTTCATAATTACACACTCAAAGGATTTTGCATAATTGACAAAACAAGAAAGTATTAAGTCAAACCATCTTTTATAATGTTACTTAGAATGATGGTCAAATTCTTTGCTCCTTTACCCTTTCTGACAACAGTTGCTGAATGGTTAATTACTTTTGTACTGTTTTAAATTTGGTGGTGTTAGTAATATTTTTATTTGCATTGCTTATAAAGCAGCTAGTTTGATAAGTGTTTCAGTATTGAAAATAACACATTTGGTTATATAGATATAAGTATAAGCATTTCTAATCTTCAAGCAAGTCTTGGGAGTCCCAGATCTTTGTACTTTGGCTTCATAATAACTCTGTGCATTCTTTCCATACAGCTTTCCTGTTTATTATATCATTAGCACAGAAGATTCCCTTGGTCATTTACCATTTTTTCTTTTAAAGTTTGGAGGTTCTCAATAAAAGTACTGTACACCTCTTCTACTTCTGTCTTATAAAACCTTTCAGAAATTTGCCCATCTTTACATTTTTGCTTTCATTCAGCAGGACAGAAAATCATTTTTTATGCTGGAGAGAGGTTCTCACAAGCATAGCCAGGTTATTTTTTTTTCCAAATCATTCTACACTCCTCTTCAATACATGCTAATTTATCCCGTTTCAAAAACAGTTTCTCTAAATTGTCTAGTCCTCTGTTTTTAACCTTTTTGCAATTCTTCTGTTTGAAAGTTTGTCATAACTGCTACCAATGGGCATTTTTGCCTCTTCTACTTGGAAATGTATATTCAATTGTATTTTTCAATATCTTTTTTTTTAAGAAGTATTTTTCAATATCTATTCTGAGCAGCGACTCTAATGTGCATTGTTTCTTTTCCATTTTTCTTAGTTTTTAAGACCTGGAATTTGAGAATTCATTTATATACTTGCAAAATTATAATTTTGCTTGATAGAAAGCTTGGTAGGATTTTAATTAGTGAACACCGATTTTTTTCTCTCCCATCTTTTCTAGACCTGTGGGTTCTTTCTGGACCCAAAAATCATCATTTCTGAACAATTTCAGGTTTTGCCCTACTCTAATTTCAAGAATGCAGCAGTGTCTCCCTGCTGGTGTTTTGGGGTCAATCCTCGAGCATTTCTGCTTCCGATTTGCTGTCTGGTACATTTTCAGTGACTGGGGAAATGCGCCCATGAGCCGCAGGGTGGAGAGACAAAAAGTCTTGCTGTGGTTGATAAGGACAAGAAAGGAGTGCAAATTGACCAAAAATTGTAATTGGCGACCAAAAATTAATATTGCTTCCAATTATTAATTTTCAAGGAACATACTTAAAGTTAATTTTTAGTGAAATCAAGCCAAATGATGAAATATTGTTTAATATTTTCTTCCTAGCTGATATTATGTGTTTTCAATGTTTTTCTGACAAACTCTACATAAAATGTGAGTTGTTTTCAAATAGTATACTTCAAAAGAACACAAACAATAAAATTTAATTATGATTAATTAGAAAAGCAATCCTAAAAGCAGGCTAAGTGGAGAATTTGAAGGAAAATTTAGCAAAAATAGTTTCAACCCTCCCAACACCCCCCAGTCTAAAAAGACTTGTTCAGGCAGAAGTACTGATTGGGGGGGGAAAGGTAACCTGTGATGCCAGCTGGGAGCAAGACTAAAGCTCATCTGCTGTGGATCCATAAAAATGTCGGATGTGCTCTGTTATCCTACCCTGTCATTTTAGAATACGGACTTAACACTTTTTGTCAGGGCCCTGGGGGCACCCCCAGCCCTCGCTGACCTGCCCCCTCCCGGGTTCCCCCCAGGCAGCCCCCGCTGCTGCCAGCCCCCAGAGAGCCGCCAGGCCTCACAGCGCCCCGACAATTTTTTTTTCCTTTACAAATTTAATCTTAGAGTGCATTTCCATCATATATAAAACAGGATAAATGATAGTTTTCTTAGTTTGATTAAACTTGAAATTTAACTGTGTAACATAAATTGTGAAATGGTAAAATAATGAGCCGAAATAAGATTTTTAAGATAGTGAGTACACATTAATAAATTTGTAATAAGAAATTCTCACTGTGCAAAGGGAAGACTTTAGATGTGATTCAGAGATCTCTTTCAGCACTTCGGGTTGTTCTCTGCTTCCAAACAACTGCTTTATCAGCCATTTCTGTGAGTGAGCCGGTAGATCAGTGTGTAAATGAAGTGTTGTATCCCTGCTCTCTCTTGTTTTCTTTTATACCCCAGACTAATCCTGTGAAAGATAGATATATTTATTGTTTGGTTGAAATGGAATGACTGCAATTCCACAAACAAATTGAGCCTCAGTTAGATGCAGTTTGTCATAAATAATCTCTGAGGAGATTGGATTTCTCTCCTTGCTGATGTACTTTAGTTGTACATTAAACTCATAGCTTCTAAAAGGTGCTGAATTATTGCTCAGCTGAAATTGCTGAACAGTGTGCACCTGTCCTTGTTCTCCTGTGTTGCAGCCATCTCTGTTTCTCTAAAGCATACTCAGCAAAGTTTATGGTAGAAAAAACTACTTCTTTTTCTAGGATTTTTTTTTCATTCTTTATCCCAGTTTTTTCTTATTCAGCTCCATGATGCACTGTTCTTCCAGCACATATTTCTTCATGATCTGGAAAGAAAAGCCATTTCATAGATTGGTTAAGGTCATTTTCCATGGTCAGGTCATCTAGTATTCATATTTCACGTTCAGCGGTAGGCCACTTTAAAATTTAGCAGCATGTCTTTATCAGATGCAGGAAATGTCCTTTGCATTTTCCATTTATAATTTTTGCATTTATTTATTTGGCTTTGTTATAGAAGTTTGCTCTCCATTTCAGTATCCTTTTTTCCTTTTCTTTCTCCTTAGCTCTGTGGCTGAGATGTCTGTGGTGCTGGCGGTGTGACAATGTAGTCTGTGCATTTTCCCAAGCTACCTTCTGCAGGTTGTGTAATGGGTTGAGCAACTTATATGAAAATATGATAGTCCTGATCCAGTCATTTGTGCACACAGCCAATTGTGATGAACAGTCTGAATTATACTTCGTTTAGATGGGATTACATACCTATCACAATGATAAAAATAGAAGTGAAAGATTCCCACAAAGCAGTGAGCTTTAATATTCATATATAAATATCAGATTGTGCATGTTTGATAGATTGCATGTTTATATTTCGAGCGACTTTGCGCTTGATCTTTTTGCCATCTGCCAAAAAAGCAATATATAGAAGGACAGTGAAGAATGGTATAATGTCTAATTCTTATGTAAAATACTAAAATATTAGAATAGCAGAATCACTTATTGATGAGTGTGCTGATTTTTCATACATGCTATGTATATGAGTCTCATTTATAAAACTAACGATATACAGTTTCTCTCTGTCTCCGACAAGCCAGTAAATCTGATCAGATATGTGATATTGAAGAGAGGCAAGTGTGGGCTTTTAATAGTCTTGACAATATCAAATCTCTTCACTGCAGAATAGCATTTAAGAAAACATACCCAAGAAAAGAATTAATATAAATCAAACTGATAGGCTGAGGATCAGTCCCAGATATAACAGGCAGAGTGGCAGCTAGGCAGACAAAATGGCACTTTTCCCACATATTACCCAGTGATCACAGGCATTACGTGTCAGCTGCAGCTATTTTGTGATGCAGCATTTCAATATTTTAGGAGTAGTGAAACTCTGTAATGCATCACATGTGAACATATAGACCTGGATGCAGTACTCTCAGCAGAGTAAGAAAGCACTGTAAGTGAGCTAAAATAACAGTATATATCATTGTGTTGTCTTTCTTCTGCCACATCGTACTTTGTGTAGCTCAGGTTCTGTTTCTGATATAAATCACCTCATCAGCTGTGTCAAGTTAAACATGTATGAATAAGTAGAGTTCGATCTAAGTGCATATACTTCTTGTTAAAAGAAATCAGCTGGCTGTCTTGTATGCAGACTGAAGGCAGATTTTAACAAAAGTGGGACTCCAAAGCAAAAAGAGCAGGGCTTTGATGGAAGAGCTTAACAGAATGGGTCTCAAGGAAATGTGGCCGATTTGTGGGGAAGTGGGCACTTCAAAGGAGGTTAAACATGGCGTTTTAGAAGATGTTACGGCAGTGATAGAAGTTAAAGTTTTGAAGTGGTGGCAAAGGAGGACTCACCCCTGGTATTCATAACCACTTGGTTCAACAAGAACGTTGTTGCACGAAAATTGTTACTGAGGCAGGAAGAACCTGCCAGTGAATAGTTCAGGGCCAGAACAAAACTATTAAGGAAGAGAAATGCTGAGTTGCTGAATGTCAGTGTTTGCTGAAACATGTATGAAAATAAAATAAGAGATACTAGAAAGTTCTTTAGGATAACTTATGATGGGATAACAGAGAAGAAGGAATAAAGAAAGAAATATAACCCTTAGTGCATGGGCTTGAAAGAGTAGGAGAGTAATGGTTGCAATAGTGATAGAGAAAGGGATAGGCAGGGTTTGAAAGAAAAGATGGGGGAATCATCAGGATCTTTTTAAGGTGGCAGTGACATGCCTACAAAGAGGTATTAGCCAAGCATAGGATAAGTTGAGGGAGATGGGCAGATTTGTGAGCCATCAGCAAAGAGACAGCTTTATAAGCTATGTGAATGGAGGAAGTTTTTCACAGTCACTGCAAAGTGAGAAGAGCGGGGGACGAGGACCAAACTCTGCTTTATCATCATCATCATTTCAGAACACAATATCTTTGGTAGCAGGGTCCCAATAACATTTTTATATTTATGGCTCCCTTACTAAAGTTTGTATCTTGTAGTTTGAAGCATGAGAGGAAACAGGTGTGAATTTTTTTTTCTGTCTAACTGAAGTTCATGCGCTTTTCTATTCCTTCTATGGTAGTGTAAGAAACGTTAAAAATAAAGCTTCCTTTTTTCTATTTGCCTTTCAAAACTGTTTTTATTACATATTTGAATCGAATCACAACTCCACAGAATATAAAATGATTGAATTATTCCTCTTTGAAGAATGGACTTAAAGTAATGATGGGTTTTGGTCAATTGGCAAGTAGTCATTTATTTTGCTCACACTGTGGTGTTATATTTGAACAGAAAATACAGAATCAAAGGTAGAGATTTTCAGAGGAATTGTGTAATGGATTGTTTATTGACTCATAAAATACTTCATATGACATATTACTCATTAGGTAGATATGTTGCATAGAGAAGAATCTTTATTGTGGAAAAATATGCAGGATGGTTAAAAAAATCTGGTGTGATCCCTCTAACTTTTTAAAAGGGATTTCTGTATTATGCATACGGTACTAAAAGTTTTTTTTCCTATTACAATTATGCATTACAGACATTATTTTAACTTTATTAGTTAAACTGTGCAAGTTTGTTATGTGTAATTTTGACTAATTTTTCTGTATATTAAAAAGAAACCAGAACATTGTACCGAACATTATAATCCCCTATTTTCTTCACCTAGCCTATGTTTCTTACAGTGCTCACTGAAGGTGATGACAATTGCTCACCTTGGACTTGATATTGTGGATAGTAAACATCCAGAACAAGCTATGAAACTTCTTTTTTTAGGTGCAGAATTTATGAATATGTTTGAATATATAATAAAGGTCTTTGTTCAACTCTTCTATGTGGTAAGATAGGACGAGCAAAATGCTCTGGAGGAGGAAAGCTTGGTGTCAGCAAGTTCTGATTGTTGGTTGCCCTTTTCCATTAAAGGCACTATGAAGTTCCATAGACAACTAATGTTTTGTCTCAATTTCTTCACCTGTACAATATGAATAATGATAGCTAACTAAGAGAGACATAATTTTAGTATGTACTTGAATCAATTGATGTGAAAAGCTTAATACCTTTTCTCAGATTGGTTCATGTGATTATATTTTATTCAGATTTCATGAGGTTAAAAAAAGGACAATAGCTTGCACATTTCTCTTACTCTGATGTGGGGTTTTGCTGTGGTCATTGCTCTTTGTTGTCACGTGTCTCTCTTGGAAAGTAGCTAGAAACAGCCTTATTTTCAGAAAAATGAAGAATTGGAATCACTTCTCTCAGTTCTACTGATTTAATGAGTGAGAAAAGGTGATTGCCTTATGAGTCAAAACGTAAGATACATTAGTTTATTCACAGCAAAACTTTTAAAATTCTCTTGTTGGCGTTCATCATGCCCTCACTGTGAGAATAATTTTTTATTCTCTCAAATAACCTGGATATCCTGCAGAAATTGCCCAAAAGTTCTAAAGAGCTCTCAAGCAGAACAAGTAGCTTCAGCTGTGCTTGTTCTAATAACGGTTCTTGCTTGATACTAGAACATGATTATTCTGCCTGCATTTCTTTGCCTCTGTCACATGAAACTAATACAAGGTAAATATTGCCCTACAAAGAACCATGCTTTCCTGATCTTCTGTCATTATCTCTGTGTTTCTGTGTGGAATCTGTTCATCTCTTCCTGCCGCTGTTCTACAATACAATTTGTACCCATATCTCCTTCTGTGCTTTAGAGAATGCCTGTGTAGGCTGTGTAGCCAATAATATTTTAATCTTTTTCCTCTATGAAAAGTGATTTTTCAATTTCAGTTTTTGCTGAAAACTCCTTGAACACAAAGATGTTTAAAAGATTAATGACCACCTACCCCCAAAAGAGCAACACATTAGAAGGAGATTTATTTCTGGATGAGTTTTTATTCTCGTATTTTTTTCTAGACATGTAATGTCATATTTATGGAAGCTTAGCTTTACTGAAATGTTCTACTAATGTAAATTTCCAACTGTACAGGTAAGACATAGCAAATATCAAGCAAATGAATAAATGCAAAATAGAATTATGAAGATTTTTAGAGTGATTTCTGTAGAACTGTATTTTCCTTGTACCATGGTAGGTATCTTGCATGTTGGCTGGCCACCCTAACTTTCTGCCATATAGTCCTCCGGCCATTTTATATTGGATAAGTCTAAACAGCTTTATCAACATCTTTTGTCCTTTCCCCCTCATTTTAGTTCTTTATTCTTTCCTAGGCTTCTATAGGGTGTTGAAAGAAATATTAACTTGATAGATGAAAACTTTGTATTGTGTAGTATATTTTGTTATGGAGATTCAATATTCTAATAATTTTTTAAGAATATGAAGGATAGAGCCCTGTGATCCTTTAAGCAGTAACACTATTTTAATGGTAGAATTTTTCTTCTCAATGGAGTTGACTGAAGAAATATGACAATAGTAGCTATAATTTTGTTGGTGTCTCACATGGACTATTTGTTAGTGAATAGGCTTATGTTGACATTAATAGCATTCACATATTTATTTATTGCCATAAATACATTCTTGAATGGTAATGTAATGTATTACATTATATTTTAGGCATGTTTATGCTGTATAAACAATGTTCTTTATATAGCGATCCTGTATTCTTTACTATAGTACAAATTTAAGGTCAGGTTTTTAAAATTGCTTAATATACACAGTGGAGCCACAGTTACGGAAACCTCATCATCCATCTAGTCTCCTAAATGTGGTTATGAAAACAGCCAATCCTGGACAGTTCCCACTGAGAAATCAACATTATGAAGGCTTCTAACCGCTGTAGTTACCAAATCTCTTAATGCGTTGAGTGCTGCACGTCAGCTAAACTGGGCCTCAGTGCTGGAATTGCTTCAGCTCCTGTGGCTTGTGAAGGCTGTCTTGGTGTATAGCACAGACCGGTCACAACAGTCAAGGCATATCTTACTGGACATGGCATATATATATTTGTATAGTGGTTTAACTACTTGAATTAAGTCTGAAATGACATGTGTTCTCTCTTGGTCTTTTAAAGCCTTTTATGCCTATTTCTGAAGTAGACACCTAACCCAGTTACATTATTCAGATGCACTGAATCTTATTAAGAACCTTTTGCTGAATTCCCTTGGTTACTGTGACACTGTCTGCAGGGTCACAGTTATTAGACTTTTACAAGCACAGTGGTAATTGAACTAAGAGATCTCTCCAACACGTTGACCATTTCTTATCTTCATCTAATCTCGGGGTGATGTATCATTATCTAAAGTAATCTTCTGTATCCCATAATTACAAAGCTTAGAGATTGTATCAAAATCATGGATTTACTTTAGGAACTTCTCTATTCAGCTTTCCTGCTGGAACTCTCATATATGGCTCCTCATCTTCTGTTACTTCATGTATTATGCTGCTTCTCAGGTAGTTACAGAAGCTGTATCAGGGACCAATTTGGATTAAATTTTTCATCTAGGACTATTACAATTAACTAGGCTGGGTATGCTGTTTCTAGCAGAAAGTATTGTACCATATGAATGCCATATATGTGCAATTATGTAAATCCGTATCTTTCAATGATGTTATTAAAGTCATTATTAATCAGAAAATATCTGAACAGCAGAAAATACCTTTTATGTTTGTGTTAGTATTCACATGGATGCCCGAATTTTACTTTTATTCAACATTAGGATTTAAACTGAAACAAGCAAATGATGTCACATACTGGAACAGTTACTATGGACATGTTATGTACCCAGGTACAAAAATAAATAAATATCTACCTCTTGAAGATTTTTTTTCTTAATGAATTATTATTTTGGAAGAATGTACCTTTCATTCAGTAACATTTTTTAAAAGTTTCAGTTTCCAGATTTTTTTCTGATTTTTCAGAGACTTTTTTCCTTTGTAATAAGTTAGTTTCCTTTTTGCATGTTAGAAAACATAACATGAAGTTACAGTATGCATTTCAGGACAGAAAAGACACAAGAAACATCTTGTCTGTGTTATTATCACTTTTAGTTTTGAAGTACAGGTGTGAACTCCTTCCTCTTTCTGGGTTTGACAAGTAGGTTGAGTCTTCTCTGCTAAGTGGATGTTATCAGTATTTTTAACAACCTCAGCAGTTACTAGAAAAGATGTTTTAATGCCATAAAACAGTGGTTGCTTGTTAGACTCCTACAGTTATTACGAAACAAGCTGAAAAATGGCCTGGATTGCTTAGAAAAATTCCAAGTACGTAGGCAGGGCTTAACATTTCTTTTTCTGCATTTCTTTTTATATTTTCAGTAAAATTAATGGTGTGAGTTTTAATGTCTAAATTATGCCACTGAAACACATGGTAGTAATGTAATACAAGGCAACATCTTCTCATTGACAACATTCTCCAGAATTTCAATTTTTAAAAATGTTTTTTTGCTGAGTACTCCTGCTGGAAGTGTATGTCTTGTATCTTGCCATGCTGCTTGTCAGTGGGGGAGGAGATACTGCTGCAGGTTTGCCACCTTCTGCTGTAATGTTACTGTCTTCAAGGCAATACTGTTTGGCCTGTGTATTCACTTAGAGTGAATAGTTCTCCCTCTATACTCACCTAAGAGTAAAAAGCATTTGGCTTGATAATAAATGTGATTGTGCTGCTTAAAGACAGAAGCAGCTGTGCTCTGGTGGCTATATAGGAAGTCTAGGATACATATTCAAGTGGAGTATATGAAGTAGATGGTGTGAATAGTCCCCTAGTAGCTTGAAATACTCGGTTTCCAAAGGTCAGACTTCTAATATGCCACCTTCAGTTAAAGTAGTTCTTGGGCACATACTGGTGGATTGAAACAGCTAGCAGCACGGCATGCTATTGTTTTCAAAGATGAAGTATAGCAGTTCATGCTTCTTTAAGTATTGAGTGAATCAACCAGTCCTTCATGGGTATTTTCTTTTGCGCTGCACACTAGGAGAAAAATGGTCTGTGTATTTGAAGAGGCAAGTGAGATATATGTCTCCACTTTTCAAGATTCTGCTGGAAATCAAATCTGCTGATTTTTATCTGTCAGCTTGCCCTTGGCTCTCTCAAGGAGGTCCCCAATGATCCATCAGGGCAATCCATCAGGAGAGTATTAGTGATGGTTGTCATTGTTAACCTGTGACGTGCTGGTGACACAAACAGCTCACAGCTTGTAGGTAATCTCAGTGAGGCTGATAAGGACAACCTCCACTCCATAAAAAGCACAGCTTTTAGAAGCACATGCAGTCTGGAAAAGAGCTGCAATTTTGTTGAGATTACTTTGACTAATAGGAGGGAGCTGGGTAATTGGAAGGTTCATATTGATTTAATGAAAACTTAACAAATCACTGAAGTTCAATGGCAGATTTATATAAAATTCTTAGCATTAAAAAAGACTAAGGAAGGAAAATTGATAAAAATCTAGAAAAACAAACAAACTTGAACTACTGTTCTGCAGTTTAATGCGTTGTATGCTGGGCTGTGGCCTCAAACCTTGCTGGAACTTGGTTCAAGAGCACTTATCCAATATGAGTTTTAACGTATGTATAAATGTAAGTATGTGAGGAACTTGATTGAAATTAATCAGTGGTGTTGTGTTGATTAAAGGTCAAAAGAGGCCACTTCAGTCCGAATAAATCCTTGGGGCATATGGGAGGAGTTGGTTTCCATGTTGTCGGGATGGCGGGAGGAGGCCGCTCCGTGGGTGGGCGTGGGAGCCGGGGGGCAGCCGGGTGGGTAGGGCAGTGCCATCACCCACTGGCGCAGCCCCATGGCCCCTGCGAGCCCAGCGGCACCCAGTGGGGCCGAGCACCAGCCCAGCCGCCAGTGTGCTCAGCCCAGCCCGGGAGGGCGAAAGGGGCTGCGGAGCCCGTGGGCGCGCTCTGGCCCCTGAGCTTGTTTTTGCATCTTAATAAAAACACAGGTGACGATGCACCTCCTCAAGGTTTTCAATTAGTAAATACTTTTAAAATAATTATATATATATATCCATTCTTTACCCAGTAGTGACCAAAACAAACACGTAATATATCATGGTGAAATCTTGTATTTAGCGGAAGGTTGCTCCCACTGAATCCATGAGGCCCACATTTCATCCACACGCTTAGGCTGGGGTTCGTCTAATCTGATTTTACCCATTTGATGATGAGAAAGCTAGTCTAAGAATATCATCTAGGTTTCTCTTAGAAGGCGGATGGACTCGCTCAAAGGGCAATTTATCCCATCCTGGAATAGATAGCTAAGGCACGTGGTTTTAAAGTACTCTCCACAGTACTCTCTCTCCCAGGTTAGTTAAGCAAGAAGACTGCCACCCTTAGCTGGAAAAAGAGCTAGTTTTTGATTACAAGAAGCTCTTCAACCCAGGGAAACCCATGATAAATTACAGTGTTTATGTTCTCTGTAGCTGCTTCAGTTGCCTGTATTTGACCTTTAATAATAAAATAATCTCTTAATTATGCATTGCCTGGACATTGTACAATTAGTTTAAAAAAAATCAGGAAATGATTATTTTTTTATCTTCATATATACTTTAAAGAAATATTTAAAAGCAAGAATTTTAAAAATATTTCTTAGGCTTCAGGATACAGTCATCTCTATAGAAACAACACCTATCTAAAAAACTAAATGAAAATAGGCGTGCCTAATCTTACATACACATCCCATACAGCTAGAATATGGCTTTTATTTCCATGTATCTTGGCTTACCAATCTTGACAATTTTCAGGCACTTATATGTATCAGTCTTTAACTCCCCAATGAAATTATTTAATTAGATATTTTCCCCCCTTCATGGTTTGAGATGTGCATCAGAAGCCTAGCTGAGTGGACATATAGCATTTTGTAAAATTTTTGTAAGATGTTGAAGAGGTACATTTCCATTTTGTTTTCAAAGGGGAGTTACTTTTGAAGCTGTAATAATGCTTTAGGAGTCACATTATTAAATCCATGCATGTGTTGATAAAAGAGTCCCCCCACAGTGTTTCTCAACATCTAGGAAATATAGTAAAGCATATAAGCCTTTTAATTATATCTTCTACAGATCTGTGTTTCTCTCATGAAGAAAACATTTATTTTCATGAATTATTTTGACAGTTACAGGAATTATATAATGTAAATGGATGTGCACATAAGCTTTCATTTCTCTGCTGGTACTTAAAGCACTAGAGAGAATGCTGGATTTTTAAAAAATTCTTTATTAAAACACAGAAGTAACAGAACATTAAAAAAATACTGCTTTTGGATATTTATTTCATCATCAGAAGAAATTATGGAGACCAAAACCTTCAAGAATACTTTGTTTGTTTATGTGTTTGAAGTAAATATGACCTGAACGTAGTTAAATTAAAAAACAAAAATCAACTGCAGGCACTGGTATATAAATTTGATTATTTTGTTTTTAACGCATCTTTTTATGGTATGTGAATTACTTAGCAGAGGACTGCCCTCTTTTTTTCCATCAACATCGACTACCTGTTGGGCTCTTCAACAGAAAAGTAGAATTTTTTATTGATTTTATTTTGTTATTTTGTTTGGAAATACAGGGATAGAAAGTGTCAACAACATGTTCCTGCTATATTCAACCCTTTTTTTTAATATTGTTGAACAGAGTCAAAAGAAGATTTGTATATTCATGGAATAGATCCAGACTAGTTTTTCTGGTGTTATGTTAAATTTATGAGGAAATGTTTCCATTGATCTAATACTTTGAAATGCTGAGCACTTTTGTGCTTTTTCTTGCTCTAAATTAACACAGAAATGACATCATTATCCTGCAAGAATCACATTTAACAAGTATCTTCTGGAGCTTTGAATTGCATTAATTGCCTCTCAAATCCAATTCCTGTACACCTGTATACCAATGTTATACAGCCTTTATATGTTAACAAGGGCAGAAGATTGGTCTCTATTTTACAAGTAAAAATTTAGTTTTCTCTGTAAAAAAATAGAACAGAAAACTCTGCATAACTTGATGAAGTCCCTGTGTAGTTTTAAGTTACTTATTTAAATGATTGGATATCAGACGCTTAAATTAAGCATCTTGAAGTTGAATGACCTCTTTTCTGAGTAACTTTTTTCTGATAGGCCTTAATATATTTGAGATGTTCTTTGATTACAGTGAAGTGTTCACCTTCCTTTATGTAGAATATATGTAATGAATAAAATTATATTAGGCAGAGCAGGCATTTATAGTGAAGACATATATTTTAATGGATTTTTTATCAGCTGTATTATAAGCTGTCAGTTCACAAATAATGATTCGCTCTCTTTTATTTCTAGAGTTGTTTTATGGTAATTAATAAGTCTGGGTTTATATTTCTGTCCTCAGAGTCAAACTTCAGGAGGGTATCAGATAAGGTAATAGACATTAATTTTTGCTTATGGTCTTCCAAACCTGATAGTGCTGACGTTTTCAGAACGTGTCTATTGAACCAGACTTTTCCTGGGAAGGGCCTTTCCGTAGATAGAACAGCCTGTGAGGCAAGAAGCTGTCTAGCTTTGATTACCAGCACTGTCTGATTATCTTAGAGTTGTGAGGCATATCTAGTTCCCTATATTGTTTTAAAACCTTACTCTTAGCATTACGACAAAAGAATAATGGTTATAGAAAATGCAAATGAGGCAGTTTGGTTGCACAAGAATGTGGATTTCAGATGATGCAGGTCTGAAATAAAAAAGAATTCTGTTGAACCACTGTGAGTGGTAAAAGAATATTCATTAGCGAGATCTTGGTGAAAAGTAAAGAAATAAGAAAAAAAGGCAAAGATCATGTGGGCAGAGTTGAAGTCTGAGTTCATGAGAGTGATCTGAGAACAGGAAAATACACAGCCTAATGTATCTGTTGTTTAGGAAGACTTTCCTTGTTTTACTGGCCAGTTTGGAAGAATTAATTTTGTAAACCAGAGCTATTTCTCATATTTAGATGGCGTTTTTGTCAAAAGTATTGATAGTGGGTATAATTATTGATATTAAAATCAGCATATTTAAGTAATTCTAACAGTTGCTGGTATTGAAATTCCAGGAGTTTTTAAAATACAGGAAAAAAATAGAAATATAGCATTGTAAATGTATTAAACCTAATGTATTAAACCTAAGTTATTACCATGTAAGATAAAATGCAGTAAAGATCATACTATATCAAGTTATAGGTTCATATAGATATTATTGGGCAAATTCTTTAAAAACACAAACTGAGTACTGAAATACCTATTATTACTTTGTTATTACTTTGAAAGTGTTACCCATTGCATGTTAGCCTGTTGTGCACCACAGCTGTTAAGCCTTGATCTAGTGAAATGATGCTGAGTAAAACTGGTCCTTTAGGGCAGGTGTTACAGCAGCACGAAGGTCTGATTGCTGCAGCAGTAGATTCATTCCAGCTAAGTTTTACTCCACCTGCTAAAAATACCGGCAGTAAGAAGGACATGTTGGCGCATGCTTTGTTATTGGCCAGCAACCGCAAAGCGCACCGAATCTCCGGCAGGCTTGCCGCTAATGTGCGTTTCCATATTTTCACTGCTATCAATATCCCCTCTAGCTAGATTGTGCTTACCCCTGTTGCTGTCTAATGTTCCTTCTGCTGTGAAGAGATACCAGCAATTCTTAAAAATTGCTAAGAGGCTTTGTTAAAAATAGTTTTAATAGAAGATTTTGGTTTATTAAATGTAAAAGACAGATGTATATGAAAATCTTAAAGCCTACGCATTAACAGTTGTACAGCTCAATCATTTGAGAAGTGGCATTATTTCAGGCTTATGAGGGAGAAAGAGGTGTAGACAGTGTTAATGAGATGAATCAAACACAAAAACAAGTCTAATAGCAGGTGTTTTAATGTTGAATTTAAATGGACAAGTAAGTTTATTTGTTCTAGTCTTTTAAAGCCTTGAAAGAAAAACCTAGACTTTTAAGCTGCCAGCATTTAGCATTCTGACATTTTCTGTTAACACATGTTTGTCAGTGCATAACACTAATTTTATTTTGTCATTGACTATATAAACTGAGGCATGGCCACCAGTAGTAAGGCAATGAATGTTTAAAGCATTTATGCATAAAGCTGCCTCAAAGGATAATTAGATGATTATAATGGTACTTGTTTTGAGATAGCTAATTAAAAAAAATCTATTGCTCCCAAGCCTAATTATTTGAGTAATGATAACATATTAGCAGCCTGCAAATTTCAGTTACAGTCAGCTATGATCTAAAAAAAAGCAAACAAAAAAAAAAGCAAGTGTGAAATTCAGGATTTCTTCAAGTCCTGAAGAGTGAAGCTTTACTAAATTTTTATTTTAAGAATTTTCCATGTTTCTTGTGCTTTTTGCTCTGTAATCTTAAAAGCTCCATGACCAGCTAATGGGTGCTTATAGGTGACCCCTGCTCTTGTGTGGTGGGTGAATGCCAGAGCGTTCAGTCCTGACGCAAGTGCTGCCAGCTTTGTGTGCAGGCTGTACGTGCAACCGCTTGCCATTATTTTTAGAGGTGGCAAGTCCCAATGCAGCAGCTTCCATTGCCAACTTCTGTTATGGTTTGTGTAGGTATGAATACTGCTCTAATGTCTTTAACCAGCCAGTTTATTGTCATCTCAGTGCTACAAAAGCTAAAAGTTTAAGCCTTTTGTAAACTACAGCTTATAACTCTTTAGTGGCATGATAGTATTAAGATATACAGGAAAAAGGAAGGGAAAAAAAGTTTTTGTGGTTGTTATAGCAGAAGACTGTCTGTGGCAGCTTTGACAGCTTTGCCTTCTATAAATTAATTAGTAGAATTTCAGGTTGCCAATGTACTTCAGTCAATTGTTTACAAGGATATATCTAGTGATGCCAGCATTTCACTACCTCTTAAAGATCTTTCCCTATTTTAAAAATAAACCATGCAAATAGTTTTCTTCCGATTTAATCTGTGAAAAAAACAGAAAAGAACAACAAAATACACTTTTATGTTATCAAATCACGTCCCCTCTGTAAAACTCCTGAAAATAATAGATGATTCTTCAGGACAACTATTGTATTTTCTTCCCCTTAAAATCACTATTAATCTTCTGCTTCACTTTAAAGAAAATGGTTGATGTCCTATCTTTCCATTTAGTGATCTAAGAAGTTGATGGCAAAACTTCCACTGATGTCAAGAAAAGCCAAGATTTCAACCAGTCTCTCTTCATTTGCATCAAATTACCATAAATATGCAGTGAGTTTTGGACTTTTATCAACACATTGTACTCACTTTACTAAACAATGCATTATCCTTTTTCTGCTGAGAGGTGCTAACAAATTTAAAATTATGAAATGGATGTAGAATGATGTGAGAGACTGCAGAATATTCCATTTGTATTTTCAGAGTAAATCTGGCTTGAACTACCTGGAAATGCACAAAGACAAACATGCAAGTTGAGTCTAAGAAACTTTAGCATCAATTTGTTACTTAACTAAAAAGAGTAAGTCAAAGGGAAAACACCCTAAACTGAAACAAGAATGGTAAACAGCCTGTATGCCACTGTTCACTTTCCTGTTTAACAGTTAAGTTTCAAATTAACTCCTTGACTGTTTTTTTACAGTGTAATTGTGTGAAAAATGTAAAATTCTCCAAACATTTAGCCACTTACTCCCCCACCAGGATGTTCTATATCAGTCTATATTGTTTACCCCTTTCATATAGCTTTAGATGAAATTTTATAATAAGACTTTTTAATAGACTGAAAGAAAACAAATAGTCGGGCAAAACGTATCTGGTACCAAAGAATGATATGTATAATTATGTAGTAGGCCTGGAAGATTGTTCAACAATTTTGTTTAAGAAAAATAATAGTATGATGTCTATAGTAACAGTATGAGTGTGTTTATGCAAACAAGACTTTCCTTCTGAAATATATTTTTGCAGATGCATGCATAAATATTTCAGAGTAATTTATAGACTTACTATTTAGACTAATAGGTTTTGTGGATAGAATATTGAGAAGACCATATCTTTGCCAAAAGAAACAGCACTGACAATGTTAGAGCTGTAGTAGTACAGAATATATATTCATAATGACAATTTTGTTAAGAAATGATAAGTAGCAGTTTATGTAGAGAGAACTGAAGATACATGAATATAAAGATATGTGTATGGGTCTTATGTTTTCATACCTTGAACAGCTGAGCACTGATCCATTCTATAATGCAGAGATAACTTTTTAAAGTAAAACTCAGTTTTGTAGATTAAACAAACTGAGGTAAGGCTTGTGTTCAAAGGAATTTTACTCTCAGGCATGATATTTATAGGTTTGAAATGTATTAGTATGCTTTTTCCAGGAGAAAATGAACAGAAAAAAAGCACCAAAGTTTATGAATAACAGAATATATTACCTAACTCAGTGTGACCACTGATAACCATTTTGTAAAGCTTATGTTCTCAAAAATGGTGCTAGTTGGATCAATGTAGAAAAGAGATTAAATCTTTTTTTTCCTTTTCCTGTGATTTTCAAAACCTTATATTGTATATATCAGTGAAAAGAACATCATACTTTTATTAAAACCGCAGTATTTGCATTTATATTTATAATGTTAGAAACATAAAATTGAAACCTGCAAGTTGTGAAGGATATAAAGTCATGTTTAAATAGAGAAGCTAAATTACTCCCTCCAAGAGCCAATAAAACTGGAAAGCATTCATTATAAAAGTAATAAAAACTTATGAGTCTCATTTTATTAAAACTACTATCCAGTTTCCTGATGGGGCTGGATTACTTAGAAAATAAACCAGTGACATTTCATGTCTTCCAGTGGGGTTTATGGCTGAGGTGAGGTCTCCAAAAGTTAGATTGGTCGTTTTGATGTGAATCTTAATGGATTAGTTTTTATGCTGTAAGATCACAGCTCCCAATTTAACATGAGCACCTTCTTTTCATAACATCATCCTGCCTTTGTTTATATTGGCACTGAATTATTTCTGTCTCTTGATTAATGAATGAGAAAACATTAGCTTTTGGGCAGTAGTATATTAGCACTTTGTTTCCTAAGTCTCTGGGTCACATGTAATGCAACTCATACCAGATTTCCATGTTGCTTGGTAATCCATGCTAGATACTTTCTTATTTATAATGTGCCAGTTCTTTCGAAAATTACTGTTAGTTCAAGTTTAAAATACATTTATGTCTTAACAGATTTTAATCTTAATAAAAATTGTACTTTCCGATTCTATTTTTTTGATTCTATTTTTATATTTTTTTCTGATTTTTCTGATTCTATATATGTAAGATCAAGTTAAAACAGATGACACTAGTTGCAAATGTGAAAATGTTTTTTATATATCAACTCCACACCAGTATTTTTGTCCATATTTAATGAAGAGTATGATACCATCTATGTGTTTTGTAAGAACAGCAGCAGTGTCTCTAGTCATGAATATGACTGCTTGAACTAACCACTGAATATTTTTAACCCCTTGAGTACCCACATATCTTGACTGTGATATAAAGAAGATACAATGACAGAGAAGGAAAGAAAGAAGAGATGGAGAGGAGTGATTTAGATGTAACAGATAATGGTAGGAAAGGAAGAAGAATTAGGACCAAAAGACAAACTTTTTTGTTTGTTGTGAAAGAGAGAAAAGCCCAGAAAATTCCAAACAAAAGTCCCAAATTGGGTTGGAGCTGAGTATAGGTGTGGGAAATAAACTAAAGCTTTGAACAGAGGAAAAACACATTTGCTATGATGGTGTAACACATTTGTCCAAAATACACATCAGCCAACTCTAGTAAAAGTTATTTTCCATGTCTGTGATGAGAAAACCATGGCTTAAATAGTCAGAAATCTTCCCATTAAGGCATTCAAATAATGTCGCTGAAAACTGCACATTTTAAAATATTTTGGTGTGTACAAGATGACCAAAGAAAAGGGGTTCTTAAGAAAAACTTCAAAATTATTTCGGACCTGCTTGTTCATCCCACTAACTTGAAAAGTAGAAAGGGTCCATTTTTTCCAGTGAGTAGAAGTGCATTACCATTGTCAGTGCGGCAGGACTGTCTTATTGTTTGTTTTTGGTATTTATGACTGTAATGCATTAAATGAACACATTCTTTTAAAGACCCATATGCGGAAATTACTCCTGCAGAGGCAGGAAGAAGTGGATAGGGAAAAATCAAACATGGATTTGCTGCTAGATTAGATATATACATATATTTTTTGCATAGGTATAAGAAGATTGGAAGAGCATTAAGATTTAGCAGACCCACTCTAAGTGCCATATGAAAGGTGAAAAGACATACATACCTCATGTTAGGTAATTTTATTTGTAGTGTGATAGTTCCTTTAAAAATACATTTCTCTGAAAAATGCTGTCTCTGCAAATTTAGTTTCAGTGTTTATATTAATACTCACAGTTGCTTTTATCCCTGTAGCTAAATATTTGAGAAATCCTATAGCAGTGGGAGCAGCAGGTGGTATCCTGAAAAATCCCTCTTTCATTTTTACCTGTGATGAGTCTTTTAAATGAGGAGTGAGAATTTGACCAAGAGGCTGTAAACCTCATCTTGCAGTCCTTCACAAAAACCCTTGGGCTGGTTTTGAAAGGAAGAGTCTGCAGTGGCTTTAGAGACCCTTGATTATTTTTTATATCGTTACTAATGCTTCAGATTCCCTGTCACCAACATTATCCCTGTCACGAGAAGTGCCAGGGTATAAGTATTTTATTGGCTCAGGCAAGTTTGTCACTTCCTTTGGAAAGGGACTTTTGCTGTTCTTTATTCATGTGGCATGTTTTTCCCCCCACTGAATTGTTGAAATAAGAATCACAAAGATGCCAAGACTTCCTACTTTGGCATGTTTCCAGTTACTTTCTTTTTGCTGTTATCTGTTAACAAATACACACTATATGTGCTAATGATACCTTCCATTTGAAAACAAACAAACAAACAAACAAACAAACAAACAGTGTCCTACCCATTATGCATAACTAGGAAAAAAATAATTTTTAATATTGCTCCAAGATCTGCCTATTTGGGTTGTTAGAAAGACGTGCTGTTCATGGAATATTGTATGATGCTCCAGGTGTGATTGAACCTGGTTTCCAAATGATACTGTGCTGTTAATGCAATGAGTTAGCACCTCAATGTGATGAAAGAACAAGTGTATTCCTCAAAGCACTATTGGTCTGGGGTTTGTGCAGACTCTCAGAACTGCCTGTTTAGCCCTCGTGTCGTACACATCCAAGATCACTTTCTAAAACCTAAGTAACAGAAAGTTTAAAAAAATAAAAATTGTAATTTATCTCAAAAGATAGCAATCTCAGATTACAAGCAATTTGCTGATCTTATCTTATTCTGTGTTAATTTTATTGCTGTTTTTTATTATCAGAATAATTCAAAATGATGAAGTTTATATATTTCTAACAAATATTTTTGGAATTCATTTTCTGTGAGAATTTTTATTTCACTGAGATTTCTTTTCATGTTTGAATGAAAACAAATTATGAAATGTTAAAAATATATTTTCAATATTTTCTGATGAATTCTCTTAGCACAGCAGATAGCAATTTGGAAGTTGATCCTGAGAGATTTTAGCTTACACCATCATCTGTTCTATGGATATATACTTATATTTCATACACAAGAAGCCATTTGCTCAGGCAGCTATTGAGCAAGAAAATGTGAGGAAGAATTGCTCTTCTAGGTGGTATTTTAGTTTTTGTTGTTGTTATCCTAAAAATTGTCACAAAGTAGCAAAAATCTGGAACAGGCAGAAAATCCTCACACGTGTAATTTAGCTTTTATGTACTTTTTCATCCCCTTAAATTTGCAGACTACTTTCAAAATGTGCAGAAACATATCTCTGGAATTGTATAAGTTACTGTAGAGACTGCTTACCTGCTACCCGTTATGCCCACATCTACATTTTATTTGCTTTCCTCCCTGTCTCTTTTCAACACTGATTTCCTCTGCTTTTTCTACTGCAGATTGAGATTCACCTTTGTTTTTGTTGCCGTCAGGTGTCACTTTTTATTTTGCTTCTCTCAGCAGTAGAGCTAAGGAAGCCAGGTTTCCTGCTAAGTTACTACATATCCCTACCAGACATTTCTGCTTCCTTCCTATTTTCCCACATTATCTCCCCACTGCAGTACACTTGGTTGCTGCCTCCAGGGTCTCCCACAGCAATAACTCCTGGTCTTCCTCATGTTGCCATTCCTTTGTCACCCCACAGTACCTCCAGTTTCCATCTAATGCACTGTATAATACCCACTGCTGGGTGGTGTATTCTTACTTAGGGTTGTGGAAGAGGTGGAAATATGCCATGGCGAGTGGGGCCACAGGGCAGGCCATATGGAACACAATTGTTAGGCTCATTCTGTAGACTTTTTCATGTGAAGGTCATTAATTTGCATGTCCTCTTTCCCCAGCTGCTGATTTTCATTAAGTCTGCAAAAATTTAACACTGTGAAACTTAATACTTTGATACTTCATGCTCCTTTGTTAAATTTAGTGAAAATTGTCCAGCAAATTCAAATAAAAATTTCAAAGGGGTGGGTCTATGGAGACAGACAATGCAGTCATACCAGAGACAATTCCATTTTTATTTCATGAACAAAAATTCAAAATATGAAGGTACCACTAATGGCTCAGGATTCTTTAAACTGAAAATTGCTGGAAGCTAATTTGAATACACACTTGTCCTATTCTTATGCTTTCCCTAGACATCCATTTTTGGCCATTGTCAGACAGGGATATGGGTTTAGATGGACCATTCTTTTTTTTTGCTAAACTAAATGAGGAGTTTGATAAGTCAGAGTGTTCCCTTTGACATCTGCAACAAATTGGAGAAAAGGCTGGTGGACAGATAGGCAGAATGATGCAATTATGTGGTGACTTATTCTGTTAGCACTGGGCCCAAAATCAGCAGAATTAGAGAACAGTTAAGGAAATACAAGGAAAAGATGGATGGAAGTAGAACAGGTTGAGCAGATTGTACATAAACTAGTACTAAAACCTACAGATAAATACATGATTGGACTCTGAGACTGACCGCAAAACTGGGAGGTTTGATCATCTGATGATAGAGCCTTTAAAACCATTTTGCTGTTTCAGTCTCTTAGAAGCATTTTAATAACAGTAAGAGCATCTGTGCAGCTGCTTCTGACTTTAGAACCCTTTGTGAACATTAAGCACTGTTCAAAAAACACCAGTGTGATAGATAACTTATAATTCTCATTTTAGCACTTTCTATCATAGATTAATGCAAATTATGGAAAAGAACTATTAGATTATTTTGTCCCTCTAACTTGCAAGACAGTTTTTTAATTTTACAGGAGTATATTTTTAGAGATTTTTTTTCATTGTTGTAGTTCTCGGAGTCATTCCACATATTGGCAGATGCATTCATTCTATGTGCTCATTCAACAGTGTATTTTTTCAGTCTCTTTACTTTTTGACATTGCTCTCTCTCTGTTGGGATTCACACGTATGCATGTTCTTAGATATCATTTGTGCCTAAAAATAGTAATACTGCCTGTTCTTAACCCATTTTCCCACATTATGCCCTTGTAGATTCAAATTCACTTTGAAGATTCCTTGAATATCTTACCTCTTCCTCTAGAGCTGGAAAGTTGACTTGCACTCATACTTTTGTTCTAGTTATTTAGTGAACACCAGATTTAGCTCACTCCACTCTCTATATATATTTGTCATTTTTAGAGGCTCTATGCTGTGTATTTTTCAGTGGTATGGGTAGACTACTGTTGCCCCTCTATTTAACTTTTTGGTGTCATTCTTATTGGTTCTTCTCCATCTGAGTGATATCTTGTCCAGAAAGCATAATCATAATCTTAATCATAATCATGACTTTTGTATAATATCTCATTTGATTATAATAGAAATTTGGCTGAATATATATCTTCTTTTCTTCTCATCCATTAATTTAAACTTGGACATAATTCTTACTGATGTTAGGGCAAATTCCACAGAAACAGAAACTCTAGTACTGAAATTCATTCTCCCCAATAAGAGGAGCTGGCAAAACTGTAAGGTGTTATATAAATAAAAAAAGCATTCTTTTCATTTACCCATGTAAGTTTTGTCCATAAATTGTATAGATCTATATATTCTGTATATAGATATAGATACAGTTTTATAAATTCTTTCTATATATTTTATAAATCTCTGTAAAAAGATCTCTCTATAAATTATATAAATCTCTAAGTTATAAATCTACAAAATGTATAATATAATAATATTGAAATGTTAATGAAATAAGATTTAACAGCAGAATTTTAGCAAGGTCTCGTGGTTCCCTGAGAAGGCCAGAGCTTTGAGGTGAATCTGCCTTGACCTTCTCTTTACAGCAAGCTCCTGAAAAAGACAAAAAGGTTTTTAAACTCAGTAAACCACTTTATGCTGGATAATTATTTTTTTTTAGACAGAGAAAACTCATGTGACTAGTTCAGGCAAAGCAGAATGAAAAGGGTTCCTATACTACTCCTCCCCTGCACAGTGAGCCCTTGCAGGCAGGTCCTTTGTTCATCCCATGGTTGGTTTCAGCCACTACGTGTATTTCTGGGGTGAAGGAAACTCTGAATCATCCCCTGTGCTCCCTGTGAATTTTCTGTCTGTCACTTCTGGTTGCATGTCCTCTGCTCCCGTCAGCACTCCCTCTGCTGCTATCCCTGGCTGCCTTTGGGACCTTCTTCCCCACAGCTCCATTGCTTGCTATGGAGGTGCACTCTCCTCCTGGCTTCAGAGTGTTTTACCTGACTCACTCTGCTTAAAGAAACAAAATAGGCAATTAAGAACACACAAGAAAGCAGATCATCCATCACAAAAGAGATAACTGAGGGGAATAATAATGTCTGATCTATAAACTTTACGTTATATACTTATTAATGGAGGCTGATCAAGCAAATGTTGCTGTTGATGGTCTTTTTAAGCTTGAAGTCTGGAGAAACTCATCCCAACATGATTCCTTGGAACATAAGAAATATAGTTTCAGGATCAGCAATGAACATATAATTTAGCATAACATTGATGATTCTAGTGTTATTCTTTTTTTGACAAAATAGAAATAAATGAGTTCAAATAAATTCAGTGAGTAATTACAGAAAAAAATTAGCAGCACAGACCTCACTGAAAGCTGGTATTTAGAAATGTCCACTAAATAAAATCTAATGATTCACGTGTATGACTTGGCATGTTGAGGTTAATCTGCCATTGCAGTTTATATCTGTGTAAAATTTGGATTGAGAAATGCAACCTTTGATGTCTGGGTATAGATGTTGTTAGGACAGTTAGAAAGCACCAGTGTTTTGGGTGTCACACTACCTGGAATATTTACTGAATCTGTTACCAGTGGGGAAGGATGCTGCTAGCAGAACGCCCTGTTTATTTGTGCCGTCTCACTAACAATCAACAAAAAAACAACACGAAAAGTATCCCACATGTGGCATTTTATGAAGTTCACATGTTTATTTTTCTCAGTCTTTCTTACTTTTGTTTTTCCCTGGGGTAAGTGGATTTTAAGAAATAAGAACTTTTCTTGACAGATTGAAGACTTAAACAGTACTTAAAAACAAAACAAGCACCAATAAATCCCCCTGAATGATAATATATGGAGGAAAATTATGTGTGTCTTCTCCTGGTGAATCTGGCTTCCAACATGTAGGATTTCAGTGACTGTCTGAGCCACAGGTTGCATTTGTGTTATTTTGTTTAATACCCATTGACCTAATTTAATACCCAACCTCCATTAATTCTGGTGACCCTTTTTGTTCCTCTTTAGACTTTTGGTCTTTAAAACATCCTGTGGCAGTAAGTTTCTTATTGTAAGAACAATTGCATAACTGATACTGACAGTAATTCAAAGTTGCTTCGAAATGGGAATTTGTGGTAGATATATCTGTAATTTTAAATATGTTGAGGCATTTTCCATTGACTTTACTGTCCTTTGAATCAGGCCATTTTGAACTTTTCTTATTGATTTAGTCAAATATCTATGCAACAGAGTAGAAAAGCAATAAGAAAAACGAAGAAAATGACTATGCACTTTTTAGCATTAGTGCAGTTTTGCTTGTCATTAATGTTGAGCTAATTTCCTGTCTGGCAGGCACTGGCAGTATTTCACTTTTTCATTAAAAATAGAGAGAGAAAAAGAGAGAGCGAGGGAGATGGTGTAGTAGATGATGTAGATTACAATAGTAATTGACACAGTGCTTTAACATGCCACCAGGATAGTGTAAAAAGCCTTTTGCCTTTGAAAACTGCAGTTCAGCTGTTTGGGAACCTGAACAGTGATGGAATTTACTGTTTTGTAAGTTTTTTGATTGAATCCTGATGAAAGGAAGAGATATTTGAGTTATGTGAGTCACTAACTGAAAGTAGCAAATATGAGTATGTGACTCCTTACTGGTGATATTCCAGTCCAAAATTAGAAGCAAAGTAAATTTTTAGTCCTGGATGAAAATGGCTGCTGTCATGGTGCCCCACGTTCTAGTAAGTCACATTTATAGATCATTTATCTCAAATACATTATCATTCTCACTTTTGTCCGCCATCATATTTTGTTCCTATGAAGAGCTACTAATGAGATGCATTTATTTTTTTCAGTTACGCATTTGTATAATTAGTACTTCTGAAGTCATACTTCATTTAAAACATTTAAGGATGAAAAGCTCATGTACCGGCACAGTGATATAACAATTTTCACCTCTCTGAAAGTGAAATGCAGGAAGTGCATTTCATGGGGTAGTTAAGTCTGTTAGCAACCAAGCCTGCTTAACTGCTTGGCTGCCATCTTCCCTCTCTCTCTTTATTTCTTCCTGCCCTCTTTCTTTCAAGTGCTCCAGCTCTCATCAGAGGCTCGCGGAGCTGTTGCAGCACCCTGAGGCAACAGAAAGCTAACCTGAACACCCCCCAAAATTCTTTTTTTCCAACTTCCCATGCTGAAACTACTCAGTGAAGGGCTGGATGAGCATCAGAGCCAGCAAAAGGATAGGGAAGGGTGGGACTTCAAATGTAGCAAAGCTGGCTGTGGGTGGTATTTTTGGTAGGCAAGCTTAGAACTTAAGCCGAAATTTCATGCTTGGACTCACCCAGCAGAAAGTAATATTCAAAAGTATTTTTATGTGGCAATGGCTAGCACCAAAAAAGACTGCTTTGTTATCAGTTATTGGTAATGAATAAAACATACATATATGCATAAAACCCACAGGTTAATTTACATTAAAAGAAACAGAAACCTAGCTGAGAGAGGGCAATGTAAAGCAAGCTTTTATCACAAGTCAGTGACCATTTTGTGGTCACTTGTATAGAGAAATGCATCCCTGTTCTAAGTATGTGTTCAAATTATGTTGAAATTTGTTAGAATGGAAATGGAGAAATCATTCTGAACACAAACCAGAGTATCAGGCATGTTATTGTTTCATCTTTCTGTCATTAAATATAGGAAGTAATATCCTAAGTTGTGCATTTGTGGTAGAACAGACTACTACTACTTTCACTTCAAAATTTGTCAAGTATTAGGGACTGATGGACCTCACACATTCCTTTGCTTTTTGGGGTTCAGAGTTCAAAAATGGAATGTAAATGATGAACACCCTAACAAAAAGCCCGAGGTCCTTTACAAGTTGGTGGACTTGTCTTTGACGGAAGTCCAGTGCCTGATTTGGAAACATGTTAAAGTAAGGTACTGATTAGTGAGAATTGCCTCCTCCTAGCAAATGTTAGCCAGAAGTTTTATAGCATCCATGTAGATAATAAAGAGAAAATCTGATTTTGTTTTTTCATTAAAATAAAGATCATAAAAGATAAACCACAACTTGGAGACAAATACTATATATCTCTATGAGTTTTCCTTATGTCAGTTTACTGTCACAGAGTTTTGTCAGATACCTATTCTGTTCAAAGTACCTAAGTATCTTGGATCCGGACAGTTTTAAGTAATTAATATTTTCTATAAGTATGCTTTCTTCGATCAGGAAAAGCAATGTGTTTAGGAACAGGATTGTACAGTCTTCAAAATTCTACATGTTCTCCAAGTGCTTCTGGACTCTGCTTGCATAATTGAAGCATTTATATACTGGCCTAATTTATCTGTTGTCAACCCCTTTTTGGCTAATGGTTGCATATCAGTAAATGAGGATGGTATTAGTATGATGCTTACTATTTTGCTTTCAGTTACTAAATTCAAGAAGTACAGATTTGAAAAGGTGAGTTATAGGTGATTGCTTTTATGTATTAATGGTGCCTATGGTCGGTCTCATTAACGCTCGCAGCATGGAAAATTCCTGCAGCTACCCTACGGAGCTCTGCAAAACATGACTGCTGAGCAGGCTTTATTGTTTGTACTCATTTTTCTAATTTATTTTCTTTTTGCAGCCTCCAAATGACAAGTAGGGTACCATATGGGAAAAAAAAGAACTGGACAAAAGCTGCAAGAATACTTATTTGATTAATTTATTTATCACACATTTTTCATTTTATGAGTGGGGGTTTCATTTTAATTGTGTTCTTCTAAATGTTCAATTTCCAAGATCATATTTGGTACATTATTAGAGCAGAAATCAGTGATAAAATTATTATAGTATTTACACTTGGAAAACTATTTATGTATATATATAGTTGTACTATATACACATATAGTACATATATGTATACACAGATATACACACACATACACACATACACACATATACATATATATTCACACATATATAAATACATATAGCACAGTTATTTTTCAGTTATAGCATGAATTATGTTCTTATGAAGATATTCATACAAATCAAATGCTACTACTCCTTGATGATATTTGAGGGTAATTTTGTAAGTCTAAAGTATTTTAAGTTAATTAAAGTTGATTCCTTTTTAGAACAACAAGTAAAATATTTTTTACCCTGATAAATAGGAGTTTGTTCCTTCTCCTACCAGTAAGAAGCAAAAGATACACTGTGATTCAGTGGTTCAATATGTGTACAGAGGCAAGGATACCATATTCTTCATTATGTACCATAATGCTTTGGATTGCTAACTACAGCATAATGTCTGGCCCCTTCTATCTTGCAAGTGCACTACTTGATGTTTAGCTGGAAGCGCAGAATGACCTGCTTGTGCTAGAACTGATGCCATAGTATACAGCAATATTTTGATGCACATATTATCATGAAGGCCTCCATCTCCTGTGAGCTATACCAATGGTTTCTGAATCTGTTCATGAACTAAGAAGCCCTAGTTGGCAGCTGAGCAAGTCATGCCAGTTTGCCAGCTGAAATTTTTAACATTGGCTATTGAAAACCTTGTACAGCAGTACACTGATTTCAGAGAGAATCTTATTTTTTAAAAAGGTTTACTTAGAATGCATTTTGGACTCATTTTATGTGGCTTTTAAAAAGGGGAATTAATTCCTCAATTTTATATAAGTGATAGTTTGGAAGGCAGAAGTTGCCATCTGTCATTGATAGCATTAAGATGTATGTGAGGTGCCTTTTGATTCCAGGTATAACCTTTGCCCACACTCTTGATGTTTTGTCTTGTATATTTTAATGGAGAGAGCATATCAGATAAAGATCTGCCAAAACTTTTTGTAGCTTGCGATTATGAGTTCATGGACTTGCCAGCCTCTGGGAAACCAGAACATCTATCTGCATTCTTCAAGAAAAGTACAAAAACAAAGCTTCTCTTAGCCCCCCCTCACAGAAAGGTTCAGACAGGTTTCCTAAGTCCTCTGTTAGTCTTTGTTCTTACTAATTTACAGCTAGCTACAATCTGGTAGACTGTTACGTTTGTCACAAGGCCTTTTTTTGGCATACAGAGATTAAAAGATCGGGTTCCAAGGTCTCTAACGCAGAAGAGATTGAGAAAGATGTGACAATCACAAATGATCCCTATCATTTATTTTCCAGTAGTATTTCGAATATTCAGTGTTTTAGGACACAGACATTTCTGTGCTTGTCATCTAGAGGAGACTTTTTTAAAGTCAAGATTTTTGTGGTTAGAGAAAAAATGGAAAGCAATCCTCAAGAAAACTTCTATCCCCTCCAAAAATATATATGATATATTTCTTTTTCTTTTGTGATGTTTCTTCCTTCCTGTCTATACTGGAATCCATAAGGCAATGACTGTAGTTTATCCCTTTATATACCACAGTTTTTGATATTAAACTAGGAAGTTAATAAAGATTAAGGAAATTTGTATGGATGGGGTGGGGTGCTGCCACCTAAAAAAAATTTGTTTAATATATTCTTAATTGATTCTGTCACCATTTTTCCTTTTTTGGTCTGAGGTGATTTAAGGTCCCTGTTGCTTTGATACTTGTGGAATTGTCACTTCTTTTTTAATCTGGTCTACTGAATATATGTCTAATATCTATATTAAATGCTGAGAATAGCACACATCAAAATGCTTTATTTTTCTCAGTTCAAAGAAATGTTTACTGGTGTGAATTTAATAGAGATTTTATAGGTTCATAATTATATACCCAAAGTATTGCTGAATAAGATATTATCCAAGTGTAGATAATGTGTATTTTGAAAATGCAACAGTCTTCCTGGCTTCATTAGTTTAGGTGTGTCACATCTTAGCACTACTCAGCAGTGTTGAAAAAATCGAATTTTGCCCACATGAGAGCAAGGATAAAATGCTTTATTTTGCCTTTGTTTTGTGAATAGTAGAATTTGGCTGAAGCAGAACAGCTGCTGTTCTCCATCCTCCCTGCCCTGCCCCTGGGCACGAAGGCCAGCTCTGCTTCGGGAACTTCCCAGCCCCAGCAACGGGCCGGCTGTGCTTGCCCGTATCCCAGCCTCTGCAAACGCTGGCTCTTTGCAAAGGGACGCTCTGTCCCTTTGAGCCAACGAGGGGACACGTTAGAGGGGGAGACGAGAGGCCCTTTGTTCCCGGTCCGTGACCGGCCCAGCCTCTCTCTCCGTTGGCCGGGGAAGGCCCACACGGGAACAACTGCACGAGCATGTGGCCATTCACAGCTGGCTGGCTTCATTTTCGTCAGTGCCGTGGCCTCCTTGGGGAAGGCGATGCGTTGCATCTGCCTTCCTCCTGCCATTTTTTGTTGTCTTTACCAACCTGACAGGCTAAGTAATGGCCTTCTTTGATGATTGCTAAATATAAGTCTGGTCAGACATATGTGAAAATGCAGCAGTTTAAGCATCCAAAACATCCGATTCAAGTATTGAGTGGATGCTTTAGAAATAAATTTCATGGAGTGTATAGCTAGATTGCTAATAAGAAGATACACACTGTAAATGGGTATGTGCATGTGTGTTGGAGCATAATTTTCTATCATTTTGTACTGCTAATATAGGGAGCCAAAACTATAAGTGACTAACAAATTGCAGTTTGGTGTTCAACTGCTACTGAGTCATTCAGATACTTATGTCAGCATGAAACCTTAATATCAATGTTCAGGTTTTTTTCCTTACCTTTTTCCTCCTCTGTTCCCAAATTTGTCAAGGGTTGTTTTTTTTTCTTTTTTCCCCTGACTCTTGTATTCTTTTTTCCTGGATTTCCCTAGTGTGAGGTTGAAAGTGTATTTAAGTCCTAACAGATGGAAGAGGCCATTACTTTGGAGGTAGAGAGAGGAGAATAATAACCTTTCTTCAGCTCTACTCTTTAAAAGGCCATTCATCCTTGTTGGCATGTTTTTTTAAAAACATCATTCTCTGAAATAATTTGCCTAGCTCCATATAAAGAAAAATTAAAAGTATATCATGACATCAACACATCTGAAATGGTCTTAGGTTTGCAAACAGTTATATTGTATTTCTTGAAACCCTTGTATTTACAAGGGGAGACTTGCTAGGGTGTAGAAGGAGGGAGAGCTTGTCCCATGTTGTTTCCACTGTAGCTTACATCTGCTTCATGTCACAAGGTGGGGAGAGACTTCATAGCCTTCTCTCCCTTCCCACAACACTGCCACTATACGTAGACCTTAAAGTGACGTACTTTCTTCAGCAATTTTTAGGTAGCAAGTCTGGATCATAATTCAAATGGCAGATAAACCAGCTGGATATTCTACAGATGCTGATTTTCCTTCAGAAAAAATCAATAATGTAAGGTGATGATAAGAAATCATCAATTGTCCTTAAAAAAAATTATTTTCTCTAGGTTTTTTTTGCTTTGGATTATTGAACTGCATTTTGTCTTTAGCAGCACTCCAACATATAGAGATTAAATATCTATACAGCATAAATGTTTATGCAGATGATCATTTGGTTTTATATTTGTTGTAGTCTATGTAGGCAATAATACCAACGATAAATCTTCCCCTTATTTCAAAATCTGATTGTACCTTTGATTGAGATTGAGAGAATAATGCATGCTCCAACCATTTGAAAATCACAAGAATGCTTCTGGAAAACCATGAAATTAGCTTGAAAACCGTGTGATAAAATCCCCCAAACTTGGGCTTTTTATTTGCTTTCTGATGTTTATTCTTCAAAATACACTGAAGGATGCCTTCCATTTTTTTAAAGTTTTTTTTTTTTGTAATGAGGAGGGATGGAATTTACTTTTTTTAATTAAAGCTGAGATTCTTTTAGAAATAATTTGTCTTCTCAAGTTTAGATTAATGAATATGTTGTCTTTTCTGATGAAATCATTTAAACTACCAGTGCTGTAAATGGAAAGGGATATTAGCTCTGTATGGGCAATTGCCTGAGTGTTGTATTAGCTATTCTGCAAAGCATCTGTATATTCTATATTTTCTTTATCCAACCTACCAAACATCAGGAAATACTGGAAAGCTGAAAGAATCAGCTGCCTGAATTTGTGTTCATGTTAATATTCCGCTGGTGGCTAACACCTCAGTCTTGAAGCAAGATTCCCTTTTGCTGAGTAGTGAATAAAAAGTTTCTTTCTAAAAAGTCCATACTCTTAAGTATAAATAAAGGAAGACATACATACGGTAGCTCAAGATAACAGACACCTTACAATGCTTAGGTGAACTTTCTGTATTCTACAACTGTGAAACATGTATTGAAATTTTTTCCACTCTTGAGCGAAAAAATCCTCTCTCCAACTCTGAAATAACTCCAATATGTCTCCAATAACTGTGTTAATATTTTTCTTTGAGCTTTTTTCCAGGAAAGTCCTAGAAAACCAAAGTTCCTCATGAGGATGATGTCAATGAACTTTATGAACAGATGGTCTTTTCAGTTATTTAAAGTATTTGTCTGTAGTCAGATCGAGTAATGAGTTTTCTAGTGGAGTACAGTATAGAAAGATGTGAAAATAGTTTGCATCATTTATGTATATATCATGTATACAATCATTTACATGAGTTAGTATAACCCCCCCAAATCTGCTCATTCTCTCAGTCACAGGAAGGGAATACTGAATGACAATAGGAGACAGATACCATGAGAAAATTCATTCAGGATGTCCCCCATTCCCTTTTTTATTTTAGTTTTCTAATATCCTTTAAAAGACTGCAAGCAGAGGTAACCTGATAAAAAGATGCTACCCTTAACCGTTACTCTGATTGTAGTCTTTTCTCTCTCTCTCTATTAAAGTGACTTAATATTGTAGTTTTAATATGTTTTCATAAGACTACCTACAGTGGGTCAGAATTATTATAAGATTAGGAAATATACTCTTAGACTGTTTTGCTTGACGGCCAAATGTTAAGAAGCTATTTCCAACTATATAAAATGTTCTCTTTGATTTTTATATATAGCACGTGCTGCAGATTTTGTCTTTAGTGGTGACCTCTAGGGTCTCATTTCTGTCAATGGGTGTATTGCAATACTTAATACAGTACAATTACAATATTTTTGTTGTTCTTCACTTTTAAGATGAAACTTTAAAACATCAGAGAGAAATCATTTTAAAGGCCAAAGATGCATTTCATTATGCTAGCTGTTAATTTTATTAATTTTCCAAATTCATTTCAGATTGGCAAAAGAAAATAGAATATTGGCTTTTTTTTTTTCCTTGCTAGGAAGCTTTAATTTCACGGTATTTTTTCTGTGTCATGTATTAGTTGAACACTCCAATAATTGGGTTGCAAACACTGGGAGAATGCTTGTTTGTTTTGAAATGTTGATTTCCTTGGAATGTATCAAAAATGTAGCAACACTGGATCCTTACTGACAGAGTATCTGGAATGAATTATCAAAACCAGTTTTAGGTTTGTCAGATGTTCATGGCTATGTGGATTAATTTTCTGGTACCTTAAGTCAGGCAGATTTAACTAGGATACTAGACAGTATCCTATTTTTGTTTTTCTATAGCTAGATTTAGGTCAGAATCAACTTTGTTGTCTCTGATGCAGAAATACTCAGTATGCTTGATAATTTTTTTGAAAAACTTGAACTTTGTAATCTGAATTCATATCTATCTTCCTATGAAGTTTCTGACTCCCAAATTAGAAAATCAGTTTGGTTCCTATTCGGTGTTACCACAAAAAAATCTAAGTGAGTGAACAGAATAAGACTATTTGATTGATAGCAATTTTCCCTTGTGCATGCCTGTGTAGAAATAATTTTTTGAAGTCTTGCTTGAAAATTGATTTCTGGTGAAGTCGTAATACTCATTTTATATATCAGGCAAAATAAACTTTCTTACTGTGCTGCCAATATCTACTACCAAAAGGTTAAACAGTTCATTTTGTATAGTCTAAGCTTTGTGTATTATCAGCTTTTTAAGTACAAATGTAAACCTGTGTGATGTGGATTGGCTGGATTTGGAGGCTAAAAGGCCCATTTGGGCTGGCAAGAGTGAGGCTGGAGAGCATGAAGAATTGGACAGGTTGGAGAAGAGAGACCAATTTTGAATTATTTTGGCAGAGTAAATGAAATGCTTCTGGTGTTTTTCCTAATGGCTGGGAAAGGCAGCAGGACTAAGAGGGAATGCTAGCCAAGGGGAAATTGATCTGGCTGTAGAGCTTGGGGCTACCTAAACACGGAACTCGGCATTCTTCTCGTATTCATTTTTCAGAGTGGGATGCTACCCCACTGAAATCAATGGAAATCTTGACCTAGTAGAGAGGATTTTTTTTGTAGATACTGTATAGAATGTAATGATCTGCTGTAGAAGATTATGATTTAACCTGAGTGTATCTTTGACATTTTACTGTTTCTTTCCGGTTCCTTAGTTTCCACCTCTGTGTCTCTGACTTTCTCAACCACAGAAGAATTAAATATACTGCTTGAATAATATAAGTGCAGAGAGGATCCTGAATAAAATTACATGCCTGTTACCCTTGTTCTCATCAATGGTGAGAAAAATCTCATCTTCTCTAAAATTCATGCCTCATACATAGCTAACCCTGAATTTAGCATCATCCATGTAGTGTGTTTCCACCTGGATGAATTATTACTTAGTGGACAGTTTCCCAGAATTAGGTTTGACTAGGTAGAACAAATGAGTAGAAGAAAGGTGTTTGGTCTGAATCCAGAAATGAAGGTGTATAATTTAAACTCTTGATTCATTTCGAAACATTCTTAAATATTTTTCAGCAGTTATGCATTACTTTTTTGAAAGTGCATTGTCATTCTTTAAAGGAACTGTATAAATTCTTGGTTTTAGTAACAACCAACTACTACATAACTGTTAAACTTTCAGCCCATGATTAGTGTTTTTTTTCAATTTTTTAACCTCTGGTAAGTAATGGAAGGCAAAGAACTATGACTGAAGTAATTCCAGCCAATTGTATTTAGTAGAGCTTGTCAAATAAATTCATTCTTGGAACATTTCTGATTTGCAACCATATCCACTAATGCCTGGCAGCTGTTCCAGTATCTATAAACACAAAAAAAAGTCGTCATAAATATCAAAGACTTCTGTTTATTCAACCAACTATATACATGTTAAAATATGAATTAACAAATGAAGTATCTAAAGTTTAGATAAGAGTAGTAAATGCCTAAGATGACTTTAGATTATTTTTCTGCTGGGAATAAAAAAAAATAAATAAATCACAACCCTCCGAGACTGCCCAAATCTGTGAAGCCTAATGTTCATGTACACCAAACACATCTGGGCTACTCTGACAGGTAAAAGGGTTTTTAATGGGATATAAATTACACTTACAAGATTACAGACTGAAGTCTTTCTTTCAGTAATGCAGGAATGGAAACATGCAATATCTTAGGGTGCTCAGATCTTGAGCATAAAAACCAAGGAAAGGCTGCCAGAATATGATGACTGTATGGCCTCCCTGCCACAGCTCTGCCCCCTTCTGCTTTCCTTTGCTAATAAGAGTGGGTGCTTTTGGATATCGTTAATTTAAGTTAAAAGTTTTGTAGGCTTTTATCTACACTTTCTCTTCTACTTTCTCTATCTGCACTTAAAGTCTGCATGGTAAGAATTTTTAGTTTTAGAAGTACAAGTCCAAGCCAGCAAAGCTCACAGTGATGGTGGCAAATCTTGTAAAATATCTTAGTGTTTTCAGGCCAAGAAATTCTTTAGATAGTATAATGCTACTATTTATGCCCTCCCCCTTTTTTTGCATTTACAGGAAATATAAATTATCCATCAAAATGTCAGCTGTGAGAGGAAATGGCTACATTTTAAAATAAAAGAGCAGAAGAAAAAAATGACATCCTATTGTCAGATATCACATCTGTGCCCATAATATATAATAAATATATTGTAAGTATGTATTATAATATGTAATACACTATGAACATGACTGTCATGTTCATTATGATATTCAGTGGCCTTCTGATCAGCAAATTTAGTTACAAATATTCTGAAAAGTGAGCTTGAAACCCTACCATTATCTTTCCAGTCTGTGGCAGGCATTTTTTTACCTGCAGGCTGCTTGCTCACGTGAAAGCAAACACATTTTACATTTAAAAGCACCTCAGTTTTTGCTTGGATAAAGTTTCCCTTGCAGCTGGCAAAGTCAGGATGACCTTAAGGCTTTACAAATAAATATGTTTGCTATGTTTTCATTATACTAAATACACAAATTCATAAGCATGAGAATTGCCTCTTAAAAAATAAAACACCAAATATTCCAAAAAAAACCCCAACCAGCCACAGATTAAAAATAACTTCATTATTGAAATTATAATTTCAATTTATTAATTGCTAATTTATTAATTTAATTATAGTTATAATTATTATAATTATAATTATAATTTCATGTAGCAGTCAAAATTCTTTTTTATCTCATTTTTCAGGAAATACAGCTTACAAAACATGGTTGCAAGTCTCCAACTTTTAGCTGAGCTTAATTTCTATTGTTTTCAGAGCTACATCTATAAATAAAAGTATTGAGAGAAATCCTTATCTACTCATATTCCTTTAAGTAAAACATGTATCCCAGATTTGTGAGATGTAGATTTTAATTTGGCCTGTTATGAAGGGAAGCAAGATACAGTTTTGCTTTGTAATTATCAGTGAATAGTGTGTAGTTTAAAGATAATACTTTACTTAAACAAATTTTTTCCCCAGTCAAAGCCCTTTATTTCAGAAGAAAAGAGTGCGGTTTGATTCCTCCTTTCTTCAAACCAGATTTTCATAGTAGTGACATGTTTCTTAAAGAGCTGTTAGATCCACCTGCAGCTCAAACTTGCCCTTTAATACCTACCCTATACCAACCATGCATCTTTTCTCAAATTAGATGCTGTGCATATGTACTCATGTGTTTAAATGCATGTCTAATAGTTTTCCTCAAACTGTAAAGTGATGTTCACTGCTTTTTTGGTGGGCAGACACAGTAAGCAAATTTGTGTTTATTCTTTGTTTGATTGTGAATGATGGAGGAAGTATTTAGAAATTTGTTCAAAAAAAAAGCAATTAAGAAAGACAGTATTATATTTTTTAGAACATGAAGCAAAATGTTAATGTAGTTATTAGCTTTTGAGAAAAGTGTGGGTAGTGTAGGATGGTTTCTTTGGTTTTCCTTAATATTGCTTAGTAGCATCTTTATGCGATTTTTTTAAAGAATGGGGCTATCGATGTTATGCTATGTTTGAACATTTTTGAGTGAATTATTATTTTTGTTTTAATGCATCTTAAGTTTTTTCATTTATTAACTAAAATTAGTTTGGAAATACTAGGTTGTGGCTTGATTTAAAGTCTATAATCATTCTGAACCTTCAGAAGGGCCACTTTCTTTAGAAATATGAGGTACATCGTAAAGTCATTACTCATGATATTGATTAGGTGAGTGTGTTTAACCATTTGCTGTTAGACAGCTCTTTTTCCTCTAAATTCTATTGATTTAGGCAGCACAAACTAGACAGTAGCAGTGTACTCCATTGACTGTCATAGCATTCAAAGGTTCTCCTCTATTATGCTTCATTAAAGTGCATTTTGCTTCTTACTTATCCCCTTTGGTTATTTCTTTCTCCAAGTCCAAATTGTGTTCCTTCCTTTCCTTTACAAATTGTGTTCCAAAATGAGATTGTGTGTCTGTGAGCCAACTCAAATTCTTTAGCTTCATATAGCTCATCAAAAATAATTTGGAAATATACCAATATCTTCAAAAACATATTACAACTAATGACCTGAGTACATTATGCAGTTTCTGTGCTAACACGACTTTGCTATCTCAGGAACTGAGCTCACCCATTTAGAACTAGTTTAGGCATCTCTGTGATGCACTGACTGCAGAAAATTGCTTGCAAAATATTCATGATATGGGTTTTGTCTATGCATATTAAGTGTGCTCTGAAAAATGCAGACTGCACCTATACAGAAAGGATTATTTAATTCCTTAGTTATTAGTATGGTTTTCAATGAAGACATACCTCACAGCATTCTTAGACTATTCAATTTCTGACAAAATGGACTGCCTTATTACAACTATTACTTAGTTACAACTAGAATTCATCTCTGTTCATGAAGTTTATGAATTTCTATGTTTTTCTGATGCTGCAACAGTGGAGCCAGTGAAACAGGAAGGTATCTCTGTGAATTCCCCAAAGCTGGCAGGAGAACTCAGCCAAACAGAGTACTTAATATTAATTCAGTCAGTTTAAAAACATGAATTAGCAAATAGTTGTTGGCCACGTTTATATGGCCTGTATATAAGAATGAGAAAATAAGGACCGGTTCCGTTCAAGAGAGCCACCTGAGTTTAGCTGTCTATAAGTGAACTTTCTAAGCTTCCCTTATGATTAGCGGAGATCTAGCAGGCATCTGGGGCCGGGCCGGGGCCGGGATCGGGCCTGGGCCTGGGCCTGGAGCCGGCGCCGCGGCAGTGTTGCGGAGCAGCGACTGACGGCCCCAGGCTGAGCCGGGACAGGGGGGCCCCGGGTTTGCAGTAGAGCCAGCAAGGCCTCGCAGTGCCCTCGGGGGCAGACATCTGCCTACCAAAAAAACCAGCGCACTGCTAGCGGTTTGACGGTTATGTTTGTAAGCGCAAATTAAGAGACAGCTTCACAGTGTATAAATCAAGTTTTTTAACAGAAATACCATGTCATGCTGTCATGCTATGAAGGTTCGATAGCAATGACTGAGACAGTAATATAATAATAATAAAAAAGATGTTTATTTCCTCACACAAGTTCTTGGATTAGTAACATCCATTAAAATAATGCGATTACTAATTTAGGAAGGATAACACAAAACCATCAGTTACTAATTTAGAAAGGATAACCCGAAACCGTCGATTACTGCGTTATTAATTGGAAGGACTGCTTATCCCTACTTGAAAGCTTTCTTGTTCACTCTCCTAGTGAGAGGACTCTCAACCTCGAGGAGTTACCTTCACCCAGCGTCCCAGGAAAAGGGGAGGGGGGGGGGATACTCACGGTCCAGCCGGAGAGGATGATCAGGTCACGTTCCCGTCCCTGCTCAAACTCTCCTGGCTCCCAAGTCTCTTTTTATACGGCTGGGGCTCTGGGCAAACACTGCTTTTGCTGACTTTTGCGAGTTTCACAATCACAGGACTGTCTGTTTGTCTGCTTGGGGGGACCCTGCTAGCGAGGCAAGACCACAACACCTCCGTATTGTTTCTTCCCTCCCCGGGGGTCCGTGCAGATTCCAGGTGGCAGACTTCACCTCTCCAGTCTTGTTAATGCTGCCATTCCGCAGCCTTGCGCATATCAGTCCTTGCGCATATCGGTTGGCAGACTTCTTTAGTCCTGTTAAGTCCTCTGTTCAGCAGCTTTGTGCACGTCAGCTCTTGTGCTATCAGTTCTTCTGCATATCAACTGACAAACTTCAGTCCTGTTAACTCTTCACTCGCCCGTCATACCATTACGCTGGCAAATGTCTGGTGCCAGGCTTTGTCATTCAGTTTAACAATCTGCTAATAACTCTGAGGTTTACATCAACATATGGTTTACTAGTGTCTGACACCTAATCTTTGTCTTTTGAGTGCAAATTGTAATGCCAAGCTTATAAGAGCAATTGAAAAACAGGATGTTAATATAAGCAGGCTTTTTTTAAGCATGCAAGGTTTCATAAAAGGTGGTTCTCCAATGAGCCCTTCTGACATCTTTGTTTATGTACATAGATTAGATGGATTTAAGCATTTACTTGAACGGAATCTAATCTTTTCCTTCAGTGATAATTTATGAGTTGCTTTATCTAATCTTTTTTTTAAAAAAAGCCCAGATAACACAAGCAAGTTGTTGCTGGTAGAAGTAGAAATAAATCCCAAACATATATGCATCAGAGAGCTTAAGTAATGCTGATCACTTTGTCTGAGGATATTTTTCCTCAGGAATTGACTGGGTAAGTAGGCAAATTCAAAACCTTTTTTCAGGGGGATAGGCCTATTATAAAAATGCATTTCCCTGCTTGAAATGTTCTTGCACTTCTGGAGAAGTAGATACGTAGGATATTGTGTTAAGATTTAAAATCACACTAGGCCCAAAGAATTAGGGGGTGCAGCGGGTTATCTAGGACTTAACTGGGAAAAATGTGACCACTATTTTTCCCGCCTTTGATAGTGATGAGAAATCCCTGGCACTACTGTCCTTGTTTAAATCTCTGTACCTTTGACAATAGTGATCTTCTAGCTTACTCATTTCAATTTCTTGTATCCAAAACCATTTTTCTTTTTCTCATATCTGAAAACCTAGAGGTTGGAGACTACTGATGCTGTTCAGTTATGGTAAAAAGTTAAAATGTTACTAAAAATGAGCAATGTGGGACATAGAAGCTGGGAGAAATTGTTGGTATCATGAGTGTTTTGCTTTCTGAATGGCTTTTCTTTTGTGATGATACAGTTCCAATAACAAATATATTTTAATGCAGATTTTCTCCACTAAATGTATAAACTTCACAGAGGAAAAGGAGAAAAACGTAACCTATACATGTTCAAGTACTACCTTTGCCTCTTGGATTTGCCTTGGTTTTTCTACTTCATAAACTGCTTTCTTTTACTGTCCCTTTTCTGATCTGTAAGAACCATGGATTCTGAAGTCTTCTTGTTTCTGGGTCCGTATTTTATTTATTCTAGAGCTTATTAATTGGAGTAGTGATTCTTCCACATGGTAACGCAGAGTGGTCACATCAGCACGATTCAGTAGTTTGCTGTTGTCAGTGTTCTGGGTTTGAATTAATACAAAGATTGTCCTCAAGAGTTTGTAAGCTCAATTTCAAGGTAATGATGGATTACAACAAAGAAACACTAAGTAATGAACTAAGTTCAATCTAAGTAATGGCACATTCCTAGATCAGGCAGATAATATGATAGCTGGTTGATTCTGCATGAATTAATTTGCTTTGATTTATTGTCATTAAAAAGGGAAAAAGAAACAAAATAGAATATGTACAGCTTATTCAGGGTTAAGTCCTTTGTTACGTAGTACGTGCTCTTCAAGACAGTAAGTTAGAAGTCCACTGTATGGTAAATGTATGTGTTTAACCTTTTAATGACTTTATTATTTTTAAAAACTTGATAAATAATAATAAAATATTTGGTAGGTAAAGAATTATGCTGTTCTAATATATGAAAAAACACTGTACTTTTTGACCCTTTTGATTTAGAAATATCCACTAATGCAAACTTAGTGTAGTAGAATAACTCTCAATGTTTGCAGAGAAATGAAGGAATACCAATCTTAGTAGTTGCAGTTAGCAAGACTAGTTTCTTCTCTAATGATGTGAAGGTTTAAGATATAGTGACCTACAAAACTGGCTCCCAGCCAAACCTCCTGTTTTACAGTTGCTACTGGACTGTTTGCCTAGCAACATACTTAAGGGACCCTTTGGGAATTTAGACTTCCAGCTAAATGAGTGTAGAATGCTGAAGAGGAAGGCCAACGGCTCAGGTGGAGGAGAAATGAAGAGAAGAAAGCATCTTCTCTGACAACGCATTTTTTGCACAGAACTGGCTTCTTCCTAGTTTTCTTTTTGCTTGCTTTCTAGCTATAAAAAAAAAATCTTTAAAGTTCCCATAAAAAGGAAGTAAATTTCTGTTGATTTTATTATCTACAAGTGTAAATGTTTTCTGTCTCCCTCCTCTACAAGTTTTTGTTTAATGAAGTTGTCTTGGATGAAAATATTGTTTGAAAGTAAAATGAGAGAGTTATGAGGAGACCAAAAAAAAATTGTCTTGCAGAAATAAACAAGGGAATTTTTGCTGATAGTGGATGTCCTTGATTCTGTTTGTCAGTCTTTCAAGCAAACTGCTATATTTAATAAAGGTTTTCTGTGAGCTTGCTCACTAAGTTCAATAGTGCCTGCAAAGGAAAATTTTCTTTCAATATTTTATGTGGTGTCTTAGGTAGTGTCTTATATATAAATCAATTATATATCTTGATCAGATCAATTCTTTATATATTGGGAGGTAATACTTTAAAACTCTTTACAGAATTGAAATCTAAATTAAGTTTTGGTAATTTTTTTAATTAAATCTCCCTTCTAGATACGAATCTCAATTTGTTTTCTTCAAAAGATATGCTGTTTTCCCTCCCCCCCCCCAAATTTATTCAATGACAGAGATTTTGCTGAGCTTCAAGTCACAGATAATGCCAGAGACATTGTTTGGAGGTTAATTACTTTAGTTCTTTCTTCATAATATATGATTCAATCAAATTAAAACTGCAACTTCTTTTCTGTGGCATTTTGACTCTGTATTTTCGCAACAGCAGGTTCTCCATATTATAAATTTTTAAAATAGATTGGTATGCTCTACTTCAATGACCAGTTGAGCTCAGTGACTGAACTTGTGTGATTTGTAGGGAGTTAGACTAGATTGTCTCAGTAACTTAATGTCACTTTGAAAATCTATTGTTACTGTTCCAAGACAATCATCAAGCTGATTCCACGTTGAAATATCTTGGGATTGTAGGGCAATATTATCTTATAACATAGTGCTGCAAAAACATGTCTATACTACTTCAAAGGCCTGCTAGAATCTGAAAATGGTCCACTCATTTGTCATGGAGTCAAAAGGCAAAACAGCTGTCCACCATGGTGTACCCTGGAGTTACGGTCCGCTGGTATATACCTTTGTGAAGTCCTAGCTGCAGGTTGTGTTCACCATCCCCCTGCATGCCTGGATTTTCTTGTGAGGAAGCCAGGACCTTCAGCATTGGGTCTGGGTGTGGGGGGAACAGACTGGGCCTGGGGGCACACTGTGGAGTGCATCTGCCCCATAGTACAGGCCCAGCTTGCAAATTTTACAGCAGCTGTATTAGTTGGTCATTTCCGCTCTCCAGGGAATTTGCTTTTCCACTTGAATGATGGTGAATTGGTCATGCTTGAGAAAGTCTTGTCTCTTAGACCTCGTTCCAAATGTGTTTCACAGTTTTGGATCCGTGTGGTATAAACATGAATGTTACACCTTAGATTTAGCTTCCTATTTTTTTCCCCTGAACATTTCCAACTTTGTTACTACGAGCTTGACTTCACACATGATAGCAAAATTAGAGCACATTAACATTATGTTGGCTCTAGTGTTTTAATTACTATTGTGATCTAAGAAGAGTTACCTAGTTCAGTAATGAAATACCCCTACTGGAGCTGAATCCATTTAGCTGAAATGGCTTTTTTGAGAGAGAGGATAAGTGTCGCTGAGATATTGTGACTTTGTCAGAAAGATAGCCACATGGCTATTTAGTTTTTGCCACTTGATGACTAAAAAAAAATTGACAACTGTTTTTGTAAAGCTATACCGTGTTCTGTAAGTATTTTTATAGTCTCAGTTATCTTCGAAAATAATTTGTTTTTGATATTTTCTATACACATTGCCAACTGGTGATATACTTTTTAAAAATTTAAGCTGAATTCTGAATTTTCTGGTACCTTGAAAGGCAAGGAGACTCTTTTTCCCACAGAGAGAAAAATATATTTGTGTGACTGATAGTTTATATGAGCAATACTGTAGCTGCAGTCTTTTCCTTCAGAAAAGACAATATATGAAAACAATACAAGAACAATATTTGAAAAAAAAGCAAATCAGGCTTCAGTTTGATATAGGAAATCCTATAACTGAATGGTACAAGACAATCTCAAGAATTTAAAAATGAGAATAAAGGATGATTCAAAGAAGACAGGAGATATAATAAATGCATTTATTTTTCAGAGTTAGTCTAGGGAAGGTCCTGGGCAGCCCAATCTAACTATGAAGTTAGCTATGATTTGAGCAGGAAGTTGGAAAATTATTCTAAGATTCTTTTCCACTACATTTAGATAAAATGAACAAGTTCATAAAGATCTTTCTACTGAACCAATATCCATTTTAGTGGTAGAATTAAAATATGTATACTAGGGCTTAATTTAACTATATAAAAGCCTATAAGAAGAATGATTCAAGAAAAGTTTACAAGAAATGAAACTTGAAATATCTACTACAGGTGAGTTGTAATAGTACTTAGAAAGGATTTTTCTCATATTTCGGCTTAATGAAAGTGTTGACAACGGTAAACTGGGGTCACCTTTTGCTTCCATAATTGTCTAGGCTGCTTGGTAATAACATACATTATTATGAAATCATGTAGATTGTTTTCTCACAAGAATTTCACACATGATTTATTTCCTTCATCAGATGCTTTTTCTCTTTTAGCTGTTCTATACAATAAAAGAGGTGTATACATCATTTGGAGTTCTAAAAGTTATTACTGTAATCATGACACTGGTATATGACATACCACATCTTATTTTGTATTGTAAATTGTCATGCAGAGTAGTGACAGAATAGAGCAATAGTGAAGGGTTTAGTTTGTGACCAGAGGGCTAATTTCATGTTACTTACTGCTGCAGAATAATTCATGTCATAATTCCTTGTTCTTTAGTCAAACTTTTTTTCTTTTGGTACTGAAAATCTCTTTCCTCCTTTACTAAAAAAAAAAAAAAAAAAAAAAAAAAGCCGCTTCTTTGAATAACTATAGCTATTCAAATCTGGAGGAGAAAAACGAGATCTGGCCTGTTGCTAGATGCAGCTAGCAGCCCAGCACAAATTGCATGAATACACACATTTAATAAAACATTATTTTTTTTAAATTATAAGATTATTACAAATTATGAAAACTGGAATAATGCAGTTTAATCTTCCAGAAGAGAGAGAGTAAATCTGAATTGGGACATTGTTTGAGAAAAATCACAGAACTTTTCCCTTAGTAAGACTTTCTTAAAACTGACTGACACCTTAAGTACTCCCCAAAAAATGTGACAGACTCCATTAAAATTGTCTTATTGCTATTGATTTTGTACAGGAGGTACTCAGATACTGTGGTAAGTAATTCTAAAATAAGATTGGAGAGGTCAGATAAAGGAATGTTGGATCTAGTTATACAATTGGAATGAGTAATTACGTGTTACCCAGAATGCTTTTCTAAGCTGCATATAGTTCATAAGGAGCAAGTAAATTAGATCTTTTGGGCGTGAAACTTCACATTTCCTGATTTTTAGAAATGAGAAAGTATTCAGTGAGGCTTGCCTTTGATATATACCATTTCTTTGGAGGATGAGAGAGCTGGCATTTTGTGCTATTTTTTAATTTTAATTTACAAAAAAATGTAACTTCATGGTGTAAAAAGTTGGGTATGCACTGAGTTATAGCTTTCCAAACTTCCTATTAAAATTAGAGATGCTTGCAAGTTTAACTGTACCTTTACATTTCTGTGTTTTACAGTTTCCCTGCTGACATGATAAAATGGCTAAATGCCAGAACATATTAAATTATTAGTGATGTTCTGAGAATAATGATGGAAAGACAGTATGAATGAAATCAGAATCATTCAACATTTGGGTAGCTCAGGCCAAATAGAGTGGTGGTTGATTTCTTCTCTCAGCTGAAGTTGGAACAACAAATAATCTAATGACCACAGCACTCTGGGATTGAATTTATAGGGATTTATACACTTAAGTATGTGCTAAAGTTTACTGAAGTGTCTAGTCTCAAAATCAGTGATTTCAAGACTCGAAAACTGTGAACATATCCTTATATGAACTAAGAATATCATGGTAATCTAAACTCCAAATTTTGTTGCTTTTGTTGATTCTAAGGTGGGAATTAACCTTGTAATTTCTGCTATTTGTAGTAGTTGCTGGTTATTATAAGTAGCAATAATGTATGCTACAGGACATATGTGTCTACAATTTTAATATGAAATACATAGACAGAAATTAAGTAGTGAATGACGCATTCTGCTGTGAAGATACTGGAAATCCTTTGTTTTTAAATGAAAGGCAGAAAGCAAGGGTACTTGAGATACTCGTTAGTAAAAATTGTTTGGGAGAATTGTTCAATATAACATCAGTTAGAAAATGTGATTTCTAGTCCACAGAATTTGAATGAACAATAGAAAATATGAATCCTTTTCTCCTTTATTTAACCAGATACAGTATATTGTGTGCTCAAGAAACAAAAGAAAGAATATCCATGTACTTTATAAGGCAGTAATTCATGTTGAGTGGGGATGAGCAGTCATTCAGAGAACAATTGATTTTACAGTATCCTACACCGGGTAGCTCATTGGAGATGTGTGCATTCATTGCACTATATGCTATTAAAATTTATATATAAAATTCACGTTAAAGTGGCTGTTTTAGTAAGAAAATATTTTAAAAGTGAAACGTGACGCTTTTAACTGAAGAAAAGGATTCTTTATCTGGAAATATCTTTATCTGGAATATCTGGAAATAAATTGAAGTATGAAAGCTCTGTAAAGGTGAAGTAAATAGAATAAACTGTTAGAAATTATGAAATATTTTACCCTATTATGTGAAGAGTTTAGCCATTCCTTTTTATAGATAATATTTTGGAGATAATATTGATGTCTAAAACTTTCACAGAATTAAAAAAAAAAGAAACAGAGGTGGCTTGCAGTTGAGGTGAATGTGAAATTTAAAAGGCATCAAGGTAGTGATGCAATTAAATGTATAATTAGTATGAATTTGGGGTTGAAGCTGCAGAGAGAATGTAGATTTCACTGTCATATATATCTGATGCTCTAGGATGGAATTACAAAGTAGATTCTAGGGAGAAGATTACAGAAATAGGAAAAATTGAACAAATATGAACTTAAGTATTGCAAGTTCTTCCACCCTTAGCAACTTGATAAAGGAAAGGAACTATTGCTGCTATAGCAAGATTGACTTGTTGATTTGAGGAACAAGAATTAATGGAGACCTAGGTGACTCAAGACTTTAAGGAACAGATGCTCTAAATTCAACTTTTAGTGCCTGCATCTAGTATTTCGTATTGGGTAGGAGTTTCTGAAGCGAGCTAATAGAACATATCAGGGAAAGGGATAAAGGTAGAATTTAGACTGTCTGAATCTGGCTTAAACTTTGACAAACGCTTAAGAGACAATGGCAAGATTGCAGGCATCAGTAGTAACACAGGACTAAGAAATACTCTTCAAACAAACAACTACTAAATCAGCTGTTGTGTGTGAATAGGATAGCAAACGCAAATTAATGTCATAAATTATTGTTTGAAATGAAAGAGCACAGTAATATCAGAAGATAAAATGGACAGCAACTGCTTTTTGTTGAATGTCCTTTTACAAAAGGTAGCATGATGGAAAACAAATTGAGTTGTTGCTCTGTTAAATACCTTCCTCAGGCCACAACAAGAGTTTGACCCTGGTTGGTGCTGTCAATTTGAGTGGTTACATGTAAGGTCTCAGAGGCAGAAGCAAAGGTTGTTCTCTTAAGTGGCAGGGAGTTCTTTTGTCAGTGGACAAAAAGCAAATGACTTCAGCTGTGCGGGGTGTTTGAAGTTTTGTAGGAAACTAGGCAAAGAGGCTTGTCAGCATACATCAGAGCCAATAAACCTACCACTGATCAATTCTGATTGCCTGTGGTGGTGATGTTGCAGGGAGAGCTTGCTTTGTGTTGTAAAGGGGAAAAAATGTGAAAATAGCTTGAAAAAGAAAAAGTGCAATGAAATATTTCTAAACAAGGAACTATTTTTAAACTAGAAACACATTTTTTGCTTTGCAAACCACACTTATTTATGTATATAGTGATTGTGAGATTAAACCAGTCAATCATCTCAGGTATTATTGCTTATGGTAAATGCTTTTATTGATAGGCTAGCCTTAGAAACTGTTAGAGGGGCCAGATCCTGTGAACTACAGGACGCAGGGAAGTTCTTTGCAGTCTGCTAGAGCCAGTCGCTCTGTAAGACCCATGGGAGCTTCATGGTCTGGCCTGGGAAATGTGAGGCATCTGCAGTGCCCTGTCCCCAGGTGCAGGCAGTGGTGAGGCTGAGCACGTATTCCCTACGGGCACATACATGCGCCATGCAGGACACACGTGGCCAGCCAACACAGACAGAAAACAGTGCCTTCACCAGCACTGCCATAAACACTCAGCACTCGCACAAACACGAGCAGCATGGAGGGCCTGATCTGGTTCCCCCGCCTGGCTGATCAGGATCGAGGTTTGCTAATGCTCACACCCATGCCCATGCAACACGTTAGGGTTCCCTGAGTAGCCTTTAGACACTCAGTCTATCCAGTAGCTGTCCCTCAGCTGCTGGTGCCCTGTGCCCTGGGTCCCTCTCCAGTGATGGACAGCCAGGCCACCCATCCCGGAGAGTTTTCTGGATCAGCCTGATGTTCACTACCAGGTCACGTGCATACACACACCGACTGGAAAGCATACTTACACTGAAAATAGTTAGGAATAGAGTTGAATAAGAGAGGACAGGCTGTGGTGGTCAGGTGCATGGCTTGGCCAGAGAAGCATGCTGAGCAGCCCCATGCTTACATGTGGCCAGTTCCTTTTATCCTCTTCTCTCTATGTTTCCCTTTGCTTATTTTTCCCCTATCCACCCTAATTATTCCCTCCTGCCTTTGATCCTTCTGCATAAAACATCCCACAGTAAGTTTTACAAAATCCCCAAATTCTCTTTCCTCTGTGTCCCAGAATAAGTCTTATACCCCTTAAGGCACTGCTCGCTTTAGTTTGCAAGGCATTTGGGGAGATATTTTCTTTTCTTGTGTCACCTTAGTGGGTTTCACACCAGGGACAACAGTCTAATCCTTCTCTGATGGTCTGAGGAGTGCTGAATTTAGTGCGCTCTGTTTTCACAGATTAGTTTATTAGGGTGCCTCCACCTGTCAATGTTCCTCTGATCTGCACCAGGTCTTTGTGCTTAATTTGCTTAGCCTTTAGTCAGATAACCTAACATTATGTAGCACCTATTTTAGGATGTTGGCTACATTAGAAAACTAATATAAACTTTACCAGGCATTTGAGAATGTTGAGCCCTTATTTATAATGAAAAATGTTTGTGATCCTTCTGTGTTTACTAAGAAATGTAAGCCCCTAATTGCATATGCCTGTAAAAAATCCACATATATCCTTAGCATGTTGTTAAACCATAGAACCCATCGCCATGTTAGGAGGGTGACATAAATTGAAACAGTGCTCAGATGAATTCATGAGAGAATAGTCATTGAAAGGCTGTTAAGCCCAAAGATACTTGCAAGTTTCCCCAGCTAAGGAAGTCCCTGAGGCCTGGGAATGCTAGGAGATGGGGGGTGTCTTATGGCGGGGTAGCATGGAAAACTGTTTTTGTGCTCTTCCCTAAGCACCTGCTATTGAACATTGTCAGAGACAGGATACAAAGCTAAACAAGCTCGTGGTCTGAATATATCATTGTGTTCCTATGTATATACTTGATTGTTAACTGATCACTTGATAATTGGAACTTACTATTTCTGTAACTTACCTGAACTGAAAAATTCTTTTCTAAAGTGCTCCTTTTTCCCACCAGCCAATGGTATTACCTTAATGCGTTTATGGCTGTGTCTTTTGCCCTGCTTATTATCAGTTTTCTCCTTTGTGACTGATTGTCTTGATTTCTGCTGCATTTTCCATGTATATTTCCTGCAATTTTCCTGAAGAGAGGGGTGGATTCTCTCTCAGTTTTTGAGGTCTTTTTTATTTCTTTTTTTCTTTTTCCACATTCTCTTTCCACTTGTCCATTTTATTGTTATTAATTACAGCATTTCCAGTGTACTATCTAAAGCTTAAAGCAAGACATTGTTTCGACTGAATATTTCCTCTGGACCACTTTGAAAATATTTTAATATTTTAAAGTAGTCTGTGCTTTTTCAAGTTCTTAAATCTTGTGGCTTTTCATCATAGTGGTGAAGCTGTATGTTTAGGCATACAGTTTAGGTAATTACCTTACTTATAAGAGAATTATCCTTGATCAACCTGAAACTTCAAGCTTGAAAAGAGTGAAATGTTAAGATGGAAGGATTGAAGGTAGAAAACAAAACTATGCCTCCAAAGAAATAAAATTTTAAAATGGTTAATAGTACAAGAGGAAAGATTTTCTGGATTATCAAAGTTTCATACTTTCTTTGGAAAGAGGAAGGTATTTGAATCTTTTTTCATGTAGATGGAGTTACTCTAAATGTTTTATATACTAGAAAAATGAATGTTAGTTAGAGCTAGTTACTAATGCAGAGCAGAAAGCATTCTTACATTCAGTTTCACAGTCTGTTGCTTTACATTTGTGTGAAATTGTGCTATTTGGATACTTAGGCAGAGCATCATAATGCAAATGGTAGGATATGAGGAATGACATTTAAGAAATTCTTAAGAATTTATTCCAAAAAAAAGTAGACTAAATATCTTTAAAATAAAGCATCATCACATATAGAAAGGATGTGGAAATACCTTTCTGCATTGTGAATACAATTTTAAAATTTAGCAACTCAAAAGGCCCAAAGACCTACCCAAACTAAAGCTCCTCTGCAATACTGCAACTATATTGGAGAACCATATGAATCATTTAAAAAGGAATAACAGGATGCTCCTGATCAAAACCTTGGAGTCATTTGAGCAAAAATATTTCTGCTTCTCTAAGCAGGTTCCAAAACATGAATAATCTTTGGGGATATAGTTCCTCTGCCAAATCATCGAATGTACTGTGCAGATTTTAGCACCTTTGTCCCTACAATCTAGTTGTATGAATATGGGGTCCTTTCAAGCTAATCAGGCCTGATGGGAGTAATATTAAGCTAATGTACCTTTCTGTCAGGCTAATATTGTTCAAATGCACTTGGACGCAAGCTAGTAAAAGCCTTGCAGTGCTGCAGTGCACTTTATGGACTTACTAATTTAGATCTCACCAAACTGCACTTGTGATGCATCTTTAAGTGTAGATATATCCTCAGACACTCAACAGGTCAGCTCTCCTTTTACATACAGACTCCTAGTTAACTTATTCTAGTGTCCCTTATTTTCAAGTTTTCATTGATTGGTTTACACCAGAACTTCACTGCTTAAAAAGGGTTAAAAAAATCATTTCCTTTTCTTTAAATATTTCTGTTGCTATACTCCATCTGCAACTTTTGCTTTAGTAAGTATTTTCATACATAATTTAAAAACATTAATGTAACTTTTATAACTTTCTATATTAGCTTAAATAGAATCTTTGCTCTTTCCTCTTCCTCCTTCTTATAATTTTATTTTTTTTCTTTTGTCTCCCCTCCAGTCCTGCTCTTTCTATTTTTCTCTCTTTAGGCTTTTAGTCTGTGTGATAATGATTCGCTCCTTTTTAAGTGAAATGTATTTGATTTGGATACAACTTAAAACAAACTTGAATACATTCCAGAGTGTCTTTTGGTGTTGCCTTTAAATGGATTTTTTGAGTTAATCCTTTTGAATTAATTATTTTCAAAGAACTTTGAGACTTCTAAAAATCAACAATAAAAATTGCTGTAGCTCTGGTAATGTTTAGAAAAATCACAAACCTTAATTGGTTATTAGTGGTATTATAATTGATATTGTTAAGCAGCTCCTGGACCTTGAGCACTGTCCTTAATTAGAGGCAGTACTGTCTCCTTTCCCCTGAGATTTCTTTATGAAAGTATTTTTCCTAATAACACAGGGTTATCGGCTTTCAGCTGGCTTCTAAATAGAAGCTCCCAAATGACACTACCTGTTTTAGCTGCCTTCCTCATTTTAGCCAGAATTTCCAGGCATGCTCTTCTTGATTACCTAAGCATTTACTTCTTTTTGCCTTCTAATAAATATTTTTGCACTGCTTGTTTTACAGATAGTACTCTTACTTTTTCCTTGCCACTTGGTGAAATATTACTCTTAAAGTCCAGAAATATTTATCTCCTAAACATGATTGCTACCCGATTGAGTCCAGAATACCTATAAGGTATCAGCTTCATACAGCTGCTGATATGCATTATTCTTTAATAAGTATTTTGGCCCAAATCAAAGCACATACTCCTCCTGCCTTGTTCTTCTCCCCCATCATTGTTAATTCTTTCTTACTTCATTTCAAACTTCTTGATTTGTGTATTTCATAATATCTCCAAATCCACTTGTTTCTTTTATCATATTCCTTTTTCTCTTTATTAATCTTTCTCTCTTTTAACTAACACTGCTACTTCCTCTTGTCCCAAACCTGCTTCCAGCTATAGACCCATCTCTGGTTAACTTTTTATTCTTGTGTTACCAGAATGGGCTGTCAGGTGCCAGTGTCTTAACTCCTTCCTCTTCAACAGTCTTTCCTATACCTTTCCTCTACCCTACTTTTCTCCTTCAACTTCAGTAAAACTAGTTATAGGAGCTACTTTGTTCATTTGGTTGATCTTTCCTCATATATACTGATTTGATGCTGGTACCAATTCCATCTTTTAGCAATTTTGTCCTCTTTGGCCACATTTTTCCAGGTTTGCTCTCTTCTGTTCTGACTTCTTAAATATTTCTATCATCCTTTATTACAATTTATTTTTTTTACCAGGGACTTAATCTTACTGATTGTCTACTGCTTCTGATTTTTTCCTCAGCTTTATTTGTAATTCTCATATGGTTTGCACTTAATTTGCTAGCAGCAAATGATGAGGTTTGTAATCTACCTGTTTTTTAAACATTATTTTTTCCTTCCTTACACTTTCTTTCATTTTCTGAATATGTATGAGATAGTTTCTACACTCTTGATTAAAGTAAACACCTACTCATTATACATACAGTTTGGCATATTTTAATGTATGGGTTTTATTAAGAAGAATTTAGATTATTTTATACATATCCAGTGCAGTGGAATATTAATTTTGGGAAGGGCAAAGTAGAGTCTGGGACCTGAATATTAAGCAAAGTAGGAGATGCTAACAGAGGGAGGGTGATATTGCATGACATATGAAGACAGGGAACTTTCACATGTAAGATAATTAAAGGCAAAAAGAAATTTTCAGGTGAGGGAGACAAAAGGAGGGGGAAGACAAGCTGAATTCTAAGGGTCCAGTAGGAAGATAATTGATAGTTAGAGATAAATAGCACAAGCAGAGTCTTGCATACTTTTTGCGTCAGGAGGAGGAAGAATCTGACAGAAATCTAAATTCTTGGTGGTATTTTAAAATAAATTAATTAGATTATCATATAGAATATATTGTATGGCACATAGCTTTTGTTTGTAATTCAGTAATATCTGAACAGGCAGAACATTCCTGTGCCAGCATTTAAAATTCCAGCTATCCAATATTTCTTTGACGTTGTGTGTGGATATTTAATTATTTAATCCTGAAACAGATGCTCTCCACAAAGTATTCTAAGTATTTTAAATAAGTAATATTGTTCTTTTCCCATTTTGTCTTAATGAAAAATATATGTTATGTTTTCAGTTAAATAAATGATGTACATTGCTTTCATAGCATCTTCAGTAGAGCCATACATATGAAACCTTTTGAGGTCTATGGGTCAGATAGGTCCATGTAGCCAGGCTTCTGACAATTCAGAGACATGCTTAGTAGTTTTGTCCAAAACACCTAAATAGGTTAGAGTCTCATACCTCTTCTATTCAGTGGATGTTATGCACCTAATTGCTTTTGCTGTATGACAAAGTACCAGTGGGCACTTATGTATTGCTTGATGTGCACAAAAACCTTTGAAAATCTGTTTTTTTTTGTTTCTTTTTTTCAAAACTATTTATTTAACCAATGTTCAGGGCAGCAGGGGTCTTTCCCCTTTAATATATGTACTTTGGCAAAATGTGTTTATTTGTGTATGCATGCTTATATGCTTTTGAAAAGCTGAATGGATAATAAGATTCTCGTTCCATTTGCTCTTTCTAAAATCCAGACGTTATACAAGCTAGAAATAATTTAAAATGCTCTGGCAATAGTGAAGATCCTCCATTTCATCCAGCTTTCCAAAGACTACGGAAAAAAAAGTAAGCATTAGCTTACAGAAATAACCAATACTGGCGAACTGCTTAAGCAGGCAGGGGTTACAGGAGTGCAGAGTTTTCAGTATTGCCTGAGCTATCTTAAAAGCTGGCTAAAATCCCCCCTGTTCTCTGGGAGGCTCCGACTTCTACTTGTGATATGGAAGCCGATGTAAAGATTTTGGGTCATATTTCTTATTTAATAAAAGAATTAATTTTCCTCTGGCTATACTTGAGATCTGCACTCAAATCCACAGTACAATTCAGCTCTTTTGTGTGTTCTTTTTTTCATGTAATTGTGCAGAAATAATAATAGATAGCATGGGGAAAGATATGCCAGAAATACATTTCATAGGAGACTGGGAAATAGATGAAGTGTTAATGAAGTAGAAAGTAGTTAAAAAGGCTGTCTGCATGCCCACACTTGTGTGATTTTATATAAGAGCAAACAGTAGTTTAATGCTAAATGAATGGAAGAAATGTGAAGGCTGAGAGAGACTGAAGTTCCTATAAGGACTGAAAAAAAAAAAATTCAGAATTGGATCTCTAACAGCTTGAAAGCTGACAAGGTGATTTGGGCAAGATAATGTGCATATGCATTTATAAATGTTGTGAGGGTGAACAGTGCTATTTTGGAGTGTTCACAGTAAGGGTCTGAAAGTCGTGGAGATACATTTTATCCTACCATGAATACTGAATCCTCTTATATGACTTTAGAAGAGATAGATAGAATTGAGGTAATGATGTGCACATGTTATATTATCTAGGTAAAGATAGGCAAACCTGTGCAAGCAGATAATTTTGGAGAAGAAAACATTTTTTTTATGTTTTGGAATACCTTGTGTGGCACATGAATATTCAGTATAGCTCTTAGTTTCCTAAAAAAGAACATGTACTTGTTGCAAATACCTGCAGAGCTTTTATGGAACTAAATTGTGTAAAACTTTAACACTAAAGATTGGTAAGCAGTTTAATTTTTGTAAAGCACAAAAATGACAGTGGATTGGTAAAATGCATATGACTATTTCAGTGTTATGAAACAATATAAAATGGATTTATACAGCTTAATTTTTCTCAGAAGATATCACAGTATTACTGTTTGCGCAATAGTCTGACTAGACAAAAATGCATTTTTTGAATAGCTATCTAAATAATATGTACTTACCTGTCAAATTTTGTAGTAAATGTTATGGTAGGATTAAATTAACCTGAAAGAGAGTCTAATTCACAGTAAGAGTCTGATTTCACTTAATTCTCTTATTACCTAATATGTAAAAAAGTCATAATGTCTGACTACCAGTAGTTTAATAATGGTAGTTGCTTTATTTTAATGAAATTAACTTTAAATGGTTATTTTTATTTTGCATAATTATTGGATACTTTGCACTTAATTTAAAAGTGATAATTCTAACTCTACTTGTAGCCCTTTTCATATATCTTCCACGTAGATATTAGGATAAGATAGGCCTAGATGATTTTCATGTTGTAAAATCATTTTACCATTACCATAACTTTATCAAAGCGTTATCTGTTAGCTGTCTTTGGTGGCCTTCAGACAGTGACCCAATTTCTTTGATGCTTGAAAATAGTAAGCTGTATGTTTTTAAGTTTACATGAAATTCAGGCTAGAGACAGAAACAAAAATGCATGGTAAATATTAAGAGCACGGAGAACAATTTCATACAAAAAATAAAATTTTCTGGTAAGATTCTGCCCAGAAATATTATGCTCAACAGCCATCGCAAGTAATCTGATTTGTGTTTACATGGCTAAAAGACAAACTCAGGCCCTTGACCTGTAAAGTGTAGTATATGAGTCTATAATGCTTACCTTAAAGAAGCTAGGGTCGGACTTGAATAAATGAGTATAGATAAAAACTGTCTTCACTACTATTTCAAAATTAGTATTAAATATTTCTCTTTGAGGTTTGTCTGTCTTTTTCCAGTGCTAGCCCCATATTTAGTGCCCTTTTGGAAGCAGCATGTTCTCTCTTCTCTGATGAGGCTCTGAATCACAGCTAATTAACTGTCATGAAAGCTTTTGAGATTTTTTTTTGTTTCCTAACTATTCAGTTAGTTTGAAAAGCAGCATTCATTTTCTACTCTCATTTTTGCATTGTCCATACTGCTGCACACCTCAGTCTGGGGATGCCTCTCTCCTTTTTTTTTTTTAATAGAGATGATTTTCCCATTTATTTATACTTCACGGTACACTCATCCAGATGGTGTAATTGCTAGGCTTAATATAAAAGATGAATAAGGTAATTCATGCACTGTAGTGATGTCACTGGAAACCATATTTAGTGAGTTTAGTACTTAGAAAAAGAACATACATATGCTGATTTTTGTGTCTTGCTTTGTTCCTTGTCTTTTGTCTTCTATTGATAGATTGCCCTACTCGTAGTAGGACTTACTTGTTCTGGCACCTAGTTCTCAGATCTCCTGAAGTGCTGCAGGGTGAAATAAGTACACGCTTCTCTAGGAGCTCAATTCTTCCTTGCTTTTTCATCTGCAGCAATAGCCGAGAATGAAGGGAGCAGCTGTGAAAACCTTGTTGCTAAAATGGAACTATTCAGGTTTGTTTCCTTATCTTTGTAAACCTGTTTAGCTGGCTAGCAACAATTTTGTCTGATCAAACAAAATCCAGACTGTTCAAGTACAGACAGGCAGTCTCAAGGTGATATATTACCCCAAATGTCATGGAGGATCCTATCTTTGCACTGGTACCAGGAAACAGAGTAAATCTTCATGGCATATGGAGATAAAGAATAAAGTTAGCTTGGACTGTCAAAAAAAAAAAAAAATCATGCTGTGTATTTCATCATGATGACTGGAAAGTAGTTTTGTGTCACGCGTGGAAGCACATTTTGAAGCAGCAGGCCATATCTAGGGCAGGAAGTGCAGCCTACCTCGCTCTGAATTCAGCGCTGGATTCAGCACTGCTTTCTGTGTGTACGTTGTCCTCAGCACTTCTCTTTCTCCTGGAGCTCTAGCCTGGACACACAATTTTAGAGGACAGTCCTACATTCAAAGTAGTACTTAGAACTCAGTACTCTGCAGATCTTGGTGATCTTTTTAATCGGTAATTCCTGGAAGGAAAAAGATGATTATTTACAATGGTAGCTGCAATCTTCTAAGGAGACTTCAGTATGATTGTATTTTTCCTTATACTTTCCTAACTTTGCTTTCCATGTTTTTGTGAAGAATTCCTACTTACAAGAAATACTGGTCTGTGGCTAAGTATTGCCTGATTTTATATTTTGAATGGGTGGGAGAGAATCAGTGAATTCAACTTCTAAAGTTCCATATTAGGGGATATATTTTGTAGCAGTATGAATGTAAATGGTCTCGGATCAAGAAACTACAATTATTATGGTAAATAATATCTTGTTCTTTTGGCCATTTATTCTAAATTTCCCTTCACACCTGAACACATACAGCATGTAGCTTTATGATTCCCAAAAGCATTAAGGCTATTTGGAGCACAGCATGAAATTGTCACCAACACGAATAAGGAACAATAGCTACGTAATGGTAAGGCAGATAGAGTTGTTTTCCACTCTTCTAAACTGTAATGTTAAAAAGAACATCAGCTATTTTAGGATCAGGAATAGGCCATCTGCCCAAATTGCCTGCCCTTTCAGCTTTACCTTACTCCCACATTACTGTTAGTATTTTCATCTGAATGTCATTACATTTTTATGCTTTGTTTCCTTGCAGTAGACTTCATGTCCTTAACTGATTTGTTTTACACTAGGGTTCTCTTTAAGAATCCTGGTCTTTCTTTAATATTTATATTTTGCTATTCACATATTTTGCTTTGAAATATGATGTTTGCTTGATAATTTTGTTAATAAGTCAGACAACATCTGTCCTTACTGGCAGCATTGGAAATGATGTGACAATTCTGGCAACAATAGTAGTGGGAAATAAGTAAAGGACTAACACGGATTATAGAAGGGAGAGGAGCTGAGCATTTGTATCAAGGCAAATAAAAGGATTTTGGAGCAAAAAATGGCAAAAAAAAAAGTATAAAAATAATTGAAGCCAAGAGAAGAAAAACTTCAGCAAGTGAGAGAATGGTTTGTAAAAAACATTTTTTAGCAGGCAGAGGAATTTCATTTGAAGGAGTTTTCATCTCCAAAAGGATGAATGATTAAACAAGAGATTCAGTAGCTTTGAAGAGTGCTGATTTTTAGAGTTGGAGTGTGTCCTTGGGATGAACATTAGAAATAATTAAGCATTTTACAAAGGAACTTTTAAAATCTGAAAATATTAGGTTCAATGAATATTAAATGTTCTACAAGAATGTCAACATTGCATGTCAGGATTTCATTTCAGGTATTTCTATTAATTCATGTTATGTAAATACCTGTATTTGTTCCGTTACAGTAATCTAGTAAATGAAAATGGAAGGTTTTCTTCCTAAATATCTAAAGAAATCCTATTAATCCATTTTAATATTCCAAAATATTCCAAAAATGTGGGAATTTCCTTTTTTAGTTTCAAAATAAATTCTTTGTCCACTAGCTTGATTCATATATACTTAGATTAAAAAACAAGATTCAAATGCATTTGGGAAAAATTAATTTTGGGAACTATATTTTCAGCCCAGTTGCATGCTGGCAGTAAAGATACCATTCACCATTTATTTATGGATGAGTAGGAATGAACTCTGCTAACCATAAAATAACATTTTAGATAAAAGACAGTTCCCATCAAATAGTTCATTTTCTTTGGAATATAACGGAATTTCTTTTTTGTGCATGATGGTTCTTTCACTGTTATGTTCCTAAACATAGCCAGCCATTTTTTGATGCTCTGGGGGGATCAACATACAGGGCTGACAAGACCTACAAGAGGTAGGTGTTCCTTGGTGCAGCAACTGAAAGTCAGGAGGGATGCACCTGAAAGCTTTCAGAACGACACTAGATATTTATATGTTGTTATACATTTGTTTATGCCATTAGACATCACAGGTATGGCAAAACAGTACAAGAGGGTGGAAGTTATTTATATCGTTGCAATCAAATAATAAATACTGTTTATGCCTGTAAGGTTTGTAGACTCTTCATAGGTGGACATATTTTGCCTTTTTTTCCTGAAAGATGATGTTGGTTATATTTAAATGTTCTTTTTTTTGCATTTAGTTAAATGTATGAACTGATTTGTATTCAATTTTTGTGGCTGTAATTCCCAGAAAAAGAAATTTGACAGTCATAGTTTTCCTTTTATTCATCTTTGGTAGTTCTGACAACTGGTCATAATTTTGTAAGCAGCCAAGGACAAAAGCGATTTGTCCATTATTTCATAAAAAACATTCAAGATTTATGATCATTTGCAATCTTCCTTTACAGTTGCCTTCTTTGAAGATCAATCTACTTCATTTTTTAAATTGAAAGTGGGAAAACACTTCAATATAATTGCAGCTTTGTATCTCTGAGAATATTGCAGTCAAGCAGGTAGATGTGCATTGCTTGTATTTACAATTTTTCTTGAGTGTTCAAAATAACATGTCTTTTAAACATACTGTCCTGATTGGCTTAACCTTATATGTCTTGTTGAAAATGTTCTGGCTGTAGAAATGAATTATTACTTAATGTAAACAGAACAATAGCATAAAAGGATTCAATGTTTGTATATCATAGACAGTCACTTATCATGGGGCCAGTTTTCATTAATCATTAGTAGTTCTACAGTGTGCTTGTGCCAGTACAAGCAATGCTGGTACCTTTTGTTTCAGAATATTGAAGTAGTTTTAATCATGAATAGAATTCAGTCTGATATATTATATTTTTTTCACATTATTCTATAATACAAGCATTCAAGAGGAACTCCTTCTGAATTTTTATTGAATTTGAAATGCATAGCTCAGTTCTCAGTTGTATAGCACAGTTCTTGTTGGACCTGTATGGTCATCTGTTTTAAAATTCCAATCATGCTGATCTCACCAGGTTTCAGTAATAACTCAAGTTCAGTTTATCCATATAAATGAGTAATTGCATTTCTCTTGTTTAATATTCAACTTCTGAAGTTGTCATATGGGTAATTTAAGATTTTTTTTTGTCCTCACAGCCTTGGGTATCTTGGTTAATTTAGTTCTCAATGTCTCGATTTTGTGTTGAATGAATGTTCAGATAATCCTTCTCTTTTGCTGTTGTAGCTTAACATCTTCCTAAGTATCTAATTAGTTTTTTTCCTAGAAGATTGGTTCCGGTTGGTTCCAACGATATTAAAATGGAAGCTATACAAATTAGACAAACCTGTCTCCCAGGAGAAGGTAAACCAATATTCCAGAAAGATGCAATTTTTTTCTTACCTCACAGTTTATTCCAGCATCTTCTTCCTACTGTCACTTGTGGGATAGAAATGTGCTCTAAGGAGATAATTTGCTTAATTTAATCTATTGCTCTAATTTCAATCTTATTCAAGATGTCTGTCTGTAAGCTACATTGTGATAAAGTATCATGGCCTTTGGTAGGCATCACCAGTAATTTTTTAGTCCAGATATGTTTCTAATCATCTTGTTTCTTACCTTTGTAAAAATAGCATGCTGTTGTTAATCTGTTTTGAAGCAGAATTTCTCATCTTTACCATGAGGTGAGTTGTCTTGGGTTTGTCTCTAGTGGTTTGTGCTCAGTGTCTGTCCTCTCTATTCCATTTAACTGGCTATATCTCTTAAATTGCCTTGTGCAGTTTTCATACTAAGGTTTTCCTACTGATTGTACACTTTCTGCTATTAAAAAATTCCATGTCCCATCAGAGACACACTTCCACTCTAGTCTTAGCCTTTCAAGTCATTAATAAGAATTCTTTTCTGCCTTAGTCTGAAAGAATGATTCTTTCTAAATTTTTGTCTCTAAAAGCTCCTTAATTCTTCTGGTGCTGTCTAGTATCTGAATTTATTTCTAGACTATGCATATTTCTTCTTGAAATGTGTCTTCTGGCTTCAGATAACAGAGAATATTTGATAAGATTATTGTCGATTATTGTGTCTCTTTCATTATTTGCCAGCACAAGATTGAGGAAAGAATCTGTGTTTCTTCTTGAAGTTATCTTGATGTCAGTGCTTAAGGTTACACAAACAAAATGAATTTTGAAAGTGAGGAAAGGGAATTTTTATTTTAGGATGGAAATCAAAATTTATTCTGTGATCAGTTCATTACTAAGTCAATTTTTTTTTAACCTAAGATTTTTAGCTACTGTTTGTAATTGTGATTTCCTATCACTGCATCTGAAACAGAAGCTGAAATGTACGTATGTATGTTAGCATCTTGGTTGTGTTAGTTGATGTGCATATCAGAATGATACTTCTAATGGTTTTACCAAGAAGTAAATGCTCGAAGTAAATGTTCAATTGTTAGAACACTCTGATTTTCAGTCTAGTACCTGACTGACGGAAGAAAGGTAACAGAATTGAAAAGTTGAATTAAAAAGTCCTTTAAGTCTATGTTTTGGGTATTGCCTAGCCAGACATTTCAAAAACTGATGCTACCTTCTCCTCTCTTTTGTTAGTAAAATGCTTCAGAGTAAGGTTTACTGTCAAATGCCAAGATAAAATTAATCCATTTATGACTTGCTATTTTCTGGTTTGAAAAATCAGTAAATAGTGTTTTTAAGGTACTGGTTTCCTGAAAGGAAACTATTAAATAAGAAGGAAACACAGGTGTGTAACAGTACTTTCTTTTATCTGTTTCTGAGGAAATTAAATGCAGCTAGTTGTCAGTGTGTGCTTCAATTAAAGAGAGTAAACATTCCAGTTAATTAAGAAGAAAGTAAGATTAAATATGGAGCTTTGAGACAATACAAAATTAAATACAGATAATTATTCTGAAAGTTCTGCAAAAGTCATGATAATTTTGTGCTATAAGTTTTGGAGTTGCTGGTCACATAACAAAAAATTTCCTGAAGGATAGATAATTAAAAAAAAAATGTATTCAGGAGTTGGTTTCTGTGTCATTCCTGCTGTCATTTTTTAAATGTGGACATTTTGAAAGCCATGCATTCCCAAGTACCGCCTTGAGTTATCCACTGTGCACTAAAAAAGTCAGCTACATAACCTTGAAAACTCACAGAAGTCTTAAACAATAAGTGTATTACACTGAATGTGTTTACTTCATATTCATTACAGGAACATATAAACCTGCACAAAAAGGTTACAAATTCATATTCTAAGTTTGATTTCTGCTTCCTTCTTACGATTTAAAAACAAAGGGAGATTTGGCATGAAGTTGTTGAGCTAATTTGAACATGATTTTCCTGGAATAACTAGCTCTCCCTGCTTCCCTCATCACAATTAGAGGTGTTTCCCAGAATTTAAAGGCTCTCACATTTTACTCTTCTTTTTGCACCTTGTGCCAACTACCTCCTTACCTCAGAAGAATATAGAAAAGGAAATATATGGAAAGAATAAGTTTGAAATGTCGAGGTCTACAAGCAGTGTGCTTTCCTCTTGGTTTACTAGATTTAATTCATCATGCTATGTTGTGTAACACCAAGACTAGACTTTAGCATAAACTTAAATTGCGTAAAACAGTTTATTCCTTTTGCAGTGAGTGTGAGTTTGGTGATTTACAGAAAATGAAGATTTGACTCTGTGTTAGTAAGATATTAAATGGTAGCATCAGAATAAAATAACATTTCTGATTGGTCTAAACTGGAATATAAATTGGTATTGAAGGGCTAAACTGAAGATAATAAAAGACTGAGAAAGTTTAGGCCTTTTCTTGGTGGGCAAAAAAAACCCCCTCTCTGTAAATGAAGAGATTATTAAAAAGTATATTATAGCACTATTAGGGAGTTCTTCCAATACTTTTTTCCAGATGCTACTTTGCTGGGGAAAAGTGTGTTTAGAGGTGTTTTTTTTTTTCATAAGTCTACAATGTAATGTATATTAAATATACTCTAAGATATTGAGGCTAAAAAGATGTATCTGTTAGATACATGTAAAACTTCAATTTAAAGGTATTTAAAACCTCAGTAGAATACCAAAGAATTATAATGCCGTTGACATATACTTACATGAATAAATGGCTGCTGAGATTATCTTGAATGTGTTAGTAAGAATGTTTTTCAAAAGTTTAAAGCTAATTCTGCATTTCATTCTGCAGATCCCTTGGTAAGAGCAAGAACTCTTTCAAGGTACATCCCTGTTCTCATTATTCCAGTTGTGTTCCTCCTCTGTACCCCTTACATAGGCATCCCTACCAGGCTCTTAAGCGTTTTATTCTACAGGCCACCAAAACTTCTGTGATCTCATAATCTATTGCAGAGATGCTGTTAACACCATGCTTATGGACAGTCTCCTAGTATTTCTTAAAGTAGCACTTTTAATTTATAGCAGTGAAGGCATCCTTGCATAAATAAAGAATATTACTCAATAAATAAATAAAGAATCTTACTCAGTAAATCATAAGGAATAAAGAATATTACCCCAAATGCTTAATTACAGAAGATGCATCCTTTTGTTTGGTTGCTTACCAAAGTTTTTCTCCCACTAAAAACAAAAGCTCAACACATTCTTTCAGAGATGGAGAAAGGAAGGAATGAAGTTATCAAATGACTTCCTCAAGGCCATGTGAGAAGAGAATTGCAAAGCTACTTTAACAAAAGGCAATTATATTTTTCTTTTCAGGAGATGTAGGATATCATTCATGTCTGAGCAATTAGTAATAGAATAATAAATTTCTTCCTAAAATGTAAGGTATATTTTCATTTGATACCAGTATAAAGTATAGAATGTTTCATATACTTGTGAGATGGACTTAGTTAAATTTCAGCAACCTTTCTTTAGTATGAAAACTCTTCCTTATAAAAAAGGCAATGTATTTTATCTATCAATAAAAACTTTTAGTGAGATATTTAGAGCAAATAGCATGCTTATTTTTCATGAACTTCTGTATTACTTCTACAGGGCAGCGGGGGAATCTTCAAGTCAGTGCTCCCCATTTGACTTGTATTCTTGTGCTGTTTTATACCATTGTGAGGAAATTATTTTGCCTGAAAATTTAAGATTCTCATTTCAAAGCTCTCACCATTGTAGGTACTAAGCGTAGCTAGAAAAAGGTGAACATACAAGGTATACTGGCAAGTTCTTGCTGACATATACGATATCTGCTTTGTAACAGGTCATATTTCAGCTACCTTTTTTGATAAATAGCTCTTCTCTACAAGCTTTATTCATGGTGCTGAAAACTTTCACACCATTTGAGTATGTCTAACTGGTAAATTTTAATGTGCTTGTATGCTTAATAGTGATTCATCAGGTTTGTAAAATTTTCTCCAGTGAAACTCATTGAATATGAATTCCTAATTTTTTGTAATATAAAATTAGCATCAAGTCTGCCTTTCTGCCTTTAACAACTTTGAAAATAACCTTTACATAATATAAAAATTCTGGGATTTAATTAGAAAAAGGATGTCTTTAACGTGAAAGCGACATATTCATTAGTAATAGGTAAAATTAAATGGTCTTTCTGTATTAGAAATGTTTACAGACCAATGATATTTTGAAAGTATGCAGCAAACTATGAATAAGTGTAAAAGTTAATGTCTAGGTACAAGAAGTAGCACTTTTGCTTCTACCTACAAAAATTCTGTCAGTGATTCCAGAGAAATGTTTGTTTCAGACACGTTTAGAAAGATAAAATCTATTTTATTATAGAGTTTTAAAAATGTTAAAGTTTATTAAAACTTACAAGAACTGTTTGTTATTCCTATTTTTACTTTGTTATGCAAGATACCTATACACATTTTATTCCCTAAGCACAATATGCAGTGATAACTATTGTTTTCCTCATTCTTTCTATTTGTTTTCATAACTAACAACTGAAATAACAAAAATTTTGCTATTGATTTCCCTATCAGGAGGTACCACTTCTTTTCATTAAGTATCTTAATGGTCAGATATCCTTTCTGTACTGGACTTCTAAGTCGTCACTTACTCAGTCCCAACAGAGTTGGATTTAGCTTGCGTCACGTTCTGATGAGCAGTTTGGGTGCATGTTTGCTGCCTGTGCGCCCAGTCCTACTCCCAGGAGGACTTTAACTTCCTTTTGAGTGGAGTCAGGTATTTGTTGTTCTCTTTTCGTTTTGTTTCATTTCATTTCTACTAATCATGTTTTTGTTAGTCATTTATTTGCTTGCTACATCTTGAAAGCTGAGGAGGTTTATAGACTCCATTTATAGACTCTGTTTTTGTTGTTGTTCAGAAAGAAACCCGTAATATCAGCTAAATTGTTTAAAGTGCCTGAGTGCAGCACTGCATGACCAACTTAAAATTTAGACAATACTGATAACTGAATTACCCTTTTGACTGAAGACTAAATACTGAGTTACATTATCTGAGTTTAAGAATTACATTTAGTTTTCAGGCTTCTGGAAAAATACCAAACCAGCCCCAAACTTGCTGATACCAGTATCTAATAGTCTATCTCCCTTTCAGTCTGATGTCTCATTCCCACCCTTTTTCTCTCTTTCTTCTCCCACAACAAGCATCATATACAGTACAGTTATTATTTCTTAAATGTATGGGGAAATACTTTATAAAAGTATTTATTGTGTGGTTTATTGCAGTTATACAGGCTAAAAAAGAGCAAAAATAATCCTGTGCACTGAGATTGGCATTTCAACAGGAGAACATGTAAGGAGATGCTTAATCAGACATTAAAATGAGTTTGTTTATTGTCAGACCAGAATTTTTTTTAGAAACAAACAAGCCAAAAACTATTTTGATTTTAATCAAAAATGTATTTTTCTCATAAAAAAATTTCACATACTCACTGTGTCTACTCTACAGAATTTGTCCATTTCATTACACCATGTGTCAATTCTAGTTTCTCTGTTCACTGCAAAAACTCGTGGCTAGTGTGTGTAATACAGCACAGGAGGAGGTATTGCTCAGTTCCACTACTCTTATATAATAAAAAAAAGAAAAATACAGAAAATGTTCTTGGTTATTTGCACTGTATTCCAGACTTAAAAGTCTCACAAAAGTTCTAGAAAGCGGAGTTAATTGTATTTGGTTGGCAGAATACCCTTAGAAACCAGTTAGTTAAAATTCTTCTCTTACGCTGATTCAGTACCTCTTCCCATTTCTCGGCAGCAGCAAAGTCCAGGCATCTAATTTCTAAAAGAAATATTTTTTCTTGTGGCCTTTTTATTCAGCACAAATGCAGTCACGTGCTTTTTATTTCAGCAATTAAGTTTATACTGACATATTTATGACATATTGGTTGGTACACCTATTACAGTTGCCTTCACTTCCATAGCTGTGCTTTTTTCTTTGCCCATGTCCCAGAGACTGGTTAGAGGAGGATAAAGCTCATTGAGTGAAAAGGATTGTTTCTTTAGGTAATTCTTTATATAGCTGTGTCCTGCATCATAGTTCATCTCTTGTGAGATGCAGCTGTAGAGATATACCACAGAGGTGATTCCCAGAAGAGCACCAAGGCAGGCAAGGAATCCTATTACGTTCTTTTCATAGTCTTTCACTGCAAAGTCCAGTCCTTTTGTGGTTACGTTGACACATTGCTTCTTATTCTGTGGATAGATAGTGGGAATATCTATACAAATTTTGTATTCAGTTGATGGATTTAGATGTGTAAGATTATATACCTTTATATCAGATGGAATTCGAGCACTCTGTGCAGTCTGAGAGTTTTCCACTTTCAGAAAGGCTGTCCATCTAACACTGGACTTCAGAATTTTAGAACTTGCTTTCCATGAGACTAAAACAGAATTGGACTTTATATCTTTTATTTTAATATTCAAAGATTCATTGCTGTCCTGAGGGAAAGAGCCATCCACTTTAATCATGATTGACTTTAAGTCTGCCCCTACTAAATTTGTCGCTATACACGTATACAAGCCACTTTCTTTTTGTGTTATGTCACTTATGTCTAATGTTCCTTCAGAATGAATGTAGTATTTATTAGAAATAGTATTAGGCAAAAGTTTGTGTCCCAATGGTGTTATCCAGTAGATTTCAGGTTCTGGTTCTGCTGTTGCTCTGCAGTGTAAGGAAACATGGCTGCCAGATTTTATATCAAGAGTAGATGGAAAACTTTCAGGAGCTATCAGGGGGAGACAAATTTCCATCATTTCCCTGAAGTGTATCTGTCTCACATTCTGGCCTTGGAATTCAGGAGGGTCTACACAAAACAGTGACTCTGGTTCCATGAAGCGAATATTTGTTTTATTCATGTTAATCCAGCGGATGACACAATCACATCTAATGGGATTGCTGTGTATACTAATTTCCTTGAGATTAGGCAAGGACTCAATTGTACTACGGTACAGGGCACTAAGTGCATTGCTGTTGAGCATGAGAGATTCCAGTCTGGGAAGTTTGCAGAATGCATTTGGATGAATGTATGATAATCGGGGGTTATTGGTAGCTTCTATTTTTCTTAAATCTGGCAAATTATCAACAGCAAGACTATCTATAGAAATCAGTTCAGGCATGTTATTAATTCCTAACTCTTTTAGGTGCAACATATTGCTGAAATCTCCTCTTCGTATTCTGTTAATGGGATTTTTATTTAGATCCAGAAATTTAAGATTTGCAACCTTTTGAAGAGCAACGTGGGGCACTCTAACAAATCTGTTGTCATAAAGTGATATGCTTTCTAAATTGTCAAGGCCAACCAAAGCATTATCAGGTATTTCAGTAAGATTCATGGCTGCTAAAACTAGGCTGCGCAGATTGTTGAGAGGCTTAAAGTTCATATCTTCGATTCTGATTATTGGATTTTCTCCAATCATGAGAATCTCAAGATTAGGAATAGCTTCAAACCACTTACTGTTGATCATTTGCAGACTATTTGAATTGAGATGAAGTCTGAGAAGATTATCGAGGCCTCTGAAAGCTCCTGGTGCAATCACAGAAAGCAGGTTATGATTAATGTAGAGCTCTTGTAAATTGTGGAGTCCAGAGAGACATTCTTCAGGGAGTTCAGTAAGTTTGTTTTCCTCAAGGTACACTGAAAGCAGCTGTGGTATCTTTCTAAGATTTATACTGGTCACTGAAGATAAATTGTTTTGAGATAAATCCAGACCAGTTAAATTCACTGGGAAGTCTACTGAGTGTTCAATTTTTGCAATATTATTAGTCTGTAGAAGTAGAACCTGTGTGTCAGCAGGCAGTCTGGCTGGAAAATTAGAAAGACCTAAATCATTACAGTCCACTGTTGGTGCCTCCATATACACAGACCTGGGGGTGAACCAAGGTCTGATCTCACATGTACATGACTCTGGGCAGTCTGCATTTTTTCCTACCGCTTGTACTAGTGCAGTGATAACTAGGCCAAGTAGAAAATTAATTTTGAGTTGCATGTCCTTCATCTTAGCTCAAATGTTGAAAAGTAACAGGCTCCTTACTATTCCACAATTATTGTTTTGGAATTCAGTATGACCTGGTCAATTGATAAAACACACACTTGCACTTGCAAATAATGAACGCCAAAGACTTTCCTCTTGAGGATAAGTGATAACTTTGCAACCAACTTGTCCAGTAGTAAGAGGCATTTTGTGGAAATGAAGGTCAGTCTGTCCTTGATGACATAAAATTGATAAGCTTTGTGAAGATGAAGCATGTATAGATGGTCGTAGGAGATTAAGCAGTTCATTTATTTAGTGGTATTATCTTCAAATCCCATGATTGATTAGTGTTTGCAGGAGTGACAGGATGACCTAAAATGTAAGAAGAGGAAATAATTAGTATAAGAAACTATAAAATTATAAATTAATTTAGCTATCTCTTGCTGTCTAATATTAATTATTGCAAGTAAAAAAAGAAAATGACTGTGGTGCCAAGAGTATTGTAGTGGTATCCAGACAGCATAAATGAAGTTAATATAGTAATATATCTTTAGACTTGTAGCTTGTCACAAATCCAGCTGAGCATTGCTCTGCAGAACGATGAAGATCCACAAAGTATAAAGCAGAAGATATCAGAGAGATTTCTCTACATATTTTATGCTCCTTTAGAATATTTTCTTTTTTCTTACAGTTATCACTAGAAGCAGACTCAGTTATGTTGGCTTTGAAAATGTAAACACTGAGCAAAATCCTGCAGAGCATGAATATTTAACTTTTGAACATGAAGTTTATAAAGAACATAATTTATGAGTAATCAGAGGTAAATGGAATGGATGGAGTAATACACATTCCTAATAATGATTTTCTGAGGCAAACCTGTAAGATATTTATACAAAAATATAAAAAATTGATAATCCACAGGTTTTATGTTTTTCTAATTCTTTTGTAGCTGCTGTTTAGGAAGAAAACTCGCTTTTTATTAAAGAGATAATTAGAAAGAAATGTGTACTTCATAATAAATAGTTTGTCATCTTGGCAAATTCAATCTAATTACTGGGTTGTTTATTTTGGCTTAGGAAGAAAATATAACTTCAATGGCAAGAAATAATAATAACAGATAAGTGTTTTTAGAGTGATTAGAAAGAAAAAAAAAAAGAGCCATGCTAGCAATTTCTACTGTGGTCTGTAGCTCAGTAAGACTCTGAAGTCTGCTATGAAATTGCTGGTCTTCTTCATGTCCCAAATGATTAAATAGAGACTGAGGGCTTAGCATCTTGAAGGACACCCCATCAAATATATCCTTGCTTCAGATTTTTGCTTTCTACTCACTTTTTCTGAGGAAAAAAATCCTACTATGAGTGTACATTGTATTCCAAGCCACATAAGTAAAAAGCTTCTATGTCTTCAGGTGTGAAGTAGTACACATTCATTGCTGTATTTACTTCAGAATACTGCCTGTACTTTGACTCTAACCAGACATTGTCTCAAAAGTCTGCCATATGATACACATTTATGCCCTTTCTCCCTTTGCCTTTTGTATTAAAATTCACAATGACATTGTTTACAAACTGTAAGATAAGATCAATACTTCGTTGACATTCATAAATAACTTTTGAGGTTTTGCTGGTGTAGATAGACAGAGTTACTAAACACTTTAAGGAGTCAAATGTCAAGGATTTGGATTTTAGGTTTCCTTTCCAGGCCGAGGAGGAAATGGACATATTGCCCAAATAGGCTTTCCTTATCAGCTCAGAAGAAATGTGTTGGACCAGGTTGAGTGACATATGAATTGGGCCAACTTGAAGTACATTTGGCAAGTCTTTGAGGTTGCTGTATGTGTTATGTACATTTAAGGACATTTAATATTTTACTTTAACATATGAGTGTATTAATAAAATGAACAGAGAATGTGTGAGATAAACATACAGAAAACATTCTGCTGTTTTGAAGATTAATAATATGTTTTTATGGAAATGGCCCAGTTTATACTGAAATGCAAAGAAATGCTGATAGAAAATAATGACAATGTAATCTGTTTTGGGAAAAGAGATGAACCTGAGGCTTGCAGAAAAGTAAAGGTTTGCATGGACAGCTAATGCCTATAACTTACTCTTAATTTAGCCCCCAGAAGGCAAGGTGATATGCTAATATGGAGTACTTTCCCTTTTATTAGGATCTCTGTGTAGAAATCATTCTATGCCAAATGCACAGATATAATTTACTATGTTGGTAGTAGAGGTTTTGTGGGGGGCATTTTTTGAGTCCTGTTCTTGATATACTTTTACACCATGTGTCCCGTTGACTTCTGTCATTTTATTTGGATTATATATTACAAATATATCTGTAAGCATGGCAAATACAACATGTAAGCTTGTAATAATAGAAAGATCATTGAAAATCTTACCTTAATAATAAATTCATTGAGATGAGCTAGTTTTGATATCTATGTTCAGTATTTAGATGCCACTAAGATGCTCAGAACTTCTGCTCAGTAAAGGCAGTAGGAGTGTATTCTTGGGAAGCATAACTACATAGTTGACCAGATTTTCTGCTCCGCCCTGGACATCTGCTGTTGGACACTGTGAAAGACAGGATGTAGAGCAAGATGGACTTTTCTTAGGTAAAGTCCTAGGTAACTGAAAGACTGTACCACTAAAAGCACATAAGCTACTACAGTTTTGTGTATAGGAAGCCACGATGTTCTTGGATTTTAGTTTACACTTCAGCTTCTATGGGATTCTCAAGCCAAGTACAGGAGTACCAGTGGACATTTTCATATCATATCTGTTAGACTGGGCATTCCACAAAAGGCATCAAAGAGAAAGATGTGGGAGATCCAGGTTGAAATCCTCTTCCTTATGATTTAATCTAATGTCTTTTGTCTTTCTGGTGAATGCTTCAGCTGATAAGCCACCAGCTCAAACTCACATGGTGTCCTAGCATAAATCTTTCTTATTTCTCCAGTTAAATTGCTTCTGCCTTGTATAAAATATTCACTGGGTTTGAGTGCCTTGAATAACAGATCATAGAACAATTTTCACACTCACTCCCAGCCTGCAGAGTCATCCTTCCAGAATATATTCTTTCCTAAAGATTTTTGGTTTAGATTGTGTCATATTTATGCATTATTTTATATAAAAATGATTTGCTTTTGATTATCATTCATGGTATGGAATAAAAGAATATTTCTGGAATAGTATGGATATCTATGGTGGTCTAATTAATCAGAAGAGGATGCTCTGAGAAAGTACACAAAAAACAGAGAAGCAGGGAAATGCATTGGAAAAATTGTGTAGAGTCATTTGAGTGGCAAAACATTGTTTGGAGGTTTTTGTTTTTTGATAATATTTTTGTGGTTTTTGATAATATTTTTGTGTGAAACTTCAATATATAATATTGACAAAGAAAGGAAGAAATCATGGATTGCTAATATTAAGTTTTCTCATCCCATTTGAAGAGATCAAAGCACAGAATTGTTATGTAGTATGACTTTGCTTATGTCAACTGATTTCATTGACTGAATGTGTATGTATGTGTATGTATGCAATTAATTTCTAACCTTCAGCCTTGAGATATATACAAACCATTTTGAACTGAGAAGTGAGCTACAGTTTGCTGTAATAAAATAAGCTATATTTTGCACTCAACATTATAGACTGTAAGTACAGTTCGTTTTCCTTTGTGATTTAACTTTGTGATACTTGATTTTTCATGAAAAACTATGGCCAGGCTCTCTAATGTTGGCTGCAAAATATCATTTTTATAAGGGTGTGTATCTGGTGTATGTAAATTGTTATTTCTGCTTCACATGCCTAAAAAACTGTGAGTAGTGTGTTTGGTGCTAAATGAACTGAGCAAGTGGAAACTGATATACATTGGAACATCTCTTCTTACAATTAATATGGCAAAGAATCTGTTCTAGAACAGTTTTCATAAACAAAAGCTTATATATTGGAGAATTCTTAATTACATAATTTTCTTCCTACACAATAACAAAAATTAATTTCTGCTGAATATGTCACTATCGAACATGTAGATGATTTTTTTTAAAGGCGGGAGCCTTCTGAATACTTTGATTCCTTTTCATCATTAATGTAACTGATAACAGTAAATAAAGATGAAATTGAAATGTGCTATGTGATAGTGATTTTCGGAGTTTTTTTATTAATGCCTTCCAATGATTTAAAGTTAAGTACTCTTCCCAGCTGGAGCTTTATGTGAAATTTTTGCATTTCAAATGTCTTTCAATGTCAGTGGTTCTAAAGGCACTAAGAAGTACAAAGAGAAACCAAAGATCATTTGTCCTGTTCCTCTGAATGATTTTTAAGGTATTTTGGATTTGCATACACCAGTGTTATGTGAAAAAGTACATACTTTCTTCCCTGAAATGGTAATTTGAGTAATGAATTTGTGTCAGCATTGTCTGTTAAATAAAAATATTATTTTTAATATAGCTTTTTTATCAGTTTCCTTCGATGAAATCTCAGAGCTTTTGATGGGATGCAAGGAATTCTTAAAACTTGTACCTACTATGGTGCACAATAGAAAAGCCTGTAGAGATGGGGCTCAGCAGCAAATTATCACCACTAAGCTGAGCTGTGGGATAAGTGTTTTCACACAAGCAATGGCAGGGGCTTTGTGTCATAGTTTAGGAGTCTCTGATGTGAAATTCTTCATCCAAGTGCATTGATATATGTACAATCAGAGTGCACATCTATTTCCTCATCCAGATAAAATGTTGTGGTTTGCTTCCTAATGTCTGCCATTAAAGAGTCTAAATAGGGACTGTGTCTAAATTAGTTATTATTACTTATTAGTAATAATAATTATTCAGTATTTTTATTATTGTTCTCCCATACTAGAATTTCTGTCCTAAGACTGTTTAAATCTTTGTGGACAAATTCTTTAATTTCTTCTGAAAGTCCATCTCAGTTACTTGCAGTCCACAGTTACTGTCTAATGAAATATGGTGCATCTCTTCCTTTCAAAGTAATATTCCTTGCTTTAAAAAAATACACCCTGGATTCTTGATGTGTGTGACTCTTGGCAGGCTAATTATCTCTTCTGTAGCCAATGATTGGTAATCCTTAATCAGGTTTGTTTCATTTACTACTACTGACAGCTGAAGCATTGGTTTACAAGAGGGTATCGCCATTATTTGAGCTGGAAAAGACATTCAGGGAATGAATAAACTGAGCAACGTTTCTCATCACTGGAGCAACAGACAGCTAAGAACCAAGTCAGAGTGGGCAGAAAGGAAAAGAAACACGTCAGGTTTTGGCAATCTTTCTTTTCCACTTCAGCAGTTAGAGAGACAGCGATAAAAACTAAAAATGCAGCAGCCACACTGCAATGTGCCCTGCTGGCAATAAGGCAAACAGTTCACTTCACAAGGACCAATTTAGAGGTGGCAAGCATTTTCAAAACACAGCTGTTCGTACAAAGCTACCTTTCAAACACATCAACTGAAAGAGCCACTTCTCAATTCTTGTCATTATAACCTCTTTGAGCAATTCTATGGGCAGAAATCTTGGAAATGCCACTAACCAAAAAATGGGGATGAGACATTTCATACCTTGCTTTATTACAGTTACAGCACTTAGATATTTTTTAAAGTAGTAGTCATGGAGATATACAGACTTAAGTTTCAACCTTTAGTATCTTTCTGATTTTATAAGATGCTTGCTTCTTCCTTGTTTGCTGTATGATCAATAATAATAAAAAAAGTTTTCTTGAGGTATTTTGTTATTAGAGCACTATTGATTAAAGGATGCAACAGCTTATTTGTACTTGTCAGTTCATTTGACATATTTGAAGAATTGGTGCAGAAATTTGATTTTTTTTTCTGTAAAAATGTAACTAGGAGTTTTTTGTTGAAATATGAACAGAAAGTTTGCTACTGAGGCAGAAGTACAAGTTAAAGCTCAAAGAAATAATATGACATGTTTTTAAGAGAACCAGTGAAATAAAATATTCCTAGAAGTAAGTTGTTCTAGATCCTCTGATACAGTTGCTTGAAATTATGTGGGCTTTGTGAAAATGGAAAGGATTTCTGCTCGCATTTATAGTCTTTACATTCCACTCTCTGGAGCAGAGAGGTTCATGCAGAATCCTGTTTCTCTTTACAAATGCAAATTAACAGCTAACTGTAATATATTCTTACTGTTATGTATTATGACATTACTCTTATATGCAGCTGTTATATAGGCTCATAATAAACCATGAATAAGTTTTTTTGGAAGTGACCGTGTTTCTGACAATCTCAATTCTGAGATGTTCAACTTGAGGAATGGGCAGCTGATAGTATCAGATAATGGTTGGATTTTTAGAGTCTTAGGTTGGAAACCTTAAAAATGACTATCTAAAATTCCTGGTTATATTTGAAAATTTTGACTAGGGCTTACTGTTGGGGTGTTGATTAATTTTGAAAATCTGCTTCACTTTTTTCTAATGATTGATTTGTAGAACTTCAGACTTGCACTGAATAGGAAAAAGTGAAAGATGTAAAGGAAATGGCAAAGCTACTTATATTTAACCCTGGAAGCAATTTGCAATGTATGTATAATTATTTCAGCACGTGTGTTTATATTTATTTTGTGAACTTGTTATGTCTCCTTTTCATTTTTTTAACTACTTGGAATAAATTTGCCCGAGGGAAAGCTGAAAGCTTAAAATGTTTAAAATGAGAGTAAGACAGGATAAATTCTCGCATTTTAGACCACTGCAAGACAACAGTGTGAAGATTTTGTAGTTCATATACGGTTATTTATGCTTGTAGACATCATGTACTTTGAGGTTTCTTTAATCTAAAATTAAAGATAGATTCAGAAAAATATTATGATCAGCTAAATCTACATTCATGAGACCTACCATTTCTCTTTCACTAATTGAGTCTGGTCAACCATTCTTGTTCTCTTGTTTATTATATGTTAATGTAAATTAACTGATATCAGAGGAATTATTACCATGTACAATTCATCAAGAACTTACTATAGCTTTATTTCTTGTATTAATCAAAAATGATCACATAAGAGTCAGTGTTTTGAAAAGCATTGCAACATAACAAGCTTTGAAAATACAGAATTTAAAATAGATATTATGAATACACCAGCGTAAAATGGAAGCTAAAGGAACTTTTACATATAGTACCTGATAATTTATTGCATATGTTATTTTAGAATAACATTTCAAAGAACTTGAATGAGCGGTTGATAAAGCCTTCTTTTAAAAATGTGGAAAAGATAGCACTTCTTTTCCTTAACCTATTTTGAACTGGATTACCAGTGATTGACCACAGAACAGCAAATAGCTGTGGGAACACTTGTGTGTGAGGCAAGGTTTTTGTCAATCACAGTCACAGTGCTTGATAGAAATACCATGGAATATTGTTACTGTTATTAGTATTGGCAGCAGAAGCAGCATTGGGCATCAGAGCCCTAGCAGTGGGTGAGGACCACACTGTGTGCTAAATGGCTGCAGAACACAACTTTACTCCATGGAGCTTACAATTTGTGCAAGAAAAGGGACAGCCGATTATTCAGACAGGGCAGGGGAAAAAAGAAGTCACCATGGTATTCTCAGACTTTATTCGTGACTTTATTCTTTTCCTCTTACCGTAGTAAAATAGCTTACTATCTACATCCGGGATCAGTGTGCCAGGCTTTGATTTTAGATTCTCTGTCTGCAGATATCTCTCTCATGTACTTTTAACTTTTAATTGCATCCTTCATAGCCAAGGTATACATCTGACCTTTTCACAAATGTCATAGCAAAAGAGAGGATGAACAGTTTGTTAGCTGGCATTCAGTAAAAGAAATCATCATTTCAGTAATTACAAAGTTACCACATTTCCCAAATTTTTCTCCCAGTGTGTCGTGTACAAAGTAATCTGTAGGTATTCATTCTGAGTGAAGAGATGTTAGGAAATTATACTAACAGGGCAAGGAGATTAATTTCAATTAAAGTTGCACATTTCTTTACCAATCAATTTCTAATTTATCAATTATGTTCCAGTTTTTAGTAGGCATTCCAAATTCATTTGCAGTAATTTAAATCTGTGACAGGCTACATATAGTAATTTTATATACTTGTATATGTACTTGTAAAAAACTTTGAAAATAATCTGAAGTGTGATTCTTATTTTATTTCTTCTTCAGAAATCACATATTGAATGTATAATTCTGATATTTTTAGCTAAAAATTTTACTCATTGCTAGTATTAACACTTAATTGTTTTGGTTTCTTCTAAAACAATAACTGTGCGTATATATTTTCTAGTTGTCAGAGGAAATAGCAAAAGATTAAAACTTTAAAAATAACTTTTCAAAGTGCTTAGATCTTTGACATCCTTGTCATGGTTTTTATCCTCAGAAATGTTTCACTGTCTAACTGACTTATTTATTGTCACCATTATCAGGCAATTATGTCAAAAAAGTATTGATGTAAGTTGGGAAAGTAATGTGTTAGTTTAATTTAGATGTATTCATAGATGTTCAACTTCTTTTTGACAGTTGTCATGTTAGTGCTGGTGAAGCACATTTTGGCAGTTACCTAGGCATATAGTTGGCAGGAAAGCAGTCACGTTTTGGATGTGGGTGATTGTACCCAGTTACCAGATGCTTCAAGCAGATGGCTAGAACTAAAGATGAGTGAGACCAGTTTTGGCCTGATTTTATAAAAAACTACCAAACTGATTCAGGGGTCTATAATACTTTCGACTAGTAAGGAAGCCTAGCCAAAATCAAGCAGCGCTATTGGCAAAGTGTGCATTTCATGATATTTTTTCTTTGTAGCTCTTAAAATTTAAACGATAAACATGTGCCTAAAACATGGAAATATACATCTTCAGAGGGAGAAAGATAGTGGCTGTACTTACCACCTAATATTTCCTTGTGAATTTATTATCTTTTTAAAATTTATGTTATTATGGCAAGAAGGTAACTGTTAGCAGATTGGCTTAATAGTAAACAAGATGATTTGGGGAGTTACAATTTCTATTCTATAATTTTTCTATACAAAGATTTAGGTTTAAAAGGCAATAAAAATTGTTATTATTTGATCATTGGGGCTCGTTCATTTTTTCCTTTTTTTTTTAAATCACCAGTTTTTAATTGTAGACTCCTAATGTTTAGTCTTTTCACATTGGTGTACTTATGATTTGCTTTGGGAAATGGATATGTTAAAGTAAATGCCCTTATACCTTAAAAAAATTTTTTTCCAGTTGCACTTTATTAATTTTAAACTACAGTAATCTGAAAATATAAAAGGGCTTAGTGAATGCAATTGTATCAGGAAAAGCAACATCCCAATCAGCACTTGATGTATACATTCAACATGCTACATGGAATATGGTTTAAGATCTATTAAAGGAAAGATTTTTTTGCTTGTCATTACAGTAAGTGGAAATTCCTTACTAAAAACAGTAGTAATTTTTATTTTGAGGTGCAAGTAGTGGATGAGATAATATTTTCTATGGCATGTATTTTCTGACTAGGTTGCCTTAACTTTATAATTGTGAATATAATTTTGGGTGATTACTTTTATCCTGAGCCACCTGGGGAATGATGTTCACAATGGATTGTTCAACAGAAATGGATATATTTTTTTAATCTTGCTTGAGGCAGTGTAGAGAAATGGATGGATGAAAAAACAATTTCAGGATACAAAAACTGACAACGTGTAAAACAGAATATTATTTGTAAAGAAGATTAGGAAAAAAGAGTTCTGGTCTCTGCTGTGTTTTATATCAGTTGGAGTGATTTATGCATAATTATAAATTACCAGCTTGTAGAGATACTGTCATTTCTGATTACAGAAAGTATTTTGATTTGTATTTAGTTTTAATTACAGTTTTTGCTTAGTTGAGCATCTCATTAATAATATTATATGTTAATTTTTGTATATGTTTTGAAGAAACTAATGTTATTTTCAGACCTGAAAATTATTGCCTTTTTATGCTTACATGACCCATTTGTCAGCTCTAATCCACACTATAGGATTATCATGGTTCATTTCTTATTGTCCCAGAAGGAAATACTTTAAAGTGCATTCAATTCTTATTTTCTCTTTATGATTTGCTTTTTAAAATAAGACCAGAAGAAAGAGGAGAGATACAAGATAAATAAATAACAACACTTACAGTTAAGTACAATATCCCTTCTACTATGTATGGCACTAAAACTAAAGTAATCATATACTTCTGGAAACACTAACTGCATCTTCTTTCAAGTGTTCCTGTTTTCCTTTTAAAGTTGAAGTAATTTATGTTTGAATTTACAAACTTATTTAATTTGTTGTACCCTTTCAGCCTGTTTAGACTCAATTGCCACTTCCCCCATGCTCTTTTTTGCCCAAAGTATAATCCCTTTGGTGTTTACTATTATTTTAAAAGAATTTTTTGTATTTTCTTTAAAGTGACAAGTTCACTCAATCCCCTAATATTAGGTGATTTGGCTTATTATCATGTCGCTGACTGGGATTATCTTAGTTTAATTTCTCCCCTTGAAACGCGTATGACATAATCACGTTTTAATTTTATATTTCCTTCTTAGTTCTCCAGCATTTATCATTTTTACATCACCTTTCTGCATTTTGTGTACCAAATCTGAAAGCAGTATTTACATTAATGTGCCAGTCTCACGGAGAATTTTGACCAGTATTTACTGTTCAGGTGTTACAATCAAACAGATTGTCGTCAATGCACTCAAAGCTTGGGTATAGGTTTTTCTAGTCAAGCATAATTTCCCTCATGTTTTGATTCTTAGTTATAATGCAAAGACTGTGCATAGACATATAAGCTTTAGGTGCATGTGTAAAGGTATCTGGGAACACTGCCTTACATATCACCAGAAGAATGTTAGAGATGCACAAGGGTATTTGTGCAATAAAATGCATCTAGCTATGGAAAGATGGCTCTTCAAACTGAACAAAAGATATAGTTTCAATCAAGGGTATTGAACACTGATATTACCTGAAAATATCATATTAGTACCTGCTAGTGGTGACTGTGGAATGACAGACTGAACAGTTTTGTTCGTCACTGGTGTTGCTGTGGGATAGATGTACCATTTCAGATCATCCTTTGAGTTTATGCTTGCAAAGATTTAGGCATGATTTGATAATAATGATAATGCTTGATCAAAGGAGCCTGTCATTTTATTAGAAGACACATTGTTTTAAATCTGTCTTCAACCTTTCCATTTTCAGATGATGGTCTGGTTCTCTTTTCCAGTAGTAAAACCACTTGAACGAGTAAGAAAAGATAGACATTTCAGTAATACATAATTTCAACAGTGTGAAATTATTCATTTAGGGTCTAATACTAATTTTTGCTTCAAAATTGGAACTCATCATTGGGCAATAAGAAGTAAGGAGAAAGACGTGGTGTGCTTACTGGATGACCTCTAGTATGCCTGTGAAACAGCAAACATGAACCTAGCATATGCTGAAAAACATTAGTTTCATTCTACAAGATGCAGATAAGAATGAACATGGAACATGAATGAACATGGAACACTGTACAGTTCTGGTCACTCAAGTTCAGCAAAAATAAACTAGAATTAGGGCAGAATCAGTTAGTAGGGTGAAGAAAATGCTTTTTTTTTTTTTTTAATGAAAGGAAACCAGGAAAATGGGTGGCTTTTTGCGAGATGGGAGGAAAAGGATTGCTTTCTGTAATTATATGAAGTTAAAAGACATCATAGAGTGAAAAGAACTATTTAAGCTAATAGCCATGTGTGTACTACAACAAATAATTCTATAATGGACATGAAAAAAATTAATGCAGACCTTGAAAATTATTACTAGCTATCAGATGGAGTGAGGTTGTGGAACAGTGTCTAAAAGGACTGGAACAAAAATCACACATTTATTTTAAGAGGAAGTTTGTTCAGTTTGTTTGAGAAATTTGATGACCTCACTGCTTACAATAGTAAGTGACCTTCCAATCCTGTGTTCCTAAAATAAACCCATATTCCTCTGTGATTTCTGTGAATGTAAACATTGTTTGTAAACAGTGAACAAATAGTCAAAGATGTTATGAAAAATAATGTACATTTTGAAAATTTACAGTATTTCCTAACCTTTAGTTAAAAAGAATGTTGCTTCCCCCTGTGTAATAATTTTAGATTTGTGGACAACAGAGGAGAAATAGTTGTTACTGTCATTTGTACAAAATATTATGTGCAGTAATATATTATTTGTACAGGTAGATCAGGAGTGGGTATATATATATAGAGAGAGAAAAACCTGGAGCTGTTTCCCCATATACGTACATGATATTTCTAAGAAAATATATCAACTGACAAAGACCTTATGAAGATTTCATTGCAAAAATGTTATTGCAGTTCTTAAAAATATTCTCACAATCTGTCCCACCATGTTACTACTGTGCTTCATTAACTTGCTCAATTAACAGTGTTCGCCACAGTAAACTAGGAGCTTGTAGGGAAAAAGTAACAGCCAAACATTATGAAAAAACACTGTGTCCTATATAAATGTCGGTGCTTTGAAGAAAATAAGGAGGTTTCTGCATAGGTGGTCTAAAGTACATCCCATAAGTTAGAAACAAATAATAGAAGGAAATAGAAGGGTAGAAGGATGCCTTTTCTTTGAGCGGTATGGATATTTAGATAATCTCCTTAGAAATTGCTCTTGGGCTGTTAGAATTTTCCACTGTTTTCCACAAGATGCAAAAGCAGTTAGGGTACCAGAAATGCCTGAGCCTCTTTAAAGTCATCCCTGTAATTTGCAATATTTAAAACAATATATGTTGTTATGGTTCAGAAAAGAAAAGGATATACACAGTGGAGTAAAGCGAAGGACACATATCAACTCTCTGTGACATTTGGAATGGATGATTTATCTTGTCCTTGGTCCTTTCTCATCCAGGATGTTAAAACCAGGCAGAAAGTCTCTCAAGAATAGCTGAGCCACCATCTCAGAAGAAGAAACTCAGGCGACAAGGTGATTCTCTAAAAACATATTCTAAGTATGTCTGCTTTTTCGCAGCAGTGGGTGACAGTAGGAAATACAGATATCTATAAATACTGATTAGTATTTACTTGATAGAGTTAGCTGATGCAGTAGAAAAGCCAGATTGGCAATACCATTAAATGTGCATGAGGAATAATTTGGTTAACCACAACTTAACCAGGTAAACAAAGATAATTTAGCTTTGATTTGTGGCTTTTTCTGTCAATTCCTATAAATGTTGAATTGAATACGTAGCTTAAGTTCTCTTGTAGTATAATCATCCTTCCTTCAGGCAACAGTTGTCACTTTGTTTAATATTATTATAGTGATGGAATTCATAAACTACCTGTCTTTCTCCTTGCAAATGACTGTGTCCTCTGTTCATAGCTATGGAAATGTCACCTAAAATTGCTTTCATGTTCTTAATAGTAAGAAAGAAAATCATGGAAATCTTTTAAAAATCCATGGCTGTTCTTGAAGCTACATTAGCATAGCAGTTATTAATTTAGTGTTGGTATGTTTTAAATTGTCCTTATCATGGTATCCTATTTCAGATGGAAATTCAAATTTTGAAAGTATATCCAGATTTAGAATTTATGATTTGGAACATTGTATAACACAAAGTGCAGAACAATGTGAGCATTCTAACTTTTATATTTTCACACCCTGACAGAGCAGGTCAAATATCCACTATTGGTTATGGAGAAGAGTCATGATGACTTTCTGAACTTCTAATTTTGAACCTCCAGTGCCATCCGGTAACTTTCAACTGTTTAAAGGTTGAGATTATTCCAGAATTAAACAAACAGGTAAAGCAACACATCTGAATGGCTGAGAACTTGAAAAATCCTGAAAACATTTTCTTGAAAGTTATAGAATCTTCTTTTCTATCTCTTGCCATTCATGAGAGATAATATGACCAAAAGAAAGAATCCAGGAAACATGAAATAACGTTTGAAAGTTATAGAAGTAATGAGTAGAAAGTTATGGCAGTTATGAAGTGAAATGGTCTTATTTGTTGGTATTTCAGGAACAGAGGATTTTAAAGTTGATTAACTATTGCATTAAAAGCAGTAAGGAAAATACCCTATAGGCCATAAAAATGTTTGGCTCTAAAATTGGGTATTATAACAGAGTTATTATATAGCTCATGTTCCTGATAAATGCTAGCATGAAATGATAATTGATAAGTTATGTATAAATTTGCTGTTTAGTTGCTCTTTTTCTACAAAAAATTATTCTTCAATGGTCAACATTTAAAACATTTTTGTGTTCCACCTTAGTTAATAGAAGTCTGTCTTATCACTGGACAAAATACTAAGAATTATTGAGATCAGTTCTCTTCACACTCAGTATGTCTAAATCCCTTTTAATGCCACTATGGTTTATGAAGGCATATGGAAACAGAAAACTGATTTTCACTAACCTAAACTTTTAAGAAAAGATGCAGAATATACTACATGTTAGAACATGGATACTCTGTTACAAAAATCTAGCATTAACTTCAGCAAAATAAAACTGGAAAGCTGTATTTGCATACTGATGAAGATGAAGCAAAGCTTGGTATTGCTTTGGATATTGTCCTGTAGTGGTCTGTGCCAGGTCAGTAGGGTTTCGCAGCAGGTTGAGCAGGTTGTGTTATTGGTAGCTTGATCTATTACCAAAAGCTTTTCTATCAGAGGAGTTTCTCCTTTGAAACGGTGTGTTGTTTTACTGAGACTTAACAGATCTTTTGAATATGTCTCCTGTAGGACTGTGCAGCTCTTTCTTTATCATGGCTATCCAGAAGCATGATCTTATAAATAAGACAGGATCAATGCTGTTTTAGATATAGCCAATCCTCACTTAATATTTACAGTTCAAAATACTATTAACTAAGCTCAGCTAATAAACACAATTCTTTCTTATGAGGAAGAATGTCATCATAATGCTCTGTACATACCAAACCGATAACCCAGGAAAAGTTAAGTTAAAGGAGTCCTGAGGGGTTTTATTTGCTCCTTTTTCTGGTCTTCCTAGCTTTTTTCTGTGTCTTAATTCTTTCAGGCATTCCTGTAAGTCTTTACCTTTGTAACTGTGAGTCAGAGAAGTACAAATTCCATTCTGTTAAAACAGAAAGACTCCTATTGTTGTCCCCAGCTACTTCTTCCCTATATATGGACTCAATTTCCAGAACTTTTAAGGAGAGAGAGGCAACATTTCTCTTCTCTGAACTTGTTTATGGAACATAAGAAAGACCCCAAACCCACTAACTTTTGTTAGTGAGTGGCAAGGTTTGTTTTCCTTTGTTCTGCTTTCCTATATAGGTAAAATAGTGGATTATATACAAATGTGATCCTTGAAATCTAATTGAAAGATATGTTTGCGCATTCTAGTGGAAAATATCTTTCTCTGACAAGTTTAATTTGTGAAATAGCATATTTTTCAGGCTGCTATTAAGGTCTGACATGCTTAACATTCATTAGTTTGGTAATTAGTTTAGGCAGATTGTTTTGGAACAGACTCATTCCTATCTTACTGCCACTGAGTCAATCATATTTTTGTCAGAAAAGTTCACTCTCAAGATATTTATCATCAGGGTTTTAATTGCTTTCTCTTTTTAAAATAATACTAGCTAAAAGAAGCATGAAACTAAGAATTTGTTTCACTGGGAAAAAAAAAAAAGAGCTTTATTCCAGTGGTCAAAATACTGGTTTGTTATTTTAATGCTTATAAGTGTTAGGCTTACATTCTACATGTTATAGAAAGAATGTTGCAGGCTTAGATGGATTTACAAATAGATACTAGAAAAATGTATGTAATTACTTGGCTCTATCAACCTTGGCAATGTTCTTTTACAATAACAATTATAAAATACAGTCCTTGGTAAATATGCATTGTTATGTGCAAAATTATTATTTTCAGATTTCAGTGACTTTTGTCTGCTGTGACAAAACTAATGGGGGCACTGATGCTTGCTGTAATACCACATCTACTTCTTCATAAAATAGATGTTGTCAGCAGGGATAAAAATAAAGTTGCAGAGGTTGGCTGTAGGAAAGGAGGATCCAGATGGAGTCTTCTGCAGTTAGGACATGTGTTAGAATCCAGCCAAGGTTAATTGTGGTCTTATTTAATTTAATGACTGGAAAATGTTCAGAATACTTATTGACCAGAAATCAGTATAAGTTAGCTCCATCCATATATCCCAACCTTGTGCATCCTGATTTGGGGAATGCTGATACGTAGCATTCACAGCTCTTCTGCCAGTCAGCTTCAGACTTCAAAAGAAAACCTATAGATAAGAATTGCTATCAAACTCTTCAACCTAACTTTGATGTTTTGTTTTGTTTTGTTTCTTTAAATTTGGTCATCTCAGTTGCTGCTTAGCTTTGTAAACTAGCTTTATAATTAAAGGAATTTGTTAACGTCATTCTTGATGACTAGAATTCTAAGCTCTGAAATACAGTTTAAACTGGTAACCTTATGTTAAATTAAAACTTTGTTTTATCCTGAAAGCTATAAGTTATAACTCAGCTTTTGTCTGCTGGAGGCAGGCAGAAGAGAATAAGATGAGGGGAATGAGAAAATTTTTTTTTTCGCATTCTCTTGCTCATCATCTTCATATGCTGAAAGTAAAACTGAATTGATGTTAACTTAATTCTACCTCTGCTCTAGCTGCATACCAGCACTTTTCAGAAAAACAGAAATTTCATTGGTATGTCCTTTGAGGGCTTTTTTTCTTAAGCTAAGGCTGTCTCTCTAATGGCTGTTTGGAGACCCATATAATAAAAATTAGAATTCTTCAATTCTTTCCATGCACAAAAGAGTGACGTGAAACCAGCAATTACCATGACATCAGCGTGCTGCAAGAACTCAATTTCATCCAACATAAGCTGAAAGATCTCAAATACTAGCCTAAGCTGTGTGTGTCTTTGGGTTATCAGTTTTTCATGCTTTCTGCAGTATGCTGTCATGTGTATTATATTTCCCTTATCGGTTTGGGATTATGAAATTTAACTGGAAATGGATAATTGGTAAATGTGACCTTTCCATTCATAAATTGTCTGAAAACAGGTTATGACTTCAAGTATGTTCCTTTTAATAGGTTTTTTTGCTTTTAAGTGAATGAATACAATAATTCATATTAGTTGTTTGATTGCAGAGTTTATGATTTAATCTATGTAACACTTTCTGTTAGAGCTAATCTCTAAGTGAATGATTCACTTTTAATTAACTATTTCTTAGGGACTTTGCTGAATCCAAACCTAGAACTTGCTTCCCAGTTGAACAGTTTCAGTAATAGACCCCAAATTCATTTTGCTTGGCTTTCTGTATGATCACAGTTTTATTCATACAAACAATTTTGAAAAGCACAGAAGGGTGTGAATATTGCTGAACTGAGATATGATTCAGGAAAGTCTCAGTAACCTTTGCAAATGTTTTTCACACTGTTTTTCTCCCAGGTTTTAGTTCCCGTGTTATAGGGCTTCTAAAAATACTAGAAATACTTCTAGAAATGCTTGTAAGCTATTTTCTGAATCCTTCTATGCAAGGAACTTGAATGGAATGGTCCACTGCACAATGTTTTTTCTGCTGAGAGATGCTTTTTATGCCACTCAAAAAAGTCCATTAATTCCTGAAGGCTCAATCATGTCTGGTTAGACATAGATTATAGAATAGGGTGGTGATGAGCTGCATTTTCTAAGATAAGTGCATGGACCTAGAGTGCCTCTGGAGCTTAGACTTGTAAAGAGTCACAAAAAACTTTTTTCTAAGATAAACACACCGACCTAGAATGCCTCTGGAGCTTAGACGTGTACAAAGTTGCAAACAACTTTTCTTTTCTTTCCTCAAGCGTATGGAAATGGTGGATGATATTCCCTATCTGAGGACTGAATATGGGGTTCTCAAATCTCAGTTAACCTGATGCGAGCAGCAAAAATCATCATACATCACTATTTTCCATATAAGCAATGCCTAGTCTACTCCTTCCTCTCTGCCTACTCACAGAAATTTAGTCACAATCAGATTAGTTTAGCATCAGTTTGCTACTATTGTTAAAAATAAAAATGGAATTTTATTAAACCTAAACATACCGTAACAAAGAGACTGCAGTTTAAGACATCAGATCATGAAGTTTCCTTGATAGGACTAGAAAAGTATTGTACAGATAAATCCTCTGGAAGGTTCATTATACACACAAAATTGTTGCTTGCTCACTCCGAAATAACATGTCTATGGCCTTGACATTTAATCAGAGCAAGAATGGCATTTATTGAATCTCATATTCAGTAAATTATCAATTAAAATTTCTTTTTTAAGGTCAGTAAAATGCAAAATGCTTGTTATTGTTTTTTGTACAGATTTTTCTTTTATCACTTTTTATGCTTGTGCTTTCCCCTCCAGACATGTGTTGGGAACTTTAATCAGAGAGTGGCTTTTTATATATTTATCTCTCACCCTTTCTGTCTGTCTGTCTGTCTGTCTGTCTGTCTCATATATTTCATATATTTATTTTATCTGTTTATCTGTCTATCCATATCAATACAAGAAAAACCATAGGCAGGATTTTGTTTAAAAAGAGAACAATTTCTAAACATATATACCATTAGAAACATTACTGAAACTGTACTTAGAGCAGGTATTAAGTTTATATAAGGACTAAAGTAAGGAACATGTGCAGAGCTATAGCACTGTCTTGAATACTTAGATACAGACAGATTGTACAACTTGCGACTTCTGTGCTGTCATGAGTGGCTTTACATATCTATACCAAGTGTGCTAAATTTAATAAATTCTTAGTAAAATCTCTCTAATAAAATAAACTGATGAAGGGTTTGATACACTCAGCTACTCTGTATATTGCTCAGTATAAATTAAAGATGTAGTAGTTGACTCTGGTTTTACTTGTTTAATAGAGATGTAGATTATGGTTTATTGGGATTTACATCTTTGATAATTGTTTTGCATCTCAATATATAAAGAACTAGGCTGAATATATGCATAACATATTAGAAATGCCATTAAGCAAATGATTCTTCATGAAACTGTGAGATGAATTAATGCTGTGCCTCTTTATACTATGCAAAACACACATTTTCCCCAATTATTTTACAATTGATTGCTCTATATTGTGGCCCAAGGGAATTCCAAAAAAATTTGTTTGTATGTTTCCTACTATTCTGTTTCTGTACTATGATTAAATTAAACATCAAAAGAATACATTATTTATGTGTTACTAAAGGTAAATGATTTTAAATTGTGATAGTATAATTGTGTGTGTGTGTGTGTTTTGGACTAGCATATTCTAAGACATTGCACCTGAATTTATTGTGTTTATTTTTATGTATCTGTAACATTTTTTGAAGTATATGTTGGGATAAAAAGCATGTGCTTTTGACCTTTGGACTGCCAGTTTGGAAAGCAACCCAACAGATAGCTATGTGTGGTCTATATGAATGTGCTGATCTTAGTCCAATTCACAGACATGTCATAAGCCTTTATTAATGTCTGAGATGCTTGTAACTTGTTTGTCAAAGCCTAAATATATGTTTAGCCTGTATTAGTTTACCCTCCCAATCCAAGAGTCCTATGCTACTTGATCTGTTCAAAGCTTGTCAGGACTTCTACAAACACTGTTCTTTTTCTTGTCAATTTAATATTGAAGTCTGCAGTTATATCCCAATGCCATTCTCCCTAAGTTTTACAAAATTTCCTTCTCTGATAGCTTCAGAAAATCTGTATCTGAAAATCTGTATCTGTGCTTCTGTTTCCTTACTTCTATTTCTCAGCTTTTATATTTTTTCCTGAGGTCCATGATGATATGGCAGAAATCGGCAGAGATGAGTGAAATAGGCAGAACAGCATTTACTAGTTAGAAATTGTGAAAGTAACTAGTTGAAAGGATACTCAGATATACATTTGTATATTTATCGTGCTTATCTAAATCCAAAACTTTTTTAGTTTTGATAATTCTGTTTCAACTACAAATTTAGAATTTTTTTTCTTCTCTGAATGGGTACAATCTTCCTGTATCTCAGTTGAAGTATCAAGATTTAATCAAGTATTTTCCTATATTTTACCCAGTAACTGTTTTATGTAAAATACAGAAAAAGTGCCCTGGAAGTGAACCCCCCCCTAAGATTCCTAGTCTGACCTTCTTAACGGGTAGGCTACAACATGAGAACCCATAATGTCTGGGCTATCTTCAATGGCTATCAGTGGCTATCAGTGGCTATCTTCAGTTGGCTCTCTGTTAGCATGCTCTTTTTTTGTAATAATATTCCAAGACAACTCTTCACAAATTATATAGGGCCTAGGTGTCTAACAGAGAGCTCACTTCATTTTGGGGAGCAGATAATGAAGAGTTAACTTTAAAATGCCTAAATTCCTACCTTGAACTAAACCTTAACCTTTGACAGGCGATGGGAATTGGAGACCTAACTTCTCACTGTGCTTTGGAAGATGGCATCTCCTACATCATTAAAGTGGTTTTGAAAGTTTTACTTGCTTAGTGTATGGCATAAAAGTATAATTGAATAGTAATAAAAAGACAATGCAGAAAACAGCTGTCAGATTGGACAGACTATAAATCCTTCCTCACAGAAGTCTTAATCTTTTTTTCTAATTTACACATAAAGCAATAAAGAAAATGAGACTGCAAAAAAGATGAATGTAATATATATAAAACTAGTCTTTCTTTAATAGGCCTTCTTAAATTTTGGGGAAATATGTGTACATGTTGTGACACTTAGTTCTCAATTCTCCACGGCGTTGAGAGATCCTGATAAAAGTGCATAGCATTATTCTTTTATAGGCTGCTCTGTATCTCAGAAATAAACTGAGTAACATGTGGCAGTTGCTAGGGTAACCATTTTTTGCATTTCGTAGGAAAAATCCAAGAATAAAACACATGTAAATTGACAGTGTGGAAAGCAGTATGATAGGCAGTCTCATATTCTCAATTTGTTTTCCATGGTTTTCCTCTGTTAGTCCTTTTAGATCTGCTTCAGCTTTTACCTTGAATCTCTCCACACACTTGTATCTTGTATCTCAGAAAATAATTTAAACATCTATCTACTGAACTTAACCTGTCTATCAAACTATCTATACTTAATAGATAAAACTGTGATTAGTGTCAGTGCTGGTAGTACTCTCTATGTGTGATTATCAGGTCATGTGAGCAGAAATCTAATTTTAAAAGTTGTTTTATGCACTTAAATATGACTTCCTGTAGTTCTTCACATGCCATTAAGCATCTATTTTGAATACAAGTATTTGAGCGAAAAGTCAGCAGGCACTTAGAAAGCTGAGCTTTCATTGTTCACAGAAGAGAACAATTTAGGACTTGAACAGGAGTTCCTTATTAAGGCAAGCTTTTCTGTGCCTGTTTTGGAAAATGTTTGCTAGTGAATTCTGCAACTTGTTGTGTAATGAGAAATGTATCTTATTATAAGAGGAAATAATTTTATAAGGTATCATTAAGCAATATTTGATTTGAATTAAATCTAACATTTTAATCCCAGTGAATGGCGACAAGGCAGATTTTGTCAGACAAATGTAATGGTTATAGCTAAGAAATAGTCTATGGCTCTATATAGGTATTATTTTGTTAAAACATTTAATGCTTCTGAAACTTATTTGTACTCTTTAAAGTCTTCTTACACTTTTGAATTTAGAGTGTGCTTGTGTTGGTATATTGATTTAGAGACTTCATGTAATACCAGTGATTAATATAAGAAATACAATTTAATTTTTACAGAAATATTTTTCCTTAGAACATTATCCTTTTAGTCATGGCAAAGAACAGAGATGTAAATTGTTCATGAAAGATGAATACTAATATGAGAAAAATGCTTTAAGGTTTTCTCCATCCTCCCTCTAAACTTAGTACTAAATATTTCTCATTACAGTGATTTTATATATGTTCAGATCCTAGAAATGAAAAGGTTGTCTTATGCTATGGATGACATTAGAGACAATTCTGTAATTTACCGTTTGCAGCTAATTTCTGCGCTGTTTTACACTCCATGGCTTCAGTAAAGTTACATATAATATTAGCATGACTCTAGTTTGTCATCCTCTGCACATTACTGTCTTTTTAAAGAACAAGACTGAAAATGGTGTTGACTTAATCGTCTATCTGAGGGTTCTATAAATTTTAGGCTACTATAATTGACTGGTTCATGTTTCTTAAATTACTCTAGTATAAATAATTACTGGAAGAATCTTGATATTGGAGATAACTCTGACAAACTCAGCACAAATAATAGCTTTAAATTGGCCAGATTTCTCAGCAGAATCACTCCGCATGAAGTTCATTTCAGGTTTAAGTTATATAAAGAGTGAAACAGATTAAATGTATTCACTACATGAAAGAATGAATAAATACCACTCGAGGAAGTGAAAGGCAAAGGTTGGTATGGTAGTCAGAGCTTAATATGAAGAAGTCATTGTACTAATTATAATTCACTCTTGCTCATATTGTATTTTCAAGACTGTATATAAAACTGTAATTTATTCAGCCTCAGATGTGTGGAATACACTGAACATGTGGCTGAATAGAATAACAAAGATTACAAATTAAGGTGGTAATGTCCCAGAGAGTTGTTCTCCTCCTCTACTAGAAAACATTTGATTTTTGTTATCTGAATAAATACAATGTGCTGCTTTCAAGGATTTAAACAAACTAGGAAGGCATTTAAACAGTTTTTGGTATCCTGTTGGGACATCATCAAATTACCCTTCTCTTGGTGGGTGACAACAAAACAAATACTGCTTCATGAATGATTTCCTTTATAGCTGTTAAGATTATGGCAGACTGTCTCACTTCTCAAAATTTTTGACTCCATACTATTGGGCCAGAGATGAAAATCAAGGCATGTAGCAAGAAAGACTGGCACCATTCCTTTCACCTCTGGTAATATCTTAATTGCTGTCCTCTGATTCAGTAATACTAAGACATCTAATCAGGTTCTGAAGAATACAGTTGTGCTGTAGATTTTCACTTAAGACAATGTGGGCAAAGGAGCAAGTCCCTCTACTTGTAAGGATCATGGGATCATAGGATCGCTCAGGTTGAAAGGGACCTCAGGTCTCTAGTCCAATCTCTGGCTCAAAGCAAGGTCAGTAGTTATATCAGACCAGCTCACGGAAGGTGGAATCTGGCTTTAGAGTTTCTTACCAGTTGCTATATAGGATTTAGTAATTTTGTCCCAAGACTTTCCCATTTCACAGAGATCACAGCTGACTTTGGTCCATGTAGATTCAATGCTGTGCTTTAACTTGCCAAGCAAAATTTATTTTTAAGCAATGCTAATGCAAACATGATTTATTTTTTATAGAATTGAATATTTTCCTCAGTCCTGAATATTAATTACTCCTTATTGCTTCTCTTGAAATATCTACATTTCAATTAATGATGGACCAGAAGACTTCTACAAAATGTACTCAGAGTTTTAGAAACTTTGACTGGCCTCTCTGTGAGAGATTAAATAACACTACTGAGGATTTATATGACAACTTTTATATACTTACCATCAAGTAGTTCTGAACAGATAGTCTACAATCCCGACATAACTGCTATCATTTCCCTGAGATATTTGTGTCATGTTTATGATGTGTATTTACATAAACCTTCTATCAGTTTCTAAGGTCTTCTATGTCTTTGTGCTGTTTCTAGGATTAATAAAATGATACACCAACACAACACATTGTTTTGAGAACTGATACAAAACAAATTAAAACCAAAGGAAAGACTATAAAGACTTAATGCACAGTCACTTGAAGTAATTGGAAAGATTTTGTTTTCTGTGAACTTTGGATAAGCCTCAGAAACTGTCAGGGCAGTGATGAATAACACCTGACATAGAGAAAGTTTATGAGTTCTCCAACCTTTAGAAGAGCAAAAGGTGCTTTAGTTTAGAACAGAAAGCCAAGGCCTGTGTTGGCATAACTCCACTGAGTTTGATAGATCTATATACTTCTATACTTCAGTTGAGAGTCTAACCAAGAACCCTAAATGCACTTGAGAATTTGGACAATGTATATAGAGAGTTTAACGTTTCAGCAGCTAAATCTTTGAAATTGCATATAGCTTTATATCTATATTCTGGTTACAGTTTATTGTTAAGTGATACCTACTGAAGGCAATATTTTCCATACAGAATGCTATTATGCTATTAAATTAATATTAAAATACCCCCAAATGGCACCCAGATCCGGATTGTATTGAGAAGCTTCTGAAGGTAGTAGGAACATTAGACAGTCAGCAACTTTAAAATGTAAACTTTATTAGAGCTATTTCTTTTATCTAAGTACCTAAATATAAACTGAAAAACCTTTCACTGACTCCCACATTTAAAACCCTTAAATTTTAATACATAACTATAAGAAAAAAAATTCTATTCTACTTTAATCAATATTTTCCCAGTAAAATCACATATTTTTAACTGGCACATGATATAAATAATTTAATCTTTTTTAGATCAGCTTCTAAATGTAACTGATGAATAAGATTTGTAATGTGTATAAAAGTTAGAAATTATAACAATCATAGAAAGACATATAGCAATAAGTTCTATAACTTCTGTCTTTAAAATGAAAACAATATTATCGTATGTCCCTCCTCTTGAGTGTTCGGGTGAATTAAATTGAACTCTTACTGCTACTGATGGTAGTAATATGAATATGTCCTTGATGTCCATGCTGCTTGGACATAACTTTTAACTTTCTTCATACATTTGTCAAGGAGCCATAGAAATGAAAAAAAGAAAAGTTAGGACTTTTTTTTACTTTCTAAATAAAATAATCATGGTAACTCTTAAAAACTGAAAAATGCATAATCTTATTTCATACTCTCAGGTAATATGCCGACAATGTAAGCACTACTGTGCTTCATTGAAAAAGTTTAGCTACAGGCAAGTGGAATATAAAATAGGAAAAAAAGGTTACAGTGAGAACCATGTGTTTTTATTTTGAAACATGAGTTTAATTCCTACGAGTTGTATTTCAAGGTAAGATTAATTCAATTAAATATTGCAGAGGCTCACTTCTCCTTATCTGGATTGAGGATATACTGGTTCCCAAATACAAATGCTTCCTCACACTGGCAAAAATGAATGCACAATCATGGCCAAATGTTTAGTATAACTCTGTTTAATCAAACTCCATTTGACCAGAAGTTGAAAGACAGGTTTGTTTCCAGGATCGCTCAGAGCATGGCACTTGAAAAACTACCTTTTCCATTGGTTATGGGCTGTGATTTCAAGCTTTTTATAACTGTCTGGGTGGATTCCCTTTCATCTGCAGTCCTGTTTTTTGGAAAGTTTTGGATGTCCCTCTGGATGTTTTAGATAGAGGCTTGTACTTTAATGTGTATAATAATTAAGATTATTCTAAACAGGAAGAAAGGTCTCAAAGAGTTATTTTTCTGTCTTTTTTTGCTGCATGATTGGAAGTGAAGCAACATGATGAATTTTGTATACCTAGATAGAGAAAATGATGAAAACACCAAAAAGCAAAGAGAAAAGGTTTTAAGAATCCCTTCTGCATCTGTTGACATCAATAGGAATTTCGTCATTTATCAGAAAAGGAAGTAAAATTACAGCCAAGGATGGCAATTCTAAGGACCATCTGTGAAAGGTTTCTGGATTGTTCTATCTGGTATGGAAATTTTAATGGTAATAGTTTCATTTTGTTTGTTTTTAGCAGAGAGTTCTGTTATAATTACTTTTACACAGAACTCTGTAAAAACAGTGTTAATGGGAAAGCAGAAACAAACACAATTAGCAAAAAATCAAGAAGGAATAAAAGATAACAATTTCAGTTAAGGCTCCCACAATCATTTTGATCCAGCCTGATTGTATTGAGGTATTTGAACACATCAGAAATCATGAGCAGTATACAGTATCACCAGCTTTAGAGGTACAAGAGAGGGCAATTTATGCTTTAGTGTCTGTGCCTAATGAAGCAAAATTATAGATATTGTGTGAGTTGTTAATCAGATTTTCTTTGGCTTATATCTTAAAGTTGTTTTAATATACACTTTACACCTTTTTCTATTTTATGTGGTTAGATGTAGCAGAACGTGTGCTATAAAATAAAAGTCTACCTGTTACAGAGTGGAAACTGGTATTTTGTTTTTAATTATGTATTATAGGGATGGAAGCATCTGTATCAGTATGGACACAAAGGCATTGGCTCTCCTAACCACTGCTGAGCAGGTGGTGAGGAAATGCTCCAAGTATACTGGAAAAATTGAGGCTTGGTCTGAACCCTGGACTCTTGAAATCAAGTTTTAACAAGGTGGGAAAATGCAGTATTTTAAAGGTAGCAGAGCAAAATATTGAGGAAAGCTCATTGTATTAAAATTAGTCTATGCACTAATCCCTAAGGGGATTACTTCCTATCAGAGTGGCTATAGTGTTTGCATGGAGTGTGTCCAAAGAGGCAAACTATTTTGGGGTCTATGGAAATGAAAAATGTAGGACTATTGCTCTGCAGTTCTACAGATTGACTAGCTCTTATTTCTGCCAAAGAAATACAAGGTTCAGCAGCTTAGCTGCTGCTCTTGAAGGACAGGGTCCTTTTGCTGGTATGTTTTTGGAGTTTAGAGTCTATTCTTAGAATAATATACTGAATATCCCTTTTGTCTCTTATTGCATGACAAAAATGAAACAACTGAAAATGTGTATTTCTGTAATGTCTGACATAATATTGATGACTAGGTAATCTATACCCAAGCAGCATTCGGAAGAATATGTTGCCTGAATTATATGTGCTGAGTGAAACTGCTATTTTGACAAACATTTCTAGCTTTATAGGTCATTATATATTTGCAGTTACCTCATTTCGTCTTCTCTCTCATCATAAGGATACCTCTATAAACTGGTATGATGGTCGTTAATCATTTCACCTCTCTCAAGTGCTGTAGTGTTTTAGTCTTGTATTTGTGCTTACCAGTAAGTAACTGGCCTAGAAAACTCAAATGAAGTGAACAGTGAAATTGCCATATTCCAGGAGTGTCTTGAAATATCTACTATACAGTCTCAGCGGTCTTTTTTCAGAGCTAATATGGAGTGTTCTGTGTAAAGATAAATATATATGCAAAATAAGTGTCAGTAATACACTGAAACTATCTAGGATGAACTTGCAGCCTTCTGCATAGAGGATAACCTAAATGGCTCTGTTTTGCTATAAACTGGTATTAAATGGGAGTTGTGCAGATAATGTTCCTCAAGCTCCACTGGTACTGAAACGCCACTTGACAGCAATTTTATTTTTCATACTGAAAGTCTTGGTTGTTTAAAATTTGATAAGAGAAAATATTGTACTTTATAAACCCATTACACTGGTTCTGAAACAGTTTGTTTCCTAACCTGTTTCTTTCCCCAGTCGCCATGGGGAAGGAAGAGGAATTTTTAAAACACTGGCTGATTTCTATATGGGACACATGAAAAACGGCAGTTGCATGTTGCTTGGCACGTTTGGAGCTGCTCTTGCAGAGGGAAGAGGTTTTTCTGGCCCATGTGAGGGGCTTTCTCCAGCACCGCTGTAAGACATTTCCATTTACCCTTATTCAGGGAATTAGTTAAACTTGCTTAAGTGTCTCCCAGTTCCGGGATGTATTTCTTGTGCTATCTTGAATAAAGCTGACTTTTTGTTTTAGCAGCATAGTGGCAAAGCTAACCAATCTGACTGGCAGCTGCAGTTCTCTTCGATCTCTCAAAACCGTAGCAGAAGAGCCCCAGTAACTTGCTGACCTCTGCACTGCCACCACATTGCCTTCGTAAAGACTATTAGGAGAGTCCCCTCCTCTTATATGGGATGATCGCTAGTCCATGGTGATTTAAACAAGTCCCAGTGCACAGCTTTGCTCTTCCTTGTGTGTTTTTGCATTTGTTGTGTGTTCTATTACGTTATGCTTTTTCTGGATTATTTTTCTGTAATTTATTCAACAGGCAATTTCTGAAATTGTCAGGGTCCTTGGCAGAGAATCGTATAAATAATCTCTCTTTTTTGGTTGTTTTTGATACTGGTAGCTGGATGTCCAAGGAATTTTTGGTATGGCTAAACTTAAGACAGTTATTTTTACCAAACGTTTTAGAGACTTTAATGTGTTTCCTGGCAGAGTGATTGTTATTCACATGACAAGAACCCTCTCGTAAAAGACTCTTGGGGTAAAACTAATAATCAGGAGACATTTTGAAAAAAATTCCCTGTAGCATTTTACTCAGCTTTGCAGTGTTTACCTCTAAATGCAGATGCTTCTGCAGGAAAGAGAGCTGCTAAATTTCTTTTGTGCCAGTGTTGTCAAAAAACATTTCCCAATTTGACAGAGGTTGTGGTAGTTGGGAACAGAAAAGAGGGAAAAATTCTTTTCTGGTCTAATTCACAGGTTAGTAGAGATAAGCTACCATTAAATTTGGGGCAGATATTTTAATGAATTCCATAAATATCGCAATGGAGTAGAAATAATAGGAATACGGAGAGTTTATTTCTTATTTCCTTTGAATTATAGCGTTACTGCTTGGGGCCAAGCAGTTACAGCAAATAGGCTGGCTGAAAGGGAATGAATTTTATTGAGGCAAATCTTTGGTGAAGAATAAATATTTTGAAATGAAGGACAATTGTTTCAAGGATACATTGTATACGTTTCTCTTTATGAAATTAAACTGTTTCCATTCATTTTAAAGGCCTTTGCATTTGTTTATTCTTTGCAACAAACCAGTAAGCAGATTTGGGAATGGTAAGGGTGAGAGCATATCTGTAGCTTGTTCTTCCAAGCATTTTGTAAATTAAACCCAAGAAATCATAAAATAAAAGTAAAGGAGCCTGATAAATATAATCCTTTTTACCAAATGATACCTTCTCTGGCTGTATGAACATCAAATGTCTTTAAATATTGAGAGAATAAAATGTGCACATGTTGACTATCTCCTTTTATTCCTTTACTGTCCACTTAATTGTGGATGATTTATTATATAGCACCATCTTCCATGTGTAAAGAATATGAAATCACGTAAGGAGAGGGTATTTGGATCAAGCAAAACTGGGAAAGTTGTTTGTATTTCACCCACATGAAAATGCTCTTTCTCACCAGGTGGCACACTCAGCTGATCCTCAAAGAAGCCAAAGTGGGATAATCTTATTGACATCCATATTAGCTCTTCATCTGATGCAGATCAGTATAGCTCCATGTGCTTTAATGAAACGGTATCAGTTCAGGTCGACTGAGGATATGAATTAGTGGTGGTGACACTGATGACACACCACTTACAGACTTTTGTGTGTAACATTTGAACTTGCTACTGTTTGTTTAAAAAGTTTTTGGCCTCAAGAATATTATGGAAATGAACAAAAGATGTTTTACAATAAAGGAATTTAACAATTTGTGGACTGGTGAGTTAAAGAAGTAAAGGGCATGGTAATTCGTTTTTACAGTTACATTACAGTTGTAATGAGCAGTATTGATTTTCTGTTAATACTAATGCGTTTAATGACCTTTCTAATGGCATCTGTCACTACTGTTTCTTCTCAAATTCTAGTGGCATTTTCCCTTCCATAAAGTAAAGGATTACAATTCTCTTTGTATTGGTAGAATGAGAATTACTATTCTTTTTAAAGTAATATAGGGGCTTAAAGACTTAATCAGTTAAAAAAGAAGAAATTTATGTTTTGGAAGCTGTCCATTTTTTTGGACAAATCTTCTAGTTGAGAAAATAGCTGTTTGAGCATTATATGTCAGATCAGCTTTTCATTGTCAGATTTTGCTAGTTAGTAATAAGTAGGGTTTGTGGAGTTTAAAGTGGAAGGGTTTACTAAGACACTTTCTGACAATGTATCTCTCAAGAGTTTTATTTCTTTTCTTTCAGATTTTAATAGAACAAAGTGAAGGAAGGATATATGAATTAACTAAAATTTTGATGCACTGTAACTCACCAGAAACATATAGTCCAAGAAATGTAAAATTGTTTTTCTTAGGCGCTTTTCCTTTCAGAATTAAGATAGAGCTTGTCCTAAAAAAAGCTCTTTGTTTTCAGCTGCTTATTTTCTTTTATTGCATTAGGCACTATAAAACTTCAGCTATTAAACACCAGCCATTTAAAGTTACAGTAGTTCTCACCAACCAGTAAAGCTTTGGATTGTTGCTAGAATCAGTATTAATATAAAGTTTAGGGGTAAGAGTCATAGAAAAAGTTGCTGCAAAACTGTTAAATGGTTTGCTCTCACTCTTGGAAACACTTAATTTTGTCCTCTGTGTCTCGCTAATCACAAGTGATTTGCAGGACATCCATATTTTCATAAACTACTTATTCTAGATCTGTTTACAAAGATTGTACATGATATTTGTGATGTGCATTACAGGTAGAAACATCTTATAGCTAATCTGGCCTAATTCGGGTGCAAACGAGAAATACGTACTTCTGGGTACTCCAAACAGGCACACTGTGATGTCATTCTCAAATCTGCCACCCTGAAAGGCGGCACTTCGGGGGTTGCCATAACAACAGCAGCCAGTCATTGTCTGACACTACAACGTTATTGCAGGAGCTTTTAGGGAGTATTAACCAAAATACAGTCACTACGGATTTTAACTAGTATGGTGAGTAAGACTATCTGAGCTATGTACTCAGAAACTAAATATACATCATACTTCCTCTGTACATGTATGATTGGAATGACGACATTTTTCTGAAACTCTGGAATATCTATGCAGTATTTTAAAGTAGTGTATTAGAGTACATGTAGCAAAAAATGGTGTAAATTGGTGTAAAGTTACCCATATTTACTTAATTTTTATATAATAAAATGAGTTAAAGATTCAGAAAAGCTGAGTGTGTACCATGATATATAATAGAAAAAGTTTCATCTGAGTAGTCTTTTGCATACAGTATGAAGAACTCAGTATCAGGTTTTCTTTCCTTATTGTATACCACATTCTGCAAAAATCCAAACCAGTAGCTTGAAATTCATGTTTAAACAACTAAAATACACATGCAATGTGGGTGAAAGAAGAATATTTAATTAATCGAACCAGAAATTATGGTTTACATAAGAAAATAAGCCAGCTTGCTTTAAACAGATTTCATACATCCAAAATAGAGAAAGCAAGCTTGCAATAGCAGGACCTAATGCTTCAATACCCTTCATTTTGTACTCTGAAAAGGAAACCTCTTCTTAAGTTCATTCATTTTCCAGAGGGAAAATCGAATGCTGTGGCATATTGTCAGAGCTGCTTTATTGTCACCATTTACAAAGGTCACCTGAATTAATTGACTTCTTACCATACATATTGTTAAGCTCCCCATTTCCTGACATTTATGGAAAGGTGGCAGGCTTACAGCCATTGGCTGTCTGTTGAGGTTTGTTTCACAATGTTTGTTTCTCCGAAAACAGTAACTCTTAAATTGCAAGCAGATGATTGCATTTCTACAGAAAAGCAGATTCTCTCTGATGTTCACTAAGGTGCGCATGAATGGGGGGACTGAGGAGAGGTACTGGAGAAATAACGTAAATACTGATCTGTTTTTAATATGCATAACATTCTGGAAAACAAACCGAAATGTGCAGGAAGATTGAGGTTGTATTTCTTTTCACTTTGAAGCATGCATTAGATAGCTAACCCATCTTTTGCATGGTGTAAAGTAAAATCTCCCTCTGGCTTTCAGTGATGCATGAATCACAGATCCACGCTGATGGACTTTACTGAATATGTTTTCATCTTAAGGGCTACTAAAGTACCCTTATACTGAATGAAAGGAATGACGTGCACATGTATAAACACACACACATTAGGCAACAGTCGTGCTGGCATGGAATTTTATGTTGATTAAATTGGTTAAATAGAAAAGAGTTGTCTCTTTCGTAGCCCCCTGCATTTTCTGCCCCCTCAATCTCCTTATGTTGGGTTCTTCTCGTTCTGACCAGCAGTGCTGGGCAAAAACTCAAACTAGACATGTGAAAACAGAGACATTGAAAGCAAAGACAAATAGTTTTGAGCCTTCCTGCACCAAAAGAGGCAAAGGTTATATAGTGATGGATTTGCACAATCAATCTGCTTATGTGAAAACACACTTTAGGGGCACTCTGCTGCGACCGTGTTAATTACCAAAGAAGATTAGAACTCTTCTGCTTAATGCGAACCCTTTCACCTAGCACAGCCGTTCCAGCTACATTAGTAATCAGACATTCACACTGTCCCTTCTGACTGGAAAGGGGATGTTTTTAAGGGAAGTCATTTGCCACAATGCTTAAGATGTAGCCTGGCAGAAATTCAATAACTGTTTGTGATATGCTCATTCAGCCTCACTGCTCAGTGGTTTTTAGGTCCTGACATAAACAGCATTTCCCTTAATCCTAGCACTGGGGAGAAGAAAGGAAGAGGCTGTCCTGTATCTTGTTTTATTGGTTTCAAAACCCAGAGCAACTGTGTAATTTGATTTTGCATCTGAAACATCAGGGCAAACGTTCTCCCTTTATAATATTTTACCCTTTGATGTTCTTTCAAGCTAACAAATGCACAAATCTGATACTCTTGCAAGCATATTTAGATTATCTCTGACACAAAAAGCAAACTGCATTTGCATTTCCATTTAGAAAGTAAAATGAGGAAGTATGATAATAAAATAACTTTACAAAAAGAAGATGGGGGAAGAGTTTACATGGTAAGACAAAAATCAGGATAGCATTTTAAATAAAGAGGAACTTACCCTATAATTAGAGTAGTTTCAAAGCTGGAGGAGTTCTTGCATCTCTATAATTTTGATTCCTTAGTTCAGGTAACCACATACTTGTATTTATGCCAGAGTCTGAGCAGACATGCATACGTGTGTATGTGCATGTGGTTTTGTGCGTGTGTGTGTGTATAATGGTATATAATATAAAGACGTGTCTACTGATATCCTACAGCACGAGAGACTGTGCTGCCAGCTGAGATCCCTTCCGCTTGCCAGAGCGCTGTTGCTGCCTGGCTGCCTGAGGCTTGCAATCCAGCGGGAGAGAGCGAGCGAGCTGCTCGCTAGCTCTTATTTCTCCTTGTTTCCATGGTGGTTAGCGGTGCATCGTTCAGCCGCCCGGTTGCCACACTGACATGGTGCTGCCTGCTCGGCGGTCATTAATAACTGAGCCCCTTCCCCTCCCCGGAGAGGGGCCATGGCTTCGGCGTGCCCGCTGCGGCGCCGCGCGCGCGGCTGCGCCAGCCTGGTTGGCCGTGCGGAGCGGTCTGTTACGTGACACTGCTGCTTCGGCTGTGGAGACGCGAAACGAGCCTCTCCGCGCTTCCAGGTTTCTCTTCCGATTCGTGGGAGTTGCAGGGCATGCTTTGTGTTTTTATAGAACAGCTCCGGAGATTTAAACTCCTTTTTGCCCGTATAGAAGGAAGGATGTATGAGGCGTATGAGGAAGCTGTCCATGTTCAGAACAACTGATTAGAGATCACTAAACTTCTGCAAAGGCTGCTGTAGTTCAAAGGATACCGTACGTTCAAACCATTCAGGAAAACCTCGCCCCCCCCACCCCCCGTGTCATTTTATTGCATTCTTTTATTTTAAGAGAGGAAAGGTTTTTTCATACTCCTCCTTTTCCCAATGTTATAAAATATTAAAGTTTATTACATACACGTATCAACAGAAAGTAAGGGCAATAATGCACCTTTCTGAAAAATTCAGAATGATTAAGCTGAGGAAGGGAATGGTTAAATAAAACCTGTTTCTTTCCATCTCTGTCTACCTAACTCTCTGCTTTATGGCCATCTAATTGAGTAAACAATAGACTGCGCAGATTGTCTTCCCTTCTTTCTTTCCTCCTTTCCTTCCTCTCCCTTCTTTGTGAAATACTCATTGGTAAAGATCTTTCTTCTGTTTGTTCTGTATCTGTGAACAAAGGGCATGCAAATTACAGTTTGCTCCAGTGGAGGTTTCAAAAATTATAAAATAATTCACAAAAATATTTTCCATTTCACAGAAATGTACACTGAAAAATGTTATTACTTCTCCTAGAGATACAAAACTATAAGTGAGATGTTGTTAGGAGAAGCCTTTTATTTTACATATTGTTTTATATAAATCAGATTGGTTTGTAATGGGGAATGAACAATAGTGAAATACAAAGGGTTGGTTATCAACAGGTCGAAAATAACAAAATATTGGTTATCTTGCGTAAATTTAGTACTACAACCCTGATTGACACAGGCCACCCTCTAGTGGACTAAAGTGAAATGTGGTTCTCATTTCACATAGGCTTTGTCTGGAGAAAGGCTCACAGTCATGTCTAATAATAGTACAAAAAATTTCTGAAGATTAGCAAACAATGTAAATTAAAGTACATTTGCAATGGCAATAGCACCAAAATTCTATTATAAAATGGTTATTATTTTATGAGCACCATATATATCATTTGATTCACTTTGAGTCTGAGATTGTGAAATGCATTTTTGTTTTTATTCTCTAAGAAAATATTTTTACACTTTATAAAATCACTTATTATGAAAAGTGAATTAAAGTGATGCCATCTTCTTCAATAAATTTCACTTTGTTATAATTGGTTAGGGTAAATTTTACAAAACCAATCCTGATTGACTCCCTGGTACTTACATTAGTTGGGCAATAATAAAGCACTTTCTTTTCCTTCTCCCTCAAATTTTTGAATACTGTACTAAAAGTAAGTACAGGGAGCAATGATTAAAATTCTTTAAAGATGTCTGCAGTTCAGTTTTTTTACCACATAGATAGCTGAGTAGGACAATCTCATATATGAAATAATGGCTCTTAAGTGGCAGGCTGCAAATTCATGAAATACTCAGGTGTGGGAGGAATGCTGTGTGGCCCTTCCATTTTCTCCAGTTCTCTTATTATAGCCATTATAATTTTTTCTATTGCGAGTTAAAGGAGTAACAGGCAATATAACAAAAACACTTGGTGTTGACCCATCTTTGGCTGCCTCTCAGTTCTTCTTGCCCTAAGTTGGGGACAGGGAATAGGCGCTGCTGCGGAGAGTGCCTCAGGCCAGAAAGATTTCATGTTACCTTCTTTCTGTAGGCTCAGGGTTCATCAGTGAAATCTTGTCTTTCATTTGCCCCTGTGAGATAATTCTTACAGCCTTTGATAGTACTGTTCACTGCTACAAGCTGTGAATATAAAACAATGAGAAATTTCCCATAGTAAACCTAATGCTCGAAGCCTTCCCTGCCTCCTGATATTCTCTAGCAAATGCTACACAACCTATCCAGTTTCTGATGGGACAGTGCTCCTCATGATGTAAGGAAAGCACAACCAAAAGCCAGAAAAATAAGAGTTCTTGCCAAGCTAGCCCCAACAGGAAAATAGAAATTATGCCTGATCCCAGCCATGTGATTAGTCACATCTATAACATGACAAGAGATGTAAACCTGTGCTACAGTTATGAGGTGGGGTGGAAGAAAGAAGATAAGAGAATTTCAAAAACTCTGGGCAAAAATTTAAAAAAAGGAAAGTGTTCTGTCAGAGTGAGCTAGGTAGTGCTAGTGGTCTGGTGGAAAAGCAGAAGATTTGGGGATGAGGGAAAAGGTGGAGCTACCGTTGTTCTGCATGAATGTTCTCCTGCATTTTGCCCCTAATCTCACATAGTCGCTGTCCTTCATTTAAAATCTGGCTTTCTGGTTAACATGAGAATCATGCAAAAACAGATTCAATGATTTGACGTGTGAAATTCAGATGTGATTTTTCCTACGTGACGTCTTCATTGTGGTTGATTGATATGGCCTATGTAATTGAAGGGCTGAATAATTAAATCAGCTAAAGCATACTTGCATAAAGAGAGTGAGTTGTTATGATAGAATATATATGCAATTAAAATATCTCCTTGATAGATGTACACTTACATATTAGTTAAAATATTATTATATCATCAAAAAGTTCTATTTTATAAAAAAGTGAAATAATTAAATTTTTAATTGATTTTTTTTACTAAGGAATAATTTTTTTTTCAAACTATCTGCGGGAGAAAAATACCTTTTATAACTAATACAATTATGATGATTAAAGTTCATTAAGTTATTTTCCTGCTGATTTTACTATGATGTTTGCTGTTTTTAAAATAGCAACGTAATCTGTTTCACCAGAATTATATATATAGCTTATTAGGTTACAGGATAGAAAAAGAATCCCTCAGACTGAGAGAGATATGATGAAAGTAATGTATGCTAACTTCACATATTTATTTTGCATGCATTTTATCTGTTTACTGAGTGCATATGAAAATAAACTAAATAATTACTAGTTTGTAATGTATAATTAATGATGCATTAAAACTTTAGTTATTAAAATATAGTGGGTTTTGTGCATGCATTTTTGCTAAAGTTGGAAGGAGATTTCAAAACTTTTTCCTGTTTTTGTGTTATAAAAAGGATGAGTATCTCTGGGCTTTACCATTAATACGCTGTATGCTTATTGTGGTTCAGGGTGACCACCTCTAGTATTTTTAGGCACTGAGAACAGAGCTCCATTGTGGAATCCAGCAAGTATAGCTAAAAACTGAAATAAATGCTATGCAGTTACAGTAAAAAGCCAAAAGTATGTGATTTAAGTTCTAAAGTGAAGTACTTCATATTAGCAATTGGCAATTAAAAAATTCTTTTAAAGTAATTATCTACACAGTTTTTGCCCAAGTATAAAAGAACAGGCACTTTTTGAATAGCTGTATCCATTATTGAAACACATGCCTCCTTCATGGTTTCTGAGATACCATGACTACAAATAAGAGGGCTGAGTGGCGGCTCTTTGCTCTCTTTCTTCTTGTAGCCCTTAGAGTGAAAAAGAAAGGAGCTGATGTTTAAGACTGATTCTCACCAGTTCTTCAAAGCATACCCTTAGTGTATCTTCCATGTGAGGTGTGAGGAGGTATTCTTTTCTGAAGCAGGTTTCAGAATTGCTCTGAGTCAAGAAAATCTGTCCTGCGACTTCATCAAGGTTATTAACTATAGTTATTATAGTTATTATTTATTATATATCAGTTATTATAGCTATAGTTATTATTAACTATAGCAGTTGTGATGCCTAATTTGCCTGGAAGAGAGACATAAGTGGCACCACTTCCCATAACCTCATTCTACCAGCATTTTCAGTGCTGCTGATGCAATGTCATCAACCTGACGCTGTCATGTGCATGGTCTGATATAATGGCACCTAACTATTTGCATTTTCCTAAAGGCTATGCTTCCATATAGACAAGTGAAAATTTGTATTAATGTGTCTCCCATTAAAACTGAACCATTTTTTTAATGATGAGCAAAAGCCAATGAAGTTCATTGGCTTCATTTTTTGAAGATGAAATGCTTGTTGCCAGCAATGATAAGTTCAAGTTTCTAAATATGGCTGTACTTCATGCTTGGAAGTGTTATGCTCAGATCACTTAACCTGCTACCAGCTTTCTTTTATCAGATCCCTGAGTAGTGTTGATGGGATAGAGATAAAGCAGAAGGAAACAAGTTTAGGCCATGAACCTAAGGAGAATTTCACACAGGGACAAGTTCATATCCATGCAAAGCACCAGCCACTTCATTAAAAGCTAGATGTTAGTTCTAAGTATATATGACTTAGCAAAGTCTGGAACTGCGTCGTAAAAGCAGCTGTATAGTACAGGCAAACTCAAGCATGTGTAATGTGGATGAATGAAAGCAGTGGTGATGAGCTGACACTTATCTTGGTGATCAAGGGGATTTTGCATATTCCAGCAAATTCTCCTATTCATGTAGCAACTGTGTTCTAAGAAACAGAAAGGACAAGATCCCAGGAGAGGCCAAAACTATAGTGAGCCTTCCTCAGGAATGGTCTGAGGTCTGAAAAATCTTAACATATTTTGTACTAGCGCCTATCAGGTCTCCTCGTACAACTCAGGGTGATATCAGAGTTCTTTTAATTTTCATCCCTGGGTCTATTTTAATAGGCAAGAATCTCTCCCATCCCAGCATCCGCTGAAGGCTGGAAATGAGTCACACATAGCAACCACAACCTGTCTGTGCCGCGTAGGAATCTTAATGAAGATGAAGTAGTGAAAAGCAGCTAGAGAATTCGTATGTGCAGCTGGATTAGATGGATAAAATATGGTATCTGTAAAGAGGTTTTCAAGCTCATGTATTTCTTTTACAAGTATGTTTTCCTTTTTAAAATGGATTTTATCTCAGTATGTTTATGTCTTACTTGTGTTGGCATCTCAGTTTTTGTAAACTATAATAATTGGATGTAATTTTATAATTTATTGGGATCTTCTAGATGGTGGATTGTTAAGTCTGAGACTCCTGTGTTGATTTGATAAGAATCTGACAAAGATGGCTTGGATTCATTACTAATACAAAACTGATGAATGTATACTTTATAACCACTGGGCACTAAAGAATTTTGCTTCTCTCCAGGCAAAGATGAGTTAATTGATAATGAAACATGCAAATGAGACAGTTTCAGTCTTTCAGAGTACCCATGAAAAATTACCATATTTATAACAGCACCATCTAAAATAAAATAAAAAAACCTTTTAAAAGCCCCCCGGAAATTATATTAGCTCCGGTAGAGCAAGGCCTGGAATTTCCTGAAACTTTCTTCTTCCCTGATTCTTAGCCAGTACTGTAGAGACTGAAGAGTTTTTTGTTCATGCTGACAGGGAAGGATGCCAAATAAACATTCCCAAGAAAATATGAGAATAAATGGCTGGGAGCACTGTTCTGATGGTGTCTGAACCTCACTGAATCAGAGATTTATGCATACCTTGTCTTAGAATAATTCTTCTTCTGTTCCAGAAGATAGTCATAATAAAAAAAAATGAAAGGAGTCAATGGTACTGTTCTAGTTTGCCAAGGGAAATGAAGGAATTTTCAATGACATTTACTTTCTAACTAAGTCTGATTACCAGCTCACATACATACTTAGAATTTTTTGTGTGGAAGGAGTTGGGCCCACCCTACACTGAGTGGTTATGGGCCATGGAGAACCCACAGTTCATGTAACAGAAATGCAAGCTGTGGATATCTGTTGCTCATGAGACCCAATGTAAGCATGGGAAATGCATTTTAGTGTCATGGCTTTTTGAATTAGTCTGTGTCTGAGGTTGATAAAAGAAATGGTACTGATAATGATTTCAGTGTAGGGCCTAGATATAGGACAAGCCACCAGAATTTTCACCCAGACAGTAACCTGTTATATATATAAACTATATATATATATGTATATAATCTTATGCATAGTGGTAAGTATTGCATTCTCTGTCCTTATAGAGAGGATTTTCTCCATTGCTTTGCTCATCTCTGTTTTCCTTTCTATGGAGAATTAACTGATTTCTTATCTAAAACAGATTTATCATTTTTATAGTAACACTGTGTGTTGTGGTATATGGCACATGATTAGGGAGAGGGAACTTCCTTCCCCCCCAGTTTTGAGGTTTTAGCCATGAAATGTCCCTGTTAATGTCACATTTATTTTTTAAGTATACATGGCAAGCCTCAGCGTGTGTCTGAAAGGCGTAAATTTCTTATCTTTTCTGATGAAACGAAACAAACACCATTTTATTATATTTTTTTGTGTTTTAATATTATAAATGGATGGACAAAAATATTTGTGGCAAATAGAGCCACTTGCTGAATATTGGAGCTACAATATCATTTTGGATTTACTTACTTTTACTCTGAGACTAAAAGAAGCATCATAGTAATCCTCCCATCTCCTCAATAGCACTCTCAAGCTGTGGCCCTGGATAATTGTCATGAAGTTATCTAGGCTGAGACAAGGAGCAGCAAGGATGTGTGCAGTGTGTGTTGAGAATATGGTTAGCTAAAGATAGTTTAAAGCAAATACACTAAACTATGGGTGTGTAATGAATACTGAAGAGAAGATCTTAGTAGTTTATTTACACAATCTCATTTTTTTCAACTCACAGATCTAGAAAATGAATTGAAAGGTCACTGGAATGTACAACATCCTTACTGATTAGAAAAGTAATATATTTAATTAGAAATGCAGTAATTTTTCCCCTCTCCTCTGTAATTTGACTGTCAAAAACTGCCGTGCACATTAGCTATTCTTTGATGTACTTCAAAAGTTGTCTTTCCGATAATAAGTGGAGAAGAGTAGAAAGGATCATGTACATAATGACTTATTGGAGGAGGAGCTGTTTCAGAGGCTTTCACATAGTTCCCATTACTAAGGAAACCACTTATTTTGTCTGTGCATGTTTTGAATAGATCTCTCATTTGAAGTCTGGTGCTCAAACCCTGAGGACTGCATTATAGCACTGAGAAAGAAGCAAAGAAAACAAAAGACAAGAGGCTTCAAAACACCACATCTTTAAGGAATAGTCTAAAAGTATTGTATAACATGCTTATGAAAGTGTATACATTTGTTTATATTTGAAGGGTTTATATATATGTATTTTAATTGCTTTGTTCCTATCAAAAATAGAGTGAAAGTATTAATAAGTAAATAGGGAAAACAGATGTCATTCTGTCCAATACTTTGCATTCCTCTATTGTAAGGATATTTGAGAAATCCAGTTTACCATTTAGATAGTATCAATATAAGTTTTGATTTAATTTTTGGAAATGAAATATGGTATTAGTTAGGAGTAGAATGAAGTGCCTGTCTAATAATAATGGCTAAAACAAGGCGGTTAGGATGGCTATAGATTCAACAGTTGACTGAACATTTGCCCAGAAAACTCTTTTGGCAAAACTCCTGGCTGAAGATTAAGACATGACTGCAAATACGCCCATAAACATATTTACATTATATTGGTGTTAGCAGAGCTCCCATTTTCCCCAAGTGAATGTCACGTTTTGTTTTGATCAAGAACTGGACCAAACACCTATATTAGAAATTGAATTCAAAGTCCCTCTATTATAAACTGTGTATGCTCAACTGGTATACTCAGGAACAAAAAGCTGATTTAGTATGGCCAGATGAATCTGATTTGGGGGAATATGTATTTAAAGTATAAGTATTTAAATTGCTTGGAACTGAATCCAGAATATTCCCTTAGAGATCATAATTGTTCACAAATGGAAGCTTCTAGTAACAAATGTAATAATCTAACAGATTACCAGGGAACTACAGGGAAATTAAGTATGTGGCTAATAAAAGTTCTTATTCAGCATTTCCAAGGTTACTATCTGAATAATATCAGTTAGTTTTTCTGTCAAACAGGATAGAAAACTGAAGACAGAGACAGAAATTGCCATTTTTAAGGGCCTACAAACCCTGTGACCCCATAGCTATATTGCATCGCTTGGTTTTGCACCAGGAGGTGCAGGTTCTTTTTGGATCTAATCAAGAAATTCACAAACACTCTCAAGAAAGATAACCATTTTATTAACATTCTAGAAAAGGAGATAGCAAGTTAAAAAATCTTACATCTCTTCTGATGCTGGGAGCCCCGAGCACTGGGCAGACTTTTAGTCAGGTCCTGGCAAACTGTGCAGATCCTGTCCATGGTGATGGTCACTTGTATTGAGGTCTTTAGTGTTTTTATAGGATTTTCTTCAACTGGATGTTTATAAGAAAACATGTTGCTTCACTTCAAGATAAAGACAAGGACATGCTGGTGGTGTCATCGCTGATGCCAAGTTAGTGCCGCCTACAGGCTCTTCTGTTACAATTAGCTGGCTAAGTTCATCCCATGTCAAGGAAGATTGTGCCACACGGCACAGTCCTGATGGCCAAGTGATTTGTGCAGTAGCATACGGCATGGCGCAGGCCTGAGGGCCAAGTGGTATGTGCAGTACTGTGCAGCATGGCACAACATAGGCCTGTGCCTACTCAAGTCAACTGTTAGGTGCATCACTAATTCCTCAAGGAACAATAGTCTTCCGGTTAGGACCTCTACAAGTTCATATGCCATTGTAGGCATATGAACAAGAGATTACTTTTAACACCAGTATGCTTTGATTTATGTGTGTGTCTGTGTGCGCAATTCATAAACAGCCAGTGCCTTATAGATTTTTCTCTTTAACTCTCTAACTGGTTAATGAGAGAGAGAATGACAGCTGTGGTAAAGCTGAAATGTCCTTGGCCTGACTTAGTTGAATACTTTCGGGTGAAATAAAAGAAATATCTTTGAATTACATTGAGATATCAGAACAGAGTTCTGAAAGAAGCATAAATTTTTAATGTTCCAGAGTATTTCTGTTGTTTGAATCCTATATTGATTGTGTTTACTTTCTTCTCTTATTGCAAGGATTCACAACAAGTCTCAAGGTACACTAAAAGCATTGCTATTCATTATCCTTAAATTTATGCTTGCAGCAAGAAATAAGATCTTCAGTGTTTGGTAATACTGACAATTTCTTTTATTGTCTAACCCTTTCCAAAACAGTGCATTCAGCCTCTAACTCCCATCCGTATTATTACAGAAGAGATGAAATCAATATTTTTTTATGAAATAACTGGGATAGGCACCCTCAGAGAAAGCTAACATACATTTTGTCACAACAGTGTCAGTTTACCTGGTGAGGACCATGAACATCTTTGATCTTGAGAGACAATTAACAGTTAATAATTGAATTCATAGTCCTTCTTTCTGGGGAAGAGGAATCAACATTTATTAATAATTTAAACATTTGAGTAAATAAAATAATAAATAAAACGATAGATAATACAATATAAATAGTAGTTCAGTGCCAAGTACATTTTGTGATGGCACCACTGCCAGGAGGAGGCAGAGGACAAAGAGCAGGAGGAGGAGGAGGAGGGAGTTTCCTGTGGGGAAGCAGCTCAGAGGGACATAGAGACATAGAGATTCAGAAACACTGTATGAACTTTAATCATAGAAAAGAGATTACACTCAAAATAGTCTAGGATGAAAGGTCATTTGGAGTCAATAACATACAATTCTGCTGCAAGTTGTGGGCTTATTAATTAGAAATAGCTGAGAAGGAAAAAGAATCTCTGTATTACTGGTCAATCAAGGAATAACTATGAACTGACAGTGTGCTGCAGCTGTGAAAAGGGCAGATACGATCCTAGGATGCACCAGGAAAGTTAATCCAGTAGCAAGAAGAAAGTAGTAGCCTTGTGCATCTCATCTAGAATAATACATTCAGTTGTGGTTTTGTGTTGAATAAAAGGTGAACTCAAACTGCAACACATGAAATTAAATACTATTCAAATGACTGGGAGCCCACATTACAGAGGGGTTTATAAAGCCGTGCCGTGTTTAGTATAGCAGAGTCTGAGAGAAGATAAGATTGCAGCTGATAAATACATCCTGCTGGTACACAATGAGAGGTAAAGCTAGCAGAAAAGTATGTAAGTGACTGTGATTAAATTTACATTTGGAAATTAGAAAAGGATTTTTTTTCATATTTGAGTTACCACATCCTGGGACAGGTTTCCTGTGGAAATAGTTTGGGTAGAGAAACAAAACCAGGAACAAAATGAAACAACAACCCAGATCAAACCAACTAAACAGAAAAGCTTTAAAGGTTGAGTTTGGTATATTTATAAAAGAGTTGATGCCTACAGAAGAAGGGGCTAGACATAGTATTTTAGGAAGGTCTTTCTAGTTTTCTGTTCCTTATCAAAGATAAACCCTAATTAGCAGATTTTGGTGCAAGTCTTGTGCCAGACTCTACATTCTAAATTCTATTAAACTGTCTCTGTTAATTTTGTATATTTGGGATCGTGGGAATTATTAACCCTCCATCTTGTTGAAACACAGGTTTGTCAGTTTTAAAACAGCTCATCTCAGTATTTACCCCAGTAAGGGTAAATAAAGCAAATAGAAGTTTAGTAATTCACATTTATTTACCATTGTAAAATAGTGTTCTATCCATCTCTACTTTGCTAATAATAGAATGGCGCTGGAAAAAATATCAGAAGAAAAAAGGAAAGAAATAGCCCATGTGATAGCCTTGGATTTCCACTTTTCTTGATATTTCTGGAAACAGTAATACCCCTGACAATATTTTCTAAAACAAATTGTCATCCAAAGGCCTTAGATTTTACCTGAAGTTTTGTTCCCAACTGCCACATTGATCACCAAATAGAAACCTCACTTTATTGTTCAATGTTTTCAGTATCTCCATTTGGGGTTTTTTTGGTTACTATGACAGATAATGAGACTTTCTAAGTTCAGCAACAAGGAAGTCACAAAAAGCCTTATTTGGAGTGACTTTCTTACATGCAAAATCCAAATTCCCCCAAACTGCCTAACTTTTTTAGTGTGATATTTTAGCACTCTGAATTCAGCTGACAAATATTTTTTCTAGGGGTAGCTGTAAGAAATAGCTGTAATAAACCCACTTTTTAAATACCTCAGTATTTCTTTGTTGGATTTTATGTTGAGTGTCTCTTTAGCTGATTGATAGGCTTCCTATATGATCAGCCATCTACTGAAGTATCTTTAAAAGGCAGGCACATTAACTCATTTCAGATTTTCCTACAGAGAGATATTCATCAAGGTAACAAACTTCATAATGGCAGAGAGTATTTTTCTCATTATTGCTAATACAAATGTTATGCTAAACAGGAACTGGAACACATATGGTTATGGCCTTAATGAAATAGTAATAACATTCAGATTGGAAACTCAACCAGTTAAAATGCATGGGCTGAGCAGGGAGAAATCAGACTGCTGACTCAATCTTACATTTTGCTAACTGCACTCTCAGGCCACATATTTTTATCATGGTTACTGTTATATCAAATGAAAAATATTGAACTGAACGTAAAGGAGACTCAATATTGTCATTTACAGATGAGCCTCAAGAGTCACCTAAATGGTGGATCATTCTGTATGTCAGGCAGGAGCACTAACTTTTGACCAGGAAAGGAGATTCTAGTAATTCCATTAATTCCACTAGCCCCTCCTGAGACTGTCCCAGTCCTGGGTGTGAGTGCAGCTACTTTTGGGAGAGAAGCCAAAATCTACATTGCTACCTACACAGCACTTCCAGGCCTTTAATCGAATGTTCCTAACCAGGCTATCCATAAATTAACTTGTGCTTTGAAGCTCACTTTATACTAATTCATCATCCTTATGTCCAGTGTTTCCTTCTTCTTTATGGTTCTGCAAAGAAAGTTCAGTCGTTTCCCCCCACCCTGCTTGTTAGTTAGAAAAAAGCAATTCACCCTTCTCTTCCAAAGTCTTCTGCATGGATGGCCCTGGCTCTCCACTGACTACTTAGGTCCTTGTCCTTGCCAGCTTCTGTCCAGACGGATGGAGATTTCAGTCCTCTGCTTCCTCCTTAAGCTTAGTGAAGAAATTATCTTTCGCATCTTTTGCTGCCTTTTCAACATCTGTTGTCCTCACTGCATTGCTCCTTGAGTCACAAGCTGCAACCCCATGTCTCAGTTTAAGGTGGGGGAAGGTGAAATCATGGATGCAGTCAATTTTTCTTCTTTTTGGTGGAAGGGAAGGGCAGAAAGAGATATAGCAGGGTATATCATTCATGGTAAATGCTTTGTAAGCTTGTAGAGCAAATAAATTGAAAGGTCAGTGTTCTGGCTTCGATGAGCTGGTGAGAGAAGCTTTTACTTGGCATATGCCAGTATGACCTTTTTCTTGCCCACTTTCAGCACAACTGTATTCCAAGAATTCTAGGGTATTGATGGCACCAAATATCCAGTGTCTCTCTAAGCAAATTTTCAGACTGCTCAGCACCTTGAATAAATTTTGTCTCTCTAAAGCTTGAAGGTCTATGTTCAGAATATACTAAAAACTATTTAAATATTTATTTATAAATTAGACTGATATCTTCAGTGTATTTATTGTCAACCTTTATTTCTTTAAAAAAGTGTTCCGCTGATTTTTTTAAAGTGACACTAACTTTTATAATATTGGCTAAGGAGAGGTGCAACATGAATTATTATCGCTATTCTAAACAGTTTTTATGGTTTTTATGAGCCAACTAAATAACAAATACTTCTCAATGCAAATGTAACCAACAAAAAATTAAGACTTTTTTTTCTTAACACACAAATCTATAAAGAGTTAAGATATGCTACTTGATTGGCTTCAGCATAAAGCAACAGGCAGGGAGCAAAACGGTTCATGATTTAAAACCAAGTATCCCATTATCTCTTTTTACAGGTTAGTAACGGTGCATTACTAACTCTGCTTGTATTAGTTTGAGCATACATGTGTCACAACCTTTAAATAGTATGATTAATCAATACTTTCAGAAGAGCTCCAGTATTAGAGAACTTTATAATATGTAGCAAATCGTTTTGTTCCAAGAACTGTACATCTATTATTTTACCTGTGTCTAAATCCTGTGATTATTAAAATCTTCATAAGCTTTATAAATGGTTTAAAGAAAGAGAGAGAAACTGTTTTTAAACAATGAAAGGCTGTAGGTCTTTATTTTTGAAAGCATTCAATGTACTGTATAAACACATATCTTACCTTTAATACTGCATAATTCATTATTTCATTAGTTCAGTGGAACAATGCTCTGGTTCTCTCTAAAGAGCTTGTGGAAATGAAACATTTTGCAACAGCAACATGGGGCTTATTAGGTAGCTAATTCGCAGTAATTTATAGATAACATCTCAAGGAATTGGAAGGCATGGAATCATTCTCACTTTTATTAACAAATCATTCCCGAACACGCTCGTAGGGAATGAGATAGATGTTGTAATAAAATCTTTTACATTATGGGGTTCAGAATTAAGGATTTATAACAAGAAAATCCTACTTATTTTCATGAAGTCATGGAAAATATGCCATGGTTACTGTTTTCCAGGTTTCCATATTGTCTTCTTTCATACCCTTGAAAAGCAAATTACCCATATGCTACAATAAATAATAGTCAGCAATAGTGAGCAGTATTTAAATGAAAACACAGGTAAAATTTTAGTTTTGCTGAAGAGAATTTTGTGATTTATTGATTTCAGTGTGCTAAGAATTTCCCATGTCTTGGCTGGAGAAGTGTTAGTACAGAATAAGCTTGAATCAAGAAAGAAGAAGAGTTAATTTAATGTATATGTGCTTGGGTGGAATTTGCTGTCACACTGTTTTTGCATTTTCCACTGCCCTGTTCTCTGTGTGTATGTCTGTGCATTTCTAATGAATTTGGTTTTAGTGAAAACAAACGTATCTGCAGGCGGGTTGATCTAGTTTTCTGTGTTCTAAAAGTGTGGTTCTGGTTTTCATATCTATCATATCAAAGAGAAGCTGCTGAAATTCTGGTTATACTGGAAATCATAGCTACTTTTTCATAAACTTCAGTGGTGGCAGGATTCCACAGTGCAGGAGGTCCACAGGTCAGTTCTGCAGAGATTTTGCTCGTTCCTGCAAGCAATCTCTCCTCGGACTCCATGTCTCTCACAGGAATGGAGATGAGTAGGAACTCATTAGATGATCATTCACAGTCTCTTCTAATTAAAAAAAAGAAAAAAAGAAGTGGGGTCAATCAATGAAAATAGCAGGCTCAGAAAAAAATAAAAACAAGCCAAAAAAAGAGGGTTTAGTTAGTTAGTTTGTTTTTTACACAAGCTGTGGAATTCCTTGATGCAGGATGTTGTGACAAGTAAAAGTTTACAGCAACTTGAAAAAAAAAAACCTGGGCAGATACATCGAAGAAAACTCTAGCAAGGGAAATTACAAAAGACAAAGACAAATTACAAAAGACAAATTACCCAGACACCATTTCTAGTTCACTCAAAAGTTGCAGGCTGGGAGGGTTGTGGTGACATGCACTGCAAGTTTCCTTCATGTACTTTTCTCTGAGCACCTGCTATGGCCTGACTCTAGTTTCGTGGGCTTTTTGCCATCTGTGTTTATTCCACCTTAAATATTTAGTTCCTTACGATGAAGATATTCTTCTGTTCACTTCTGTCTGTTTCCACAGTGTACCTTGTTGCTATATGATCTTCTTTCTGGTGTCTCAGGAACTTGAGTCAGTAACTACAATTTGTTAGTCATCCTCACAGTTTATATATAAATATATGTAAATAAATATGTAAATATCAAATAAAAATATATGTAAAATAATGCATATCTGTATGAATCATTATAACTACAGCTGAGGTGTATGAGAGCACATCTTCATTTTCCAAAAGACAGACCTCCAAGTTAGTTCCAAGCAGTGGGAAATGCAGACAACAGTGCAACACTATGCAAAGTTACAACCTTAAGTCCAAAAGAGGGTTTTGAAAATACCTAATTAGCCTAATTCTAATTAGCTTGAAAGGAGGACCGTACTGATCTAGCATACAACTCTGAGTTTCAGTCCTGGCTCTCTACACTGAGCTCCTGAATTAAGCTGCAATATGATATACAAAGGAATACAAGCTGACAAATTTTCAAACTGTTTCATTTTGCTGTTCACTTATCAGATTATGAAAAGAGCCATTGGCCTAATGGGCAAAAGAAAGAAAAAAGATACTGTTTTGCATGATGGATAGGTATTTATTTTGATTCTGAATCTTTCTATTTTAAAAATTGGCTGATTAAATACTTGATTTAAGTTTAGGATTTGAGTCCATATGTAGTGCTACTTAACTGGTTGGATAATAATGATGAATGTTTTCAGACTTGTTTTAAAATATATTATAGAACAAAGGGCATTATATGACAAGTGAAGCACAAATATGCCACCTTTGCACAAAACTAAATAGCTCAAATACCAGGTTTATGATCTTTATCATTAACCTCCATTTGTATTTAAAATCCATGTTTAGTTCATTTCCTTTGTTTGTAATTTTATATAGCCTTTACCCTATTCATAATGTCTCTTCAAGGAACTATAGTTTTTCTCTTTTATTTTATAGATTTTCTTTCAAAATACAGAGTTCCTTTAGAAAGAATTTATTTGGGGCAGGTATATTCTAGCTGTCATTCCATTTCTAACCTTACTTCTCTGCCAGAACTATGAGCTGCTACATGCAGTGTGGTGACAAGGCTATTTTTCAGGTGTAAAAGATATATTGAAAAGGGGTGATTTTTGGTAACATTATTCTCCAGTCTGGCAGTTAAACCTTTCTGTAGTTTTTGTACAGTGAAAAAATCTACCTTCAACTAATGTAAACAGCTTTGATTCTCTCATCATTTCATTTATGTTTCTTATTGCAGTTCATTTCCTTATATGAAACTTGATATTATATTATCCTAGGCCTGACTCTACAGTTTAGTGACTTTGCATGTGGGTAGATGATACGAGTAGCCTTTTTGTGTCTTTTTTTTGTTTTTGTCACCTATATGAAATATAGCTATATCTTTTACTGTTCATTACAAAATTTTATCCAAACAATTAAATAAAATGTGGCTTGGGCCACTTAAGAAATACATAGAAAATATTATTTTTCAATAATATTTTGAAGAATTCTTACAATGCATGTTGTTTTATTTCTAAAACATTTGTATAACTTATCTCCCTAGCCCTGTTTGTTGCACTATGCCTTGTGCAGAAGAGGCACACCCTATATGCAGAGTCAAGGATTTACTGAGACTTTAATGAATACCTTATCAAATGAATAAACTTAAAAGTGAGAGACTCAAAATAGAACTAAAGGGCTACATACTCAAGCATGTCGACTGTATGTTAAAGGATATTGTACAACATCTTTAAGCAGATAGAATCAATCTTTTTTATAAAATTACAATATTTTATAATAACAATCCCTGCATATCAGATATTTAACTAGCGATGTTATATTATTTTCAATCCAAAAAGCATCATTAGGTTGTGATAACATGTGACCTACAGCAAAAGATTTGGAGCTTACTTTTTAGTACTGGATTTTTGATATCTTACAAGTTGACTTTGTAGAAGGATTTAATCTACATTTAAATAACAGGTGGCGATAAAGTGTTCCAAGAGTGAAGTTACATACTAATGCCTGAATTATTTACAAAAATGTGCAAAAGTCAATCAAAAATGGCAAGACAGAGAAAGCCAACAAAATTATGCAGTATATTTTCTAGCTGATGCTAGAGTTCATTCCAGAATTCTTATTATGCAACTTGTCTATTTTCTTTAAAAAGAAATTAAAGACTGAGATGCAGTATGAGATTAGAATACTAAGCTGGTAAGATATATTAAAAAATGAAAACTTAATTTTTAAACCAGGAACACATTCAGTATAGACAAATGATTTTGATTTTATTGGACTGAATACTTAAAGTGTATCATTGTATTACAGAACAATCTTGTGCTTCTTTTCCTAGAACAATGTACAAATAAATAGGTTAGCAAATCTTTTCTTCTTTCTGAGTCTATTTGGAGTTCACAACTGAGATGAAGGATGGCACTGCTGAGAATAAGTAAAGCAGATAAAGAGATAGGGAATGTAAAAGATGGAAGGTGTCACTCAGCACATGAAGTTGTCCTAGCTGAGAAAATTAGGATATTTTAGATGACTGCTATCTTTAGTTAGTGCTTACACTGTCAGCACTTAAATTTTGGTCTGAAACTTTGCTTGCTTGATCTCCTCCCCTCTATGAGTTATTTTTGTGAAGTGAACAAAATGGTTTTGTTTATTTTTCCAAAAAGGTTAGGTAATCATAAGCAGAAAGCACTTCAGAATATAACATGAAAGTTTCAGTACTTTACTGTGGTTTTAAATTGGCAAAAGAGCTGAAATTATTTTAAATTGCAAAGGAAGAACAACAACATTTTTAATAGCAAAACCTCCCGGATCTGCTATTTGCACAGTTATCTGCAGCAGCAATTGTAGTGCATATATTACACAAATGTAGAATGCCGCAGTTAAAATAGATAGAAAAGTATATCTTTTCATAAGGAGGCTTTGTGGCTCAGGAGAAGGTAAATTTGTTAAGCTTAATCCTGGAATCCATTTCACACATTCACAACAATACTTTGCATGAAACAGAAGTTAAGAGCACAAAGAGTGAATCTGCCAGGGTGACTTAACTAACTTCATTACTGCTGCAAGTTCTGTCCCTTTTCTTTCCACCTTATCGCGGTGTGTGTATGTGTTTTCTGCTTATGTGTTAATATTTGGCATGTGTTGTCTGTTCTTGTCATTTCTTTAAAATCAAGAAAATTATGTATGCACAGGCAATAATTACGTTGTGGTACTTCTGGTATTTATTTAGTTTAAATTCTAACCACTCTTCTTTGTGTGTTCATCAATGCTGAAAAAGTGCTGATGGGAGTGGAGTTTGCAAGGTGTACAAATTCTGGCCTTCAAGGAAACACCACTTCTTATTTTTTGAAGAACTTTTCTGTAGGCCCAAAAGCTTAATTGTGTCAGAAGAGTGAAGCTGTTCTCTGTTCCTAAGTCATGTAATAACTGTGGGAAGTTTTCTCAGCTGCTACCCTGAAGATGAACATAGAAGTCCTTTCACAACTCTTCTTGCTCTACTGCCTTCTGTCCCCTTTAAAATTTCATGATTTCTTAAAGCAGAAGTTTGTCTTTATACAAATAAGTAATTAAATCATAAATATTTGGACATGAGACTTGATTTAATGATACTTTTTTATATCAGAAAGTCTGCCTGTCCTCCTTTGTGGCTTCCTCTTCCTTTGCTGTTCCTTGCTGGGTGTTCCCCTCACACGACTTATGGGAGCACCATCACTCATTGTATTCTAAGTCTTTTGTTGCTGTGAAGTGAATGCAAGCAGTTCACAGAAGGGACTGAAGAATGCCCAAAGTAGGATTGCATCGCTGGGAGCAGGAAAGATGAAGAGAAGGGGAAAAAAAACAATCTCTTCCTCTGCTGGCAGCAAGCTCAGCTGCCCTGGGCCACAGGATGACTTTTGGAGACCTGCCTGCAGGCTGCAGTTGTCCCAGCCTTCCCCTGACCACAGCTCTGTGTTCCCACCCTCTCCCCTGGGCTCTCCTGCTCCTCTGGCCCTTTGCTCAGCCCTTTCAGCATGCTACCTCAGCTTGAAGTTAATCGGCAAAAAGTGACTAGTGGTCCGCTTTCTTAGCATCCTGAGATGGTGCAATGATCCCACAAGTGCTGGAGTGAGAAAAAGACCAGGGCTGAGGGCTGAGAGAAGATCTGGGTAATCAGCAGTTAGATAGGCTGAGGCTACTGGAGAGCTACAGCGTAACACTGCAGGTATAGTTCAGGGTGTCTGCAGATGACACTGTTGGAAGAAGCACTGCCACCTTTATATGGCTTGTTTTCACTCTGATGCTGACTGTTGGCACAAGAACTTGTATGAAAAACTGGATAGGGGAGTGGATCTGGCTGAAAAAAAGTCTTTTTTTCTTCCCTCTTGAATTAGTTTGATCAGTGCTAGTGCTGGAAAAAAAAAAAGAATTATCAAACAGTGACTTGAAGGCAATAAGAAGTATTTCTCTCAGTAGAAACATGAAGTCTGGGAGACTGAAAGACTGACTGGTAGAGCTGTGCATATGTGTATCAAAAGAAGACAAGTCCACACAGATCAGGAAAGTCAGAAAAGCAAGGATGAATGAAAAAAAATTATAGTACAGAGTACGAAGTCTAATTAGGAACTAATAAGATTTTTCTGTTATAAACTGGGAGCTTATAATTGAAAGTGTCAGAGGAAGAGAAAGATCTGGCTTTATTAGACTCAGGATGACTAAAAGCCACAAATGTGACATGGCAATGAAAAAAGACAACTGTAAGGATATATCAGGATGTATTAGTTACGGTATTTTTAGGAGAGAAAAGAATTAAAGCTAATGAGCAAGATACTAGCAGGATCTTATCTGGAATTGTGTTTGTAGTTTTGGTCATCTATGATGGAAACATGAATTCTAAATGGAAGAGGTGCAAGATGGATACCTAAAGTTGGGGAAATAAAGACTTTTACACAGGCATTATAAAATAATTAGGCTTATTTAGACTTGCAGAATAAAGAAGCTGTACTTTCTTTTCTTTATCCTCAGGAAGAAAAGCACTGACAGTGTGAGAATATCTGTTTAAGATATAGGACAATGGGAACAGAAGAACAAATTTATATATGCTGGCAGTGGTGACTTATATTGTAGAAATTAGAGTCAATAACTATATGGGATTAAGATTTAGATTTGTCACTTTGTCAAATGGAATATATGAAATAGGTAATTGTAAAGGCTCTAAACTAGACTCAGAAATGAAAAGGCTCTTTCTTTCTAAATTAAAAAAGAAATTCATCTTTTTTTTCCCTACACCAGAAATGCTGGAGGTAGAGGCAAAGTGGGAGAAATTAGGCACATGCCTATTTCATTAGAATAAAACAATTGGCTACTCTTCTTTTAATTACTTATTATTTAGTGAGGTTGAGGATTATTTGCTGAGACATGAAAGTGAATTTTTGAGTGAAAGTTGTATGTAGTTATTTTATATTGCAGTATTTCTTCTCTTAGGCCTTCAAACCATGGAAAAGGTCAAAGTGTGAGAGGGTATGCATGGTGAGAAACGTGGCTTCTGTTAGGAGCTGTAAACAAATAAAAAGATTAAACTTGCTTGCTAGATGATAGCACATATACATCTGATTTGAACGTGCTTTCTGAAAATTTTCCTTGGGGGTTTAAATTGTGAAGATTGACTTCTTCCCTTAGGACTTTATGTGCTTGATAGTGGTGTGTTTGAGGAGAAAACGATGAAAAAAATTTCATGGGAGAATAAAAAGGTGGAAGGCATTTTGCTCCCCAATAACTAAAAATTCTTTTAAATGTTAACTTTCTGAATTTTATAGTGGTGCTCCAAAGGAAATCTCATTAAGATCTTAAAAATAAGTTCAAATAAAATAAAATGAAATGAACAATAAGCTGAAAGATAGTTCCTGGATTTTCTAAAGAGAGATTACTGAAGATTATTAGTGGTTTAATTAGGACTTTCTCCATTGTGATTTTATACATGGAATGTAAAGAACTGTGTTTCCTCCTCAAGACTGGCACATATACTGCTGCTTTCAGACAAGTGACCAGTGTAAAGAACATATATATGAAATACAGAAATCCTTTAAAAAACTTCCTTAAATACTCAGCCAAAGAATCATTCTGGATATTAAAAAGTCTTTAAATGATTTTCTGCATTTCAAAATTTCCAGCAAATTGTACATATTCTAAGGTTTTATTTAGAATAAAAATACATGCTTCTCACATTCATTCTTATAAATGTAGATTCATTCTAACATACATCAGTGTATCTTCCTCAGTCCAACCTTGCAGAGAACAGTCTGTACCAAGTAAGTTCTTAGTCAACCCCAGGAGTGACTGTCAATGCGTATGTAAATCATTTAATTCCTATAGTTGCTAAGTACATCCTGTCATTTTTTTTCTAAAATGATAGAGAAGTTGAATACATCAATTCTCTAAGCACCATACATTTGAACATTTCTGTGCAAGAGAAGGAATAATGCAGGTTTTTATTTGTCCCTGACGCCGCAAGGCACTTAGTCTCCATTCAAGAAAGTATTCCTAGCCAAAAAAGCCCTTAAGCACACGCCTAAATGCTTTGCTGAAGCGTGGCCAGTTAAAGCAGCTTGCCAACATTTCATGTCATGAGCAATAGTCTACTCTTACTTACATTCGTCTGCCTTCACTACAGTTGATGTTTGCATGATGCAGTTACTGCTACAAATGCAGCACACTGTTAGGAGTCTTTTAACGAAGTAGTTCCTTAAGTCCTGAGCTGTTTACAGTAGTGCAGACTTCCTCTGTTTGGGTCGGGGACCCAGTCCCCGTTTGGGACCTTTGGTACATGGTAATAGATATCTAGCTAGTAATTTAAAGTATCTATAAAGTATATAGTATACTGTGGCTGGGTCACCAAGGCTGTTTAACATTTTTTTTCCCTTACTACAGTGCATTTGCATTTGTAAAATTAATATTTTATTAGAGCTATGTTTCTGTATTTAATATGTATTTTGGCAGCACGGTAAGTTAGTTTATGATGAGCTTTAGTTTATAATTAGTATTCAAACCCTCTGAGGTAATTGTTTAATTAAGCATCAATGCTGGCCAATATTGTGTCTCTGGAGGTTAAACAGAATGGTGGGTACTTTCAAAGAGAGGGCTGACTCACATTTCCGTGGTGAAAATGAGAGATAATATTGACTATAATGTTTGTGTGTACTATAATAAATGCTTAGCGTGCATTTTAAAAATTTGTTTATGAGCAGAGAAGTGCAAATATGACTCTCTGTGGACAGAGACTTAGGCTGGGGTTTTGGAAAAGTTTAATCTGAATAATATTTATCTAGTGCTTATTCCTGCTCTTGCAAGTCTTGACAGTATTGGGCCTGTCACTATTAATTGTTAAAGAGATTTGGGTTCATCAGATAAAAAACTAAAACTACATTATGCCAAAAATTCAGATTAATTGGTATTTTATTAATTATAATCTAATTCTCTCTCTCACTTGTGAACATCCTCTTGCTTGTTTCTGTTCAGAAAAATTACTTTTGTAGTGGAATAGTTAAAACTAGGTACTCAAATAGTATGGCTTTCTTACCTTTTAAATTTTCTAACCTCAGTCAAGATCAAACCCACTGTCTTTAAGATGTGTAGGTGGCATTTAATTCTAACTGCAATGTTCTAATTAACATTAGGTAAGGAATAAAGATAATTATATTCATTGTAAGACTAAGACATCTAACTTGACATGAACTTGACCAGGACATGTGCGTTCAGTGTCTTGACCATGGAGTTTCTATGTGGCCTTCGGTAAGATAACTTTTGCTTTAGTCCTCAGCTGTTGAGGCATTGTGAAGATAAGCCTGTTGATTGTGCCAGAAATCACAGCAATAAAAATAAAATAATTTGGTTCTTTTTTCTATTTGTCAGAAATGGGCTACAAACCCAAGTCCATGTGTTGAAGTGTCAAAAAGTGGGACTCATGCAGGAGCCACTGATTTGGGTATGCATTTGCGTGTACTAATTCAGAGCTGCTTAGTACTGTAAATCTTGCTCTTTTCCTCATTTTTCCTTTCGTTCTACTCTCAGACAGTCATGCAATTTTGCACTGTCTTGTTGCTGCAATCCTTGACCTTCCTTGTAGCAATATTTCTTATCACAGGGTCTATTAATTTTTCTATTAATTTTACTCATTTCTACTCATGTGATGATACTATTACTCTTTAGATCAAGGAGTTTGTGTTCTCTTTCTTCTGTAAAACACCAGAAAATTCCTGTTTGCCATCACATTGACCCATTTCCTTTATTCCATACATTTATAATTGTACTTTGCTTTCATATCTAGTGTTCTGCTGGTATTGATGACCCATATCAGGAAGAGTAAAACCCCTAAGATTTGACTTATTCTTAAACAGTATACTCTGTAAAATAAGTTTTTTACTTGTATGTGAGAAAGCCATATTCTAATAGAAATAAAAGCCAAAGCTTTCAGCTTGTTTCGTAATAACTACCTATTTTATTAGAAGCAAAGTTTAATTTAGCCTCAGGAATGCTGGCCTATATATCTTTACCCAGCAGTGTGAGAAAGGAGTCTCAAATGAATACTAAACTTTTTGCAGTATGTCTGCACAACTTACACATGTAAAATTTTATAGTGATGTTTTCATTAGTTGTCTTTCTTTTGGAAGTACAACTACTGAAAATTGCCTGTGACTGGGGTGACACCATGAATTAGAAAGGATGTGAATTTAATCTCTCAGAGTGGTAGCTGTGTCTGGTATTTTAATATGGTTTTGGAGAAAAACAAAGGAAGGCTAATTAATGTATTTATGTAAATTCTACAGATTACAGTGTTTAGCCACAGTCAGTTCTGCTTTACTCCGGAAGGAAATGATGGTTGTCCTGTCCGTGTCTGTAGTGGTGATTTAGGGCCTACCCAAATGAATAATTAAAAAACTGTGAATGCTCTGGTTGCTAAAGACAAAAGCAATTAGACAACAGGCTGATGAGTGGAATCTTCTGGCGAAATCATTTTATACTAAATGAAGAAAGAAAGATTTCAGTTCAGATGGTGATAAGTAATTGAATTGCGAAACACAGTGCTACATTACCATGAACATAAAACAGTAAAGTTTGTTCTGTGATAACTCAAAAAATTGTTCAGGTTGATAACACTGACAAATATGGGTGTACTCAGGGGAAGTATACTTCTTTGCTTAATGGGAGTAGTGAAAAGCCCTGTCTGCTTCTCCGAAGGTCTCACCCTCCTGTTTCGATTTCTGAGTGCCAGCAATGGCAGTAATGGAGGCATTGCCATTATAGATAAGACTTCAGCAACTACCTGCATTATTGCTACCATGTTAAGCAAACTTCGACAGTGTGTTGATCAAATGTCTGTATACACATCATGAGGTGTGTAAACTATTGTTCATGTTGTAATTAAGTTCAGACCTTTAATTTATAATCGTCACACATACATAAACAAACATAAAAACAAACATAAACATAAAAAAAATCTTTTCTTCTGTTTTTATTTCTCTGCAAATCCAGTTTCTAAAGCATATACATAATTTTAAGCATGTTTAATTATGTTGTTACAAGTTTAGCTTTTTTTAAAATCAATGCTAGACAAATTGTCATAAACAATTATAGTTTTACAGATGAAGAAATATATGAAATGTGAACAATTTAGTTTTAAGATTCACCTGTCACTAAGATTCAAGTGGAAAAAACAGGCCACAGAAACTGTACCAGCTAAGACAACTCTGAAAACTGACGTTTTGCAAAGACAGTAATACACAGTAATATAAACAATATTGTGGATTTCTTAAGAAAAAATATTTATACCATAAAAAATAATGATACTAAAGGTTAAGAGAGATAGAGAAAACTTTGTTAAAACTCCTTTCTTCACTGAGAAATGAAAAATCTGTAGGTAGACTGCAAAATTGGCCCAAAATGTTAAATTTCAAAAGAGTTATATATTTTGTTTTACTTTTCTTATATAGTATGCATTTCATTAAAAAGCAACAACCAGGTTAGTTTTTATTTGAAGACACAAAAGTGGGGTCAATAATCCTCAATAATGTGTCTTACAGTAGGGGTAGAGTCCAGTTTTTATTTTGTTCCCAGAAGTACCCTCCCTTGAAAGAATCTTTCTGAGAATGATCTTACTACTTATGCTCAATGCTGGGATGTCTTTCATCTCAAGGCAGCATTTTTGAATTTTGTGGAAGTATTTGATCCCTTTGCTGATACTCCAAGCTTCATATCCTATTTTTACTGTCTTGTAATGTTTGCCATTCCAAAATTCTCCAAAATGTGTACAGTAATTACAGTATTGTTCAAAATGCAAAAAAAAAAGAGAGGAATTAGCTCTCCTCACTGCATAATTTATGAATCATTCTTTTTCAACTGATAATATTTCATCAGTGTAAAACTGGAGTGAGAATATGATCAAGCCTAAGGGAGTGGGGAATCTCCAGCTTAGAGATGTTTCATTGTACGCTAATGAAGCTATCCTTTGTACTGTGTTAAACATGTGCATTCGTACTGACTTCATGTCAGTAGAAGTAGGAGTTTTGCCTGTGGGTTTTGCATGTGCCAATAACATGACAGTTGCAATGTGTTGCTTTAGCTGGACAGAGGGATCAGTGTCATTGGGACAGCCTTGGGACTGGGGCACTTTGGCTGCCAGTTGAAATTAGGCCAAAGAAAGAAAAAAACAAATACAAAAACCTGTAATGAGAAGAATTTTTCTTTTGCAGAGTGTTACATTTTTATGAAGTGAAAAAATCAATATGTAGAGGAACGTTAATTTTATTGCACGTTAAAATTTTAACAGAGTGAGAGAGCGAGGCTTAATGTAGCCTTGGCTGGAATAAAGACAGCTGTGCTGAGTGTGCTCTACTCCATGGACCTCCTCCTTTCCCAGGTGTGCCATATTCAGCTTTTGCCTGTTACTGCAAATTAGCACTTCATTGATTCTTGCTGATACTAAAGGTGCATAGATGACATCTCATTTCACTCTAAAATTGAGATGCCTTTTCTAGATCGCTTTACATCAGAAGCTGTAATGACTTTAAGTTTTCAATACAAAATGTGACATACTTAAGTACAATTTAAGTGTTTTAAACCTTCATAGATTTTGATAATGTAATCATTCACTTTCCTTATTGTCTGATGTCTAGAAATATTTTTTCCTAGACTTCAGCTCAGTCATATGGTGACTCAGTATATGGTAATTTTTGTGTTTGAGTAAACCCTGTGTTCTGTATCTTTTAAAGGTTGTGTTGTACCATCCTGGCTTCATAGCAGGTAATTTGCAGATTATCTACTATTGGGCCAATACTATACAGTTGGTATTGTGCATTTTCTTACTACTAGGTGGTATGGCAGATCTCCAGAATTCTGTATAGGATTAGAAATATGTGTGACAGTAACTTTTAGCAGGCTAATGCTATTAAACAGAACTGTGAAATAGCAATTTTAACAGTTTGACTGACAAACAATGTTAAGGTAGAATATTTTTTTAAGGAAGAAAAAGAAGGGTATCCTAATGTGGTCTAATGTAACTGAATGGTAAATGCTTCTTGAAGAGGAAGAAATAGTTAAATTATTAGATTTCTCTAAGATTACATACCTGCTTGTTTTGTATGCATTCTCATAGTCTGGTTTTGGCCAAGAAAAGTACTAAGAATACATAGAAACTACAAAAAAAGTTTGTTCTCATGTTATTTCCTAAGCAGATATTCCCATATAATACCAGGTATCTGCCTGTATGTGCGTTGGGAGGTGTCAATCTTGATTTCCGTGTTTGTATGCCTAGTATTTCTGTATTTATTATATAGGTTTTTTATTATATAGATTAACATGTATACTTGCTGATACTTAACAAGACTAAGTTATCAGCTCTTCAGTGGCTTAGGATTAATTGCCATAGTTGTTATCAGTTTATTAAATGAACCATGGAAAATAGGACTACCTGCTCTCCTGAGGTTACTTCTAATACCACTACCTCTCGTCAATGTAGAATCAACTTTATCTAAATTATATCTGACAGTTGTCTGCCTAACCCACTCTTAATAGCTTTCAGTGACTGAGTGGTTTAAGCTACACTGTATTTCTTAAATTTACTTATGTGACAGCACAAGAGACAGTACCGAAGTCTAAATTCATTAATTTGTAGAATCAACTTTTTTTTTTCCTTTTCTTTTTTTTTTTTTTTTTAACTACCACCATTAACACTTAGGAGTGGGATTGCACTCTTAACATAATGAAAATAAAAGAAAAAAGGAAAAGTTGTCTTTTATGACAAAATTTATTATGATTCCAAACTACTATAATGAAGACAGTTTATAATATAATATTTTATAAGTATATTAAATTATAATTTAATATTTTGTATGTAGATCTACTAGACACAAGTTTTCACTGATACATGGTAGAAAGCAAGACATTTCATATCTGACTGTAGATGCAATGGCAACAGAACATACATAAATCAATATACCAGCAAGTACTTTCAATGACCCAATAAGTAACCAAAAATGTGAGGATAATGGAAATTTTAATTTAAAAGGGAAACATTAAATACATGTTTATATGTATATATGTGTGTGTGTGTTGGTGTGTGTTCACATTATATATGTATATATATGATATGCCCATTTTTATCTATGTATCTATAAAGTAAATGTTTATATTTTACATGAAAGATGAGAGAAGACTGAAGAAGATGAACTGAGAAATATTTTGTTGATATAAAGACTAAATGTAGGAAGGAATTTGTAGGGTGTTCTATAGGACACAATGTATTAAAGCTAAAAGGCATAAAATGAAGGCTGAATCTTGGAGAAAAATGTCTTCAGAAATATATGTGTTAAGATGAAATAATCTCCCAAGAGAAACGGTAAAAGTCTTATTGTTTAGCACTTTACAAACTTCACTGGGAAAGTACTAGAAAATGTACCACAGAGAATAATCTTGCTCTAGCACAGAGACAGAGTAGTTGGCCTGCCAGGCAGTTTTCATCTGTAATATATATGACTCTATTCTATTTTTCTACTCAAATTTTAAGCACCTCTTTTTAAAAAGGCCTGAAAGAAGAGGGTGTACTGGGAAAAAAGGAAGTAATGCAGAAAACAGACAACACGCGTATTAATTGAATGTGCACCTATTATGTTAGTACTTTCCCAACAGCGAAGAACATTCCCTACTCAGAAGCAAACATTATAAGGTGGGTAATGGGAAAAAACAATTTATGTATAAAATGCATTGCTGTGTTGTGTTGTAAATGAAGTAGTAGCAGATCCTCTAGGAAGAATTTTCATGTTGCTATTGTACAGATATTTCACTATGAGCTAATGGAAGTCACTGAGAATGCATGCGGAAAAAGACACTAAGGGGCAAGATACTTGTATAAAGAATATCTTAATTAAAATTATGATTCAGTAAGATATTAAGCCAATTTATCTACCTTTAAGTACATAAGAATAGGTCAATATGTTCTTAAAGTGAGACAAGTATTTGGGTACATGGGGCTCACTAGCTATTGTTAAGGTCATTAGAAGATATACGATGCTTGCCTAAAAGCATAATACACCACTGTTCCTCCTTTATATTTGAAAAAGATGCAAAAATATATTTGCAGCTGGCATCCCTTCTTTCTTTTCAGAAGACCGTCTTCATAGTTATCTGCAGTAGGCATAGTATTCCAATTTTTTCCATCTACCCTGACAAAGCAGTTCAACCTTTGCTTTTTTGTTTACTTTTTAGATCTTAAGCATCCAGCTGGGATATATGATACATTATAGGTGAGAGGGATAAATAGAACTGCAAGTCAGAGTACAAATAGTTTCAACAAAATTGTAGTCCATTTTATATTTGCCACATAATTTGGTTTAGCCATTTGATCAAATATTTCGGTCTCTATAGAGAATGGCTTCATGATGTATTTTAGAATGGTAGGTCCATGAGTTTTAGAAAATGGGAGAAGAGGAATCACACTTGGAAATTTTAGATGCCTTTCAGTCCTAATAGAACTCTCAGTGAGTAACTGTGCTATGTTCAGTATCTGAACTTGAGAGGGTATTACTCTACACTGGTCAACAGAGATGATTCTGTGTTTACTGCAGAATTTCATCCAGAACTAACACCTGCTAAACAGTTGGGTTTGTTCTGCAGTTAACTCATCAGTTAACCCAGTAAATAATATCGAATCCACTCTTCTCTGAGAAATCACAAAGACATTGTTAAACCTGGCTCTCTCACAGAATTTATCCCTGGTCTTTTTTTTTTAATTTACTCAGTTATTAAGTTCAATTAATGGAAGAAATGCTTGAATTGGAAGTCTAAATAAAAAGGCCAAAATCAATGTGTTTCATCTTTTCTTCTTCTGCATAAATAGAATAGCAGAGGAGATTATCCTGTTCTCTTCTGATTAGTGACTGTTATGTCACTGATAAGTATTATTTTTTTCAAGTGTGGGCTTTATTGTGCTGTTCTTAAGCATAAGCGGTTCAAAATGTGGATAACATGTTTGAGCCCTTGAAGGTTAAGAATAGTAGTTGCAGCTTTTCTGATTTGAAAATTTATTTGTCTAGCAGTAATTCAGCATTCGTACATGTGGCTATTCTTGCTATTGCTGCCTTTGGTTGCCCCACAGTATAAAGAGGGAATAGGGAAATCTTTGCTGTGACTTACGGTATGTTTTCCCATAGCCAAGTGAAATGACTTTGAGAATTTTAGAGCATAAACCAAGATTAATTTCTACGCATGCATAGCTGAGTATTCTTGAGATCAAAATATTAAAAAAAAAAAAGTAAAATGATCCTAATGAGTAGGATTTTTTTTAAGATAATAGATTCTTATAAAGATGTAGTTCAAAAATATAAACAGTTCTTTCTGTTATTGTGTGTTTTGGAAGGAGCAATGATTTCTACTTGCAAATTTAAAGTGGAGTAGGGTAGAATTTTCTCTTAAAAATCTACAGTGAAACATTAGAAAAGCAGTATAACCCAGTGAAATAGCATGAAATCACATGGTGATTTGAAAGTTTAAAGAGCTTTTTGGGTAAGATTAAAATATAATTGAAGTATTTCAAATGAAGACATACAAGCATCACTACAGACACATGAAAACAGAAAACAAGTTGTGTCTGAAAGTTAAAGCAGGTAATAGGAATTCTTATTTTAAAGTTTCATAATATGTTTGATGATAGTAAAGACTTCAAAAGCTAGATTATATTTATAATTTGATCCAGAATAGCCGCAATAATCTTGAAATGTAGATGATAATTAAATCCAGAATATAATGAGAGATGTTTACACTACAGATAGTACTTTCCTTGGGGGAAAAATGCTGGTCTTGCAAAAGTCTTTATGGCTGAAAGGTAGAGTGTTGGAGATGTATAAATGTACAGAACTAGTTAAATACTGTTAGCAATATGTGCTCAAGTCTATGGAAAGTTTAATTAAAATCTAAATATATTTACTGTTACTGCTAGTGTTATGATTGAAACATAATAACTGATCTACATACTGCAGGTACTATACCTTCACTGAAAGTTTGAATATGCCTCTTTTATCTTGTTTGCCAATTAAAAATAATATACCTATTAGTTCTTGAACTCACTATGTTTTACTTTTACTTCTCTCACCTGGAGAGTAACTGACTGTTGTAGTCCAGAAATTTTCCTTCTCAACCACAAAGTAAATGTATATCTTGTTCTTTTATTTGTAAGTACTTACATAACACAAAACATATCTAACCTCATTCCTACAACCTGCTGTTCTTCTGGTAGACAAATCTGTCCCTCAGTCTGGTGGTTTGGCACTGAGGATGAGGTGTGGATGAATCTGTGCCTAAAGATGAATTTACTTAGATTCTGAATCTTCAGTTCAGCCAACATGTGTGACTCAAAATTACAGTGGGTAAGTTTGAACTGACAGATGCCAAATTTGCATTTCACTTAATGTTTATGTATTTTCCTAAAGGTATTTTTGGTAGTATGTAAATAAAAGTGTCGAGATGTTTTTTGCTAAGTAAATTCAGAACTGTTGTTAAGCTGCTGGCATCTAGCATAGTGTCTCAGGACATGTACATACATTAATAGATAATCTTTTGTGAGAGGTGTTCACATACTTGGCTAAAACCTTAAAATAAAAACAATAAAATATATTTTATGGAAGGTTTTAGAAAAGTTTCTAGGAATTATAGAATGTGCCAAAAATATCTAGGCTCACTAGCCTCTTGCAGACTGGTTGGGGTCAGGAGACTGATGGAGTCTTGCTGTTGCTAGGTCGTTACAGTACACACCGATTTCTATCGTTATCATCAAACAAACTTTGGAGGTTTTCCATTCCAACAAAACCCTTTTATTGTGGTCAGGTGAATTATATATTTACAGGCAGGAACTCATGAGTCTTGCGATAACAGTCATTAAGTTTTCTTTTCCTTCAGTGTGAATAAATATCACTTGCCACTAATATCCCTATATGGTATCATCTTCCCCAAAATTTCATAAAAAGGACTGGCTGTAATACACAATTTAGCCAGAATGAGAGTATCATCAACACACACTTCAGATTTTCTCTGAATGAATGCTCATTTAGTTTAACTGAAGCTGTGTGGTAATTTACAATTTTGCCAACTGTGGTAACACTTTATATAGCCACCTAAAATTATACTATTCATGAGCTAGATCCCCACTGATGTAGATTAACACAGACCTTGCAATTCAGCTACATCACAGAGATGAACTGATTTATGCTACATGGAGACTTGGGTTGTCATTTTATTTTTAAAGGTATCTTTCTTTACATAAACTATTCTTTTAAAAGAACTTGGGCTTTGGCTAATTCTAAAGACAGCTAATACCCAAGGGCTCTGTCAGTGAGGTGAATAGGACTTCAACAAGTGGCAGGCATAGGCACTGCTGTATCTTATAAAGTGGTTGTGTGGTTGCTCTGAGGTGAGTTCTGTCCTTTCATACTGTGCCTGGCAAAGCAACCCAAGGCTGCTGCTGCACTCCAGAACTGGCTCTTATTTCTTGTATACAGGAAAGAACTGTGTGTTCAAGCATTATGGTTTGGGCTTGATGTTTAAAAAGGAAGCATGTTTGCTGACGATACAAAACTGGGAGGAGTGGCTGATACACCAGAGGGCTGTGCTGCCATTCAGAGAGACCTGGCCAGGCTGGAGAGGTGGGCGGAGAGGAACCTCATGAAGTTCAACAAGGGCAAGTGCAGGGTCCCGCACCTAGGCAGGAATAACCCCCTGCACCAGTACAGGTTGGGGGTTGACCTGCTGGAAAGCAGCTCTGCGGAGAAGGACCTGGGAGTGCTGGTGGACACCAAGTTAAGCATGAGGCAGCAATGTGCCCTTGTGGCCAAGAAGGCCAATGGTATCCTGGGGTGCATCAGGAAGAGTGTTGCCAGCAGGTCGAGGGAGGTGATCCTCCCCCTCTACTCAGCCCTGGTGAGGCCACATCTGGAGTACTGCGTCCAGTTCTGGGCTCCCCAGTACAAGAGGGATGTGGCACTACTGGAGCAAGTCCAGCGAAGGGCTACAAAGATGATTAGGGGACTGGAGCATCTCTCTTATGAGGAAAGACTGAGAGAGCTGGGCCTGTTTAGCCTGGAGAAGAGAAGACTGAGAGGGGACCTTATCAATGTGTACAAGTATCTGAAGGGAGGGTGTCAAGAGGATGGGGCCAGACTCTTTTCAGTGGTGCCCAGCGACAGGACGCGAGGCAACGGGCACAAACTGAAACACAGACGCTTCCATCTGAACATGAGGAAAAACTTTTTCACTGTGAGGGTGACAGAGCACTGGAACAGGTTGCCCAGAGAGGTTGTGGAGTCTCCTTCTCTGGAGATATTCCAAACCCGGCTGGAGGCGATCCTGTGCAACGTGCTGTATGTGACCCTGGTGGAGCAGGGGGGTTGGACTAGATGATCTCCAGAGGTCCCTTCCAACCTCAACCATTCTGTGATTCTGTGAAGGAAATTTCTTTTTTTTTTTTATGATAGCAAAAATACAAGTTTTATTGACTTCTCTTTCTAGGAACTTCTAACTACAGCCATGTAATTGCTGATTATTTAAGTCTCATTTAAGGCCTGAAGATTGCTAGGGAACTTGCAGTAGTTAGGAACCCTAGCTTTTATGAAACCGATATATACGTGCATCAGAAACAGTCTTGAAGATCTGATCTTATTACCTTCTGCCTATATCTTATTAGGCATTAGCAAAATAGCTCTGAAAATATCTATTGTGTTCACCTCTGTCCCTGGAGATAAATTCTTTTATTTGTGCCAAGTATGTTTAACAGACTTTAGATGGGATACATTAGATGGGATTAGTTTTTATTGTTTGAAAGAGGCAATAAGTTAATAACGGTTCTTTAGGGGGAGCACTGTCTTGCTATGGAGTAAAAGATTGATAGCTAAGCCTCAGCAAATAGTATAAAGTGCACAAGTGAAAAAGCCGTGTACAGAAACTGACAAAATATGTCTCAAAATATTACGTTGCATTGGTTGCAAGGGAGGAGCTGTTGGCCTAGTAGTATCATGTAAAAGTAACAGGGGATTTAATTCTGGTCCTCTCCTTAGCATAAAGTTAGAGAATTACTGAGAGATGGCAAATTCACAAATGCAGCCTCCTAGTAGGATGAAATATAGAGCTGTGTATATCAAAGTTTCTTGATAGTATTTTCAGTCTTCACCAACTTGAGCAGGCTCTTGCATTTGTTTTTATTTTTAATACATTTTCATATATTTATAATAGAAGCAGTACAAGTACCTGTTACTTCTGAAGCAGTTGCATTCTATTAGTTTAATGTAACATCCCTGGCAAAAAGAGAAGCAACCCAAAAGAGTAGCATCTTCAGTTAAAGGAATATGCCTTCAGAAACCAGGTCAGGTTAGTATCATTGAGCTCTTCAGGATCTTTACACTTTTATAAACACTTACTGATACAGCCTTTGTGTGTGTATTTGTAGAAGTTGCATGATATGTTGAAGCTACTTACTTGGGTTTTGGAAACACTACTCTTCTGCAGGAATTGAACTGTCTTTCTGTTGACAGTTGGTCTTCTGAAGTTTGTAGAAATTATAGTTCCCTATTCTGAGTAATTTTACTATAATAGAAATGTCCATCATTGTGTAATTTCTTGCTTTGAATTACAATGATATTTTGTTCTAGAAAAAGACTTCCAAAGGTAAGGGAAAAGTAATGGGTTTATAGCAAACACCTTAATTCTTGATCAAGAGATTTGAACTCCTGAAACTATTAAATAATGACAACCCTTTAAAAAGTTAATTTGGTAAATTAGTGCAAAATTTAGCAGTGGCAGAAGATTTTGCACTAGTACAGTCTTCAAATAAATATTTTGAAGTTATACAAAAGTAATTGAAGACTCATCATAATTCCTGCAAATACAAAAAGAAAAATGCTTCAGTAGTTTCTAAATTCATTAAAGAGAGGACATCAGAATTTATTTATGCTGTAAAGTTATTTCACAGTTCAATCAGTTATCTTGCTGTGTAATAAAGGACCCTGAAATTAAAATGACCCCTTTTTGCAGAGTGTAACTGTAGGATTCCTTTTACTATGAGGCTGCCTTGATTTGATCTTACTCGTACTGAAAAGGATAATGATATCCAACTAATGCATCTGAAGTAGGTTTTTAAACTATCCAAGGCACTCTTCTGAAATTAATGGCTTCTGCTTTTTGCCTCAATCACATCTTATGAATCTCCAATTGCAGACAGTTTTCCTTTGCTTTCTCCTGTGATTTTCAGTATCCTTCTGGTGATATCTTAAATCAATCTGAAGCACATACATCTGACACAGCAAATATATTTACAAAAAAAACAGACCCACCCAAATTTGAAAATGTCAGGAATATGATTAATGTTCTGTGCTGTGTGTAGTAGTTAAAGGACATCTCAATCTTCTAAAGCAGCTTGATAAAGAAAATCAACTTACAGCAGAACAGTGTAATGACTGAAAAACGTTAATTAAATTCTTCCATATTAAAAAAAATTTCTTTTCAGTCTGACTGAACCTAGACAACAGAATGTTATTAGCTGAAAGCTAAATACCTGCTTCCTAGCTATAACTATTCATTATTGCTTCCTGACGTTTAGTTTACATGCATATTTGTTCTGATGTAAAACACCATATCACTTAAGTAATATTTAAGAATAGGTGTTCCTTTCTAATTACAAAAGCCACATGGTGTATTTTTTGTTTGAGTGATATAAGTAGTGTATAATACAGACTGTTTATTTATATAGACTGTAAATTAGCTACTAGTTTCTTTTTTTGATCTTTATTCCTTATAAAATTTATGAAAAAAGTTTCCTTTCTTCTAATTTAAAATGTCTTCTGTTTTTAATATTTTAAATTTTAAAATTCTTTGCAATATTTAGAGGGTAATTTCATTAACTAACCAAACAAAAAGTTTGCAAGTCCCAGCATGATGGATCTCCTATTATGATGCTGTAACATTGGAGGCACTTTATTTTTTTGAGAATTCCATGCAAGTTGTCTTTTTTTTCCCCAAAAATTCAAAATTAATCTGAACAGCTTTGACAGTTAAATAAATGATTAGGGATGTCCTGTTTCACTGTGATATTACCACATTTTCTATCTCCCATTTAAAAATGAGCTTGAGCGAGTTATGATTGTAATGGAAATTCTTTTGTGCACAGTGTTCATGTTTGCAGCTCCTTACTGAGCAGATAGAGCTCTTTGCTATCCTGGAGTTAGGATCCTTCAGCTTTATTGTTGTGTTAGATTTCAGAATCGGCACTGAGCTGTTATGTTTAGTTGGGTATATTTACTACACTCTTTTGTCTTAGGCCTTCTCCCAGTGATATGAAGTCTAGATTTTTTATCTATTTTTTAACCTAAGCACTCTGAAGAAGAAACAGAAGTAGAGATTTAGACTTGTACTTGGACTATTATTTATTCCATGGATCTCATGATTCTGAGTTATCTTGATTTCATTTTGACTTGGCTATGTCAGTTGTGAATGATGGTAAAATTGAATACTGAATCTAAATGATTGCTCTGTAAAGAGTTTTCTGTAATTATGCTATGGATTTGTGGGAGATATAAAATAGCATTTTTTCATTATAACATCTCCTGGATTCTAAAGAGCAGAAACATAACCATGAATTGCCAATAGACTGTTTTTAATCTGTTTTATGGGTTAGATCAATCTGATTCAGTTTAGTTGACAGCTTCTGGAACAGCAAATATACTTCTTGTGAACAGATGCACCTTATTGAAGGTACAGAATGGCTCAGCTCTTCTTTGTCTTATCCTTGAACAGGACACTAGTCTGTTATTAATAAATACTGTTTTTACTTTCCTACATAAAACCAAAAAGAAGTCTCTCCAAATATTCTCACTCAAATCTCAATTGTATTCCCCACTCTAGTCTCACTTGCAAATTTACTGATGGTCTTCATATTCCTAATCTTCCTTTCTTAGGAGATTGAATGATTGCCTAGATTGTCAAGATAGTCACGATTCTAGCCCACATCTTCAGATAAACTTGACCTAAGTTAGAAGTTGAGATCTTCTCTTTTGTCATTGCTGGTAACTGAGTTAGACATTTGCTTGCGATTGACTGTTTTAGTGACAACTGGTGGAAAAGGCTATTAAATACTTTGGCCCTTTCTCAGCACTTTCTCTGTCAATAGTCTTTCCTCTCTGTTGGATAGCAGGTCAATATTTTCTATCGTTTCTCGCGCTGCTAGTGTATTTACAGGATTTTTTTTCTTGTTAATCTTGATGTTTCTTTTTATTATTTGTATCCCATAAAGTGTGTTGGCCTTTCTTATTTTGTCACTGTATGTTCTCTTGTACTTGTTCTACTTTATTCTCATTCAAGATCAATGAAAGCTCTTATTTAGTAGAATTCTAGACTTTCCTTGCATTGGAAAAATTTAGTCTTGGAACCTCTCTTCTTAATGCTTTTCTCCATCTCTCTTTCTACTGATTCATCCAAGTTTAAGTTTGCCTTTTTGAAGTTCATTGTTTTCTTTGGTTGTTCCCCTCTCTCCTCTTGTAAGGAATGCAAATTCTATTATTTCCTTGTCTGTCTCACCCAAGTTGCCTTCCACCTTCACATTCTCAATCAGCTTGTTCCTTAGGGTTAATATCCAATCCAGAGGAGCCTCTCTTCCAGTTCCTTTTTCTAGCTCATATTTGATATAAAATTACAGATTCATAATATATATAATACTATATAATCCTTAAAAAGTATATAATCTTTTTAAAAAGCCACCAGTAATTTCAAAGATCTTGCTATACATTATATCTTTTTCTGTATTGCTTTTCCAAAATGTTCCCTGGTAGTTAAGATATGGCCTTTCCACCAAGCCTTATGCTTTGTGTGGTTGGCTAGCTGCCCGCAAAAAGCTTCATCTACTTCATCATGCCAGTGCCTATGTTCTTTTCTTTTTTTTCATTTTTATTATCGTGACTTGTGCAAAGTGTGTTAATACATCTGAAGAGTGGGTCCATACACTGTTTTCCTACCAAGGATTCTCCTAATTAAGGATTTACTAACATTGAAAATGACAGCAGTTAACAGCCTTAGCAGCAGCCATGGTGGTAATAGCAGCTGTCAGGTCTGTGCTGGATCATGAATCTTATCTTATGAAACTCTGACCAGTCTAACTGTGTTTAGAAACTGCCAGAAATGCTCTTTCAACAGTTTTGATACTTATGAAAAAGCTATTTTCTTTGGCTAAATATAACGTATTTTATAGAGGTCTCACTAGCAGATAAGTGCTTCTTTCTGGTGCCTCTCAGGAACATACTTTAGTGTTGAAATCAGTAGACACTTTTGTGAAAATTCTCAGTACTGTGCTGTATTATAGCAGCCATGAAAATGACTCACTTCCCCCCTCTCATCTGCATGTGAAAGTAGTGCTTCTGAAATCACATCCACCGATTAACACTGAAGTCATGATATCACAATAGTGTTGCCTGTGGTGATACTGAGTATCTTTATTCTGTATTCTAGTAACGTCTCAACTCTTAGGTCCTATGAGAATGACAGAATATTTCATTCCTTTTGGCTTTACTGCCAAGGTTACTGATTTCCACAAGTATTACTTCTCCTTATCTGTCTCCTGGGAAGTAGGACAAAGTGTGTCAAGAACTCATTTCACTTGTGCCACTAGGCAGCCATCAGATGTCCTCCGTGAATCTACATTCCTCTTTTCTGTAGCAGAGTCATACCTGTTCAAACATTTATACTTTGTCCCTGTCCCATTAGCTAGCGGTTGGTTTTCAAACATGATAGAAACCATTTTGCTTGCACTGTGAATTACTGACAATTCTCCAAGAAATGAAAGTGATGACTTTTATTACCAACGTTCTTCATGTGCATTTAAGCAATGACTATGATGTCTGTGTATGTGTGTGGTAGATCATCGCATAACGCAGGAATGATCTGAGCCTGGTTCCTAGCTGTGATAGAAGTTGAAGAGCACAGTATACCATTATCTTTCCCTGGAGCTATACAGTCCTACTCAAGATTGTACTTTGACATTTGTCCTGTTTCTATAGATTAAGCAGTTTGGAGTTTGCTGCAGTCTCACCATGAGAGAGTAATCTGCTTTGTTTTTCTGTTCTTTGCCTTCAACCTTTATTGCCATCTAGTAATGTGATAATAATATATTTACAATGTATTTCCTCGTGTGCTTTGTATTTCTCATAATATAAACACAATTGAAAATACACTTTAAATGATTGATATTGCAGTACAACTAAAAAAATAAAGTGGTTTTGGTCTCTCAAAGTATTGAAGTAGCTGATTTAATGCAGTGCAGGTCTTTAGTGGGATAATACTGCGTGGTAAATCCCATGGTCCGCCCCAAAAGTCAAAGAAATATGATAAATATACAAAAATCTTTCCTACCACAGGCGTTCAAATGTGAAAAAGAAGACACTAGAATTTGGTGCATTTCTGTGATAAATAATGTGCATATGGGTACAATATCATAACTTCAAGCTGAAAGTTTTACTTGTGAATAAAGGTTTTTTCACAGTCTGATTAACACTTCTTTTTTAGAAGTGCATTGACTGAGTAGCTGGAGGCATTATTATTTGAATACTGATATTTACTGTGTTGATATGTATAAAAACAAATCGGTGTTTTTTTCAAGCAATATATTCACTGCGGATGGACTTGCTTATATATTACTGAATTAAAAAAAAAAGTTGGGCTAGATTCTGAAACTCTAAGTAAGATAATTTAAACTTTTCTAGGTAATGCTCTTCAAAATTTTGAAGCCTGCCAAAATATCACAGGCCCATCAGTGACTCTCAGTTCATACCTCAGTCATTTCCTGTTCTGAAGTTGTGATATGGTATCTCTGTAACATCATACCCTACTTTATGTTTTTAGTTTCTGAAGTATCACTTGCTAAATATATTTTACATAAAATTCTTCTTGTTTGAACAGTTACGGAAGAAGCAGTCTTCAGATCCAAAGAGTGTGTATGGAATGGGAACGAAAAGGAGTTTCATCCCTTTTTTTCGAGCAGATTGCTATTTCAGTTGAACCTGAGAGGCTTCATGAAGGTCTTCATTAGGTATAATAAGATTCTTTAAGCATCCCAGCTGTTCTTCCTCAGGTCAAGAGAAAAATACATGAAAAGCTTTGATTTTCCTCCGTCTTTCCCCTCCTCAACCCTAAGTTATTTTTTACTGAATCAGACTATTGTCATTGACTTCCCATTTTAGACCATTCTTTGTCTTTCATGTTGGGCATGCCTTTTATAACCTTGCTCCACACATTTTTTGCCACAGCAGCATGTCAGATAACTGGTGGAGTACAAAAGTAAAGGAAAAAATAAAAATTTTCTAAATTGAGAAAAAGAAGAATTATATTAGTGATACACACGACCTTTACAAAGGCAAGGAACTGAGGGAGATTTTCCTGAGGGAATGGGAAGCATTCAGAAATTCAGAATAGGTACTTAAGGCTTTTTTTTCCTTTTGGAAGAGCCTCTGTTCAGCCAGCAGTTATAGGAATGCTTGCAGAAGACTGTAGATATATTTTGAAATGTTCTCTTTGCATGGGGTTTTGTGGTTAGTTAGTGGTGTTGGTTTATTTGTATATTCTTTAGAGGATGACTATTAAGCAGATTCAAAGGTGATGACAGCTGCAGTGCTTCTATGCTGATTGCAAAATCTAGTTTGTATAATTTGCAGACAAAATATGTGCTGAAAATATTTTGACAATTTGCTTGCTGTAATATTACTTGCTGCCAGTGTTTGTTATTTTAGAACTATATGCAAAGCAGGAAGTGACTAGAAAGCAACTGTTATAATAGTAGAAACAACAGTCATATTATAGCTGGCAAAGTATTTTTTCATGTTTCCAAGCTGTATTTCAAGAGTTTCATTCAGTGATTTATTATCAAACATTATTAAACATTCTTTTTTTTTTTCCTTTGGGAGTGTATTTGTACAATTGTGAAGGAAGGATTATAGGAAATTAGAGATTGGTTGTACAGATACTTTCAGCAAAATTCTGGCTACTTGTCATATATTTTATCATAGTTCTTTTAATTTATGACTTTTCAAATTTTTTCTGCTTTAAATTTCATTACCTATTAAAGCAGATGCTTTTAACCATTCTGTTGACTGCTGATCACTCTTTACTTTTCCTGTTTGTTGTAGGTGTATTATTTGAACTGAGATTGTTAAACTTAATGTAATTTAAATAAGAATTCTCAGTGATTTCAGAAAAGCTGATTCTTTTAGTTCATTTCATGTTGGGAGAAAAAAATGAGGCTATTTAAATCACAAGTTGCATTTGAAAATCTTTCATTTCTAGTGCATTTCTAATGCACTTCTTTCATTAGTGCATTTCTTTCATTTCTAATGCATTTCTAGTCTCTGAAATTGTAGTCCATATTTGGGATTTTGTCATTTAGTAGTAGTGCAAATACTTACCATTTCTTTTATTTACTCTAGGTATTAAAGGCTGAGAAAAGAAAAAAAGGAGATAAGTGTTCTGATCTTCACTGTTGCTTTTGAATTTGCTACTTGTTCTTGGTCAGTGAAAGAAGAGTACCTCTGACCTTAGGCCTGCAGTAGTAATATACCTCTGTAAGAGAAGTGCAAAATTGTTCTCTTTGACTGAGAATCCCTGGAGAAAGATACTGTCGGCAACCTTTCTTCCACTACCTCTTAGTGATTGAAAGTTTTGTCTCTCTGGGACAACCCATATGAAATTTTCTTTATAAAAGTCCGGGACTCAAGTGGTCTAATTAAAAAGAGGATTTATTAAGCGAACAGAAGCAGCTCAAGATTAGAAGAAAAGAAATGTTTTGCATAGCATATCTAGTCTGACACTCTGCAAAGCTCATCCAGATCTCTCTGGAGTTTAGTTATAGTGAAAAAAAAACACCCTTACATTTATAGAAAGTCTTTTTTTTTTTTTTCCTTCTGTGACTTTCTTTCTAGGCAGTTTATTTGAAGAAATCTTTCCTTTCAGGGGACTCAGGCTTTCTTTTTCTTCCTTATATTCCTCTCCCTTGCATTTATGGCCTTTTCTTTTGTTTAAGATCCATTTTCAAATTGTTGTATCAAGTCACCATTCATGTATGTACGTCTTCCAAAGCCAGGTCACCCCACCCCTGGTGGCAGAGCTCAGCATGCTTTAGAAACTCATGTTCAAAGTGATTAAACACTCCATCAGATATGAGTCTGCATTTGGCCATGTCTTCAGTCTGGGTTTTCTGCAAAAACCACCTATGTCAGCTAAGAACTGGCTGGTCTTGGCCAGGGAGGAAACAGTTTAGTGAAGACAACACTGTTGATTAAAACCTTCCTGCTAAATGATAGCATTTTTGATGACATTATTCACTACTGCCAATAGGACTTGTTTTCTCTGCCAAGGTGTCACTGAAAATAACATCTCCATAAAGGTTGTTGTAATTTTATACATTCTAGAGGTGGGTTAAAGACATCCAGATGCAGTGGGAAGTCAGAGGAGCTTCTGATATTTTCTTCCATTTTACGATTGGTACCACAGTGGCTTTGTGAAGAACATGGAGTGATGGTCCATTAAAAACCAGGATAGAATTATGAACTGTGCCAGCCTGGAGAATGGGGTATGAAGTGTTTTCTCCCAGATTCACTTGGCTTGGAGAAATCTTTCTTCCTGGCTTTGAGAGGGAGTTGTTCAATCCTGGGGTCCACAGAACATATGCCAAAAACAATAATTCCTTGTTTCTGACCTGTTTCTTAAAAGAAGGAAGTAGTTTTATTTATTGAATCACACATCTCATGGCATACTAAACAAAACACCAAACCTAATACAATTTCTTTCTTGAAAAATAAATCAATTTTTAATAAAATTAAAAGAAAATGGGCAAACAGAAACAACACAATGGCAGCAATTCTGTTTTATCTCTGAATGAGATAAGTATCTTTAAGTCATCTGTCATATGCAGAGCAAGATATCCTCTCTTTGCCCTCCAACACATAACACTGTTAAATACGCTTAGCATTTACATACAGCTTAGCTCAGTAGTTCCTAATCAGTGAGGTCGCTTCAAGAGCATGGAATAAATAAATAAAATACCATGGAACCCAAGTGAATAACTACTGCTGGGTCTGCTCTGGCTCTGTGCACTGTACCCCTCGGGCTTGGTAGACAGGAACTGAGGACGCAGTAGCAACAGTCTCAAGCCAGAGCAAAGAGGCTCAATTTAGTGAGATTCAGATTATTGCCTCCTTTCTCAAGTGAGTCTACAAAAAGTTAGGGACCACCGGCTTAACCACAGATACCCAGCTGACTAAACCCTGGGTTATAATTAAATTATTCCTAGGCAAAAGTACAGATATAGTACCTTCAAACTATTTTCTCAATACTGTTCTTTTTACCTGTGTTCTACTATGTAGAATTCTATAAAAGCATGATTGACTGATATTAGACCTGAACCTTTCCAAAAACAGGTGAACAGAAAAATAGGAATTCATGATATTGGAGCTCTGATTGTTGTGGGAGTACTTTTTTTTTAAAAAAATAAACATGGTTATTTCTCTTCTAATAATGACTTTATAATGGCCTTCTATCTTTCTTTTGTTTGTTAGATGCACAGTGGTTGTAATCACCTTAAAATTAAACTGAGATGCACCTAAGCCTTATTTTACTGAACTTCTTATTCTATGTCTTCAGGTACATTTTGTGTAAAAATTTCTTAGCAATTTATATGTAAATAAGTAAGTTTTCTGTAATTGCTGCTAGAATAGCCTGCTTTCAGCCCAGTAATCTAATCTAAGTTGCACACTTTTTTTGTCATTATCCACTCATAATGGCATTTGAGGGCAAACAGTTTGATCTATCTGTCAACGTTACTTTTCTGTGTAATAATAGAAGTGAAAAGAAAATTTGTTTTGAGAATTAAATGCAGCTATTTTTCAACAACATGTAGTGCAATACATGGCACAACAACTGAGCAGGGAGCAGAAAGTATCATTAGCTTTTAAACGCAAAGAAGAAAAGGGGTTTAAATTGTTTTCTTCAAACATAGGTATAGAAGGAGGAAATGGGAGATAACAGGGATTTATTTGAGATTAGAGAACAAGGATAGTATATTGTACATCAGACAGATAAATAATAGTTTGGAATATATTATTTTTATATTTAGCTCACAAAGGCATATTTTCCACCACAGAACTAATTCAAAGGTATTCAAAGTCAATGGACAACTTTCATCCACTTCACTGAAGTTAAATCAAACCTATATAAAAGATATCTGTGCTGTTACAAACGGGGAAGTCATGAGTTACATCCAAAGAAAATGCCTACACTGAATGGAAAAAAATGGCTACTTAAGGCCATCCCTCAAAAGAATGTGACACTGATCCAAATGACATTGATATTTAAATAAGTTTTGTTAGATCAATGCAAGTTTCTGTGTGTACATATTTAAATTTGTTGCGAGTGATCTATATCAAGTGAGTCTGACATGTGGCCAGTTGCCTAATTTGTGTGATTCATCTATAAATACCTTGATATGATCTTGTATATACAGCTGGGAAGTTATGATACAAGTAAATTATGTTCCTCTAGAAAGAGTTTTGGATTTAGAAGGCCTGAGTAATAATTTTGTGAGGGTAGACGGAGGAAAGATCAGTGTAACAAGAAAGCAATTTCAGAACTCAGAACAGACATAAAAGTAGTTTGTTTATGGAGACCTGTACTTCCAGCTGGTATCATGCAAAGAGGCATTTTATTGAGTCACTCAAAGTCATTTCATCGGCATGCTTAAGAACTCCGTTTTCAGACTTCTAAAGGGTTTGGAGCATTTCAGTGGCATAAAGAGAGTGACGGCTGGATTGAGACAGGAACTCAGACCAAATGTTTGCAAAGTCAGCAGCAAGGAAGAGGGTAAGTTATTCATAAACACTTTGTGTATTTGCTATAACAGGTTGGAAGTGCTGTGTTATTACTGAAAGCAGACCTTTTCTTACATTCAGTATAGTGGGAAAGGGAGAGCTGAGTTTTGCCTAGAATATACTGAGAGTATTCTTTGATGAAAAAGTGTGGGGGAAAATGGAAAATTTTTTGAGGAATGATTGTCTGAATTTTGGTTGCAAGGAAGATACATTTCAGTGGTATATGTATGGCTCATTCATATTTTTGTTAAAGTATTTCAGAATTGTAAGTGTTACGTGATCCCTATATGAATCTACCTTGTGCCCCACATGAAGTGAGTAATTCAGAGCTTCTAACCTAGATATGAAGAGTCTGACAGTGAGAAAGTATCCCTGAAGGTCTACATGGCAGATATCAAAAAGTGATACAAAATGTCTCATTTTATGTTCATTGTCATTCATGCAGTTTTCATGAACTCTTACATATTTTAGTGAATGTTCATGTAGTGTGGTCAGTGAAGAAGTGTGAAGTATTCATGAATATACATGCATATTTAATAACCACTCCCAAGGGAATCTTAATATTCTGGTAATTGGTGTTTCTCATTCCAGCTCCTGAACTTGTGAAACAAATTGTGTCAGATTTGGCAGTCTGATGGACTGCACAAAGGGTTGTTCTGGAAGCTGGATAGATGCTTGGTGTTTCAAGCACAGAAGCATGCACACTCCTCTCTGAATAGTGCACGGCCAACATTTCATTAGACTTTTATCCCTGGGAGACATTTCTCTATTCTGTCATCAATCTGGTAACCACCTTCTGTTCTTTCTCCCACAGAAGCCTTCTTAGCTAGACCCTCTGAAGTAGCTGTTTTTTGCCAAACACCTGTACAATCTGGCCTAAAAGCTAGTTTAATCATTCTAAGCAGGCTTCTTCTAGGTCAAGAAGTGATTTTCCCATGGTAGAAAGCCAACCAGTTGCCCTGACGTTGAAGACTAAAAAGTACTCTTTAGAGCTCTTTGGCACTGATTTTGACTTTGAGTGCTCTTGTAATATAAAATAAATTTTAAAAGTCTTCAAGCATGGGCAGATGAAGGGGACACAAAGATATTTTGTGCATTTCAGTCTCCTCACATTATATCCTGCCCTGCCCAAGAGAAAGTATGGAAATAGCTGAAGATCAGGGATCAGAGTTTACCAACAGATTACCATGGTGGGCTGTTAGGAGAATCTATAGCAATTGATCGTCTCCAGGAAGCTTCACTACTAACAGCAGTTCACTTGGAACTAGTTACCAGTGCAAACTTGAAAACATTATTTTCACTGGGAATATTTAGTTCAATATTATTCCATTCACCAGAAAGTAGGAAAGATTGAAGGCATGACTTTTAAAAATCTGCTTACAACTCTAAAGCAGTTGGAGCTATTTTCCTTAATTAATTATCCTCCAACAACGTTTAGACTACGAAAGGCGCCTTGCAATGCTTGATAAAACTTAAAGAGAAATGACAATGTGGCTACAAGTGCTACCTTGGATAAAATGCTGCAAGAGCATGGCTTTCGAACACGGATCAGAAATATTTTGCTTTTCCTTCACTTTGTTGTCTAAAATGGCTAGAAAATGAAGTAAAAACATTATACAATACTATTGATTATATTAAATGCTTGGAAAGTTTAAGCATGAATATGTACTAGAAAGAATAATATTAAAAGCAGTATTCCATGTTTAATCACTTGTTTTTAATGATTTTTTTTTTTCTCTGTCAAGTATGTGTGTGAGAGAGAGAGAGAAATGAGACTAATACTTTTTTTTGGATGATGTGCTCATTTACTAGGACAAATCCTCTTTTCTCTACAGAAGCACATATGGCACAAGGAAGCAAAATAAATCTGGTGCCTCTTTGTAGAACGGAACAGGATGTAGAAAGCTTATGTTAGAGTATAAGAGGGCTGCAGCCCTTCGCATTAGGGACATATGCTTGAAGGGGATCCATCTGTACTGCCGTGCAGGCGTGTTATCAGGGCTCTGTGACTGCACTGGGCAGGAGCCAAGGCGGCTGCTGCTGTCAGAGACTCCAGCCACCTCCCCGCTAGTGTTTGGAGGCAAAGTCCTGCGCCCCACCGAGGACTCCTTTGTCAAACCTGCCTTCTTCAGATTGATACTTGGTTCACTCTGTGGTTTTATAGATGAATCTTTGTGTTTGTCCTCAGATACTTCCTTAAAAAAGTATCTGAATATCTCTTCTTGGGCTGAGGCCCAGTGCCTCCCAGGAATACATTTTTATGGCTGAATTTTGAACCCTTCCACATGGAGAATTTTAATGGATGCTCGGAACAGAACTGTTAGTTTAGTGTGCTGTTGTAGTATGTTATCTGAGCTGAATGGCATGCATAATGCAGAGCTTTAAACTTAAGTGCCAGGTGAATAGGAAGCAGGAACATTTCTTATTCTTATTCTTGAACTTTGGCTTTAAGCCAAAGTACTTAACATGATATTATTAGCACTTTATTGTAATATGGATTATTGGACTCAGGTAAATATTTTTTACTGAGGTAAATAGAATGATTCAAATTAAAAAATACTAAACTACGTAAAATAACTGCCATTCACTGACTGTAATTGTCTTTGGTCAAGGGCCTTTTGAGTTAGCTTGACTCAAATTCAGAGCACGTAACTGTTGATTAAACATCATCTTTTAGTCACAGGGAGAAGGAGGTTTATGTCTCTCATTACCAGGTCATCCTGCTTTTATTTAATTTTCTTTTCATTTTTTTAGCACATGTTGTCATTATAACACTTGATCTCCTCTTGCAATTGCTGCAACAGAGCAGTTATGGGAAAAGAAATTCAATCATATTTATATGTAAACTGCAGAACTGACATGCTTTATTTTGACTCTCTGCCTCCCTGCTGTTTTCCATTCATCGATAACATACTTCCATGTATTATCAATCAGAACTGCCACAATTGAGGATGATATGGATTAACTTTACTACAATACAGTAATAGTATGAGATTGCTCTTTGTGTGCTGAAATAAATGTTTCCATTACTGCCTTAAAATAAATGCATTTGATGGAGTCTACAATGCAAGTAAAACCACAAAACTTGCTTTAGCAACCTTCACTGTATGGAAATATTTTCTGTTTCTGCTTCCTACTGAAATATTGCTATCCTTTCCTTTGCCAAAATTTCTGTCCCACTGTCTTACTGCTGATAAGCATGTTTCAGGACCAGAATCATCCTCCTGTACTGATTTCTTGGTGGAATCTCAATGGCCTCCCAGTCACATAGACACAATCTGTTCCATTTTCAATGTGATGGGCTGCTTAGCCCAGTCTTGTTCTTAGTCGAAGAGGCTATCTCCAACTGTGAAACACAGGTGCACGCCCCAGCCACATCCCCATTCTACCTCAGTAGCAGTGTGTCCTACTGTCCCTGGAAAGGAAACCTGTGTGCCTTTGCCAGGAAGGACACCTGCGTGCCGCCTGCTGTAGACCACCAGGAGACTAGACTTTCAGAGCCTCACAGGGAATATCTGTCCTGCCCTAGACTTTGTGGTCATGACCTGTCAGTCTTGATCAGAATACCAGGAGGCATAGTGAGCATGCCAAACAAATAAAAATAGATAATTTAAAGATACCAAAATGATAAAATGCAGAAGTGGTAGAAAACAAATTATAATAATTTATTTTCAAGCTCTCTTATGATTAATATTTCTGCTATTTTAGTCCTGTGAATTTTTTGATATGACTTGGGAACACTGCAGTTAAAGTCAAGCAAAACATTCAGTTATCAACTCTGATGCTCTTATTATAAATTTTTATTAGGATTTTAAAACTGCATAACCAAGATGAGAGGGAAAAGCCTGCCAATTTGGCTTTGTGAAATTTGGAAATAGTTATCATCTCTTGTTTGGCTGGCTCACCACTTTCGTGAGCTGGTCTTCATGAACCATCAGTTTATCAGTTGGTTCAGGTCTGCAGCAAATTCCTAATTTTCTTTTTCTCTTTCTTTTCCTTTTTGGTTCTTGTCATGTGAGACTCTCAAAGCATCTTTAAGCTTAGAGTGCTGTATATTTTCTTGTACATGCAAGATATTCACTTTAGGCTTCTTCAAGATTTAATAGGAGCTTTACATAAACCCCCAAACTTCTGTTTTTATATAAAAAGTTTGGCAGCTCACATGGGTATCACCACACAAATCCTGAAATGTCTATATAGCACAGGAAGATTTACAGATGTAGTCATTATTTCTGTATGTATATATTTCTTAAAATTAGATGTATAGTATCCACACATTTTCTGAACATTTTTAGTAATAGGGGAGTATATCTGTAATCTCATTCTGTTTTGCACAGTGCAGCTGAAAATTTGCCCAAAGAGAGCAGCTCACAATTTAGCTAGTCCAGAGGTATCTCCCTGTGGGATGACACCAGCATAATTTCCCCCTTTCTCTTAGCAAAGGAAGTGTGTTAAGAGCTGACCAGAGACTGGAGTGTACTGGATTTTTTGCTAATTGGCATCTAAAGGCCCACTTAGAAATCTCTGTTGGTTATAAAAGCAGATAGGTTGACTTCTGTTACATCAGAGAGCTAGTTGGATTCATGACTTCCTGAATGTTTATAGAAAAGGGGAATGTGTTGAAGAGCCACTGATTTAAGCCTACTTAGGTGTTAAGCCTATCATGTCAAATAAAAAGTCCTGCAAGTCCTCTACAAGATATATATATAAATAGAAGAATCATCTGGGAAACAACTGAAAGACAGTCACCTCTGAGATATGTTAATTTTACCTTAATAATTCCAGCTACTAAAATTATTGTAGTGCTGTAATGGTGGTATGGGGTAATACCATATTTTATCCATATTTTCTGAAGCTTTGGGGATAGTAGTCAAAATTAGGATGCATCATGTTTTAAATTTATTCTATTGGGCTTTATTTAAAAATTAGGAACATTTAAATGAGTTTAAATGAGGTCATTTTATTCTTATCCTGCATATGCTTTCACACAGAAATACATGAAGAATTATCCCAAGAAGAGCACTTAGCGATCCTCATTAGTGTGAATATAATTAATAGAACTAAGCAAGTGAAATAAATTGACATTTCAATAACTGTCCAATGGACCATGGATTTACTAGTCTTTTGTTTGCAGCAATTTTGATCAAACTTGGATCTGACAACCGTAAAAATAAATTAAATCTATGAGTGGAAACAGTTGTCCATTATTTTATATTCAGATGGAAAGTAGTCGTGTAATAATTGTAGTCACTTTTATATGTTGAAGTTGCCTAGCCTTTCAATTTGTTATATAATTAGTATACTTGAATGGTACAACTCAGATTGTGCATTTTAAATATCAGTACATGATTTTTTTATAATTTTTGTGTGTGTGTGTAAATTTAATATTTCTAAAAGAATATTGACATCACTGGAGGCTATATTTCTCTAGTTACAGGAACATTATATTACAGTGATAGGCAGTGCTGGATTGTGCGTACCTCAGCCTTGATCCGTTGGGTTCATCCTTGAGGGCAATTTAGTTTCTACATGTACCCAAGAATGTAATCAGGAGGAGGTGGCAGGAGCAGGGCTGCAGCTGGTAATGAAGCCACGCTGACAAGTGTGGGCCTATCACTTGGTGACATTGTTTAAAATAAACAATCTGTGTTGTGAGATTGATGTCTGCATATATTGCATTTGTTCAATTCATGTCCGTTTTCTTCATATTGAAAACTGAAATAGCAGATGATGAAATATGGAAGTTTCAACATAAATATTGAAAAGTAACACCTTCAATATTCAGTCAAATTACTCTGAAGATAGTAAAAACAAGCTGTTAAGATTGAAGTCATTTTTGCTAAGAAATTACTTCTGTTAGGCTCCTAAAAAGCATGATTTTAAATAATATAATTGATTTGCTTTAGGTAGGGCCATATCAATCATAAATATTTAATTGCCAAGAAACAAAAGGGAACCATGACTTCCCTTTGTAAAGTCCTAAGGATGCTGTCACACAGCATGGCTGCCTGGGAGAGGCAAAGTTCAGTAACAGAAGTAGTGGGTTAACAATCTGGTTTTGTAATATTTATTACTGCATACTATTTTTTTTCAAAATTGAAGTTCAAAATGTGGACCACAAGAGCACTACTGTTGTCACACACCATGTTTTTCATTTTTCTTCCCTTGATGTTAATTAAAATAAAATAGAGGAGGAAGAAAACATGAAAAGTTTGAGAAAAATTATTACAGGGTTGCATTATATAACTGTTTGCCCCAAAACAGATGACAGATTACTGCAATTGTACTAAATGTTCATTTGTATAGTGCTTATGCTACTGGTGAGTGTTTATTCTCAGGGGGAGACTGATTTCACTGGGCAGACAAGTATAATTGCTCATCAACATTGATAAAGGTTTTGCAGTTTGCCAAAGTGATTAGATTACAGTAAGATTCTGCAGCTACCTCTGTGACTTGCAGTATGCCAGTCTATTGTATCTTAAATCAGTGGTGTCTAAAAATATCTGGGAAGTACACAGTGGTGACTCAGGAGTGACAGTCGTATCTAGTTCATTATTTGTGTGTTTGCTACGTGAGATGCCAGCTGTATAAAACTTGCTTCCACTTCTTAGAATGGAGAATATTTCAGCTGATTTTCACTTACTTCTCTGAGAATCCAGCAGATGAGCTACTATTTGATGAGATAACTGGATATTCTTCTTTTAAGTTCCTGTCTGAATAGAGCACTTAGGCAAGCTGAAACTGTGCTCATCAAATAACATAGTATCTGCATTTCCAAGGAAGTGACGAGAATGAATGTAATTTGGTACTGTCACAAAAGTGTGTTGATCAGTAATGTACTAGCATTTCTAGGGCAATAGTACAGTTCTCCATATATTTGGGAACAGGCAACTAAAATAGACCCTTTGCTTCATCAAAATCTGTTTCCTGCTGTTGTAGGCATCAACATCATATACTTAAAAAAAAGTCTCAAGCTTAATCTTGTAAATAGTCTATTTTGTGCTTACTACTCACATTTGGAGGCTCTTGTGTGAATGATTATAGCTTTTGTCTAATTCCAGTCTAAGTTTATTCATGGTAACTTTATGGCCACCAGTCTTGTGTCAACATTTTCTATCCTCACAGTAATTAGAGAGCAATAAGCACCTCTTTCCACTTTTCACTCTACTTTTTGCCCCCAAGTATATATAGAGAGGTATCAGATAGTCTTCTCTCTTTGCCTTGTCAGCAAGCCAAACTCTTACTCGCATTTGTGAAACGGAGTGTGACTTTTGCTCTCACTGTCACATCTTCTCATTGTGTGTTCTGAATTGCTTCAAAATGGACAACTGGATCAGTATATGGTACTGCAGAGATACTTGCTATTCTCTGCTGCAAATGGGTTACACATGTCTCTCTCCTAGCTTCATCACAGTGATGCCTTATGGTCACCTTGACTGACAATTATGCCACATTTTATTCTTCTGCCATTTTATGCTATTGGGATATATGTTCATCCTGCGTAGGTGTAAAGGTATGAATTTCAGTTCTTTGCAGTGTTTTGTAGGATAAGACTGTGAACATGTGTGATTTATGAACAGTAAGTTTGTGCAACTTTAAGTAAAGCATAGTGCAAACAACTTGAATGTTGCTGATGAATTTTCAAAAAACAAACAATTTTTGTAATTTGTATAATATTATTAAAGACAGCTTTCTAACAGCATGATCTTTTAATTTTAAGAATTTTTCTATTGAAAAATCCTCAAAAGCAGACCTATAACATTTTTGATTTTGTTGAAAGTGAAAGAATAAGCTAAGGAACAGAAATTATATGATTTTGCGGTAGGCTTTTATTTTTATACGGATTAAGGTATTTTATGCCGTGCTGGATCTAACCTCCATCAAAAAAATATATAATTCTTCTTTCTTTTGCCACTGACTTCTGTGGAAAATGTCTTGAATACTTATCTACAGAAGCGGCAGACATGCTGATATAGTTAAAACTGTAACTGTCCAATTAGAGCTAAATTCCCAGTCAGCCTTATGGCTAGATTGGTTTAATAATGGTCATGTTTATACAGAGATTTTATTTCTTAATTTCATGTGCAAATGAAAGAATGCATTTTAAAAGTAAGAGTGTTGCCTTGAAGCAGTGAGACAGAGCATGAACAAAGTTCAGGACTTGTCTTTAATTTCTCTCCAGTGCCTGTTGCATTCCTCACAAACCGCAGGATTTTTAATTTGCACTGAGAGTCCTATATGTATGTAAAATAGATTTTCCTTAAGTTATTTTTGCTGTTCACACTGTTTGCCTGACTTTCCCTGGACAATGGTATTTACCTTCCAGTGTTCAATGGTGCTCTGTGAGGCTCTTAAGTCTCTGGAACCAAGACGCTGAAACTGCCTGACACAGGACGGTATAACATTCATCTTCTTGCAGGTGCTTAGTTCAGTGATTTTCAACTTTTAAAAAATTTAAAGGTCTTTTATAATTTCTGATGGAAGTGTACATCTGACCTACTGAAAATAGGCCTGTAGTCACCTCTTGCAGACTCCTTAGAATAGGCTGCCAACATGCACGCCTCTCCCTCGCCCCATCTGTTCCCTCTTATGGATCCCTGCCCCAGTTAAACCCCGGGGTTTAACAAACTACTCTTATGTCCTCTCTGTATCTTTAAAAAGTTTGATCTGTTGTTTGTCAGATCCGAGGCCTGGCTGCAAGAGGGACCTGCTGCAGGAAGGACCCTGCTCCTCTGGGGAATCGCCTCATTTGCACCACTGCTGCTGTCTTTCTTCATCTCTGCCTACCCCATCTGGCCCTCCAAAAGTTTCTCTCTCCTGAAATGCACAGTTGTTTTGAGAGAGGGAAAATCCTTCCCTCCTTCCAGAGACTCCAAAAGGAGTCAGTGTGCAGTGACCAGAACAATAAAAAGCAACATTTTTTTCCCCTTGCTATCCAGCTGTACACTTTTAATGCTACGCACATGTTAAACTGAAAACAAACAAATAGTTCCTGTGTCTATCGTGAGGACCTATAAAATGTAGAGTGGTAGTTTGTTTGATGCGATACAGCAGGGGCAGTCAGCAGAAGGAGGATTGACATGATCTAAGTGACAAATTCGGAGAATAATTTTTGTAGCAGCATTCTGAGTAGGTGCGAGTGCAACAAGATTGCATTTGCTAAGGGCAGAGAAATTGATGTTGCAGCAAATGAGACATGAGATGCTGAGTGTGCAGTTGCGAGTTTTCAGTGTGTGGATTTCCAGAGATAATAGAAATAAAGAAGAGAAAAAATTCCTTAAAGGAGGGAGAAGACTTCCGAAGATGGGAGAAAACCAAACTTACTCCTACTCTGAGGTGAAGGAGGTAAGGTAGGGGACATGTCTGGTGTAAAACCATGAGCTGGAGCAAGCAAACAGGGCAGAGCAAAAGATTAATCAGAGAAGCAATAGTGTTTGGAAAAGATCAAGCCTGATGAACTCTTCTGGGGAAGTGAGGGATTTGGAGAAGAACTGAGGTGGGTTGATGAGGAAATGACAAATACATGTGAAGGTTAGGGAGAAGATGATTCATTAATTTAGAAATAAAGTTAACAAGGACATAATAAGAAGAATATATAAATACAAGAATTGAAAACACTAGGGAACCAACAGTGAAGGCATGAATGGCATTGTTTGCTGTGCAATTCTGAAAGGCAGATATAACGGAGGCATGAGTTGGTTTGGAAGAGGAGAAGCTCAAGCAGAGCTTCACCGCAGTTTGTTTCAGGAGAGAGACCTCTATAAAGACAAGTGAAGAGATTGCATGAAGCAGAAAGATCCAGGTCACTGGGACAGGAAAGAATTTGGAAAGAATGAGACATAAAGAGGCTTTGGATAATTGTCAACTAGCATAAGTGGAGTAGAGAGAGAGTATCTTAAGAGAAACTTAAGGAATGAGGAAACTATGGAAGGAAGAAAGGAAGGCAGTTTTGGAGCAGCTGTTAGCAAAGATTGAAGGCGTACGGAAGATCTAGCTGTGCCCTGAAAGAAGATTAAAAGAAGGGATCTGGATGAGGTGGGATAGAAAAAGTGATGGGAACTGTGGACATGTGAAGGTAATGTGAAGGAGAAATAGGACAAGTGGGGAGAAGGAGGGTGGGGATAAGGGAGAAAGTGAGAGCGCAGATGCAGTAGAGGAGTGTGATGAATGCTATTGGTGAGTGGTTATATCTTCTGTTGTTTACCGATAAAACTCTAGATGTTTAGGAGTTTACAGAAAGCAGTGATATTTCATCACATTTTCATACATGACTGAACATAGTAATGTAAGGTATGAAAAACATGCAAGTTAAGAGCTATGCATTGATTGGTTTCAATTATGTCAACCTTTTCCACTTTCAAGAGTATGAAAACTCTTGAAATGCATTAAACATTGCCTTTATTTTAAGCCCCGGAAATAATTTGTTTTTGCTAAAGATAATAGATATTACTTCAAAGCAGTCTGGACAAATTCATTAAGGAGTTAAATCCTTTTTGATTAAGTTTTCTGCAACTGAAATTATCTGATGGTGTTTGCTTCATTTTAAGCAAACCTAATTGTGTTATTGCTGGCTGCATAGTTACATTTCTACCTCTGGTCTACCGATTAAGTATTCTTTTTCTATGTTCATTCATGATACCTTTGCAAAAGCCTGCAAGAGCCCTATACATGAAAAAGTAACATGTTTGTGTGTCAAAGTATTTATGAATGCTGCCATATTTCAATTTTCAATTTTCATCCATTTGTTTTTATTATGCATCCTGAGAAATATGTGGTAATCAAGGTATGGTGGAGAATAAGCTGGAAGATTCCCCCCCGCCTTTCATAATCTTTGTTAGCAATGCAAATAGAACAATTTAATTCAGATCAACAGGAATATAGGCATGTAAATAGAATATGGCAGTTTCCATTGAACTATGTAAACAAGCGCTATTTTTGTATTGTAAATCAGTATAATCTGATGTCTCACCCATCTCTGACAGAGACTCGAATGGGCACTCAGGCTAGTTCCTAGGCCTGCAGGTGGCATGGCGGACATAGCTGGCTGTATCCATGTGAGATACCTCTTCATCCACATGAGAAGTCAGAAGAGAAGGTTTAGATGAGAAGAAGATGTTAGACACAGGCATAAAATATAATTTCTATGTTAATAAATAGACTGAAGACTCAGTAACACATGAAGCCAAAAAGGTTGAACACAAATGAGATGTGAGCAACTCCATTTCTTTAATTAGCCATCAGAGAAATTAACAAAATATATTTAACATTGTAATCATCTCTAAATGACAGTCACGGTTATACTTAGCAAACATTAAAAACAAAAAATTATTATAAATAGTCATATTTTAATACATTTGGACACTCTCTATGAAGGGTACAGCCTTAATAGTACTGTCAGAGTTAGTGGTTTGTAAACTGTTTGATTTCGACTTCTGAGTACCTTGTGATTTGACAGTTCTATCTTATGAAATGTGTATTATTAAATGATAATCATATATCAGAATTGGGGGAGGTAGCTATTGCCATTGTGAAATGACATGTTTTACTGCTTGTGGTGGTGAGCACTGCATGCAATAAATTACATTGTAATAGATAATATGCAGGGATTGAATTAATGATGAAAATCACTAACTAAACAGTGATGAATAGAAGAAAAAGTGGTACATAGGGAAAGTGAACTGAAGAGAGTCTCAATACTTCTTCCCTCGCATGTATGCTGAGTCCCAGCCCCAATGGATCCTATTGTTAGAAATGATTATGGCAGAACCTGTTCGGACAAAACAGGATTTCTTTGTTCCCTTGAATATCACAATATTACAAGGATGAGTTGTCTAATTTTCTAATTAAAATGCTAGTGTTTTTGAAATCACAAACCTAATGTTTGTCAGAAACTTTTCAGTACATATGGAGCTTACACTTACGAAGATTTATTGATATAGCACTTAATGATGTACCTTCCACAATATCTGTATCCAATAAGGGCTTGCAACAAGGGCAGGAAAGTTCAAAACTGTGAGATTTAATCTATGTATTAATCAGATTCTGCAAGAGGGATAGAATTTTAGCTTTGTTAATTTTGACAGGTTTCTTTGATCCTTATCACCTTTATAACCTATATAATACCTTCCCATGGCAAAGCTCTGCATTCACTGCCATGCTAATTGTTTTCCTCACGTTTTGCTACTTTTTTAGATAGCTGCTGACACTTACAGGGTAGTACTTAGGACTTAAGCTTTTTCTTCGTCCTCATTTGCAAGGGAAAGAGGGAGAGGTGCTAAGAAAGGGAAGAAGAGTACCTACGTGTCACAGAATCACAGAAAGGTTGAAGTTGGAAGGGACCTCTGGGAATCTTCTAGTCCAACCCCCCTGGTCAAGCAGGGTCTCCTAGAGCACACTGCCCAGGACTGTGTCCAGCCAGCTTTTGAATATCTCCAAGGGTGGAGACTCTACAACCTCTCCGGGCAACCTGTTCCCATGCTCTGTTACCCTCATAGTAAAGAAGTTTTTCTTTATGTTCACACAGACCTTCCTGTGTTTCATTTTGTGCCCATTGCCTCTCGTCCTACAGCTGGGCACCACTGAAAAGAGTCTGGCCCCATCCTCTTTACACCCTCCCTTTAAATACTTATACATGTTGATAAGATCTCCCCTCAGTCTTCTCTTCTCGAGACTGAAGAGTAATTGATTGTTAAAATTAATTTAAATCATGTGGGAGTGAATCCTTGAGTCATCACTAGCTTGTTTCAATGAGGATGTTGGTGCTGTGTATAGATACCACCATTTTGTTTTTTCATCATTTTCACTGTGTTAAATAGAAGCCTTAGCAACATTATCCAGTCTGTGGAGATGTCAACACCTTCTGACCAAGTTCTTTTAGATATTCCACTCGTGGAGGGTGTAAGGTTTAATATCAGATTTACTTATTCGAAGATATTTGACGTTACATGGGATTTTGATTTAGCAGAGTGATACAGCAATATACTGAAATCACTTAGCAGAATATAGCACTTGCAATATACAGTTGAATCACAATGCAAGTGTGATTCGTGCTACCAGTATCTATAATATGCTCACTGTCATGATGGTGGGCATCCCCAATGGCCAGGAAGGAATACATGGGTTGAAAGCAGCTCAGGCCCATTGCTGTCTTCTAAACTGTTGTGTTAGTTCTTCAGTTTTTGTACTCTACATTGGGCTGAGCCATGTATACACTCCCCCCATGCTGGTCTGGCTAACTCAGGGAGACAGTCACACCCTTTTGATTGACTTGATTGACTTCGGGAGAAGAATTTACACAACCCGTTGATCCATTCAACTGACATAGCTGTTTATCTAAAATCAAAGGCCACCATCTGGTCCCCTTTGTGTTGAGATAAAGCCAGTTTTCTGTGCAACAGCGGTGGTCAGTCACTCCCTACATTCTTCCCTGAGCTTCATGGGCACATCGCCCTTGCCCATCTCCTCTGAGCCTTCTTCCATTGTAAGGGTTTATTGGTCAGTCATATCTGAAAGATTTAGAAAAAATGATTTTTTTTCTTTATTTGTTACCTTAAAGTCTTTAGTCCAAAACTGCAGTATGATCAGTACAGAGGCCTACCTTAAATATGTGATCTGAAATTAGATATGTGAACTGAAAACAAGAAGTCATATGCTTTACCCAATCTTTCAGAAATATAGATTGTTATCAAAATATACTAAAGTTAAAAAAAATAGTAGCTATAAAGGAATACAATTGTAGATTTTCTGCGTACTAAAAACAATCCCTCAAAGTTGGTGAGTTGTACACTGGTGCTGTTTCTTAGTTATTGTTATTATTCATTACTTGCTACAGTTCTTAAATGTCTTTCACCAAAATAGTGCTGGATATAAAAGTAAACACATTTCTTTTGGGATAAAAATCATTTTTGAACTCTTTGCCTAAAAAGTTTTAATTTAATTAAATTATAATAGCTTCAATAACAGTCCCCTTGATTGGGATGCATTTTCTAGTAGGTAATTTTTGTCCCAGATCTAAAGAATTCCACATAAATATGTTGCAAGAATCTTACAGGCTAGCTTTAGGAATTGTTGGTATTCCATCCCACCCATATGTGCAATTTTTTCTGAAATTAAAAGTATATTTGATTTTTTGTATTCAGAGTTCTAGCACTTCACCTCTGCAATGTGCCCATTCTGAAGGGCATCCAAAAGACAAATCTGAAGCTAATTTTCTTGTACTTCCCTGCCTGAATGTCACTAAGAAAACGTATTTGCCCTTTTTGAGTAAAATAGGAGATGTGATTTAATAAGTTCAGATATGAAAACACCTGCAAAATTTGAATTATGGACAGAGTAGGTTAGCAGAGCTAGCTGTTGTTTTCTTCAGTTGCTGTTACATAGGTTACCCATTTAATTGACAAAGTATTTGCTGAAAACATTTTTGTTTTCCTTTGGGTTTTTTACAAAGCTATTACTTTCTCAGCACTTTGCTATTGTGAGTCACAGTGATCTCAGCTATGTTTTGAACTGTTTCGAAAATTCACTTTAACACACCTATTAGTGGGTGTGGCTTGTAAAGTATCATTCAGTAGCCATTTAGTTTACATACAATGTTTTATTTTGTATTAATTAATAATAGTGCAGAGATTCTTGCCCATGAATGCAAAATAACCAATCATTTGTGGATAACAGCAAGGTTAGGTTAAAGCTCAAGTAGCTACAATTTGCTTATAATCATCTTTCATATTACATTTCCTTACTGATCCAATGAATATTCACCAAGGGAATGATAATTTTAACAAAGTGATTTGTACCTGGATGTTAGCCAAATTACTTTAACTCCAGGGACTGAATGCAAGTGACATACAAGGGCAACACTAATATATTCACTATGAAGTTGGCAATCTGAATAAATATAAAATGTAGTAGTATGCCTGAATGTATCCTTAATCATAAGTATCGTGATATTGGATTGGAATTTTGATGCATTTGGATGAACTTTTCATATGAACAAATGCTTGAGTGATCTTATTAAAGCTACCTAATGAAACTGCCATATACTATGAAAATCTTGCCAAGACATTTAGAAATGCAATTAACTAAAAAAAAAAAGTGTAATGACAGAAGTTATTTTCACAGAAAAAGAATATATTTGTTTTATTCAGATTTCATTCTTAAAGGCATTGGTGGTGGCTGGTTGCCTTAAAGATGTTTTATTGTGATATTTTATTGGCTGACAATAAACCATCTGTGTTATATTTAAAATGATAGTGAAGGAATGATTCCCCTGCTTATTACTAACTCGGAAGTCTGTGGTTTCAAATGCTGTAACATATTGCTGTATTCCCATTCAGTTACCAAAATTAATCAAGCATCATTTGCTTGTGTGTGGATTGTTCAGGTAGATCCCCAGGAGGTCTAAAACTCTTTTCTTTAGAAAAGGCAGCAATTAAGAGTATCATTTCCCTTCAAAGTCTGTTTCAGGATTGTATCATTTGTTTTAGTTAAAGTGTGTCTTGAAAATCGCCTTTCGGTTTCTGAATGCAAAGGAAAACATTCTAGGAAAAAAAAAAAAACTTTATCTTACTCTTTAAAGTTCACTAGTTGGTTAAATTTTCCTGAAGCTAAAGCTTGAGCTGCATTTGAAGACAATTGGTTATAGTTCAATAGTTATTTGCAGATTTTCTTCTTCTAGTCCTAAGGATTTCAAATGAGAATTACAGGCTTGGGCTTGGTCTAGCTAGTGGAAGTTTTTCTACCATTTATTTCTATGGGAGCTAAACTGAGTACTGTAACTTATATTGCAATAGCTTGATGTATCTTGGAAAGAAGACCATATTGTTTTGATTTTCTGTTGAAGTGAGCAAATTTGACCTTGGCTTTTAGTCTTAACAGTAGAAACCTGCTTATTTGGAGCTGAAGAGACAAAATTCACATGGGCAATGAGCCTGTGTAATTTCGTATTGTTTGAGTTTTCTTTCTTAAAGAGCAGCTAATTTCTCAGGAACTCCTGCATCTTTCCCATTTTCAGTCTTCTTTGATCCTCTTTTAATTAAAAAAAACAAATGACTTGTTCGTTTTTCTTTGTATCATTACCAATTAGATTTTTCTGTGCATTTCAATAATCCCATATTATGTTGAACATCTTTTCAAATCGCAAATTCAATTTCAAATTGAAATATTTTCAATATTTCAAAGTTCTGGGTTTTGTGTGTGTCTGTTTCTAGCATTTCTTTTTGTTCCACATTCTACCTACCAGAATCCCATTGTACCTCAAAATGAGAAACAGGCTGATTTGAACAGAAGTTCGCAACAAGTAGCATCTTCAGAGCAGAGAAAAAAATCAGGAGAGAGAAAAAATTCAGACAGTTGCTGGTATGTGGAAAATAGGTATTCTCCAAAGTGAAACTAAGAAAACAAAAATTACATGGCAAAAGATAATATTTTCATCAGAGGTGCTGTAATAAACCGTGGTTTCAAAGGATGGTTTTAAATGATTCAAGCAAGGTTAGATAGTATGACTTCTCTTGAGACATCGTTTCACCCTATTGCTTTAAACACCTTTGATTTGGTTAAGAGTTCAGTATTTTCACATGCTCAATGCCTTTGCTAAATGCAGTCAAGTTGTTTAACAAGGATTCTACCCAGAAATCACATGCCCATTTTCAATTACAATTAAATTTTGTGAAGCTCTTGCTAAAGTGCTTGATACCAAATGTAACCAAATACTATGGAGTCTCGAAGAGGATGATGTGGGAAATAGCAGGCAAAGGCTTCTGGAAGGAATCACAATTGAATAATGTTGTTGGGAGATTATATTCAGCAGATATTAGTGGCAGAAAACTCTGAGGCTAAATAAATTGATGGACTCTGAGTAATATCTTTTGTCAGGATTAAAATAAGAACAAGAAATCACAGAAACCTTTTCCTACTGTTTTTATTTTAGAAAATATAAAATACTTGGGCCTATTCTATGCATATGAGCTTCCCCTTGATGCAGGAGAAGATATAGCTCCTACTAATGATGTTCCCTTTATTTTTTGCCCATCTTTGGAGATGGTAAATATGTACTGGTAAGAGATCTGTAAGGATTGTTTTCTACCTACATTCTAGCCTTTTCTTCTTGCTAACATATCTCAACAGCAGGGAAGGGGTGGGTAGGTGTGTTGGTACTCTAGCTTTATGTTTGCTTTGGGGGTCACCCAGGAAATTCTCAGAAAGAAGGCTGGCAGAAGAGAAACATTCCTGCTGCATTTTGTCCAAGGGGAATGGGGCAGAGCAGAGAATTTATTCTTAAATACACAGTTTATTCCTCAGCCTTAGTATTCTGTGGGCCTGTTCATGTGGTTTTATGTTTAGCACTTTACTGGAGCAGAGCCAGAGTTATCAGCACATGCTTACACAGTTGAATCCGCAGTGAATAATGTGCAAGTCCATAGTACATAGAAAATCACTACAACAAGTAAGTGAGATTATCTACAAATAGTGATTAACTGCACAGATCTCTGAAATTCCCATTTCAGTCATGCCTACTGTTATAGTGACCCTCATTTTTACTGTATAAAGTTATTTCAAGATTTTAATGGTGTAGTTACTTTGTTTCTTTAGGTATTTATTTATTATTGCTTGATATTCTCTATTTTATTGAAACTTGAAAAGAGTAAATATCTTAATCTGATTTTTCAGCTGTCAAAAATCCAATATGCAGTTATATATATGTAAACAATATGTTTCCACAGTATGATTTTGTGTATGATATTTGTCGACTCTGGTTATTCATTACCCCTACAGGATTTCACTTTTAACAAATATTATTCAACTTGTGAAAATCTATTTAGAACTGTCTCACTGCCTTGTGTAATCTGTTAAATCACCTGTAGCCACACTGGTCATTTATTGTTACAGTAAACAGTGTAAGAATATCCTCACTCCTACAGTTAAGGGCAGAGAAAACTCTCAATCCACATCTCTACCAAGTTACATAAAACAAGAATTGTCCTTTCTTTTATGTGCATAGAAAAAAGCAAACTGAAATGAACCATTTTGGAAGGATGGAAGTAAGACTCCAAAGACTTCCTTGTATTAATTACAGAGAAGAAAAAAGTGCATAACCACTTCCCAACTGTGGCCTGCAATCAGAGCCCTTTTAAGCTTTAATGAAGCAGAGTACTTGAAAATAGCAGCAATGTAGCTGGGTGAGTGAGTGGGCTGGTGATCTGAGACAGAGTGTTGTTAAGCTCTACACAAATGATGATGAAGAAAGAGGCATTGATGCAGGAGGCTATCAGGACCCATTCCTTCCCCTGCTGTTACCGTAATTATTATGCCTCATGACAGCCAAATAGGAAACTACGCTTGGTATATAACAGGGTCTGTTTTTAGTAAAGTTGTTCAATTTTAACTTCCCTCACTAACTGAAGTAAATCAAATCTCAAATTTACTTAAACTGTTTTATCTAAGGGCTGTGTTTGAGTGCAATCAGGTGATTACAAGCAATTGAGTTAAAGCAATTAAAAATTTACCATCCCTCTGCTGAAGTTGCTGTTCTTATGTTGTAATTAAAAAAAAAACACCCTCTAATATTTTATTTCACATTGCAGTGGACTGCTTTCATGAATACAGTTAATTACTGGCTTGTAACCAAAGCTGGTAGATTCAGCCTGAAGGTTGGTGACTTCTTAAACTGTCCCAGTTGTAACTGTTCAGTTATAGCTGTCCAGCCATATCATAACTTGCACTGCCAATTTGTGCAAGATAAAACAATTTATTTCGTTCCTTCTGTCCCACAGTTTATTGAATCTCAGTCTTTTGCTCATTGACAAGCTAGATTGTACAGCTCTTAGCAAGTGGTTGCCCATTATCTAGCACAGGTGGCAAAACGTCAGCAGCTTCTTCTTTCCTGCTCATAGTAGTGATTTTCTTTCTTGCCCTGATCTGCTCCTCTAGTTTGTGGAATAATCTTACCAGTTGGCAGAGGCAATTGTTTTACTCAAAACCCAGAAGTCTTCATTTGTTTGCCATCCTCAAGGGATGTCTGTTTCTGCTACGTGGAGCAGAATCAAGAACATGCATGTGAACGAACTAGAGCTTTGTTAAGCTGGTTTAAACGCATCTGCCCTTGGGAATTTGCATTTGTTTAATTAAACTAATTAAAAATTTATTTTAGCTATATTGGAGCCACTTAGTCAATGCCAATCAGGCATTTGCAGCGCTTCAGTGCTATGTATGTGAATTAACAGAAAGGCATTCTGGGTTAGTGGGTGGCAATGCTGTCTAAAGAGTCACAGCTGAAAGCTGGCAGGAGAGAAGGGAGCTGAGGTGACGGCTGGGCAGGCAGGGCAGTGCTCTTGCCCACCGGGTGCAGCTCCGCAGCCCTGGCGAGCCGGCAGGGCTGGGGACATGGTTGGGGCAGCCGAGAGCCCAGCCGCAGGGATGGGGCAGCGAGGAGGGCAAGCTGGGAAGTCAAATCACTGGGTCAGGACCAGCAAGGTACATGGTCAGGCATGGGGAACGCTGCAGTGTAGCTCAGGCAGGGTCTTAAAGTTGAGCTTAAATGCAGCTCTCAAACAAAGCCCGGGGGGCACCCAAGGAGTCTTCAGGCAGCTCTTTGTCAGACAGTGTTTTTTTCCAGCAGTCTGATCCAAGGACACTCAGTTGTGTCATATCAGGGCTTGGCTTTAGCACGGGGAGCCAAAAGCTGTGGTGAAGGGAAGTGAAAGTGCCTTGGGCTCTGATAAAAACACTGTGGACAAAAGTATTTACTCCAAGCTCTCGGAATTGTTTTTAAATCTTTTTTGCTGACTCGGGAACCAAGCCATGCCTCCTAAAAACTTATCAAAGACTCAGTGTAGTGAGCACTCTCTGTCTTTTTAAACTCATGATGAGAAAACAATATAACAGCTAAACCCCCTTCTTCTTTTTTTAGAAATGCACTTACCTTATTCCTCCTCTGTTTGGTGTACATGCAAACTAGAAGACTGATCTTCCTATCAGATTTTCAAAGTTTTGGTTGATTATGTTTGTACTTGATACCTTTTTCCTGACTGAGCACTGTCTGTATTTCTTCACTTCTCTGAGATACGTGATTTTTTTGTTTGTATGGCGTGTTACCTCAACCCTTAATAATGCATATGAAATAATGACAACCAGAACTAACCAGCTTGCACAATCCCATGTCACGATAGGGCAGATAGTAGAAACCTTTACCATTGTTTTATTGTATTCTTTATTAATAAATTTTTCATCTGGAGTGGTTTTGAAATGGCTTGAATATCTGTATAGAATTATACAGAACAAAAAAGCTGAAGGCTGGGTTCTTCTTTCTGGGTTCTTATGGGACAGATAATCCTGACCTGACTGGAAGAGACAACCTTGGTACAATAACCAGGATTTCCCCCTCCTTTCCCCACCTCCCATGTCATGGAAGAAAATGGGGGAGAAAGGCAGTAAATTATTACAGCCTTGTTCTGCAAGAAAATATAAGGAAAAGAACAATAGGAACAGAAATTCCCCAACATTAGAAGTAAAAGAAGAAAAAAAGAAGCTATCTGCCTGTAAAGCATTCCAAAAAGGTACTATGGTATATCATGAGGGTAAAGCAGACTATATCTCCAGAAAATTGGAGAAATAATAATTAATTATCTCATCCTTGTCCTTGTTGTTGAATGCCTATACTCACAGACCATGCCAATTCACAAATAAGAGATCAAGTGATATAAGCCCCTACAGTTTATGTGTAACAGGGTCCTTCAGATAGATATCAGTTAGTAGGCTCAAATTTTTTCTGTATACCTAATGACTTTGTACCCAGTCTGAGCTAACTAAAGAAGGAGGTCTTAACCAATGAAATATTGAGACCCTAAGCTGTCTTAAGTTGGGTATTCAGTACCACTGCTCATAGTATAAAATTTCATTTGAACTATGTTAGTACTTTTAAAAGTATATATGGTTATAAACCGATAAGTTGAGTTTAGGGCTGCATTTCCACACATGACAAAAAAGATTAAATACACAGTACATGCTAGTGTTTATATAGCTAATTTTCTTTCCAAAGTTTATGGGTTTTTTAGGGCTTGCTGTATTGAAATGGAGATGTACTTTTTAATTTTTTTCTTATATTTTCTGCTCTACTACATGAATGATGAAATTGAGATTCAACAGTTATGGAGGAGAGTGCATCTGTCTCGTTAAGATACTTACAGTCTAAAATTTTTTCTGAAAGATTCGTAATACCTCACTGAACTGCTGCCAGCAATCTGAAACTCATTTATTCATGAATTAACTTGGCACTAAAAATGCTAGTTTATACAAGGGTTTTTTTCTCTCTCTCCACCTTATCTCTAAAAGCAATCTCATGATGTCATGAATATTTTAAGGAAAAAAAATTGCATTCAAATTATGGTTATAATCTGTTATTGTAGCTTACAAAATTGTTCTGTTAATGCTTAGCCTTTAGATATGGTAAAGCCTGTCTTGAGTGAACGCTGTTGTACGTACTGTTAAATGTAATCTATATGTTCTATACTTATTTATATTTAGACTTTTATGAGACTAGGTTGGGATTTTCTGTAGGCAGGGAAATATTTTGTAATTTTAGGAGCATAGGCACAATTCTACTGGCTTTTGAAGAGACTGTACCACAGCCCATCTTGTCAAGACCACGAGTATATTTAACAGAACAAATGTGATCTGAGATTTGTCCACCAAGATTGTTTTAGAAATTTACTCAGACAACAGTTACCTGGATGGACCAGCACTGGTCTACTAGGGGTCTGAAACCTTTTTTTATGCAATCCCTTTCATATGACTATTCAAATGAATTCATAGTTCTTAGCTTATGTTTCCTTACTAATAAACATTATTGTTTAGTTGCGTTATGTGCTAACTGTTAAAGAGGCTACCCATTAGGCTATTTGACCTCATTTCTAAAATTTTCTAAATGAACTCCTATATTATAAATGCAAACAAGTCAACTATTAGAACACACCAAAATAAGGAAGATAGCTAGAGAGAAACCTGCTATCAGTATCCTCATTTCACATTCTCACTGACACAGACAAAATTACACCATTCCATTGTGGCATTTTTTACACATTTTTCTGTCATTTTTTCAAGTCAGAGTTTACTCTGGCTAAAACAACCACCTTTTCCAGTTCACCCACGGTTTAGGACTGCAGATGTAAGATGGTGGAGCACAAGAGGGGAGGGGAAAGTTTAAAGAAATGGAAAATGAATACTGAAGATGATCTGAGGAGAATAAGAGTGTCTATACTGGTACCTTTTAAACAATATGTTTGTATCGTGTTTAAATGATCTGAAAAGAGCAGCAGTGTGTTCAGGATGTTCATAAATATCAAAAAGTGCAATATTATTTGTGTTCAAAAGTTACTGTCAATTCCTGGCTGTGAAACCAGGAGGAAACCAGGAAATTAGTCTAGTAAGATTCATCATCAAAGTAGAGACTCAGTGACGTACCAAGAAATAATTGTCCCATAGAGGACGAAAGATTGTTTGCCTTTTGTAATTTTCTCAAACACAGACAGCGTTATATTATTCTGAAACTAGATGTGCTGATGGTAGTATGTATGTATATAAAAGAAAAGGATCTTGCATCTCTCTCTTAGTTGGCTAGTGACTCATAGGACATAAAATAAATTCAAGTATTTGTTATCCATTCTTTTATACTGTCACATATTCTTTTATATTAATATACAGAATTTGTCATGCCTACACATGGACAGTGGAATTTTTCTATTTGGCCCTATCTTATGCTTCAGACTTGTTTTCAAGGGGCTATCCATAAGGTTTCTGACAACTTCAGATGTGAAAATAAGATTCAGATTTTAAGAATGAGTGATTAACCAGTGGGAAAAAAAAATACAGAAGAAAGTTACCATTCATTAGTCTTCAAATGAAGGTAGAGTGACAAGTGGTGTTTTAATCAAACACAAGTTATTAGGCTCAATATCAAGTTGAATGAGCAAAAGGTTATGACCTGAAGTCTCAAGCCTACAGATGGATTACCAGGCATAGTTGTTTCATGGTAGGTGTCCATATTTTTATTTTTAGGTCCTGATAAAGAAAAAATAATTGGATCCCTTTTTTACTGAAAGTTAGAGTAACTTGAATTGTCTCATATTTGGTGCTGACTAGCAGAAATCATCAGGCTAATTACCACCTACCAGCTAACATATCTTGCAGTTTTGTAGAGCTGCACTGAGAAACTTGCAGTGATGGTGGCATTGCTCGCCTCTATATACGAGCTCTGGCATGGATAAGGACTCAGACTCAGATCCTTTCTCTCCCTTATGGGTCCTAAACTATAAAAACAAACAAATAAAAAAACTGGTGAATAAGCTATGAAGTCACTTGGAATTTTCTCACAATTCTGCCAAGAAAATGGCATATGTATTTACATGATATGGAAATTTAGCCACTAAAAACTAGACTGGCACAGCTTAATATGGCAGGCTGCAGAGCAGCCAACAACACTGTTTTTTTTTTAATTTATTTTTTATTTGCTCTCCATTTGGATTTCAGGCAAGCAACAGATCTGAATAACTTGTTCTCATTACAGAAGTCCGGTCCAGACCGTGTGTCAAGTTTCTTTGAGATACCTAGCCTTGAACCTATTTTACATTCTTGCCTTCAGATTCAGGATAGGTATGCAGGCTATATATTTTCATGATAGAGACCACATGAAGAAAATCCTTGCTGAAATGATGTAGCTACCTTTATAAAACACAGGAGTTGAAAAAGAACACGAATTAGCCACAGTAATCTCCACGGTTTTTCAACCAGAAGTGATTTGGTTGCAGTGTTCTATTGCTTGCACAGTTAATGTATAAACTAATTCTCAGTGGAGTAAACTGTGTAAATTATTGTAATTTCCTCTCTTAATTGAAGACATTTAATGTACTATGCAGAGGTCTTTTCATTATTCCCCATACTTTCTTTATGAAAGAAAAGTATAAAAAAGAAAGTTAAAAGAAAACATGTATTATTCAAGATAGCAAATGTATTTGTCTGGACTAACGGAAGCGTGGAGGTAGCAGGTGTAGTGTTTCCTGCTGCAGTGTTTGGTGTGGAGCGGAGGCAAGTGGGGAGACATCTGCGAGTGGACCAGCTGTGCGCACCCTCCTCAGCCATCTCAATGAGCTGGGATGTCTCTCTGTGGGCCAAGGGTGCTCACTGTTCCCTGCATTCAAGGAGTTAACACTGCCTAATCCTAGCAAAGGCAATCTTGCGAAAGACTAAAGGAAGAACAGCTTTTTTTCTTTCTTTTTCTTTCTTTTTTTTTTTTTCTTCTTCTCAGGAGCTGATAAACAGCCTGGAATTTAACGGAGCTCCAGTCTGTTCCTATATGATGTATTTATGTCACGAACGTCCCTTTCCTGCTGAGCAGTCCTTTTGTGTTGCTAGTTGTTTTGCTGCTGCTGACTCATCTTGCCAGCTTGAACTGATCGCAACTTCATTTAAAGCAGGAAAACGTCTTTTCTTTCACATGTGACAAGTATTTTCTTTCAATAAAGTTTTGATTCTGTTCCAATTATACATTTTTAAAGACTAGTACCCTCACTTACTGTCTGGATAGCAGACTTGAATAGCAGAGCCTGAGTGCACAGGTAGTTTTTGATCAAACACTTTAAATATGAATGTTAGTAGTATTGTCACTTTGTGCTCTGAACATACAGAGAGTTATGTTAACTGCTAAGTGTTAGTATTGTTATTTCTCAGTTAAAAAGAGAGACATAGCCTTATCCTGAAATTTCTGAATCATACAATCCTTTAAGCAAAACTGGTAGATGCCTTTTTGTACTCTTGTACAGTTTCTTTCCGAGTACTAAGGTTTTACTTGCGTGATCAAGACTCCAGCAGCCCTACTACTATACCATTTACTAAACATCTTGCCAGCTTGAGTTTTAAGGGACTGTGTTAGTAACCATTTCTGTGGTGATGCATCATTTGGAGCGTATATGCAAAAGCTATCTGTAGATTTTGAGGAAGAAATATTCAGTTAGTATCTCAAAAGACTATGCCATACAGCTTAAATCTATTCTAGTATGTATTTTATATACAACAAATGCCTATTGGGAATGGATAGTAGAACATTACTGAGGGAATCCAAGTGAAAAGGCTAGATTGTTCTGAACTGCTTTTAAGTTTGTGATGCAGCAGGCATCAAAGTCTAAAAGATCTCTGTGATTTTCCACAGCCTTCTCTCTTGATATTCATCTCTTCATAACCCCAGGAATTCACAGTGTTGTTCTTGCTTTCTTAAGTTAAGGGGGGAAAAGTGCATCTCTCAGACCCGGCTGCATTAAATGTTGTGTTTCAAACCTCTTTTGGATATGTACTTCTCATGAAAATATAAAGTCTTAATTTTAGAATGCCAAAGGCAGTGTTGCCAAGTCTGAATTAACTGAGTTAATCTTTCTGTGCTTCTTATTGATGCTTTGTGTCAACAAATCCCAATGCATATAGTGTCAACACATTTCAAAATTTCTGTCAGAACTGTCCAAAACATAAAGAATAATATGAGGACTGTATATTTAAAAGATTCAGTAGTATATTTAGTAAAAATTTTAAAAAGTTTTGTTAATCCTGCAACATATCTTGCATTTCTTTTACCGAGATTTCATGCTGCTTATGCTGCAAACTTTTTCAATTACTGAAAGAATAAAGAGCTGCTTTCTTCCGTATTAGTTTCTGACACAAGCTTGTATCATCAATCCTTCTATTATGCATTTTTTTCTCACCAACCTTCTGACAGTTCTGTATTTTCTGTGAGAAGACATCTTTTTTCCCCTAAAAATATTCAGAAAAAGAAAACCTTTTAAAAATAAAAAAATGAATTGACTAATTAAAAGAAACATAAGACTGGCATAAGCATTTTGCCATTTAGTAAAATTATAGAATTCACCTTGATCTGTCATGGACTCATTCTGAAAAGACAGAGAAGATACAAAACTGATAGATATCTTATTTGAACTTTTCCTCATGGAGGGAGGGAAGCCGGTGAGGAATCATCAATCTGTGTGAAAAGTGTCTGTAAAGCTTAATTCATCCTTTTCCCTTTCCTTCATGCTTTTTCTGCCTGTCTCTCCCTTTCATAGCAAATACCTTAACAGCCTATCATTTACTTGGAGAAAAAGGTGACAGGGACCTGCCACTGGAGACTGCCACACGGGTTTGGGTTTGACAGGCTGGATGGGGGTAGGCCTGTATTTGCTGTTGCCTGAGACTGATAAATTCATTTTGGGTGGAATAACCAGTGCAGATTGTAACTGGGGAAGGGAAGCAGAGTTGGGGAGCCGGGAAGCAAGTGTGCAGCCCAACTACTGAGCCTACATGTACACTTGGGGGAGGGAAGGGACGGCAAATTGGGCTTCAGATCTCACAGAGAAGGGGAACACTATCTAAAAAGCATATAAACTGCCTTGTGGGAAGGGAAAATCATCTGTAAGGATATATATTTTACTTGATCATGCTGTTCACTGTTGTAGATGCTTTGGATTTATTTCATTTTCCCTTTGTATTTTTTTAAACATATTTATCATCATGAGAGAGGAGGTCTCTTGCAGCTCAGAATCCTACAAATCTCATGGGGAAAAAAAACAGCACAGGACACCATTTTACTCTTGACAAACTCTGAAAAGCTCTTTTATGTCTGCTTAAGTGATCCAAGTCTCTTAAAGCAATATCCTCGCTTAGTTTTTGTGCAGTCCCCTCTGATATCTGTGAAAGCATGCAAGAAGTGGAGGATAATGCAATTAGTATCAAATGCAGCACAGTACTTCATGACCCTCTGACATCTAAGATCAGCCTTTGACAAAGAGTATCCTGTGGGAAAATACTCCCTATTACATTTCTCATTGCTGTTCTTTGCCAAAACCTCACAATCAGGTCATAGCCTCTACTACTACGGGGATTTCTGTCACTGTAGCCAGTCTAGGGTTAATTCAGCCTGGCTTTATCTGCGGCGTGCACACCTGCAGTTATTTGTGGGTATTCTTCCCCAAATGCTATCCAAGCTAAAAGCTGAAGTTGTGAAGAAAAAAAAGTTAGATTATTTTCTTTTTATTGTAAGAGTATTTAGATTCTGCCATGTCCATTTGCCTTATTACTGTTCATTTTTTTAGCTTATACTAAACAGCAAATTGCTGTTGGTATAAAATATGCAGGTAATTTTCAGTTTTGTGTTTTGATTGTGTTAGGTTTTGATTTTTTTTTCTATATTCTGTTACTACAAATACTATGTTTTCAAATATGTAAATAGGTTATTCCCAGCATAACTCTCTGTTTCTGAAGTGTTACTGTACCATATAACTGTGCACAAGACCTATGTGAATTTAATGTTATACAGTATGGGAATAATTTATTTATTTTTGTGCTTATTGAGTCAGGCCCTGAACAGAGATCTTTAGGGTTATTTCCTATCAACAGTTGTTTTTATGTCCATGAATAGAAGAGTAAATCTGTTTCTTAAACATTTGTTTTTATCTTTTGATAGTTGGAAGATAATTGATTTTCATTTTATATGTTGTAGATACAGAAAATATATGTGTATTATATACTGCACTATTTTACAAAAATACTTGTAACAGAGTTGAGACTTTTATTGGCCTCTGCAGAGATCTTTATTTTTTTTTTTCTGTGAGTTTACATTGAAATAATGTCTCTACTCTTAAAGCTATTTACTTTTTTTTTGGGGGGGGGTATCTCAACAGAATGGTACATCATAATGCAAGAATTCAAAGTTTTAAACAATTTATCTTTTCCATCTACTGTTAAAAGTAGTAGTAGTCACTTTATTTTGCTTCCAGGAATTTTGATGCTGATTTTAGCAGGAGAGATCACCTTGATCTTTTATTTCTTAATCCAAGTAATTTTTACTAAATAAAGTGTATTGTAACTATTTTAAAAGTATACTTTAGGTTTACATTGCTCTTCCCTTTATCCCACCATTAGGATTTTATTTGCTTTCCTGTCTTAGTTTAAAAACAGTTCTACTACACATACTTGTAAGGTAGATGAAATAATATATATTTTTTAATTTAAAAAGAATGATTAGTCTTTTATCTTTAATCATTTAAAATAAAGACACCTAGACTAAGCTGAAGTCTGGCTTCCCCTGTAGTCCATGAAGAGAGAGATCTCCTCCAAAAGGTGATTCAACCCACTTTAATTGTCTGTTACCTTCTGTGCACTGCCTATATAGCAGACTTAACTCCTCTGGAAGGCTTAGTTTCTTGACCATGGTAGAGGTTAAATGTGAGAAACTATCAAGTTGCTCAGAAATATCAAGAATGAGATTTTCTCAGCAAGTGTTTGAATTATTTGACATTTAGAAAGATTTAAAAAGCAGTGTGCTTATGAAGTTTAGGTGCTTTCAAAGATAGATGACAATTTAGGATTCTTCAGGATCACTTTTTTCCCCCCCCCCCCCTAAATACTGTGTTAATCTGAGACACTAACCACAGTTTCCCATGGATTTTATGTGAGACTAACGCATCTCCTAACATCTAAATTCCTTTTGAGGTAATATGTTGTCTCCTAAGCAACTTTGGTATTTTTTAAATCTAAGTATGCTTCCAGTACTTTTTTCAATAATTGTGGTAGTGTTATATAACCTGAAAAGTTTTCTGAAAACCTATCAGAAAGGGATGATGATTGAAAATTACTGCACAGTGTGTAGTTATATCAAATACAATTGGCATTTTAGGACAGCTCCTGCTTATTGGATTTCATGTGCTTTTGATGAGCTGCTGCTGAACACAGGTCTAGTCTCAGAACCAATGAAAATATATAAGTACATCTTTCAGTGTATAAGACACTATAAATAAGCATGGATTTTTTTATTAATGCTAATTAGATTATGTAGCAATTTAATTGATTATTTCTACCTAATATCCAATATGACAACCTGAGAACTATTTTCAAGCGCTAGATTACGTTTGCAGGTTTCTGTGCCTTTCACTCTGTTGTCTGCTGCAACAGAAGTAAGTCTGTGTTCTGTTTCTGTTACAGAGTGGGATATTTGGGCAGCCATAGTAAAGGTGAGGTTGGGTTCCTACCCTACAACAATGGCTTAAACCCTAAGTAATGGGTTAATGAAACAGTCAATATTTTACTTGTTTTGTCTTAAACATAAAACCCCAGATACTCTTATCCCTAGATCAGCTTGCTAGATCATGATAGCTTCCTATTTTGTAGATAAATATTTCTATGCAGACTTTCAAGGGCAAAGGGTAAGGCATAGAGTTTTTCAGCCCTTTTGGAAAAGGTGAAGGTAAGGTGAAATGGCCAGTTAAAACAGCAAGTAATTAATTGAGTCTCTCTGTTAACAGGAAGGTCAAGTGCACATAACTGTTGCGATTACACAGTCTGCATTCTAAGCAGCTGAGTCATTTAAACTCAAAGTGATTAGATTGGAGGGTTGGGAACCAATTAAATGAGAGTTTAATTCAAAATAGTAGTTTTGCTTGTGAGTTACTCTAGTATTTCTAGGTTTTCAGACTGATTAGTCATATAGCTTTGTAGTGTACCAATTAGTTTTATTTCAGTGAAATATTTTAATTAGCCTTTAATCTTCTGTTTGTTTTGTTTTTGGTTTTTTTTCTTTCTCTTTGACAAGCTTCAGATAATTGGCTGAAATCTTGAAATGATAACTCATCTTCTTATGAAGTTATGTTTTTTGTCTTTTTGACTTTTGTCTTGACTTTCTCATAATTCTGAAAGTTATTCAGATGCACAATTTTGACTGGTGGATCCAAAATATAGAAAGAATTGCTTAATTTTGTATTGTAGCAGTTATTCATCTAGTTTCCAGGTGGGGATTCCACAGTTGTTCACTGACAAATATCCAAATTATTTGCAATAACCTTTCAACATCCATGAAAAATAATGACAATCCTTTGCTACCAATGTCTCATCTAACAGTGAGACTGCAGCTGCTGTGGATATACTGGGGAAACCTGAATTGATCAGAAAGATCCTTATGCTTTTCCCTCCAACTCCTTACTCATTGTAGTGTAGGAGGTTTCTGGTAAATAGTGTCTGATACAAGAAGATACATTATAGACACATCAAAGAGAAGAAAAAGGAGTTATTGTCATGGTAGCTAATTTTTTTCTTTATGTATTATTCTCAGAGAGACATTTTCCTGCTCTGGGTAAAAACTGTGGACTAAATCAGAAGGTAGAGAGGAGCCAAGGCTTTTTATGGAGTGGGGGTCAGTGAGAAGGGGAGCGAAGGAACGAGTGTGGACACCCCAGAACTGCAGAGCTTCAGAGAATTTGTACACGTTCTCGTGATTCCATGGTGGTATAGCAAAGTGTGCGACTCCAGTACTGAGGCTTTATGCAGCTGATATATTCAGATTGTTATTTCTGTTTGGATAGTGCTTAGAATTCCCTATCAAGGTTCAGGGACACTTTGTTTTAGGAGCTGTGCAAACAGCTTAAAAAATAATAAAAATAAAATACTACCTATCCAACGGGACTTGCTTGCAATCTACCATTATTGGAAAATGCTACCTTCAGTAAACAGGAAAGTTTTTTAGCAGTGAGTGATTTTGTTTTTTAGGAGAGGTTTGACTAAGAAGTGCTAACTTAATGTGGAATTAAATAAAGAATTACAGGATGTTATTAGAAGCATAGTTTTCCTAGTATTATTAATTATATCATTGTAACATAATTTCTACTGGAGCTCCCAATTAAATCAGACATCACTGGTGCTTATGCTTAACCAGTTGGTGCAACTGCTGTCTTGAAGGAGTTCATTTATTCAGTATTTATTAGGTCTGAGGCCTACTTCCTCAAGCTTAGCCTAGAAAGAACCCAGGAGTCTCTGAGTAATGTTTTCAGTTTCTCTCATTATCTGTTAATATTGTCAAAATTATATGTGATTTCTCTGTATAGTATATTTGCTTGAAAAATCTGCTAATCTATATCACTTTCTTTAAAGTTATTGGATAATAACACTCTTGAAGGTCAAAACTGGGTCAAACATTGCTACTGACAGGTGAGAATGGAATCAAACACAATTTGTATAGTGTGGAAGGCCATTTTGAACATGCCTCTTCAGCAGTTCAAGGGGAAGAAAGACAAGGAGAACACGCAGATGACTTCAAGATTTGCAATCAAATTTCAGTATTAAAAAACAAAAACAAAAACAGAGAAGGGCCTTAGGAAAACCTTATCCAGGCAAAATAGTCACATGTTTTTTTTTCTCATGCTATGCAGATCATCAGAAACTAAAATATAGTTAAGATCAATCAATTCAGAAATAGGTCTTGTCAGGCAAACCTGGTAGCTTTTATCAATAACATTACAAAACTGTTAGATAAAGGCCATTTTGATAAAGGCAATAATATACTATATTTGGTTTCTTCAAGAATGTTTTTTACTACCAGATGATTTTGTGATCTACAGACTTGCCTTTTATGGCCTTAATGAGGGCCACATTAGACAGATGATAAACTGGCTTAGTCCAGCTTGGACGATGTAGTTATTGTTGGGGCTCTATCTGTGCGTGGAAGTAATGCTAGCAGGTTGCTTCGTGATCCAAAGCTAGGTACTACCATCGGCAGTCGCCTTCGTGATTTATAAGTTATTCATTAAGCTTGCAGACAGACAACATAGAGAAAGGCAGGGCAGTAAATAATTAGGTCCCCTTGTTACAGCATGACCTGAATCACATGCTTACTATCCAACAAGATACTTTACAGAATGTGGCCCAAACTGGTGCGTTAAGTGTTTTAGCAAGCAGTTTACTCAGAGAAGGGTTTAGATATCACTTTTTATCTCCTGTCAATGTGAGCTCCCCATACTAAAAGGATTAGCTTTCTGCCTGAATATATGAAGTAAATGGAATATTAAGAAATAAGAAAGAGATTTTGCACTGAGCCAACATAACAAGAGCAGATAAATAATACTAGGTTCTCATGTCTGTGCACCAAGACAAATATGAAAATGTTGGAGAGAGTTTGAAATACAGTCACAAAAATGATCCAGGAATTGGAAAACTTATCTTGCTTAGCTATGTTAAGAAACTAAATGAGTTCTACCTGATGAATCAAAGAGAAATTTGAGAAGGCCTGTTGTGCCTAAATCTTTCAGCATGAAGAAGAAATAAGAAGTTGCGGATGTTTCTGCCTTGGAGGAAAAAGTGTGAAATCAAAATTGAAGTTGGATAAATTCAATTTTGAATGCAGATGCAATTTCCTAATATCAAGGATAATTAAACTTTAGAATCATTTCTCTGGATGTTGGACTCATTGTCACTCAGAATCTTTGACATGAGATTTCATAGCCTTCTCTAAAAATGCTTTAGAATAGAATTAAGTACTGTCCTAAAAGATAGATTCTGGGCAAAAAAAGTCCATGGATTGTGAAGGTTAAGATGATCAGTATGGTCCCTTCTAGCATCAAAGTCTTCATTCCAAGCAAATAAATAAATAAATAAATATATATATATATTTAAATATCAGCATCATGTTTCCTCATATATTTGAATGATACTAAAGATTCTACATGTTAGATCTGAAAAATGATTTATGTTGGAAGGCACCTCTGGTAGTCGTCTAATCCTAGCACCCACTCAAAGCAGGGCCAACTCTGAAGTTTGGTCAAGACTGCTTGTTCAGTCTAGCTCTGATAATCTCTGAGATTCCCAATACCTGTACCAGTGCTTGACCACCCACACTGTGAAAATTTTTCTCATATCCAGTTCGAATTTCGCTTGTTCCAACTTGTGGCTTTCTTCTCTTCCTTGTGTTGCGCTGCTCCCAGAAAAGTCTGCATCCCTTTTTTCTCTAATCACCCATTAGATAGTAAGAACAGCAATTAAATGCCCTGTTGCCTCCTCTGTAGGCTGAACAAACCCAGCTGGCTTAGTCACTGCTGTGGTGCGTTACTCTTCTGTTATCATTATTTTAGTGGCAATTCGCTTTTTCCAGTTCGTCAGTATCTTTCTTGTACTGGTGGGTCCAAACTGAATACAGATACTCAGTACGGTTACTGGATCCATCGAGTTCCTGAAACCTAATGTAGCCCTTCCACATAATAGAATTTGGTGACAGGAACAACAACGAAGAAGGATAAACTAAGCATGGTCATTTTTTTCCTCAGCTACTATGTTGCCTAATTTCCACAATGTAGAAATTGTCTCAGAGCCTGTGCTGTGATTTGAAAAATGTTACACTTATTGTGAGCTTCTGTATCTGCTGAGACTAAAAAGAAATGAAATATACCCCAAAAAGGTAAAAGCAAAATTAAAAAGTGTAAGTCAAAGTGTAAACTCTGATTTTTCTCTGTATAAACGAGTATGGAATTAAGAAAAAATTATGGACAGGGGAGAAATTTAAATGAGCTGATTAAGATTGAGCTGTTTACAAAATATTTGCATATATTAAGTAAATTTGAATTCTTATACAACTTTTAGTATTGGGTATATTGGAACTGTTTTATCACAGCTATAATAGTGGGAGTGATGAAAGAGCAGATATTGCTACATATTTCCTTCTGTTCAGAGCTTTAGCATCCACTACTATGCTGGTAAAAGGAATCTTTCATCTTAGACCAAGAGTATAAAACCTTTTTTGAAGGTCAGCATCTTTATCTAGGTGTGATGCAGCCAGGTAAAACCCCTACATATCTTTTTAAGAGAGGCCAGAAAATGAGAATGCAATAGCTTTACTATCTCACTTTTTCTTCTTCCTCCAAGCATGGTTTAAAAATAAAGCCATTAAAATTGTACTTTGTGAGGTTCCCAATTCTTTAGGTATATTAATGTGATTTATTTTGGGCTCCAACTACATTTTAGGTACTGCTCTGGCTAATTTCTGTATCCCCAAAGGGCTCAGAAAGAAGATAAACAACTACTTCTTTACCCTGCAGCAGTTCTGGAAATGCCCAGAAGTGGAAATTAACTGCGCTGGAAATTTCAGATTGGGCAGGGAGTTATTTATGGGAAATTAAACGATCACTGAGTGAAGGACTTTGGATCACAGCTTTGGACTGAGATGTCAAAAGCTCACCCTCATTCAGTTTCATGGAGTTAAATATTTCTCAGTATCTGGCATTAACAATATAAATAGAAGCAGAGATATAATTTATTAAGAAGATGGCCTTCATTATTTCAGTCTGTTCATGCTATAAAAACAAACTGTTCATTCTTTCAGTTGCGCATATGTAAATGACTACCACATCAGATAAATCTCATTCTGAAGTAAATTGAGAACACTCTGAAAGTAAACTTCTGAATGCTGTCTAAACACCCTCCTTTTATCTCATAGTAAAGAGTAAGGCCATGTGCTAACAGTAATATATATGCATATACATAGGTATATGAATATAAACACAACACAAACTTCAGGATTCTTTCAGTGCAAGTTTTTAATAAATACCTTCTATATGGCATATTCTATAAAATGTTTGGTTGGTATCAAAATTCAAACAATTTTGAAATGTGAGCACAAAACCCATATAGGTTGACTAGGGTAATGGATGGGTAGAAATAAGCATAGGTAGATCACCAAAGTATCTAATTAAATCTATATGTTTAAAAAATACTATGTGCTTTTTCATTATGTGTTCATGGTATAAGGCCTTCTCTTCTTTGTCCCATGCTTGCACCCTGAAATTCTGAATGCACGTTCAAGGAAAAAAGTATTCTTTTATGATGTAGCATTTATTTAGTTAGACTTTACTGTTATTCTAGTCTAATATTTTTTTCTTTTGGTGATAGCTATTGTGCAAATATCTGTTGAAAAATGTAATTGCTTTTGGTTCTTCTGCTGTGTGTCTGAGCATCAAACAGTGTTTGAAAGTTAGCCAGGATCAGTGGGTTACTTTTTTTTTTTTTTTTTTTATTTTATTACGAAGACTGCCTGCTCAACAGGGAATGATATCACATAGCATTTGGGGATACGTGTTAGTGTATCTCTTTGGAGGCTAGAAATGAATCAACCATCTTCCTTCACTTATCCTGCTGGGATCTTAGGATATAGCCTAAAAATCACTCTCCCCAGAAAAGCTTATAGCAATTTCAGTTCCAAGCTCTTAAGCATGAATTGCTATGGGGACTCTTGAGAAGAATATAGTTAGATAAATCAAAGAGAGACAGAAGTATAAAATAACACATACAAAAATACCATGAAAATTTAATGATTGATCAAATGTTAATTAGCTTATGGAGCAGTTATTTAAAATTGTGCTAAGTAGTATCCACTAGGGTAAATAAATAATCCAAATGTTGGAGAGGGAAAAGTTTAGGAGCAATAGTATGACTGAAGTACTCAACTGCTCAATAAGGAAAGGTGAAAGCCTTCAGAGAATTGTCAGCCTTTTTATCTGAGAATAGCTTGCTAAACAGTGGATTTTCCTGCTGGCTGTATCATTCCTCCTGTTGTCTTTCCTGGTAAACATGTTTTGAAGTACTGGTATCCCACACTGTGCTTTTCAGAATGCAGTATTGAACATAGAAGAATGGATGTTTGTATGTACAAAAATATATGTGTGTGTATATGTTTACTTGTGTGTGTGTGTATATATATATATATATATAAAGGTATGTATGTGTATGGTAAGAGCATGTAATTAAAAACAAAACCATAAATGTTTCATTTTTATCAGAGAAAATGTCATGGAGATATTGAGTTAATTACTAGAAAACATTGTCAGTGCTTTCCTAAAGTAGAACAAGATGTCACTTTCTCGTAGATATTCAACTATTATTATATCCCTCCTCAAGAAGCTACATCTTCTTACAGACAAACTTTCCAGTTATTGTGTATTTCAGCCTGTGCTTTTGGAGATGCATCTCTGATAAGATCCCAGGTGATGCTAGGATCAATCTGACCAATCTTCTTCTTCTCAATATTATTTCTCCGTGAGGCTAGGCAGTGTGTCTTCAGCTCTGAAACACATAATTTGTAATAATGAAATTGAACTCTTAAGAGCTGTTCTGCAGAAGAACATCTTTTAACTCTTAAACTGTGCATAGGGGGATTGGGGGTCCCGTGTGCTCTCCAGTTTTTTCAGCAATATCTGTTGGATAAACCAAGGGAGTCCTATGCCAGAATAGTGTAGAGCCTGGAGGCTGGAATAATATTTCTGGAATAATATTTCTGGAATAATATTTCTTGTTGCATGTGAATAAAGAACCTGAGTCTGCCCTAATCTCTGGGGTGATCCACCATCACCTCTGCTTAACTTAACCCTTGTATTTCCTTTTCAAACAAATGGCCCCACATGAGAGGCTTTAATCCAAAGTTAATGATGTCCTGATGACATAGGCATTTGTTTTTCTTCTTTTCACTGTAGTGGAATTACTTATTAGTTTTTAATGAAAGTTTGAGTGTGGATGAAACTTGATATAGAATAAGACAAGTGTATAGGCTTAGGAAAAGCAGCTAGGATTACTACTAGAAGCTAATTAAAGGAATGTTGTTTATGCTGAGTTGCTAAAGCTGCATCTGGAAAACCACATACAAATAGATACCAAATGTTTTATTTCCTCTCTGTAAATTATTTATCTTAAAACTCTGAATCTGGGTTTTGATGTCATGATTCATGCCTTTGTGAATGAGGGTGGGTTTTCTGCATTGCACTGTATGTAAGCTTACAGTTCAGAACAAATTAGAAATTGTTGCTAAGGCAAAGTTAAATTTTCCATTTAGCAAATGGTGTTTCAGAGAGGATATTGCTTTTTTGCTCTATTATTTGCAGCCAGCTATGAGGTAGTTGGTAGATGAAGTTCAAAGAATTGCTTTGACAGATAAAATCCAAAATATTTATCAGTCCTGGATGATAGAGAGTCCTGTGCTTTCTTTTTGTATTATACAGATGTTGTTCTGTTGAGATGCTTGAACAAAGAATACCATTTAAAGAGAAATGATACAGTCAGTTATCCTCAGACTTGATGATTTGAGGGACACACTACAACTTGCCTTTTTTCCAGTTTTCTTCAGGGAAAAAGGAAAAGTGACTATGAGTGGAGTAGAATTCAATCTGCATCTAGGAAGTGGTTTTATTTTCCAGAGATATTTCTCCTAAAGCATCACTTGTGCTATTAACTTCTATTTGTACGTTAATATTTGTAATGTACTTGAGAATTTCGTGGCCATTCTGACCATTACTACTTGCACTATTGCCCCTAATTCGTGCATCGTGAAAAATGGTTATATGGAGATATGGAACTATTTTTACTGAGGAAAATGTGAGCCTAACTTTTAAAAGGCCTGTTTTGAAAAGAGTCAAGGAATGTACATGCCAACCAGTCTGTGAAACATAATATCTGCATCTGGCTGTTAAGGGTATGAGTGATTGCTATTAATCCCTGTTAATGATATTTATATCTTCTGAATTCCATCTTTGGGAGACAAAATACATTCATTGTGTGACAGAAATAATTCCTTGGCTCTTCCTACATAATGTTTTTTGAAATCAGCATGTCTGAACATGGCGTCTATGCAAGGAGAATGAAAAAATATAGTGTAATTTTGGAGAGGTGCAAGCTCAGGTAAATCAACAGTTTCTTTTGTTTCTAATTGCTTTCCTACTGTTTTTAACAAATCCCATTTTTAAAGACTACTGTTTGTTACTATACCCAGATATCACTGGAAGAAGAAAGTTGCTACCTTCTAAAGAGAAGTACTGAACACTTGCTGGTTACAATGTCCCCCCCCCCCCCCGCCCCACCTTTGTTGTTTAATGAGGTCTATTCCCAGAGCTAGGCTAAAATATTCCATGATGATGCTGAGAAATTTCAAAGTCAGGAATTGCCTATATCTGCATGGTTTTTTTGACTTCCATAATCAATGAAATCTCAGTCTTGCACTAACGTCCTTTCAGGAAGGCATCAATATCCATCACTTCAGAAACAGTCTCTCCTACCTCCTGTTCATTACTGTGGCTCTTGAACAAAACCTTTTAATTGCCTGTTGAAAATCCATTGTTTAAAAGTGCCCTCATCTTTCGTTGCTTTTGAACCTGCTTCTCCTTCTCTTACAATTCTTTTGCCATTTTAATGAATTGTAATTAAAATGTTAATGTAATGTTTATTTTAAATTATTCTGGCTATAAAAAGATTCAGGAGTTATAGTAACCATCTATGAGGAATTCCTTGAAGTCTTTTTGACAAATTATGTGTTTTGCTTAAATATGTCATTACCGATGGAAAAGTCGCCACTGTTAGAACAAATACTTATAACTCAGATCTAGAATGATGTTTATTCAAGGTCATTACAATTTTTGCAGAATGAAGGCAAATTAATGGAGAGGTCAGTAATTACATTACAATATGTACATACTAAACAAGTGGAAATGCTTACGTGGGAAATTTCAAAGAACCTTTGAAAGTAAGGTGTTAAACCAGAACAGAATTTTGAAACAGCAAACTTAAAATTTGTTTTCATTCAGTCTTTGCGAAATACACAGTGCATCACATACATTATGTATTATTTCCATTAGTTAAATTTTACAAGATAACATTACAATCCGAGCCTAAATTTCCATACAGAGATTCTCCAGTTTTCAGGCTTAGCACTGTGCCTCAGCCCCATATTGTTCCAACACTCCTAACTGACTTATTCTCTCTTCCAGTCTTGAACTGAACTTGAATCTGAATAAAGCCCCATGAACTTCCTCCCTTTGGGAGACAACAACGACTTGTATTCCCTGTCAGCTGAACAAGAAACATGATTCTGTTGTTCTTTTTCAGTTCTGTGTCCACAAAATCTCACCATGTATGTGATGGCAATATTGAATAAAGTAGCATGATCTTGAGTGAGCTTCCTTAGATAACTACTTGCCCTACCTATAGTATGGGTGAAGATTGTTATTGTGGCATGTCACTCTATTCCTGTTTATATAGCAGCTCTCAATATCTACTAGAATACCCAGGCCTTGTTATCTTTTCTTCTGTTTTCTCTGTTTACTGCTAAAAATTACCTGTCAGCACAGATGCTCATTGTTGTTCTGGGACCCCAAACCCATAAGTAACTAAGCTCATCTCTGTCAGGGGTGCTGAATGATTTTTTGTGTGTGTGTGTGAATTTTCTTTATGTGAAATTTCTGAAAAATATAAACACGCTTTGACTTTTTCTAAGTGAAACTTTGTTTTAGTTCAAAATGATACTGCTTCTTGAATTTTATTTTACTTCTTTAAAATATATTCCAAATATATCAACACAAAAATAAAATACATTTGAAAAAGTTTTTGGGTTCATATTGAAAAATATCATCTCATGTTAACCTGAAACAATTTTTCTTTCTAACTTTTGGAACTGGAAGTGAGCTGCAGATGCCTTTATTCATGCAGCACTGCTGGCAAGTTTTTAATCCAAACTCATCTCAGCTTTGCTTCTTCAAGAAAACGTCATCTTTGTGTGCTACAAGCTGACCAGAGACCAGCTCAAAAATACTGGTCTATTGTGAGGATGGCATGGCCAATGTTTTCAGACACAGAACTGTAACATAAAGCTCCTGTAATTACATTTCTAATAGGCTGTGCTTACAGTCTAATATACAGAACCCAAGCATCAGCAGAAAATCAAAACCATTTGTTCCTTCACTGACTTTCCTATATACAAGTGGCAAATAAAATTCCATTTTTAAAAAACATAAAAACACTCTACTAAGTTTGCACAGGTAAATAATTAAAAGTCAAGAATGAAAAAAAAAAGAGATATATAGCAAGAAAAGTAAGTTAGTTGTGGACATGTGTCTATGTTAGTCTATAAAAACTATGGTAGAATAACACACTTCTAGTAGTCACATCTTCTAATATGCATCCAAAAAGTTCAAGTATTTTGGCTGTGCATACAGCTTCAGCTTCACTTCTAATAATGATGTAATGCATGATCAGAATATACTCAGTAAAACATATTTATAGGAAACTAACTTGAAGTGAAAGCATGATATTGTATTGGGAAACTTTGGATCAAGTAAAAACTTTTGGAAATTTTTACATCTTTTTTTAAACTCTCTGCAATTCCCTAGGCAAGGTTTACCTAAATTAGAGTGATAAATATCAATGTGATAACTTAGGGAGTTGTTGTTTTTTTTTTTTCCTCATAATGAGTGACATGAATGTTTAAACACAATATGTTGTTAAAGTTGAATAGAGGATTCAAGTTTAAACATATGAAGCAATTTGTAAAGGTATCCTCCTGATCAGTAATGGGACATTCTAATTTTAATGGTCTCAAGTGTATTTATCCACAATAAAAGAACTGTTGATTACTGTAGTGTTTGTATGCAGGTCGTTGTTCAGCATCTGCTTTTCAGGGATGGTTTGTAATAAGAATGATTACAGTAGCTTCACTCCAGGGTGGAACATCATGATTGATGCTATATCAAGGAGAACATGGAATCTCCTAATGACTTTAATAGTGTCTATTTCTTTGTGGAATTTCTTTTCATTTTCTTAAAACAACGGGAACATTACTGATTGTATAACCTTATCTCCTGTCTCAGGTCTCCTAGAAACCCTGAACAGAAGATCATTAAACGAGTGATTGCTCTTGAAGGAGACATTATCAAGTAAGTATTTTAAGCCTTAGTCTCTGAGTCTTTATAGGAATAGTGCAGCTTTTCAGTGGATTTTAAATCAGTATCCTAGACAACGAGAACTTTCTAGTATTTTCTTTCTATCTATTCTTATCAGGAATGTCAGCAGTGTACCTGTCTCCTTTTTAATGAGAGGAGAAATGGTACACAAAACTACTCACTCTCTCATGAAAGGTACAAGGGTACAAATAATGCTTGTTGCTTAGAAAATCTCTGCCACATACCATGGCAGTTAATTGTAGAGCATTTTTTTAATAAGTCAAGATAATAGGACTGTGTTTCTTCAGTTAGAGAGTCCAATTGCCGTGTCATACAGTGACTGGCAAATAAAAGTTGGATTTTCGGGGGATGAGGGGGTTATTTGTTTTTTTCATTTTTTTTTTCTTTTCTTTTTGAGACAAAAAATGCTCATAGATGACTGCCTTCATTGCAGTCTCTGGGAATCTGTACGGCATATGGTGGAACTGGTTTGGAGTAAATTATTCTATCAGAAACATTTGTAGAAAGGGTAAACTCTAAAGTACTTAAAGGCTTGGGTTGCTCTGTCAGATAGACCTTGCTACGGGGGCTGTTTAGAAATAAATTGCTAGTAGATGTAAATCAAAAGTTTTCATGGAAACGTTATCATTTTGATGAAAATGATTTTTTTGAAAAGGATTCTTTTTCCTAGGTCAAAATTGGAATTGGCCTAGAGTTGGGAGTGTAAATCCCTAGTTTCCTGCACTAGAATATGAATGTTCCTGGGAACTCCCAGACAACATGGCAGGCTGAGGCTTGGTTCATTTAGATGATGATTCTTGCTCTGGTGTAGTACTTGGCAGCTGTGATTCAAGTCAAGGATTTGAGTGTGGTCTCAAGGAGCCCTGGTTAATACCAGCACTGGTGGGCTGTTGGGCAGTATAGGGTATGCCTATGTCCTTTTTTTCCCTTTCCTCTTGCAGTCAGTATCATTTCTGTTTTAATGAAAAATACCAAATAATATCCGTCTGAGAAATAAATATAAATTCTGACATTTCTGTGGTAGCACAATATCTAAAATAACTGACAGTAAGAAGAGAACTCAATGTCCAAAGACTAACATTTAGCTATCACTTTAGAGAAATAAAAACATAGAAATAGTGTGAGCTATTGGGTGATGCCTTTTATAAGCCTATATCCTTAGGAAGATGCTTATTTTCTTGATGTAGTTGATGTTGGTACTGTAAATCTTGTAAGTGATGAGTGGTATTTGTAATTTGGTATTCCTGATTCATTTCTGTAGCAATGTCAGAAAGAGATAGCAATACAAAGCCACTTCAAGTGTTACTTTTCATTGCTCTATATTATTAACATGTCAGATTTTTGAAACTGAATGGAGTTTTTTAATAACACTAAAGATGTTTAATAAGTTAAATTCCAACTGTAGGAAATTAATTATACTGTATGTTTAAGTGTCTGAAGACTCTGAACTTTTCATTAACTTCTGTGGGTGTTTTTGGCCAACTGGGAAAAGCTGTGGGTGCATATTAGCTGTGTGAGTGTATGCAGAATACTGAAGAGCCTGTAGGTTAGTGTATTGCTTGTGGGTACAGAAGACTGTGTGATGGTCCTCAATTTGTCTGTGGTAAAACAGGTTAGGTTAGTTTATTGTTAGAAATATTAAGGTCAATAATTCAGATGTGCATTTTTTTTTCTATTTGACCAAATGAAAATTGTCCCACAGTTTTTGCTTTGTCTGTAGAAATTAATTTGTTGATCAAAGAACATATTACAGAGCTGCTGAGTTTTTATTGCATATTGCCCCTTAATGGTGTATGTGTAGGGAGTATGAGTAATACTTGCCACTTTTCATAGTACTAAAATAAAGCAAAAGCTTAGATAATAAAGTAAAATGGCAAAACTGGCCATTATATAGTTAGCATAGCTAACTATAGTTATTTCATATAACATATAGCATAGCATATTTACTTCTAAATTATAAATTATTTATTTTTGTAATGATATTGCAATGAGATATGTGACTAGGAGATTTGTGAGTAAAACAGATGACTGGTCACTGAAAGCATGCTTAGAAAACATAAATGGAAATTTTCCTTTTTTATCTGATAGGTCTGCAGGCAGATCTTTATTTCAAAGCATAAAGCATTGGTTTTGAAAGATCTCAGTATTTTATGTTTATATATTTCTATACATTGAATTATTCCTGATCAGCAAAAAATATAATGATGTGGGTGAAACTGAAAGTAACATGGAATATTTACAAAAAGTGTATTTGAAAGTGTTAAAATGGGACTCTTCCATATTATTTTGAATCTTTTTTGGCGTGGATGGGATGTGACGCAGAACTGATATATGCTGATCTTAGAGGAATGTTGTAACAACCTCACTCCTAATATCAAGTCTTTGAAATAGACAGTGTATGCCTGTATGCTATAAATACACTTCTTTAAGCCTTTTGCTGCTCCACTGATCAATCAGAATTGCTTCTTGCTGAAAGACATCTGGTGTCACTGCAGAGGTTATTGCTACCTCCTTTTTCTCATTGCAAGAATGGAGCTAAAGTGTTTGAGCTTGTGGCAGGCATTCGGGGTAAGGGTCCTCTGCCTCTGCCAGTCCTTATTCATCAAGAGAAATGAAGATGTACCAATACACTTACCATAAGTGTGCATGTGCATTGTGCAAGTGCCTGCATGATATGCTGGAAAGTTAGTAGTAGAACTAAAAGGCAGTATATCAGTTCTAGGGTATGGAAAAGTGGCAATCATCAGTTGGATTTGGTGGCTAGCACTTATGAGGCAACTTGTGGGGATAACAACTTTGCAGAGAGGTGGTTGTGTATAGAACTGTGCTGTGTGGAGCATTTTGTCTGGAAGGTCAGTGAAATGTACAGTCTGTCAAGTACCAGTTGCTCTGCAACTTTTGCTTGGTGTCAAGTGACAGAATGAATGAATGTACATGTTCAATGGTGAGCAGACTTCTGTTGTGAAAAGAGCTTTACAAACAATGTGAGTTGGAAGGTATTTTCATGTAGCGTTCCACTAGGTGGATGATAGACATTAGGGTCTGTAGGTCTGTAAGCTTTGCTTTCATAGATGAATGAAGTATATTTATTCAGCCTGTTTGGTGCATCATTAGGAAAAAATTGTCACAGAAATGCTGTGTTTTCTCATGTTATTAACTAAAATAAATTAGTTAGCGTTTTACTATTTGTTAATTACTGAAAATAATGAAAGAGTATTTAGAGCCATTAGTGCTATACGAAAGGTTCCTTACAGTTTGATTTGTGTTCTGGCGTTACGACACAGCAAAAAAATCCTGGTTTTCAGTTCTTCGTGTATAAAAGCATTAAATAAGATAAAAATTGCTACATTTCAAAAATAATAATGACTAAATTTCAGTTTTTGAAAATAAATGTTAATGAGAGATCTATAATGGGTCCATTCTGACCTTTCATTTTGTATTTTTCTTGTAGTCAGAAATTATGGAGCACATAGTACTTCTCCTTTTGAAATATGCTTTTAGAGATTGAAAAATACTATAGACTCACTGAACAAAAATGCTGGCATTTCAGTTCTCAGATCTTGGTTCCGCTCTAGTTGCAGTCCCAGTGAAGTGAGTTAGGTAGTGTCTTCTAAATCCCCAGAAGAGTGTAGTACGCCTCACAAACATATTCAATTTGGATAAGTTAGTAGAACTTCCTCCTCAAAAGAATTTAAAGAGTAGTCAGAAAATCACCATTTAGTCCTTGAAGAGATGATGCTATAGGTCAGCCTGTAGACAGACAATATTGCAAAACATAGATCCCATAAATGAAGTTTTGTTTTGTCTTCCATGAAGGCACAAAGAATTAACTTTAAGTAGGAAATCATTATGATGAGTTCTGAAGACTATTTAAATGATAATTCTTCCAAGGAAGGCTTCTTTTAAGGGTCAATGTAATCTAAATTATTAAAAATGTTGGTGCTGCAAAGCACTTTGTATATCTTGAAAATTAAACATATTAAAACTCATTTATCTTAAATGCATTAGTGGAAATGCAAAAATCTATAGTACTCTATCACAGATGGTTGAGTTATGGTATGTTTGCAGTAACTCAGATAAATGGAGGTTTATGGGAAGGAAACCAATATTAAAATTGGGAATTAACTAGTAAAACTTGAAATTATGTCCATTCAGTAAGTTGCTGCACTATTTTTTTTTCTTTTCTGTCTGTCACAGTTGCCCAGATCTGCAAGAGTCTGGTGGACTGATTGTATTTCTGTCATATCATTGGCTGTTTCTTAACATTGTAGCTGATTTAGGAATGATTTGCGAACCCTTAGAAGGTGTAGTTTTGAAAAGTTTTGTCCAGGGATATTGTTAGGCTATTAGGAATCAGTGTTCTGAATACTGAATAGTTCAGCAAAACAATGTTGTATTCAACTGTTGCATCTTGCAAAAAATGCAATGAAGAACTGAATAAGGAAATAATTCTTCCCTGTTTCTAAAAGTATGAAAGTGCAGAGGTAGGTTATGAAATTATTAGACTGTAGATCTAAAACAAACAACAGGAACTTTCTACTTTTACTACAAGGTACATCATTAAATTGTGAAAACTACTGCCAAAGAGTGTTGGGAAGGCCAAAGACGTAAATGGGTTGAAAAAAGTAATTGAGAATTCATAGAACTAATGTCCATCAGCAGTTATAAATGCAGTGATCACAATACAACTTCATGTACTCCTGTTTTTGAGTTCATACAGCATGTTATATTTTTCCAGTCACAGAACCCATACTGCATTAGAATATGACCAAAGTCTGCTCATTCTGTCTCTTTATTGGAGAACGCTTTCAGCTTCAAGCAAACTCTTTGCTACTCCATGCAGGTGTTTGGTTGCCATTTTTTTCCCTCAGATAGTAGGTATGATCCAGGCTCTCCAAATGTAAAAAGAGCAATCAACAACTTTTTCTACATTCACTGAACAAGTTCAGTTTCATCAGACACTTTTGGCTGCTATTTGTTTTCATTTAGGACCTAAGCCATCCAAGGGAACAGCCATCTTCACACATGGACTGTCATATTGGATAGCAACTTGTGTTAGATTATACTGAAAATCTACTGCCTGCCGCTATGAAGCAGAATACCCTTGAGAAAAGCTCAGACTTTGCAGGTGTTCTGGCACAAGAATATCTCTACTGTCAACATCTTGAGGGCAACGACCTGGCAGGAACTGCTTCCACACCTCCACCCCTGAGGAAGCACACAAAAATAATTTTATGTTTACCAGAGCCATAGTAAGAGTCCTTTTTTCTTCCCTGCAAAGGCCTCCAGTATTTACCTTCAGGTACTGGTGGTGTTGTAAGGCACTGCTTGGCTCAAAGTTATATGGCAATATCAGTATAAAGGAATATCAGTAAAAGACAGGGAAAGACTAGCAATCACAGTTGATCAAGATACATAGGCTATATTTATGTCTGATTCCTATTCCCTTCTTCCTCAAAGTCTGTTGTTTCTCTCTTTGTGATTGCATGTTTAGAAGATCTGTAAGCATGGGGCTCCATGCTGACAAGTGCGTTAGTGTGATTACAGAAATGAGAACTGAATATACTCTACAGATACACAGCACCATCCTCAGAGATTACAGACCCTCCTGAGTGAACCAGTCTTCATACGGTTCTGTCTTTGTGCTTCATATATCTAAAGGAAGTATTAGTAGTCCAAGTTCACTTAGATGAAGAGCCTTAGTCTCCCCAAATGTTTTTGGTTGGTAACTGTTTGCACAGAATGCATACCTCCTAGGATTTATGCAGGATTTTTTGCACTACTTACTGCTATACTGATGAGATTTTTTAGAGCCAATGACAACTTTGGTGAGGCTACACCTGTGCTGCTCTGTCATGACTCTTCAGCGTTGATCAAATCCCTGCAAGCCTCCTAAATAAAATTTCCATTGATTTCAATTCAATTTCCAAATGCAGCATTCTTGCACGATTGGACTCTATTTCTGTAAATGCAAATGATGGGAATGTATATTAGTACAGTGTCTTTAAGTTGTAAAACCAATCTGACAAAATTGTGAGAAAGTTCTTCTATATCTATAATCAATTTCTAAGATTCTGTAGGACTTTAGGCCCAGTGATGAAGGTCTGCAAAGACAGATCTTCTAAAATGTGGCATTTTTCAGGCCCATTATAAAGGATATAGGACTGGAGGTCCTAATTTTTGCACCTAATTTTTGAGGAAGATGCATGAAGGGATAGAAAGATTAAGAGTAGAAAGGTGAATGTCAAGAAAAATGTATAAGTAAAATTTTTTTTCACAAATGAAGAGATGAAAATACATAGTTTTCCAGACTGATTTTTTACTTCAAGTTATAATTTGCTTTTACATTGGAAAGCCTCAATATTAATATCACATTATAATATTTACTCATTGAGTTATTTATTCATTGTTCCATGCATTGAAGTCTTCATTTCTTTAATATACACAATATTTTAAACACGTATTTTCTTCTTAATAGTACGGACAGCACCAATAAGATTGCTAAAAGATCCCATGTATCATCAATAACATTTTTTATAGTATTTCAGTTAGTTTCATTTGTCAAAATTCACTGAAGGCAATGGAGTTACAATGTAGACCCAGTGCAACCTCTGGAACTCTTAATAGTAAAGAAGAAAAAAGCATAATATGATTCTCAGAGCTTGTACAGAATTTGCAGTGCTGGCTTTTAGAAAAAGAAACGTCACCTTTTGCCTCTGAAGTAAGCAGGTTTGATTTGGACAACACTCAGAGAAAATAAAAGTAATACTGTCAGTAATACTAGTTTTTAGAGAGTTACTATTCAGACTGAAACCCAAAGTACAGAAAAACCAATTGCAATAAAATAAATACTCAGCAACTCTCTATCGGTGTGCCTCTAAATCAAAACACAAATGACAACATCATCTACAGGAAGGAGAAATTTTTTTATTGTTTCTCTCTTTTTTTCTTCTTTTTGGTTTAATTATACAAGCAGCACTCTAAAATGCAAAAAGCAGCATCTCTTTCAAGATGGCATAGCTGTGAACACTGTGTATAACGAGTCTCTGTAATGTTCTAAGACTATTTTAATCTGCCATCGTAATAAATGGTGGGGAAGTTTTTTAAAGGCTCTGTAGAACATCTTGGAGTAACATTTCTCCTCACTTTCAATAAATCCCTGCAGTTAAAGCAGCCCATAGTTATTTGTGAAGCATACTCCAACATATGCAGGAAATGCTATCTTCAGACTTATTGCCAGCATTAGCAGCAACAGTGTGTAGTACCACTCTACCTTGTGCTAATAAGTACTATAAAATTAAGAGAAAATAGACACACAAATACCCTGTTATTTAACATTGCCAACTACAAGGATGGAGAACAGTAATGTGGGATAGGAGCTGGGAAAAGTACCTTTACCTTGGCCTGTCTGGGCTGTGCTTGCACCAGCACCTGCAAACATGTAATTTCAACTATTTCATTCTACCATGGTTTGGTTGTGAAGTTCTCTGCAGTGTAGATATCCAGCAGAGTTATGGTCACCAGTTTACTTTTTTCTGGCAAGTCTCCATGTGCTGGACACTGAGTAGAGATCAGTGTAAGAATGGGTATACTACCAGTAGGCAGGTATTTACTGCGTAAAATTCTTTTCTAGGACATTGAGGCCTCTTGATAGATTTTTCATGCAAGCACTGTGAATAGGGCAGTGACCATATCTGGCCTAAAATACAAACAAATGCCCTTTTAGGAAAAGAAAAACAGCATTATATATGCATAGACTACATGTAGAATTGCCGTGTCAGTTTTGGGCAAGAAAGACATCGATAACCTGGAGTGACTTCAGCAGAAGGCCACAGAGCTGGTCGGGGCCTGGAGCACCTGCCTTTCAAGGAGAAGGTTAGGGACTGGGGTTTTTTAGCCTGGAGAAGAGGTGGCATCGGGGAACCTAACAGCAGCCCACTGGTACCTACGGGGGCTGCAAGAAGACCAAGCCAGTCTTTTTGCAGCGATGTATGGCAGGAGGACAAGGGACAGTGGGCATATGATGAGACAAGAGAGGTTCAGACTGGATACAAGGAGAAACGTTTTCCCTGTGAGGGCAGTCAGGCAGTGGAGCAGGTTGCCCAGGGAGGTTGTGCAGTCCCTGGCCTTGGAGATTTTCAAGATCTGATTGGATAAAGCCCTGAGCAACCTGGTCTGACCTTGCAGCTGAGCCTGCTTTGAGCAGCAGATTGGACTAGAGACCTCCTGAGGTGTCTTCCAACCTGAATTACCCTATGATACTATGATATCTGATGATAATTTTCAAATGCGGTGTGTCACATTTGCTACAATGTTATTTTTGTTAGAGGCTTAAATAAATACAGTATATTAACCTTATTTAAGAGAGCATTTCTTTTGTAGGCTTTTTTCTCTAAAAAGCCTAATTTGATGGCTGTTTCACTGAAAGCTGGTGTTTTGCCAAGATATCAGATGGTTAGAAAATACATACAAGTATAATCATCTCAATGGGAGGCTTAATAGGTTGTCTTTATCAAGATTAAAAAAAAAAAGAGCAGCAAGTGAATAAAATGCACTAACATGTATAAGAATTTAATACTTAATAAAATGCTTTCATGTATTTATTTTAATTTTCACAAATTATTTACTTTTTATTTCCTAAGCTACGGATGCCTATGTCATTGGTCAGTGACAGTGGTCTGAAATTTGGCACTGAAATCTTTATTTAGATGCTAGAATAAATACTGGCTTAGTAAAAATGGTCTTTGTCCTGAGCAGTATAGGACTCATCCTCTCAATGTTTAGATGTCTGTTTAAGCAATTTCTGGATAGAAGTTGAGCTCCATTTGAATTCTGGGTCCATCTACATATATCTCATTGAAAGCTCCAGTACGGCGAGAACAGCAAAGGGGGTAGGAGGAAGGCAATAGCATTAAACCCATTTTATAGAAGAGGAACTCGGGATGAAAGATGGTGTTGTTCGATTATGCTGATATAAGAAATGTGTGGGAAAACCATTAACTGAACTCCCTGGGTTTCTCATCCCAGAAAATGAACTATAAGCTCATGTGTTTGTCAGCAGTAGATTTTTTTTAGATGTCCTGGAAGCTAGACAAGGTTCAGAATCTGACAATTCTGTGCATGTACTTCCTGTAAATCCAAAGGACAGCTTTTATTAAATTGAGCAGTGTAAGACTAGGAGTGTTGTTGTTTTTGCAAACTGAAGGAAAACTTGCTGAAACAGAAATACCCGCTCTGAATAATGCAAGTAAATGTTATAATTTATTATTTCATTTTACACCATTGCAATGCTCCTGTTTCCATCTTACTTGAATATTTTTAGGGTGCTGAACTTAGCCAGTGACATGGTAAAAGAATCGTATCCATTGACAAATGATGGCTAGAAAGCTAACCTGAGAAGCAGACTAAACATGAGGTTATTTCATTATCTACATGGTTATCCTGTCTTGAGAGTCCCAAACCGTGACTCTTTTTTTTTTTCTTGACCAAATTCCTTTGTCTCCTTTGTAGGAAAAATTAAGCAGACTTTCTGTTCATTTCAAATCAAGTAATGGTAAGGTGACTGCAAGTAACTGAGTTGGTGATTTTAAAAAGGTATTACTTCTCTCCTCTCCTCTTTCCTTTCTCTGCATACATACACTCTTCCCTCCCTCCCAGTTGGAGCTAGTGGGCTCTCAAGTGAGTCATATAAGCTGATCACATGCATGGTACTACTCCAGTCTAATGAGAAAGGGTAATTTAAACCTCCACTCAAGTGCAGGAAAACAACGGCAGTTGCACAACTTTTGATACCGTACATAAAAAAAAGTAGAGCTCTCCCCCAGTTTGCTTCTCCTGAATGCTCGCCTTTCCAATAGGCTCACCTGGGCTTCCTTTTGGAGCTGAAGGTGGTTCCAGTGAGCACCCTGTACTTGTCATTGCAGTAAGCTAACGGGGACCATGTGTCTGCTTACCAGCTCTAGCTGGAGCACAGTAACTTCTTAAAATGCACTGCCACTGCTGTTTGTGACCATTCGAACATGCTGTGTCATAGGATCAGAGTGTCAGCTGCTATGAAGCATCCTAGCTCTGTTAATGTTAAGAGAAATAGGCCAGTTTACTCTAAATTAAAATTTGGTTAAAACATTTTTTGTGCAGTATTTTAGTCTCTCTTACAAGGTCTTCCCTGGGACAAAAACGTATGTAAAGAATACAAAAATGCCACTTCTTCAGAGATTTATAGTTGATTTTATACACTCCATTTTCTTTCCGTTGAGTAAAGTAACAGATACAGAATTATACACTGGATCAAAATACACCTAAGTAGACTACTGATGCTTTATCTAGCTTTTTTGTTTGGAGAAAAAGTGGAAAGTTTCCCATTTGTTTGTTTCTTTTCCTCATTAGATTTGCAGCCTGACAAAGTTCTTTGGTGCATATTTTACAGCACTGTTTGTCAGCCATAAGCAATAATTGCCCATGTTTTAATTTGAAAACTTTGAAATTATTGTGTTTGCCATTATGTAAAGCTTGCAAATATATGTTGGCAGAACTATTAATTGTAAATTGTTCATTTAAAAAGATTGCCTCCATAGTTTTGCACCGCGAAGTGATCTTGCAATGAGGGTCTGAATAGTTCACAGTGGCAGAACTAATAAGGTTTTAAAATTGATCACCCTCGTGGTTATGAGATTCAAATGAGAATAGGAGTGAAAATGACTATTATCTCTTTTCGTTATTATAGAACTGACTGTTGTTGACATTCTGTTTCTGGGAAGTAAATTGTGTGATGAAAGTGTAGTGTATTTTGGGTATGACGGGTAACAACTCATTAAGCGGGGGCTTCAGCATCTGTGCATGGGGAAGCCAAAAATATTTTCTGCTTTAGTGTAGTCGGTTGGCACTGATTGCACAAATAATTTCTGTTCACTGACCATTATGCCACAAGCTTCTTAATATGCAGCCAAAAATATATTATGATAAACACTATGTCATGTATTTGTAGAACTTCAGGTATATTAGGGTAGCCAAGGTAGCATTTCTAGTGAATAGGTTTCAATTTTGTATATATAGCAAAAATAAATTACTGTTTAATCATTTATTATAGCACGAAGGAGAGCAAGTGACATACGCTGAAAAAGATTGCGATAGGATTTAGTATAATTGAAAACCAAAGCATAGTGCCCTACTAGTAGAGGTGGAAGTCTAATAAGTGATGGACCTCTAAAAGAGATGAATAGAATAACGGATGAGGAAATCAATGAACATATTAGAAATAGGTATGAACCTAAAAAAAGAAAGGTGACCTTTAATGGATTTCAGGGGATTGACTTGGTGGCTGACTAAATTAATCAGAGTTCCACTGCTAGTGCAACTTCTGTGCAAAAAACCCCCAAACTGCATGGAATGTATAATTAAAAATAGCAGTATCCTGTGTCTGTTCTGGAGTATTTCAGAGCACGTCTTGTCATATTTCCAATGTAGTATATGTAGGTATGATCATGTTTAAAAGGAGGATTTAGATTTCTAGTAATAAAGTCATTCTACTGTTTCTTATGCAGTAGTTAAAACTTTAATTAAACAGGTTTGCAAGAATGGGGAATAGAGACTAAGTTCATAAACCAGACAGATATGCTTTGTAAATGAAGAAGAAAGATAATAAGTCAAATATAGCAGCATAATATTAATTTTTAAAAACACTTCAAGCATATTTGTAGTAAATCTTGCCATACTATTGCATATTTCCTAATGAGTTATTCTGCAGCTTGAGTTCAGCATCTATGCTGCTGATGTTCCATAGCCAGGTTTAAAAAAAAAAAAAAAGTACACACACACACACACACACACACACATCTTTAGGTATTATGCTAATATTTATTTCAGCACAATTAACTCTTCGAGCCCTATTTATGAAAAGGAAAGGGCAAAATTGACATATGGAAATGTTAAGTACCAGAATATTTTTCGTTCCTGTAAGCTGGATTCAGCTAATGTTAATTTTAGTTTCTTTGCAAAGTGCCAGAGGTTAATACAGAGTGCTTGCTTGTCTCTATCAAGAACGATCTCATGTGGGGTCGAATAGGGCTATGTTCTCTAATATGTGTGGAAGATAATTAAGGGAATTAGTGAAGCGCTACAGTCCCTTCTATATGAAGACAAAATTCAACTACGTGCTTTTACATTGTCAGATTTCGATAGTTAAGTTGATAGCACTTTCTAATATGTAGCTGCAGTTGGAGATTGTCAGGAAATAATTTTGGAGGTTTGACAGAGTGATCCTTTAAGTACTAAGACCAATGTTTTAAGGTGCACCTACAGCACCAATTTCCAGGTAGTTCCTTGCATTTATATATTTTCCCCCTATTTGGGTATGTTATGGTAACTGAGGAACTGAACAACCATTCTGTAGATGGTTCTATATACTGTCTGTATATTTCTTTTTACATTAAAGAGAACTTGCATCATGTAGTTGCACATGTTTATATGTTTGGTTTTGTGAGTATAACTGTTCAAAAGAAAGTCAAAAATTTTTAAAACTATTTACACTTCTGTGTTCCCTTAAACTATTTAATTAATATTTAAATAATAATTATCTACTAATGTTATCTACCAAGGTCTATTTATTCCTGAGTTATAAAGTTTTAAAGCAAAAGCTACAAAGTGCAGTGTGAAAAAGGATGGAAGGGGCTAATGGTGACTTCAACATCAGCGGCAATGGCTTCCTACAAGAAACCCGACGTCAGAGATGTAGCAATATCCTGGAATTTGCTGGTGCGCAGCCACAAGGAGAAGAGCATTTGTGTATAGAACATAAAAGTATTGCCACAGCAGCCTCAGGATACGTGGGTAGAAGGCTACAAAGTCAAAAGCAGACAGCAGTGTTAGCAGCAAAAGACTACAGAGCTGCAAATGGAAGACCCCTAATGTTACAAACCTTAAAGCACTGAGCAACATCTGTACTTTTCATTTCTCTGTGGATAATGTGAATTTCCATTATGATGGCAAAAAAAGAAAAGCCACGACCGTTTCATAGGTAATTTGAGACCCATTATTTAATGTGAAGCCTTATAAAATTCTGTATGGACAGAACTAACCATTTACAGTAGAAATACCTGCACTAATAGATAATCAGCTATTGTAGTGTATGTGTAACACATCCCAAAACCCCAATGCACCTCTACTTCTTTCAAATTTTTGGCACACATATTAGGAAGTGATGTTTCTGGATTTTTCTCCCTCCCCCGCCCCTTTATGTATCCTCTATAGATCTGTGTACCAGTGCTAAAGTTAGTCTGTGAGAGCCTACATAGGTGATGTAGTTGTGTCCTCTTCCTGTGTTCCTTTGATGTAAATAACACATTCTGAAGAGTCTCTTAGAAGTGTTTAAGGATTAATATATGCTATCCTTTCATACACAGACATGTGAGGATCATTTTGAACATGCCAAATTATGTTGTACATCTACTCCATGGACCACATTTTCCTTTTACCAGAGTTTAAGAAGTTTCATCTTTTAGCTGCTCAGTTTGGATTTATTGAATTTAACTCTTAGATGCTGGCCTGTTGCCAGGATAAGGGCAAAAAATTACATACAACACTGAAGGGTTTTTTTGTTGTTGTTGTTCTCTTAGGGCCTACTTATTTAGGGCTTAAAATAAAGTGTTTTCTTCTATAAGCACTTTGCATGTATTCAGTCCTGAAAGAAAATCATGTAATTCATAATTGAAATTTTTGAATACAAAGTCTTCTATAAAGCCATTTGAATTGTTTTTGTGTTCAAATACAAGCTGAGCAGATATTGCTTTAGCCATTCACCAGCCCTAGAGGCTACCTTTTCCAGAGGAGACCTAGCACTCTTCCATATCTATTAGGCTCTTGGATATGACTGCAGAAGACTTTTATTCTCTTGTGAGTGCTTTGATATGAACATAGTTGATAGGTATGTCTACTGTGAGTATTCTTGCTTAGGTTGCTAAATATTAAAAAACAAAACAAAAAAATAGCAATGACTATTTCTTTTATTAAATGTGTTTTATTGTGAATTTCTAAAGAGATGCTCAGTGAAAATTAAGGAGATTTCATGCTGGATAAACTGGAATTTCTTTTTCACTATTCTCATATTCCTTCATAATCTGTTCTTTCCAGAAAAGCTCTCTTTTCAGAAACATTCTACAAACATTATTCACACATTGTAACATATTCTGGTAATATCTTTTGTAACCACTCTGCAAATAAATTTCAGACAAAAGATATTATTTGAAGTTTTGAATAAAGAAAGGTTAGAAGTTAAGTGATGAAATAGAAAACTCTTGTTTTCTGTACAGCCTTTACTTTCAAAAGGAAAATGGTAAGATTTATAAGCTTTATAGATGAGATGCAGTTGCTTAAACATACCTGTATAGTGGCATTTTAGATGCCGGGTTATCCTGCCTTATCTTACAAGCTACAGTTTCAGAAAGGCACAGAATCTTGAACATCTTGCCCTTGTCATGAGGATGTCTCAGTAGAGTATCTAAAATAGCACCAGTCACTTAACCCGAGTCACTCTTGATAACAAATTAGATGTTTCATGAGAAGAAATTAAAAATATCATGCTGAAGTTTTGGCAAACATCCAGCAACCTTTTGGGGCTTATATCTTTGAATCATTTACTCTATAGAAATTGTTTGTAAAATTTTCTTATAAGTATATGAAGTTAGCTTAAGAATAGTGTGTGTCTTTGGACTTTAAGGAGTACACCTTTTACAGTAATGAATGAAAACTATGTATATTTGAATCATTTTCTGTCTCCCAAGTACCCTCACTGGCTGAAAAAGAACAGTCAATAATAGAAAAGTATCCCTGATCTTAAGGTATGTGACCAGCTTCCTGGGCAATTGTCCTGCAGACATTATTTACTATATGATTGCTAGGTGCACTGCTAAGGCTGAATAAGACAGCTGCTTTGTTCTGGAGAGGAAATTGTACAGAACATTGGCTGTGCTAGTCAACAGGAAGGACACAAAGTGACAGGCTCTGTTTTTACTAATTTCATATGCACTTCTACATATTTTATATAGTATATATGGCTTTTCGATTTGGATATAAAATACATATATATATATATGTACAAATTTGTCAAGAATCAAGAAGTATAAGATTGGTCTGCTGGGAATAGAACTGGAAAACAGACTGAAATGAATCATGATTCAGCTATTCAAAACCTAGAATCTGTGTTGTCACTGTACAGGGAACTGACGATTTCAGTCTAAATATAAATTAAGGGTATAATATATGCTTAAACACACTGTCTCTAATTACAAGGATTTCAAAACATCTGTTACTCATTGGAGACAAATTGTGATACTCTGCTTAGATTAAACAGAACCATATTGGAGGAATAAACTTCATGTCTTTTAAAACAAGAAAGATTGCTAAGCTTGTGTTTTGAAGTACCTGCAACTCTCCATCTGACTGTCACTGTGGCTGACAGTAAATGCAAATTTGAGAACAAATTAAGTTGAACAGCTTAAATTGTTTTGCTTTTGTTCTTGTTGTGCTTTGACTGGTAAGTTGTACAACAAATATATTGTCATCAACAGGACATCTCTGAAAACAGGAATTGCATCCTGGTAGGCCTTCAGAAAGAGTTAAATATTTCACTTATTCTGAAAATGAGAAATTTGCCAGAAATTGCCCCTGAAATTCAGATTAAAAATAATGTAGTTATTTTATTTTCAATTCTGACAACAGTTTTAAAGTATTGCACTGATATATATTAGTGTGATTTGCTACAGTGGTTATTTCTTATGCCAGACATACAAACATTGGCAATTGTGATCACCCAGGAGGGTTCTGTGTAAAGCAGTTGTTATTGGACAGGTCAATAGTTGAGAGAGCATCAGAAATGTTAGTCATATTTATTCTCTGTCAGATTTTTAGATGCTCTAATTGAATTAGATATAAAGATCTTACTCCAGAATAGAATCTGCAGTCGCCGATGGAGGATACAGTACAAGGCAAATCTCGCATTCCAAAATAGTCTGTGGTTTAAATTGGAGCTCCAGAAAAAAAATCATGTTTGTGAAACAGTTTCAGTTTGACATAAACATGTCTCCATTCCATCTCAGCCACGTTCTGATCATACTCATCTTTGGATATTTAAAATGAAAATGAGTCTCAATTTCTGACCAAACCACCATCCGGTATTTTTAATACTGCTTTAAAATTTTCTTTAAGTCTTGACTACATGAGTCACCAAACCACATTCACCTGAACATAACAGAATCTCATTGGTATCACATTATTGGCTACAGCAAATCAAGTGCCTGTTAAGTTTAATTCCAGCAGATTTCAAACACACAAAATCCATCTAAGAACTAAAATTGCATATCATGAAGGGGACCTATCACCAAAAAGTAAAGCAAATATATGTAAATATAAATACTAGGAAATTATTGTTACATTGCAATATTTAATGTGTATTAAAGCTAATGAGAATTCCTGAGAATGTTCGCTGACAGAAACTTAGGAAAGCTTTTATGAAGTCCCTAAATGAAGAGCCCTAGGTTTCATAAATATCTCCAGGCTTCTTTAATAGTAATAATCAAACAGATTTTCAATGAACACATAATTTTATTATTATTATTATTATTATTGTTGTTGTTGTTGTTGTTGTTGTTGTTCTGTTTTAAATCTTCAATGGATTTGTGTTCAGGGAATTTTTATCTTCTACAGCAACAAGTGCTCTGACCAACAAAGTTGTAAAAGCAAATAAGCTGTCTAATTTTACTGAAGACAGTTTGTCTACGTTTCAGCAAAGAAATAATTAACTTTTCCCTTTATTTCTTGTTTTTGGAAAACAGAATACCTAACTAGCCTCTTTCAAAATTTTCAGTGTAATTATCATTCAGTGTCTTTTCTCAAAAGAATCTCCTGCAAAAGTATGAATCTGTTTATGCTCAGGAGATCAAGGGAGGCCAAAGAATATAACATGTCTCTAAGAAGACCTTTCAGTGCTGTTAATATAACTATTATCTGAAACCTGATCTTAACTCACGTATATCAATGGAAATCTTTCCGCTGTGTTGGAAGATTGTGAATTAGATCTCTCTATAACGGTAAGCATTGGAATTTCTGAGTGATATTTACTGAATAGGTATCTGAATAAGAGGTGTCATTGACCAAACTTTCGTATGTTATGTGATTGAGGCATCTCAGTGCAGGTTTAAGATATCACACTTTTGGCTTTAAAAAAATATGACCTAGTTAGCTTAGAAGTGAGGATACACATTGTACTTAAAAAAAAAAAATCTATTCTGGGACACAAAAATTTAAGAAAAGCACTACATCCAGTTAGTATAATCTAGTCAAAAAAATTGTGCCGTTGTTGTCTCAGTCCTGTTCCAAACACAATTCCTTCTCAGCTCGCAGTAACAGCGCACTTTTTCTGTCCTTGTGAAAATGCAAAATCTCAACAACAGTGACACTAAGAGGGACTGAAAAACCTGAGGTGCATTTCTACATCTCACTCAATAGGTGCAGTTGTCATTTCTCTTCTTTTCTTTGTAAGAGCCTCTGAAGATTTGTCATAGTATGGAGCATTTCCACAACCACTGTATTACCTCTTTTGGGCAATGCCTCGAAACAATAGCAAATATAATTTTCTCTTGAATCTTGACAACATACTTTGATTTATATGGATATTCTGAAACAGTATTTTCAGGATTCTGATATATTACTGAATATATGATTATATAATATGCAGTTAATATAGCTGTAAATAATTCATAGCTGGTCTTCTAACACCTCCTATTTTCTGTGGTTATTGCTTTAAAAAAAGTGTTGAGCAGTAATCTTGAAAACCCCATAGCAAATCTGCAAATACATCAGTGACTCTTCCCTTATATTATGACTCTTCCTAATATTCAAGTTCAGTCATTTTTTACATGTCTTGTCTGCTTTATTACTGTGGAACTGCACAAAAATAAATACCACTGGAGATTTCTAGAGTTTCTAGCCTGGAGGAATTTTATGTTAAGTATGCTAATCTATGTTTATTTCTCCTCATGTAGAGCCATGTTCTTTTTGGAGATTCATACTGCATTGTACTGGGAGATAAAATGTATGTTTAAAAGGCTAGTAGTAATACCTGTCTGGGACTGCTGCTCCGCCACCATCTATAGACTTCCAGAAGTGACTTAAATTAGTTATTAGTGTCAACCTTGCCGTAGGTTGTGGTAATGAGTCTAAGGACATATTTGAACAAAAGCTCTGTTGAAGTTCTTGGCTCTGCACAGCTGTTCACCATACTTGTCCTGTCAAGAACTAGATAATCAGTATTATATTATATGACTGTGTATTCCATACATTTGTTGGTATAATCAGTGTAAATGAATCCTCCCAGATTTAAGGTCAATAGGAAACTACCATTTTGTATGTGATTTTGCATGTTGTTTATCTAAATCAAAGATCCAGATGGCCAGATTTTGCACTGGGAACATTAAGTAGATTTCATCCCCAAACTAGGTGACTTCTTGTCAATAAGCTGATGGATGAATGGTACTGAGATCCATATATGCTAGGGCTTTTTTTTCTTGCTGTCCATTTAGGTTATGAGTAACCTTTTTGGAATTGAAGAAGCTAAATAAAATTTAATCAGAATGAGTTAATATACAAAAGAAAGCACAGGATAATGTTATCTAACAATATAAAAATTGGGAATACTGTATAAAAATTTATCCTAGTACATAACATGGAATAGGACAAATCTTTTCTCTAAGGAATCTCCATAAAAAATATCCAGAAAGCAAAGAATCCACAGCTTCTCTCAGAGCAAACGAACAAACAAAAACCCACTGTGGACCTTGCCTTTCCTGTACTGATGCATCAATCTAGGTAGTCTGTCAGGGTTGATAAGGCAATTTGTAATGTGTTTTTTACTTCCCTGAGAGGCATGCTACTTGTCCTCGCATTTGTCATGAAAATTGCAAGGTGTAGAATAATTGGCTAAGAGTTGATATAGCAGAAAAGAGACTGGAGTAGGGGGACTTTGTGCAGTGTAAAATGAATAGCAGGCAGTAATAGGATAGTTTTACAGAAAGAAAATTCAATTACTTAACAAAAACCATCATCTTAGGTTATAGAAGATAATTATTCTACTTAGTTCAGTACTGGATAGGCCTCAGCAACAACAGCACCTAAAAGATATGCACAAACTGGACAGATGAGGAAAGGCTGAAGGAACAGAGTTGATTTAATTTAGAAAATACAAGATTGATGGTCTGGTAACAATTTTCAATATGTAAAAGTTTGCTATGTAGTTTATGTGATTGGCTTCTCACCATAGTTTTAGAGGATGGAACACATAAGAGATTAGAAGAAGTGATTGGATTTTAGGAGTTAGGCATTAAATATTAAGAAAAACTGGTTAACCAAAAGATTGTTGTATGCTACATATTGTTGTATACAACAATATTTCTGCTACCGGAGGTTTGTAAAAACAGGTTAAGCAAACTTTTGAGGAGATGGTTAAAGTCTGTCAGGCTTCAGCTATTAGATCATTGTGAATGCCCATAACGTAGATATTTAACGTGGGGAGATGAGTCCCATCCTGTGTCATTTTTAGGAGAAAACAGAATGTGTGTAGACCAGCATTTCAATGTGTTGCTTGTGACCATATTTACAAACAGGATAACTGGACCTAAAAATTCTTCTCTCTAGGAGGTTACTTGTGGCTCCTTTAAAATATCAGAGCTCTGGAAAAATGTATGTAGAGTAGAGCTGGAAATGTAATTGTTTCTAATCTACATAGCAGGAATGTACCATGTCTTCACTTCCCCATAGCCCATGCTGTGGCTCCCTTCTAGCCTGTATATACTTGGTTTTCCTTTCCAGGGCAAGTTGGGAAGAAGAGGACAGGAGGTACTTGTGGGTCTTGTGCTAACACAGAGCTAGGATGGAGAGGGGTGATCTGAGAGCCAGGAAGTGTTCCTGAACCCTACAGTTTAGGAAAAGCCTGGCATCTCACAATTTTAATGAGCTAATGGTTCAGTGGCCTGGAACTTAAAATACTGTGTATCACAGGGAAAACTCAAACTTGAAGATGCACAAGTGCATCAATTGGAGGTCCCTGTGATAAGGGGCTAAACTGAAGACATAAGGCTCAGTCCCAGCCATATATATTTATACGTGACACAGACATATATATAAGTAAAGTTTATAATATATAGTTATATATGTGTATATACAATTTTGTGTATATTCCTGTGTGTTTATATATAGTTATGTATATATAAAGTTTTTTATGTATATGTATACATATGTATATATATGAAATTGTGGTCATAGTTACCTAGTGGCACATAGTTACATAATGGCTGCAAGAGCAGGTTTCTGTACTGCTATCACTACCATTTTAAGGAGAGTCCAGCATGAACTAAGTCTCATTGGAGACAAAACCCACAGCAATTATTGCAGTCAACGTGATGAGATATAGTGGAATTAAAGCCCGCTACAGCCACTGAATTTGGTTCTTTCTCTACCTAGGAGGAGGAGTAGGGAGCACAGCTATTTAGAAGAGTTGCAGCCTTTTACCTACTTACATAAAATGTACCTCTCCAGGCAAGAGAGAAAAGGGAGAGATTTGAATTATTTGAACATTTTCTGAACCTGCTTATCTCTTGCTTTTTCTCTGTTTCCTTAGAGCTTTCTTATGCCAGTTGTTTTGTCAGGCACTGCTCCATTTCATCCTTTGTCCTGGATCCAGCTGAAGGAGGAGCCCAGGGAAAATTCGTCCTGGACAATAATCATTGTAATAAGTAATAGAGCTAATGGAAAAGGGTGCTTTGTGCATTGAACAGAAGGCCTAATTGAGCATGCAATTGCATCCTGTGTTTCTGTCTAGCAACATTCCTTCTTTTGTGCTAAAGGTAGTAACTGCTAGCAGCTCTATGCTCCCCCCAGTTTCTAAACCTCCATAGAAGGAAACAGTGATAAACTATCAGAAGACAACTCCATTGCAGGATTTTTGCTGTCATTAATTATTTCATTAAATAAAATATAGACATTTCCATAAATAACATATAGGTATATCATTATTCTCTCAACTCTGTTAGTTTTTATGCAAGTGCAATGATTTCTATGGGATAAAGGTCATTCCTGGTTCCCTCCTTTTCCCTCTGCTTATTTCCTATTTTCCTGCTATATCTTTCTGTCCACCTTCCTCTGTCACAGATGCAACAGTTTCTTGTCAACTTTATTTCTCTGTTGTCAATGTTCCATGGTGAGCTTTCATTCTTCATCATATTTTATTTAATCTTTTGATTGCTTAATCTTGTTTGTCTAGCTCTTTCTCCTCACTCTGAAAAGAATCATTATTCTTGTCTGTCTCAAAGAAACTTAGCCTTGATCCCCCATGTCTTTCTGATACATGTCTCATTTCATTTAATCTCTTTTTTCATCTGTAAAATAACTGAATGTATATATTTTTTGTGATCAGCGTCTCAAGTTCCTGTCCTACTGTCTGTCCCAGGCCCTTTCCAGTTTGATTTTCCCCCATATGTTCACCTGTAATTTCTGTCACCAAAGTCTTCCTAGCCAAATTTCAGGACCATTATTCTGTTCTCATCTTCCTTGACCTATCAGCTATAGTGTATTTCTACATTGCCTTCAAAGTTTATGTCTAATGTAAAATCCAAGGTATAACTACATTTTTTTTATTCATCACCAAAACAGCTTTAAGTAGTGACCTGATACTCCGCATCTTTTTCTTGAGCATATATCTAGGATTTTAGGTAATTATTATGCTGTTGCTGTCGTTAACCTAATTTACATATCTTTCATATATATTTACCTTAGGTGAGGTCATTCATTTAACTGTAGTCATCTCTACTCCACATCTGCTTCCAGCTTCCAGTCCAAAGTAAAATCTTGTTCTGCCTCCTGGCATCCTATGGATGTGTATTCCCCAGTGCTCTTATTTGCCCTGCATCCAGGTTGTTCTCACTATTTCCTTTTTCATTTAGTGTGTGTCACACTATCTCTGCTTGCGTTCCATCTCGCTTGAGTGTATATATCAAAATCCACTGCGATTTTCGAAGCCATCCTGTCATGTTATGGTTAAGCCTTCTAGGCTCTTTTCACAAAGAATATTTTGTGGTTATAAAATGCGTGGTTTGTTTTTCTGCCTGCGTTTAGAAGTAAAAGTCCAGTAAAGACTGTGCATCTGTCATTTTGCTTCCTCTGGCTCTGACACCTCTGGTCTTGACAAATGCAAATCATCATTATTTATTTCCTTTGGGCCGTAAGTAACCACAAACTCTCTTCTAGCTCTAGATTTATATTGTCACCTCTCTCTTTGTGGCTTCACCTGCAAATCATCTAGTCATAGACAAGTTGCAGATCATCATTCTCAAGACTAGATTCTTCTTTCTTCGTTCTCAGTCTGTAATTATTTTGAGCATTGTCTTGTAGGATATAAAACTTGACTTTACCTCTTCTCAGCCTGAGACAGAACCTCCTCTGTGCAGTAGTTTAAATGTTCAAGTAAATATTTTTCAGTTTCTTTCATGCTTCCCATTAAAAAATAGAAAAAAATAGACTGCCTGCTTGCACCCAGTGAAACTTTTTATGCTTTGATTTTAAATCTTTTGGGACAGGACGATAGAAAGGCCATCAGAATAGATTCTTGGTCTGTTGGCAGGAATTCCAAATGCCAGCACAACAGAAATAATAAATAGCAATAAATTAGGGCTTTTTTTGGTCACAAGCATCTGCATGCATGAAGTTTACAGTGTGACTCTGCCATACATAATTGATGCTCTGTTTATTTAGAAAGCTTAAAGAGTCTTTTAATACATAACTGAGAGAGAATTTAGATATATTACTGCTTGAAATAATTAAAATGGCTTATTGTTCAAGAAGAAAAAAAATGGTAAAGGTGTGTTTCTAAAAGGCTAGATAGGACTAATGATATTTTACCCTACAATGCTTTCTTTTATTTAATACTTTTTTATTTTATGTATTTGTCTCTGTTGATTTTGAAAATCAAATCTGTTCTTTGATAATGTGATTTGCAGGAAATGAAGAATAAAGCGCTGCAAATGAAGTGCTTTTAAACAAACTGTAATTAATTACATGTGCAAATGCATTGACTAAGTTTGGGTTTGCAATTAGATAACTAATTATGTTGAAAATGGCATTGCATATTTAAATAGATTTTGGTGCCTCTGGCTCATCTAGTTCTCTCTAGGCTATTATTTAAGTATGCAACTATTCTCTTGCTGCTAGGTATCACCTGTTAGACTTTAAAAGCATGGTTGCATGCCTAATTAGACATACAATTGTGACATTTACATATGCAAAATATAAAATCTTTCTATTAATTTAAGGTACATTCTTCTACTTCCCAGAAAAGCTGTCCATCAAAGGCTGTACAGAAGAAGAAGGCCTGTTTATATTGCAGCATTTCTTAACAAAAAATTAGCTCTGCTCACTATAAACTACAGAATCCAAATTGCAATTCCTTGTTTAATGTCTAGCAACTACCCAGTTAGTCTCTTTATAATTCACCTTCCAGCTACTTGTTTCAATTCAACTCCAACCTTGTCCAGTCTTTCAAGTAATTGTTTTTTAGAAGGAAGTTTAATCTTTCCATAATAAGAATAGTAGTGTTTTTTAAGAAAGGTGGTAGGCAGCTATCTCTCAGAAATAGTTTAAATACAGCCTAACTGCAAAGAGTAGAATGCAGTAATCCTTTCATCTCTTTTTATTCTTGACCCCTATATTTTTATGGTTTAAGTGTATGCCAGAGTGTATATGAATCATGTCATCAGTTTCTTAGACCTTTCTCAAGTGATTAGGTATACTATGCATGAGATCATAACAATGCCATACTTAATTTTTATAATGAATTGTTGGCTGATAAGAAATGAGGGCTATATTTCTTCTAAAGAATATCGGACTTCTCAGAACAATCAGAATTAAGAAAGCTTGAGGGATTTTTTTAAGCAGAATTCTTGCTTATTGGCCTCACAAATTAGATTCCAAATCGAACAGCAAGTACCCTTTTGATAGCCAGTTCTTTGATAAGAGAATACTGTCTGCTTGTTTATGTTCACATTAACAGAAGATGTGTGTGGTGTTAGTCAGTGTATGCAGTTTTAATACACTGCATATGCAAATAAATATGAATTATTTCTAATAAAACACAGTAGTAGTTTCTTGTACAGTATATGATATTTTCATTGTTTTGAAAAGAAGACATTCATTAATATTGTAGGTGTTTATTTTAGCATTACATTTAGGACAGTGTTATACAAGAATCTGAGGACAATATTTGATTTTAAAGTTGGTCAATGGATGAGATCAGAACACCTATATAAAAAGCATAAAAATTATTTAAAGAGATAGTATTGTCTCTATCAATTCACAGACAGTGCTGGAACAATATACACTTGACAGATCTGATGCAGGCTGTTGTAGGTATAACCCAGACATTTTGGTGAAATAGCTTGCTCAATTTCCAATGCTTTCTGACAATTCTTTGCTTTCAAATATATCAGTCTAGCAAAACATCAGAAAATAGTGAAGATACTGTTGGCCAGAACATGCGCACTTTAGCAAGTATCAACAGTTGCATCATATTATTTCCATTAAGATGCAATGAAAATTAACCAGTATATTCTATATAGTTTTGTTATTAAATCTGTGAGTCTTAAAATTAACCCAATCTGCATATATTTTTTTGCAGTGAATGGTTCTGGAGAAGATTCATTTGCTAGTGCACAAGCATGAAGCAAACAAAATTCACAGATCATCCTGACTGAAAACATCAGTCCCAGTTGCTACTTAATGAGGCTTTAATCCATTTTGAACGTTAGATTTTTTTCTGATTTAATATCATTTCCTTTCTCTAAAACTCCTGAGAGAGAAAAATAGGAAATATGTTTAGAACAATAGCATGCCTCCTGTGTGGTCTTTAAGGGGAGCAGAGGTTGGGACTTTTTTTCATGTCTGAATATTTTTAATAAATCTTTTTTGGTCCCACTCTAAACCTCATAGAACTGGATTGTCCTTGTAAGCAGAGAAATATGCTTGGAGCAGCTGAGTTATCATGTAAGAATGAACAATTCTATGAAACCTCTACAAAGACCGTCAGGTGCAAGGACTGGGCACAGTTCACTGATGTATAAAATCAGCAGAAATAGAGTTCCCAGAATGGGATGTTTTTCTGTTATGGGGGGCTGTTAGAGGATTATCTTCCTCTTCTCCCTTCTTCCCCCAGTTTAAGTCTTTTGTAGAGGCTCAAGTGGTTGGGATTGAGTAAATGATGTTTGAAACAATGTTAACTTTTTGTAAGGTATTATAGTTGTTGAATATTTTTGGTGTTATACAAGATGCCAGCGTAGAGATGACAAGTCCTCATTTTTCTGTGGCTTTCCACACAAATTTAATAACGCAATTATGGTTGAATTGTATAAACCAGAGATTATTGAACCAGTTCTCCCGCTAGCACAAATTTAGTGCTGTCTTAGGGCTCTATTCAGCTTTTTTTCATGGGATATTGTATTCTATATATATAGGTTGGAACAAAAATATTGTCTCTCCAGGATAAAGAAAACACATTTAAATTGAATTTCATTTAGAAAAAGGTTATCTAAGACTTTTTATTATTTTTTACACCATGTTAAATCAGCTTCTACAGGACATTTTTTAAATTTTATCATTTAAAGGAAAATGAAGTATTTATTAGTATTCTTCTGTAAAATAGCTTTTGTATCTTTAGATAGACCTCTGAACCATTTCATGTTTTTTTGCACTACATTGTCATCTTTCGACTGATTATTTTACTGGAATAGAGTGAGTTCTCATTGAGTTTTGAGATCAAGGTCAAAATAGTTTCCTTTTGGCCTGGTCTATGATATTAATCTTGTTTGTTACTCCAGGATGCAAGACTCATGTTACTAAGTGGATGTTAACATGCTATGAAGTTATAGCATTTGCTGCTTTGAAAGCTTGGAGAAGAGAGTGGAAAACAACCATTTTGTGGATAATTTTTCTTCCTCTCTTGAAGAACAGAGTTGGATACCCCTGTAGCAACAGAACTTCCTCATTAAGCAAATCTTCTTGATATGAATTTGTCTGCTGTCTCCTAAAAAATTCTTGTGAAATATAGCAGGACTTCGCTTTTACAAACGTAGATACTGATACTGCACGTGTTGGATTCTGAGCAGGCAGAGAGTCTTATTACAGGATTGAGGCCACAAGAAATACAATGTAAGGCTGTCTCTTTTATGTTATAGAATTATTGTTAGTCAAGGATTCTTGTTCTAGTTTCTTTCTAGTTTCTTTCGGCGTTCCAGCCAGTAAAGCCATTTTCCAATGGTCATGCTTTGCAAAACTGCTGATATCCTGCATAACTGTTTTGGATGGAATATTAATCTGATGTCTTATTCCACTGCATAACTATAGTTTGGTAATTTAGCATCTCTAACCATGAAAATGCTTAGCATCAGTAAGTATTTTGCCCTATCCTTGTATTAGGCACTGAAAATTCAGTACTGTGAGGGAGAGGCTTCAAAACAGTTAAAAATGTTAAAACTGTCAGGAAAGAACACATTGAATTGTATTGAAATTTCTGTGAAATAAAGAGCAAAATAAACATTCCTCTTAACGCTACATTCAAAGCACTGCTGTTTTTACTTTGTACTTTAGAGTAGAAAGGAGAAACACTCTTTTCCTGCATCACCTGCTGTTCAGCTAAGACTGTGTTATAGAATTGTTTAATATTTGTGATTATTGTTTTGTGTGGAAAATTCTACTCAATAGTACTTTCAGAAAATAATTATCTTTCACACTCAGTTTATTAAAAGTCTTCTTCCAAATACCTTTTTAGAGGGATTTCAACACTTAACAAGCAATTACTTTCCTTACTTTTGTTCCTACTTTGCTCCATCTTTTGGTATGATATCTGTGCTGGAAAAATGCTTAAATTAGGCCCTCTTGATAGATTATTTTAGTATTTTCATTTACAAATATTGCTGCTAGAGATGCACCTTTCAATTATCTGTGACAAGTTTGCTAGAAAAGGTCAAACACATTTCTGAAGGGAAAAATCATATAAACAGCAGTATATTGTCATGATTTTTCTTCTAAAAGACCGAAACTGGTATGGTTTCATGAAGGCATCTCTTATGGCTGACCAGTTTTGTATTCATTGTGTCAGTTGCAATTTGAAGGTTATTAAGCCTCACCTAGATTTTATTAGTGTATAGGTTAATCTACTCAGTTATTTTTTGTGTGTGCATGTGTTTTAACTCTCACCAATTTCTACTTTTAAGTTAGTGATTTGGAAACTCTGAAATCATCCCAGTGGTGATGAGAAACTGAATTACTCTTTGCAAAAGTCCATTATGTACTTTTGTTTTCCTTTACATTGCATCCTTTTTGAAAACAATTATCTAAGTATATGTTGGATGAAAGTAATGATTTAACAAGCACTGGCATCGTGCTTCGCTAGTGTGGTATAGCAGCAGTCATCAGAGGACGTCAGACCTTTATCCCTCACCCCACTCCATACAATGAAGACAAGATAAAGAGGGATTTAGTTAATGGACCAACTCTCTCATTCTCTCTGATAAAAAATCAGATGATAGGAGGAAGTTGCTGAAAGCCCGTCTATTCCCACTCTGAAAAGAGAACAATACTTCCTCTGGAGAGACCTCACATTGCCTCTTGTTTTGATCCTTTATTCTAGATAAAATGAAAGGTTTTGAACTTAGCATCTTGATGAACAAAACTGTTTTTTTGTTTTTGTTTTATTTTATTTAGATCTGATTAATGCTGAAAAATGCCTTAGACAGATCTTATTTAATTTTTTTTGTGTTATCTGGAGTTCTTTTCTACTGAAAAGCACTTCCTTGATAGTACTGGAGTCCGAAGTGTGCAATATTTATCCACAAAACTGGTTCTGTACAAGATAACAGCAGTTTATATATGGGCTCATTCTCTCTTTATTCGAGAGGTGACCTTCTGCTAATACTTATCCACTGAGGCTCAGTTCTATGCTCATATTTAATTTTCCATCACTCATACTTCCTTTCTCTTGCTATCTAGTAGATTGTAAGTGATAAAACAGTGCCAGAACACTTTTCCTATAAAACCTCCAGTTCCGTTCACCACAGAATAGTCTTTTGAAAGAATGAAGCACAGTATGTTTCCTCAAACCTTTAGTTAATTCATTTCATTCATTTTAAGATGTTTTATAGTAAAAGGAATACCCTTTACTGAAAGACATCTTTAATTTTTTTTGTCTATTCCAGTAGCAATAGTAGTCATAAAATGAGGCTGGGAGGTGTCTCAGAATGGTCTAATACATTTTCCTGAAATGAAGGAAGATCAACTATATTCTGACAAATGTTTGTCTAACATATTTCTTTATACCTTGCAGAAAGCCATTCTTCAATCTCCCTAGAAAGACTGTTCCAGTGCTTTGATATCTGTGTAGCCAGAATATTTTTCCTAATATCACAGCTAAATTATCTTGGTGAAAGTTAAGCAATATTTTTTCTGTGTTCCCAAGGTTATTGAAAAAAATTGATCACCATTCCTTCTAAAGAATGTCACATATGGCACAGCTGTTATTATGCATTTCTTCTATCACTTAGTCTACTTTTTCCAGAACAGAGAAGCCAAGATCCTTCTATTTTTCCTGATAGATCTTATTTAGCATAGGATTACCCTGCTGGATGAGAGCAGAATCTGCAGAGAAGACAAATATATAGAGACACTTCTCCAGAATATTTTCCTAGTCCTGAACAAAGTCTTGAGAACTTCTTGAGGCTGATGATGTCTTTGAATAAACTTTTCAATAGACTTTTTTTCCATAAGTTTGATCACTTTCTGAACCCTTTAAAACTTGTAGCATCCACAATATCCTGTACAAGGAGTTCTGAGGCTTCAGAGAGCATCGTTTGTAGAACCAGTTAGATTTGAGCTTAACAATCACTTTTTATTTGATGTTCCTTACTTTGTCTGTTTACCTTCTCTATGCTGTTCATAATTTTTTCAGATGCCCATCATTCCCTTCTGCTTCATCTGTTTCCCAGGCTGAAGAATCCAAGTCTGTTTAACAGACTCAGTGCCCTTCTCTGAACCTTTGCCCATTTTACTGTATCATTTTCTCTATCAAATTCTATCACAATATGCATCTATATTAAAATTGCACATAGTATTCAAGAGAAGAATGGTTATATATAATAACAGAATGGTTTCTGTTTTCTTTTCTCTATTCCTTTCTTAATATTCCTGTTATTGGATTTGGTTCTAATAAACTTTGAGCTGACACTTTGATCAAACTGTCAATAATATTCCCAATTATACCCTTACATTGTGGTAACAGTTAGATCAGAGCCCATCCCTGTGTGCATAAAATTAGCACTTTTTTTTTCCTCCCCCATGTGTAACACTTTACATTTATATACACTGAGATCTACATCTGCTTTTGAAACCCAGTGTCTCTCATGTTTGCTCTTTCCTGGATACTCCCCAGTAGGTTTCTCTTTTTCTTAAATTTGACGCAATACTCCAGCTGGGACCTGACCAATTTACAGAAGAGCAAATGAATTGACCATTTCTCTAATGTCTTACATGCAACACATCTTTTAACGCCTCTCTGTTTTACAGCTCTCAAATATACTGCCTTTTTTTCCCCAAAAACATTGTTAACTTGTATTTTGTGATTATATAATCATGAAATCCTTTTCTGCAAAATGGCTGCAGAAATGGAATTAATACATTTAGTTACTCCTTCCTAAAGATAGTGTTTTGCACATCTTTATTGAATTTCTTAGTAGTGTTTCCTGGTCCATCTCTAAAATTTAGTGGGATCATTTCAAATTCTGATACTGTTCTCCAGAGTGCTTGCAATGCATCTCACTTTTCTTTCAGCAGCAAATGTTATTGGAGTACTCTCTATTCTATCTCCTGTTTCTGCAGTGAAAATACTGAAAAGAACTGATTCTGTGCTTAGAAGTCTTTTTTACCCATCCAGTTTATCTGTGGGATCAGCATAACTCTAAAGTCTACTTTTCATTATATTAAAGATACTGGAAAACAGATAATCCAAATATTAGGGAATGCATCAGGGAGCCTGGTTCAACTGCACAATATCTCTAGGTCTGCCCACAACTCAGTGCCAGTCTGACTGGCACTAAGCTTCATCTCGTGAAGGCTAATTCTGCAGAGTCACCTAGGAGAATATATACTGTGCCCTTCGGTGCTTGGGAAGTAACCCAAGCTCTGCCTCAATCTTCTTGCCCCTCGCAGAATCTAGAAAGGGGTATGGGATGGTGTGGCACACCATGATAAACTCTGACACTTCTTAATGGGGTGCTTTGCAGTCAGCACTGCTACATTCCTGTTACACAGGGATGTGGCAGATTTAAACCCATGACTGTAGACACATGTGCGCGTGCGTGTGCTCACACACACATACCCCCCCCCCCACACACAAAAGACTGCTTAGAAACCCTGCAGGTGAGTGGATATATTCTTTTGGGACGATGCATCTGACTTGGGGTGCAATCATTGATCTAGACTATATTTTCCTAGCTAAGCATTATGAGACTCTTTCCGGAAGTTCATGAAAAGCCTCAGTAAAATGAAGCTTCTACTGCTTTCCCCATGTCTGGTAGGTCAGCTGTTTTGTCAAAGAAACAAATTAGATTGATTTTACAGAATTTACTCTTGTCAAATCCAAGCCGGATGTTTATTACTTCATCATTGTATAGATACTTTCAAATAGAATCTTTCATAATTTTCTTTGGCATTTTTTTGGCTTCTGAAAGTAGACCTACTGCTCAATAATTCTCTAGATCCTCCTTTTCATCTGATATAAATGTAGGTATTTTGCTTACTTTTTGTAGGCTTCTAGGATCTGTTCTGTACTCCATGAGTTCTTGAAGATAATCAGTAACAGTTCAGAGACTACCTTGGTTAGTCTAAAGTGAATTTTATTCTCTTTTGCCTTCTTGAATACATCCAGTGTCTATATCTTTTGTAACAAATTCATTCTGTATTCTGATTTACAATCTTAGCATTAAAATCCTGTCATTAAAATTAGTTCAATGGTCATGAATTAAACTTTTCTAGAAGCTAATGCAAATGAAGTTTTGAGCCCTTAAGCCTTCTCTCAGCTCCATGACAGAAATTAATATTTTTTTTGTTCTATGTGAGTATAATAACTGTATCGTAGTTATTTGTTCTCCCATTCTCTTAAGTAATGGATGTACACTTTCCTTCGCTTTCTTTTTCCATTTTTTTGTTGAACTGTCTGTTTTGCCTTTTAGGCTCCCTTTTTCTTTTAACTCATTTTGTTCTTTAGCCTTATTGATTTTATTCCTAGAAATTTGTGCTACTTCTTTGTAATTATCCTTTTTTGTACACCCTTGTTTCCACTTTCTGTACAAAAGTGAAGCTTTCCCCTATCTTTTAACAATGTTCTGTTGTTTTTTGATTACTTGCATATGAAAGTCATGACACAGTCATAGACATGTTTCATTTTCAACTTTACAGTGGGTTCCTCCTTAAAGGCAGAATTAAATAAACAGTGCGGTGCTCTCTTCCTTGTTTATGTTATGAAAACAAAAATATATTCCAAGACAATGGTAGAATGTATGTGACATACCCTGTTCCTTTCATAACCCTTTATTGAGGAGGAAAAATTCCCCTTTTCAATTATCCCACCTTTTGAGAATTGCTCCTAAAGCACACACATCTACCGCTACCAAAAAGTACCTTTTGATACCTACAAATACATTGCATAAAATAGGTGTCTAAGATAGATGTGATGAATGATAATTCATCTAGATTTTTCTCCACTGACAGTAATGAGTGTAGGTGTATAGCATTTGAAGTTAACTAGGAGGAATCCCAGTGATCGGGTTTATGCGGTATCTAACAATGGGACTCCATGATTGCTGTTTTTAACAGCTGAGAGGAGAAGAAGAATTGTAAAATGCATAAATTTTATTTTAACTTCCAGTGGACAGAGAATCTTGGGTTTAAGGGTCATCAACTGTAGGTCTGAGCAGATAATTGATAGAGGATATCACCAATTATAATTTCGGAAGGAAAAATCCTCTTTGATTCAGCTTACCCTTATTCTTTCATTCAGATAGGCTTGTTTAATTTCATATTATAATAAGGTTAAACTAATCATAGTGGAATCTAATCATTGTGAGAGTGATGACCCTTCCTATAACATGTTACCTAATAATAATCTTTGCTATAATGAAAGTTTTTCAAGTAGATATTGGGAAGAATATTTACATATTCATATAAAAAAAGAATAATGTATTAGAGAAAGATGATCTTAATCAAATATACAACAATGGGAAAGAATTTGGTTAGTATTTGATCTGTTGGTTAGCAGTTGATGCTACTAGTAGCACTATTAAGATAATGAAGGAAATAACCCTGACAAAATACTTAACTATTCTAAAAGAATAGTGATTATAGATTTTATTTAGATAAAATGCATGTCAAGCACCATGGTGTAATGAAAAGTAAACATGTTGACATAAATTTCAGATATGCTAAATACATATTATTGCCCTTTCAGTCAGTTGTTACAAGATTTGCTGACAGATCAAGTGTGATAATGTCTGAGAAAGAGCCAGGCATGTACTGTAAAATCAGAGATATTTGTGCAGTGTGACAAGATGAGTTGGACTGTAATACAATAAATTGGATCAGCAGAGAGATACATCTGCAGCTGAGCTGCACCACTTATCTCCCAGTTTTCCAAGACAAAATACAAAATCAGAAGAGGATATTATTTTGAAAAACCTTGAATAGAGAGAGGTATCACCAATGCAATTTATTACAGCAAACTTTAGTGGTATGCAGAACATAGCAGTCTGGATACCTGCAGAATTTCTAATGGTTATATACAAATCCCTAAAAAGTATTACCCAATTAACCATTGAATTTTTGCTCTCTAAGCACAACTTACACACAAATATATTTCTAATGAATCTGCACTATGGGCCTTCACCCAGTGACTCCTAAACTGGGTTTAAGAACCCAGCCCTCCCTGCCGTATGAATCCAGTCTCCCTTCCAGCAAATGGAGCAAAAAATCAGGTTATTCTGGACAAGGGTATAGAGTACACAGAATATGGCCTAGGTAGCTGAAGTGACTCAAGAAGTGCCATAAGAAATCCTTTGTCTGCTCCCTTTTCTCCTACCTGGCTGACAGGGAGACTGGCTTTGAGGCCACAGCATGAGGAACAGGATAGGTGCAGGGCCAGCGCTCAACAACAGGGTTTAGCGCAGGCTCTGTGCTGCTGGCTGGTGTGAGCCACATCAGCGTGAGTCTTGTGGGTGCAAGGGCTTTGCTGGTGTGGATGGATAAATGCAAATTGTGTAAAAAGGTGGAGTTCAGGTCTGTGGAATTGGTTATTGGGGTCAGTGGTTAGGGGAAAGCCGGAGAGGAGTGGTATATGTATGTGTCTGTAGGGGGATGGGATAGGAGGGAGACGAAACAGATATGGAAAAAGAAGAAAGAAAAAATCTAACCTTTAATGATTAAGAAGATTAATGGTGAGAATGAAGATACTTAATGTATCAGGACATAACATCAAGACAATAAAATGTGATGTCAATATGCTGTAATTTGCTTATAAGTAAATCTCGCTGTAGTATAGTCTTAATTTAGTTCTTAGACCATTGATCTAGAGATGTGTTAAATATCACATGTATATTATCAGAAGAAATCCATATAATATAGACATTTCATTTCAAAGAGCCGGCATAAAAGTCAATGTTGGTGTGATGGGTTAGGCAAATGAAGAAAGAATGTGTTACTGTACTCCAGGCGTAAATGCTGTGTAAGTGAATAACAAAAAAAAAAAAGAAAAACGGTTAAAGCACTAATTTTTAAAAGCAAGTTTTTAAGTATCATAATGTAGAATCCATTTGGTTTATCTAGAAAGGAAAAGCAGCATGTTCTAACAAAAGAGTCAGCTTGAAACTCTGCTATGACCTGTGTTTGACCAGTTTGTTGAATGTACAATACAAAACTACAGACACTGAGATTTTAAAATACCGTTAAGTACGACATACATTAGATAATGTAGTCTCATCAGATTTCTAAACCGTTGATGTGTTTATCTGTTCTTTTCAAGCAGTTTAAATGTTAGTGAGTTAAGTGTAAAAGGAAAGGATGATTGCAATTTGAAAGACTTGTATTAGCGTCAGGAGGCACAAAGTTAAAAAAATATTCACTTTCATTAAAAAGTTTATGCCAGTGTTAATCATTAACTTTTTGGTATTTCCAATCTATATTTTATTTTCTAAAGGCTTTGTGCATATGAACCTGGAAGAATAAAATCAATTTCATGTTTAAATTTATTTCCTTAAAACCATTCTAGTTTTATTCTTATTTCTTTATGGTATGCATTTCAGTGATTGTTCTATTAAAAAGATCTATTTTGCTAGATAAGAAAGAAAGACATGAAAGACAATTTCTTATGAATGTCAGATTAGGCTGAGAGAATAGGAGTTTTGTCACTCAGTCATCCATTAACTTAATCTCAGCACTCATCTTCCTTCTTTTAAAATATATAGGAGATAAATAACAAACAAACATAAAAGAGGCCTGAAATGATATTTGGAGATTGACATAGTCTTCAATTTTCAAAGGCAAGGAATATCTAGAGCTCCTACTGGCTGTGTAGGGTGCATAGTCAAGTGTTCTGAGAGTCACTGACAGAAGTTTGCAAATGGAGTATTTTTATTCATTCATGTTAAAAAAAATACTGAACTTACGATAATTAAAAAAACTACACATAGTTCTGAGACTTCTATCTCCTTACTTAATATGTTGGAAACTCTGTTAGCTGGGGTTATTTGGAACTGGGATAACCAGGGTATGCATAATTCCTGTATATCATACAGGAGTGCATGTGCATATGTACACACACACACACACACACACACACACACACACACACAAATACATATAGCATTCCTATCAGGCCTAAGCAGGCCTTCATGAAGCTTGGGTGCATCTCCATTTGTAGCACTTAGAGGTAATTGGAAGGTGACTAAGCCCTTTAAAATGCTCAGCTGAAGTAGACAAATTCTATGTCAGAGTCTGTAAATAGCAAAGTAAAGCAGACAGACCCATAAATTTGGATGTCAACTGTTTGCCATTAATGCTCTCTCTTTGGACACTATATCCTTTAGATATGTCCAGCTATCACATCACATCTGAACTTATATTTAGAGCTCTAATAAATATCGGACTTCATTTTGAAAAAGAACAGACAGATCATTGACAGAAACCAGACAAAGTACTTCTTGAGACATAAGAACTGTCCTGATTATATTACATTTGGATTTGTATTGTTAAGCTGAATCATGGGAAAATTGCCAAAGAAAAAATCAGCATATAAATCTGAAATGGAACAGAAGAATATCTTTCTTGCTTTCTCTTTCTGTGTTTATGTCTTTCTGTCTGTCTTTCTGTGTCTTCCGTCTTTCTGTCTTTTTCTCTCTTTCTGTCTTCCTGTTCTCTCTTGGTTCAGTATAAGTGAGATCAGAATCAGATCTTCAGGGCATATTCCTAAGCAACTGTATTTGATGTAGAGGTCTGGGATGAAATGATGGCCCCCACTGAAGCTGATAAGCAGAACTCCCATGGACTTCAAAAAAGGCATGATTTCACCCACAGAGAGCAATCTACTTCTTGTGACAAAATAGTCCATAGAAGATTGGTGGGGAAAAGAAACAAATTTATTAGAAATTTTACATGAAAGCAGCATTTTATCTGAGAATGTATGCACATATATCAGGGAGTTTAATATTATAGTTCTCATGACAAGAGTAACTATACCACATTGCACAATTATTATTATAATAAGTCTGTTTTTTAAAAGTGTGTAGTATAATAAAAAAGTGTTCAATATATAATGTATAAGAGGATGGAGCTATGGGGTCTATAACTTTGAATTTTGTTATTTTGATGCATTTAAATCCTTATGTGTTTTTTTAAGACTGTTCTTTAGATTGAATAATCAATAACTTGTTTACACTTTATCCACGTCTCAAGACCATTGTTGTGCTGAAGGTATCACAAGAATCTGAAGAATGGTTTGGGCTTTATGCTTAGTAAATTTTTGGTAGTTGATAAGACTTTTGATAACAGTGCATCCGATGATGGTGTCTTGTTTGAGGAGAACAATATATCCAGTAATATTTTCTAACTATCCAGCTGTGAACAGATAGTAGACCAGATTTAAATCTGTAAGATCAGGAGGAATTTGAACCAGTGATTTAGAAGTGAAAAGATTCTCTAAACCTGAGCCACCCAGCCCCCCAAAGGAAGTTATGTTAATGTACAAGATTTAAGGACATTTCGGGTAAAGACATTGTCTTCATATTTGTATACTGATTAGCATGTGCTGGCAGTACTTAAAATAAATATAATACCCAGTAGAACAGCTGAGTGTACTGTTTATACTCTTGGTGTTTCTTCAGTTTATCTTTTTACTTTTTTCTATCATTTATCTCTTATAAGCCTTTGTTTAATTATATGCATCAAACAGGCATAAAAATAGAGAGCTAATACGATAGGTGGTGAAATCTGAAAATTAGAACTTTCTTGAGATTTTCTTACCAAAGACATAGTAGCTATTAATAATCAGGCTAATCTAGTGTTTGATTGATGGTTTCTTAGTGAAATTTTGTTTGTACACAAGACACACAAGGGCTGATCAGAAATTCTACTTTGGCTCTACCACTCCTGCTTCTAGCAGGAGAGTCCAGGTTAGTCTCTGAAGAACCCTTTTCTGGACTTCCAAAAAAATGTGCAGGAAACACAGTCATTTACTAGACATCTGAGAAGAGAAAAAACTTCTTACTGAATTCAGTAACCTTGAATCCCAAATTTATACCTAAAAGAGATAGCTGGAATAACACAGTGGCTCACAGGAATGCTGTTGGGACTCCTGCCTGGAGCAGCAGTATGCAACAGAGCAAAGTTCTTTGCTTGTTTGTTTGCTTGCTTTTAAGGAACGTGGCTAAATAGTTCTCTAGTGCTTCCTGGATGTTATGGAGCAAATTATTATTCTGTTCTTTTAGTCTATATTTTTGGAAAGCTAAGGCACTGTGTTCTCCTCAGTCCATATGTTGTATTTCCTAAGTGGGGATTGAAGGCTTTTATGTCATCCATCTTCCAAACCTACAGCAGTCAGACTCACAGACTGACTGCTGAGTTTCATAACTGCCATTACTGCTTTAAATTGAAATATGAGACGGATGTGACTCCCAAGAGTCAGTCTTATAGAAATCTACAGAAAACTTAATATAGAAAGAAGAGAGAATTTTAATTGTACCCTGTGTATCATCTAGGTATTAACTGAATACAAATGTTCTGTGCATCAGAACATTATGTATTTGTTAATTCTTTTTACTGACCAGTCTATGAAAGATCACATTTCTTACAATTAATCTAAAGCTATAAAGTTCACCCTGAAGTATTGTTTTCTTTGCTGTTCTTTGTCTTTCTTATGTCTTTGTACTTTCTTTTTTATGTGATATAGTAGTGGTAATGAATGCTGATAATAAAGGTGATGATACGAACCCAAGAAATGTTCCCTTACCAGTAGTTTATGGTATGAACCATTTCAGACTTTTAATAGTGCTTTTATTTTTTTTATATATATATTTTCACTGTGCTCAAAAGCTACACACAAAGCTATGTGCTTTATAGATGGTATATGTATCATGTATGCATTGTATATATATTTTTTCCTAATATTCTTTGACTATGGAAATATCAAGCATATGGGGAGTGCCCTCCTACCCTAAAAATTATTTCATTTGCCTAATATCTTCACCCTGAAGATACCATGCCCTTACCAATTTGCTGGCTTATCAATGGCCTTTTAGCTATTGGTACCTCTCCTAATTATCCTCTCAGAGCCACTATATTCTGCAATCTTGCCATTTTGGAGAAGTGGGTATGCACAGCCACATAGAGCTGTGTTAGTGAAGGGAGCTGAAGTTAAAGAACATGCTTTAACATGCTTTTCAGAAAGCAAATCTGTGTCACCCACCACATGGAATGGCTGCAGCTCGGAAGCAAGGAGGCACCTTTTGCTGGTTGTTGCGAGTAAATGAGGTCCTGCGACGAGAGAAATGAGATGGAGCTTAAGTATGTGGCTGTAGAAGAGGGTGGTATCACAGTGAAACAGTGCTAGTGGTTTTGTGGTTTGTTTCATCTCAGTGGGCCCTAAGAATTTATTTGACTGCTTCCTTATTAGGTGCATACTGTCTCTAAAAGTATTTCTTAGGGTTGTTGAGAAACCTAAAAGCTGTCATAGAACAGGTCTAACACTTATTAGCCTTTCCTTTAAGGAAGCATAAAGGAGGAGAAGTGTATGACAAGAAGCTATAGAGGCCTGGAGAGAAAAAAAAAAGAAATAAAGAATTCCTAAATGTCTGAAATAGAAACAAACCTTTTGACTGCTGTGGAATTCCTCTGTTTCATTTCCAAGTTTCTCAGGAGCCGTTTTTAAGCTGTTATTGGTATAACTGGGAAGTCTCTTTGCAATAATAGTACAAAAGGCTTAGGTAGAAATCCCATTTCCTTCCCCTCCATATCACCCCTCTTAAGATACTTTTGAGGTTGCTAGTAATTTGCCTTTTTTCAGTACAGCAAGTGCTGCAAAGTGCTTTGCTGTAGTATTTCCACAGACCTGTAGCGGGTAACTTTTTAGCTATGAGGATGATCTCAGAGAAGACTCTCAGTTTATTTTCAGCCATATTGCTGGTTATTACTTTCTACTGGCTTTGCATAGTGAGGCACTTGAGCTCATCAGGTGAGAAGCTGGAGAAGAGTAAAGTAGATATATACTACAGCAGAAGAGCACATAATGTCTTGATAATTTCCCCAGTAGGAGATGATGAAGTATGAGTGTTCCTCTCCTAAAATAGATATTAACTGATTCACTGAATGGGAGGAAGAGTTGGCAGTTACCTGACCTGACTCTGTTTCACTTTCCTGTGCAGCACTTCGCTCTCTCAAAGGGCTGTAGAGTAGAATTTAGCTCTAAAGTTGTCCTCTAAAGAAATTCACATGCATTTTTTCTGTTTTGAAGCAAATGTTTGCAGGGTTTTTTGAGATGTCACGTGTCTGTCAGATTATTTCTCTTGTAAAGATTCTCCATTATGACAGGGAGAACTACTCATTGGGGAGTATCCAGTGCCACTTCCTCACGTAGCATTAGGAATTAATTACAGTCTCAATGCTCAGGGGAAGTGAAAGATTATGAGTGACAGGCAGTTGTGTTTTGGAGCAGCTCATTTGAAAGAAAGTCTGGGAAGCTTGGCTCCCTTGGCTCCTCTTCCACTTGCTGGTTAGCGGTAGAGATATGATGTGCTTTTTAAATAGAAGCTGTGATAGGAGTCTCCCCATCCCACCCCTACCCTCCAGCAAAATATACAGGCCCTTGATATAGGTTCTTCTGCTATAGGCCAGAAAAATTTGTCCTTAACATAGAAATTTTCCTGGTGGCTGAACTGCGTCTCTGTCTGGGTAACAAAGAGGAGAGCAAGGTCCTAATATCTGAGACAGAAGCCCCCTGCTGATATTTGTGACTAGCTCTGAGTGGCTGGCACAGAAGCCACCTTATCATTCTCCTACCCCTTGCTCTGTTGTGACATACCTTTATTCCTTTGGGATCAAACCCTGCAAACTGAACTCATCTATCGCCTTGAAGAAAGAAACCTGTGGAAATCCCTTATGATTATTATTATTATTTCTATTTCCTTATATAAATTCTTCATGGTCTTCATTGTTCGTGGTTCAGAGGAAACTGATTTTTTTCAGCTCTGAAGAACAAACATGAACAGATGGGATCGGATATTGTACAGCTAAGCTATTGGAACAATGTGTAAAAATTATTTTCTCGTAATGTATTATAGCAGTACCTACTCCTAGAAAAACTCAAGAGAAAATTCTCAGTTAAAGACTATCTTTATGAATAAAGCCATACAAGTGGTTGAATAAGGATGATATGATCTTGTCTGGCACTTAGGAAATCTGAGGTTTGTTGAAGAACCTTGTATGCGGCCTTTAACAAATCAATCTGTCTTTCATTTCCTCTTACCCACCTTTTGACAGTTTTTCTATATAGTATAGTAAAGTCTTCTAAGACTTTACTAGTATACTAAGTATAGTAAAGACTTCTATATAGTAAAGTCTTCTAAGCAGAAGTTATAGTATAGTTATATTATAAACTTACATATAAATACATATAAACCCAAGGATTGGCTCATTTCATATGAGTCCTCTTTGTCATGTCACTTTTTTCTACTGGATCTTCTTAGACTGATGTATTACTATCCAAAAATAAGGGGTTCAAAGTCTCATCCTGAATAATCCTAGAAACATATTTGGGGGGACTATTTGGCCACTTTTTTATTCAACAAAAATTCCATTTGAATAGCAGACCATTCAGACTGAACGGATGCGCACTTTTTGTCTCCTGCAGTCACTGGGGATACTCAGGCTATTTTTGGATATTTTTTTAAAATCAGAAAATGCAGAGTTTCTACATGATTTTCTATCCAAAAAATTATCTATCAGTTTTGGCAGAAGTTTAATTGCGGATGCTACCCATGTCGAGAATGGAAAATTTGATCAAAACCAGAAAGACTCATCCCAGTGACGGTGTAGCGCAACAGCAAGCGGTGCCCTGAAACTGGGTTGGGCAGAGCTGAAATGCCATGCGGGGGACTGGGATGTCCTGTGATAGCCTGAGGGTCACAGCCTTCATGCGGATCTGGCTTTCTCCTCAGAGTGATGAAAGACCTCTATGTCATCCGCATGCAGAATGGGAAAGCAATTGAAATAGACTTTCTGTGGGGACACGAAAAACATTGCCACTGGGTTGAGTCACCACCCCATGGAATCTGACATTAATAGTATAATACTGAATTTTTAAATAGATTAATTCTGCAAGTCATTATATTAAGAGTCTTATCCTTGCTCCTTCTGCTTTACAGCATGCATATAGAATTTCAATTTTTAGATGTATATTGACAAAAAGCAGAGGAAGTCATGTTCAAGGAGAAATATGCTCCATGTTGATCTTATTTTCATCTTGCATTTGTCTCAGTTTCAGATTTTGATGATGACTGACTGTTTACATTTCACAAAATGAGGAGAGTATGGGAAAGTTTAATGTTTGGGAACATAGACTGTGTTGTGTTTTGTTCCTAAATTTTACATTTCTTCTGCCCATTATAAGTAGAAACATAGTTTTGATTTTGATTGAATTTTTGTTTTCTTTTCTATGGTTTGTAAATAAGAATGTGGAGATTTCTGTCTGTCTTAGGCTATTATCATTAGAACACTTTTCTGTGGCTTCCTGTCGCTGTACTATCATTTCTTTAGAACCATCTGATCATGCTGATATCACTTTTCTTTCCAGAAATGCCAGCATGCTGGGATTCTCTGTTGGTGTATAAAAATATCTCTATTTTTTTCCTACTTTCATATTGCAAGATTATGTAAAGCAAAATCAGAAATACTTCCTATATAGCACTTTGTGGCTGAAAAAAGAAATATAAAAATTCCCCTTGTTACCAAGTATTTCTTAACAAAATAAGACTCAATAAAGTGTTCAACATACTTGTGTTCCTGCTGAAATACAAATCAATGACAGTTGTGTTGCTGGTGTGACCAGACATGAGATCATGTTCTCTATTGACATTAAAAATGGCCAAAGAATAATTCTGAAGGCTTTTTCAAGAATGAATATTGAATGAACACTTTCTTGGGTTAGTAACATTAAATGGAAAAATACGCTTGGGAAGAAGGAGAGTGGGAGAAATAGGCCAGTTTTTAATGAGAGATCAATTTACTCAATACTGTGAGGTTACTGAATGCCGTGGAAGTATTAATGAGGACAGTGCCTTTTCCTTTTGTAGGTGATTTAGATTATTTCTTTGAGGATCCCTGGTTTGAAATTTTTACTGCTTTGCAGGGTTTTCCTGTTAACAAAGCATGGAATTCCAGTATTGTGAGAAAAAAAAGAGACCGGTATTAGTGTCTACTCCTAGGAGCAAAGATCAGCTTTCCAAATCTTTTTAGGCTCAATGAAGCACTCTTTACTGTTGTCCAAGACTGGACTGTGTGTAATTGAGCTCTTTCAGGAAAAATGTTTAAAGATGGACTCATGTGGCAAATAGTAGGCTGCTCTAAAATGTACCAGACTATTCCTAAATTAAGCATTTCTGTTCATTAGCTTTCCACTGTTTTTGTAAAATGCAAGGCCAAAACTGAACAACAGCAAATGTAGGTCTGCCCTAACAAGCTAAGAATATAAAGCCCCTAAAGAATACTGTCAATTCTTGCATCTTGAGACTTGATTTTAAAAATGGATGTAGAGAAGATACAGAGAAAAACAACTAAAATGTTGATGGAGCAGCTGTCTGACAAGGACAACTAGAAAGACTAGGACTCTTCAGTGTGTAGTGGCTGAGGGGAGTTATACATAAGGTTTATAAAATCATGAAGGCAGTGGATAAGCTGAATTGGTCACCAAATCCCACTATACACAAGTGGGGGCACTTGATGAGACTGGTAAAAGATTGGTCTAAAACAGAAAAAAACCAGTATTTCTTTACACTGCAGATAGTGAACTTCTGTAATTTGCCACAGGAGTGGCAAATTATAATGATTTATAGAATTTATAATTTATATTATTATAATTTATATTGTAAAATGCACGATACATTATACAATACACGTATACTTCCATTATATAATACACTTAAAATTATACATCATAAAATATACATTATATATATAAAAAATATACATTAGAATTATGATTTGCCTCCTCTTGCTACAGGAGATTATGGAGGCAGACGGTATCCACAGGTTCAGAAAGGAGTTAAACAAATTCATGGACAACAGATCCATAAATGAATACTAGAAGAAGCAGACAGAGATGTACCATCAAGCATCTCTGGCACAGTAATTCTGCATGCAGGAAATGGCTACAGAAAGCGGCCAGGCTAACATGCTTTTCCTGAACGTTGTCTGCTTTGCCATTTTTGGAGACAGAATACAGGGCTACTTTGACTGCTGCTCTGACTCAGAAATAAGGCATTTATTACATTAGCAAAATATTAAAGCTAGGTATACTTTTTGGAGACACTCTAATTTTCTCTTATACTTAAACACCAAGAAATATTAGTGTCTAATTTTGTGCCTCTCCAGGAAAAGTTTGTTTGATAGGAAAAATGTTTATCTTACATTATAAATATTTATTTTGGTAATAATAATTCTTTGCACAAACCTCCTAGAATGTGCCTCATTTTAAGGATAAAAATGCTTGAACATTTGCTTCATATATGCTTATCACTTTTTTTTCCTTAAAATAATCATACAGTTGCAGTAAGGGACAGAAGTCACCAGTCAATCTGGATGATTACTCACTTGCTGAGTGCTTTACAGGGTGGTAATGCACAACAAGAATTTTCTTTTCTTCTGTAATAGGAAAAAATAAGAGAAGCTAGCACAGAGATAACTCAAGGTGGCTGTTAGCCCTCTAAATATAACCGAACAAGATGCAGATACATATGGTCACACATGCATGCACTCACCTGTATTTAAATCACAATATTTTGAAACAAGAAAAAGAGAATAGTGTTCCTCTTTAGTGTTTTATTTCAGCTGAGATCAAACGAGGAGGAAGAATTTGAATATTGCAGTAATGTTTAGACAGTTGGCTAGGAATTAAAACCAGCTGTTGTGTGCTATGATCTCTACATTTTTTGCTTGTACTAAGTGTCAGGCATGAAGGCACCAACATCATTTAATTAATGAGTTTAATTAGAACTGTGAAGAAACCATGGAATTGGGCACCTGTGACTATAGTTAGAAAAAAGATGCATAGAGAAACCTCCTTTTAAAAATTGAAAACCAAAGTTATTGGCATTATTCAGTCCTTTTATTCAGTAATTTATATATCAATTATTTGAAATTATTTCAGAGGTCTCTTTGAAACAGAATGTGTATTAGATATGAATAAATTGGCAGACTTTCATTTCAAGCAAAATTTCTTCTCTTTTGTCCAGCTTGCCTTGGTTGATCTTTCAGCTTATAATTTCAAATAAAATATCTTGAATAGACACACATTGAATTCAGTTTGGATAATTCTTGAATATATGAACCTTTCAACACAGTTTGTGGTCACAGGTTTTTATTGTAGAACAAAAAATACCTGGGGTGTTACACTGCGGTGAGGTTTGGGGGCAATGGGGAGAGAAAATCTGATGCCTTCCTGCTACCCCAGTGGACACAGGTACACACCTGCATGGCAGCCCGAGCAGGAAGGGCATCCTAGGAGCAGTCCAGTTATTGTTATCTGAATTTGGCTTACTGGCACGCGGCAGTGGGATCCTCCTGGGGAGATTTGGAGGCTTCCTGCCAAGGGCAGGTAAGACGTGCAGCCGGTGGAGGTTAGTCTGCCCTGCGTTGTGTAGGCAGTGCAACCTGAGGCACCATCAGGTGTCAGTGGGGACACACCGATCCAGGTCAGATAGCATCATGAACTGAAAATTGTATAGATATAGCCAAAGAATGAGAATTAAGCAAGTCGCTTTGTAAAACTGAGTCCAACAACAACAATACATTATCAGCTCATGTTTTTTATGGACAGGCAGTAATCCATTTCTGATAACTTCAATTTTCTGTTAACATGAACTTCAGGATTTTTTTTTTAAACTCAGTTAAGGTAGCTGTGATGGAGAAGACATACATAAACACTTTTTGTATTTTATAAAAGACATCTATAACTTTCAGGGGATGTTCCCCAGTAAAAATAAACATGGAACCTCTCTAGAATCACAACATGAATTTTTTAGAGCCAATCAGGAAAAATTACCTGAAGTATTTTATCAACCAAAATGCCACTTCTGCAAAGTGTTCCATGATAAAGGCTCCTGAAAGTGATTTTTCTTTTTTTTTCTTTTGGAAGTTATGTTTTGGAACTATTTAAATGCTGCTTAAGTGAAATTTGTATTAAATTTTTTTTTTATGTGCATATTGATTTCCATCACTTTCACAGTGTTTCAAGGCATGTCAGTAGTAGTAATTTATAATATGCTATACATTGATAATGCTGAAAAAAATAATGCTGAAAAAAATTCACACTTGGAAGTTTCTTTTTAAAAATATCTGTTGGCAATTTGTAGATAGTGTTATAGGTCACTTTAACTTGCCAGAAATGTAAATATCCTTTGAAATAATGGTGATATGTAAACCAAGGTTAAATTTCATTGTATCTATACAATGGGCAAACCTCAAAGGATGAAGAGTCTTGCAAAGCTGTAATTTGAAAGTTCATACTGAAATAACTTGACCATTCCAAAGCAGGTATTTTCTGCAGTCTGATCTTCATATATGAACTCTTACATCTTTTAACAGAAACCATACAAAACTTGTTGTTTTGTAGATTTTTTGGAGAAAGTTTCTGAGGTTAATGCAGGCTTTCTATTAGTTCTCTGGCATATCTAATGCTGAACCAAGTCTTTTTGATAACAGCTATTTTTGCAGAAGAAAAAGACTGAAAATTGAAAAAAAATCTGCTACTTTCTTTCATTTAGACTTTTGTTTTAAGATTTCAGGAAATCTTGTGGTGAATTTTATGTTTAAATTTGTATTATTCTGAGCTTCCCTTATATTTCTCAAACTCTGACCAGTGATACATGCGTGAAGTCTGCCCTGACCATATGATTCATTTCCTTGAATTTACGGCAGTTATTCCAGGATTGTTTCTTCAGCAGAAAGTATTGGTCTAGTTTCTAACACTTACATCATCATTACTACTAAATAAATTTTCCTAAATATTTGAGATAAAATAATTGAAATATTTGGGAGTTAAAAAAAAACATAATTATAACTTGTATCAGCAAAGGAATACATTAATTTAATGATGCGTAGGTATCATCCTCTATGGCTTACTTGCCAGGTTCTCAATTACCTGTATGATAGTAGTGTCCTTTAAAAAATGAAAAGGCACTTTTTAAAGAAAATCAATAAAAGCATCTTTTCATATTTTTTCCTGCAAGAAAAATTAATAAAAGGAAACATAGAAAGTTTCAGGCTTGCATTCTACAGAGAAAAACAACTTTCCCCTTTCCATAAATAAAAAATAAATCTTGAAAGTGCTTATTATATGAAAGTTTCTCATTTTGATATGCTGCCTAAAGCAGATTAGGAAATTTTAATACTTTTAATTAGTGTTAAGCAATAAAGAAAGTATAACAATTAGCTTCTGTGGGAGAAGCGTGTGGGTGGGGGATTATTTCTTACATTTGGAACGAGGCAGATTTTGCCAGATTCTTTTTAGACGTCACAGATCTACAAGCATCTGATTTTAACTAGACAGCTATTCACCAGTTGATCGTCTTACGAGGTTCAAAAAAAAAAAAAAGGGGTATTGTTCTATGTGATATGTTAAAACTTCACTAAGAAGTTGTAAATGCCATTCAGACATGAGAAACTGCAGAATCTCTTAGCTATTTGTTAACTAAGCTCTATGGAGTTATGGATCTTACTTTTTCCTTGGTCTTGAGTAAGTTGCCCTAGAGTCTTTGCAGAGTGGAAAACTTTAAAAAATGTTTTGAAAGTCTGGAATGCCAGCTCTGTGGAAGCTAGTATTTTTTTCCTAGACTGCATAATTTTCTATGACTGCACAAATATCTGGCCTTGATATTTGGGGTTGGTGTTTCTCCTCACCTACACCTCCAGCTGCCTTTTCCCTTCCCTCCTTCCAGGGCCTTGTATTTGGGACATTCACCTATTATGTGGGAGATTTATTCAACTTCCCTCAAGCTGAGGAGGATCCAGGAATCAGGATCCAAGATCTTTAATGTCTAGCCCGTTATCATAGTGAAGAAGAGGCACTGCTGCTGAAACCACCCCCATCATCACTTTAAAAAAAGAAAGAGATAGATCTTCTCCATTAGGCATCTCTTCAGAAGAGGAATAGGCCAACTGGATATTCTATGGTGGCAGATGCCATGATTTTCCCTCTTGGGATTACAAAGGATTCTCAAACTGTTTTTTCTCCTTCCCTCTTACCATCACACCTCCATGCACGGAGTGCACTTCTTGGAAGGCTGACCAGTGATCTCACTGTGCAGCTGAGGAAAGAGAGAAAGTAAGAAACCAAAGGGCAAGCTACTGCTTCTCCCTCGACAGTTTCTGTTCCTCAGCATGAGAATACCTTGAATAGAAAGTGTGAAGAAAAGATGCATGAATCCCTATTTCTTTCAATCTGTTCTGCTAATCAGTTTACTTACAGGGCTGACCATAAACTCAACTATGCTATTAAATTCACTTTTAAAAGGATATAGAAGATTAAAGAGCTCTGAACCTGCTGGGCAGACCTGTTAAGGTAGAGCAGTTGGCCAAGAAGAAAAAGAGTGACTTTAATCAAAAAAAGCTTTATAGAGAGCTTTATGTAACAATTGCAGATTCTGCAAGCTGAAGAGTAATGGTTGAGTCAATTTTTAAGTTCCATAGATTTTAATCTGGAAAAAAGTTGGACCAAATCTTCTCTTAGTTTGGCATAGGGGTAACTGAGATAAAAATTTATACATCTATTAACTAAAGAGGGAAAAAGGAATGTATTGTTGCAGTAGATCATTAGCGCAACAATTAAATATCTATCAGATGAAATCCTGGTCTGTTTACAGTGTTATAAATCTTAGGCGTTTACTTCAAACAGTTGTCTTCAGTTCTCTAAGACCTGTTTAGAGCTAAAATTTTGCCCAGTGATTTTCCCAGTTGATCTAATAGGAGTAAAAAGAGGGTGGTGAGGTGGGGCAAAATTTTACTTTTTGATATGCAGTGAGCAGTACTTTTTTGACCTCTGTTTGTCATCCTGTTCTTACATGTATAAAATTTCCAATTTGACAATGGCAATAGGATTTGGTAATTTAACTTGGATGACCTAGAATAACTAGTAATTTTTATCTTGGTAGAACTATGAAGCTAATGATAATGAATCTATCAAATGGTTCCCACCTAATATATGATATTATATTGTTAATAGCTGTCTTTTAGTGATATACTTAATAGTAAAAAGTGGGCATGTTAATTATCAATATCATTTAGTAGAGAAATTTGAGTAGGTAAAAAAATGGTACAGTCATTTGGATGATGGGACTTTTATCAAAAAAAGCAATAATAATTTTCATAATCTTAACTTGAAAGGGCATAGCTGGTAGTTGGGATCAGACAGATTCACAAGTCTATAGTAAAGAAAAATGAGATATTGCTTTTTTTTTTTGCTGAATCAGCAAGCTGGTTGGCCATTTCAATGAACTGACTCTAATAGATGAATTGCTGCTCTTTTTTTTGATACAAAATTACTGTTTTGTTTTGTTTTTTCAATTTATCCTGAAAAGAACTATGGTTCTTCTGGTTAAGAGCATGTGCACGGCAAAAGAATGAAGCAACCTCAGTATCTCAAATGGGAGTGACAGATTTGTGTATAATTGTGTAGGAATATTTGTATTCACATACAGTACAAGCAGTTATCTTTAGAGAGCATCCAATATTGAACAAATTGCAAAATATATATTGACATCAAATTCAGGATTTTCTAAAACTCTTTTTAAATAGAAATAGTCTCAATACTGTTAGATGCAGTAATGCAGGTTGTACAGGGACATTGAAAGCTAAATGGTCCAAGAACAGGTATTTCACAGCATCACTTCAGCAGTCTTTTGCTATAAATTTTTCAGTCTGGAAGTAAAGGACAAAATTTTGCATTTATATGTGTCATTGCAAATCCAGGTCAGGAGGGATCATCTATGGTTTCATTTGAAAATCCCCCAAAATAAATTTTCTTAAAAGAGTTAAGGAGAGCTGCCATGGAAAAGATCACAAACTGAGAATGCTGTTAGTGCTGGAACAGACACATGTGAAAAGAAAGTGGTGCGCGATGTGAAGGGAGTGGTGTAAAAGACACAAGAATGACACCAAGCACAGAAGATAAAGGAAAAATGGTTGAAGTCACCTGGGGAAGGGAAGCTAATGTTAGCTGTTTGCTTTTAACAGTAGGAGCAAAATAAGTTCTTCATTGCAGGAGCAAACAATATCAAATGCTTGAGTGGCCACATCCCTCCTGACTATGTAAGTAAAACTCCCAGGAACAGAAGGAAATTCCCTGTGCAACTAAGTGTTATGTGTGTGGTATTCTGCAGTAGTCTTTTATATAGTTTCTAAAAGAAAGTAGGATGAATTGAAAAAAGTACTGTAAAACAATGGGAGGCTGGAGAGTGGAATCATAAGTGATTGCAAATGAATACAGAATGATTTAACCTGAGAAGAAAGTATTTCCTTTAAATCTGGATCCCCTGACATTGCTGGTTGATACTACTGCCTGCATCTCTGATGTTTACAATTCATAGAAAATAACTTCTGGTGATTGTAACTTCTTTAACTCAACTCAGAGGGTGCTTGCCCAGCATCTGTGTAAGTCTTTAGTGATGCTTATGTGTGTAGGGAAAAGTATCAAAGCAGGGGCAAAACCTAAGCTCTAGATGTACAGTGTATCTTTGAAGCACAGAGTGGAATATCAACCTGATATGAATATGAATATCAGCCTGAAATGAATACCAACCTGATAACCTTGTATGATTGATGGGCTGGGATGAGGGAAGAGCAGCGAATGTTGTTTCTCTTGACTTCAGTAAGGCTTTTGACACTGTCTCCCATAACATCCTCATAGGCAAGCTCAGGAAGTATGAGCTAGATGAGGAGACAGTGAGGTGGACTGAGAACTGGCTGAACAGCAGAGCTCAGAGGGTTGTGCTATGTTTCACAAAGTCTCATTGGAGGCGGTTTCCCCCAGGCGTCGATACTGGGTCCAATTCTGTTCAGCTTATCAATGACCTGGATGAAGGGACAGAGTGCACCCTAAGCAAGTTTGCTGATGATACAAAACTGGGAGGAGTGGCTGATTCACCAGAGGTCTGTGCTGCCATTCAGAGAGACCTGGCCAGGCTGGAGAGGTGGGCGGAGAGGAACCTCATGAAGTTCAACAAAGGCAAGTGCAGGGTCCCGCACCTAGGCAGGAATAACCCCATGCACCAGTACAGGTTGGGGGTTGAGCTGCTGGAAAGCAGCTCTGCAGAGAAGGACCTGGGAGTGCTGGTGGACACCAAGTTAAGCATGAGGCAGCAATGTGCCCTTGTGGCCAAGAAGGCCAATGGTATCCTGGGCTTCATCAGGAAGAGTGTTGCCAGCAGGTCGAGGGAGGTGATCCTCTCCCTCTACTCAACCCTGGTGAGGCCACCTCTGGAGTACTGCGTCCAGTTCTGGGCTCCCCAGTACAAGAGGGATGTGGCACTACTGGAGCAAGTCCAGCGAAGGGCTACAAAGATGATTAGGGGACTGGAGCATCTCTGTTATGAGGAAAGGCTGAGAGAGCTGGGCCTGTTTAGCCTGGAGAAGAGAAGACTGAGGGGGGATCTTATCAATGTGTTTAAATATCTGAAGGGAGGGTGTAAAGAAGATGGGGTCGGACTCTTTTCAGTGGTGCCCAACGACAGAACACGAGGCAACAGGCACAAACTGAAACACAGGCAGTTCCATCTGAATATGATGAAAAATGTCTTTACTGTGAGGGTGACAGAGCACTGGAACAGGTTGCCCAGAGAGGTTGTGGAGTCTCCATCCATGGAGATATCCAGAAACTGTCTGGACATGGCCCTGGGCAGTGTGCTGTAGGTGATCCTGCTTGAGGAGGGGAGTTGGACTAGATGATCTCCAGAGGTCCCTTCCAGCCTTAACCATGCTGTGGTTCTGTGATTCTGTGAATCTGTCTGAGATATTAGCAATATATACTAATTATAACAAAAATAAAAATATCAAATACTTTATAATGCAAATGTCATTTATAAAATATATTTTTGACATACAATAATAGAAATTTTAAAATCACTAAACAGTGCATATTTAAGAAATTGCTGAACAGTGAATTACTCAATATTCATCACACAAATATCTGCATGAAATTCTAAGAGCTGTACTTATCTAGATTTCAGACTGGGTCATCACATTGGTATTTTCTAGCCTTAGAATTAATATTCTCACCTCTCTTTGCTCTGCCAATGTAGTATAAAGAAAGCCCTAGTGAAAATGAGATTCAGGTTCTATTAACCTATATAAAGGACAGCTGTATTAGATATACAAACTTTCACTTGATTATGTTTCTTCTAGTTTCACAATGTTAGTCTGTAATTGGCTGCATTGTACTGTGCTGCAAGAAAGTGATATAATCATGTTTGTATGTCTCGCTCAGTGTGGTATAGCTTTAGAGGAAATATAGTTTAAAAGATATCAGATACAATACATGATGCATGCACTTGAAAATTCAGTTAACTTTCACCCAGCAGGCATTTGGCAAAAAGCATAAATATCAGTATTTGATTAGAATGCTTTTTAAATTCAGTTGAAATCCAGTAATTTTCCTGAGTACCATGTGTTTTAAAGGTGAGTAATTACTATTTTGAAGAAGCTGGTGAGACAAGTAGTGGCTAAATAATTATTTTGTTTTGAATGACATAATCTACAAGAAATATCTAATTAATAAAATAAAGCTATAAGTATCCCCCACATACCTCCAGGACCAGATTTCTAAAGATACTGATATTACCATCACTCAATCATACAAACCTGCAGGGATGCAACAAATAGGTTGCGGAATCAATTTGGTAGGAATGCTTTAGTTGGGAAAAAAAGAGACACCAGTTGCAGTTCAACATCATGCTCACTTTAACTGTGTGGCTTATTTATTACGGAAAGTTGAGTATTCCATCTCGTATTTCTGTTCTGAATAAGAAAACTGGCTATGTAGTCAATTAGTTAATTAGTCTTCATTTCCATGAATCTTCAAAAAAGCTCTTTCATTACTAAAGGTGAAATTTCTAGATACTCAGAAATTTGCCCAAGTCCAGGCAAAGGAAACCTCTGCGTCGTCAACAGCTGCTGCTCCTATTTCAGATTTCATCATTTCTGTCACTGCAGTTTGTCTTATTTGGGGGGTTTCCTTCTTAATATGCCATATCTGCTACTGTGCTAGAAGTAGAATCCCAAGCATGGGTCTCCTTCAGCACTTTTCTAGTTGAGCTTGGGTGCATATTTTCAACACAGACCTCTCAATAACCAATTGACCCTCAGCTTTTAAGAAAAATTCCTTTCACCTCTGAGACAAAAGTTAATAGCTGTACATAACCAAGGAATGTTCCCTAACCTATTGACATACTTTCATGCATAGCCTGGTAACCTGGCCTTGAGGGAAAGCTATTTATTTCGTTCACATATATAACCCTATCTTCTAAAATCAGCTGATTAGATAACAGCTTGTGGTCAAGGGAATATAGGACACATATGAGAAGGTTTAAAAAAAAGGACACAGATGGCTGTATTTGTGTTTTGGAAGGGAAAAGGGGAGATTTCTGAGGGTCTGGAAGGTGTTTAGTGTCATGTGGAAGATTCCCTGTGGTAATACTAATACAATTTAATGACATGTTACAATAAGATTAATATCTTGTGATCCAGCTGTCACCTGAAATTGAATATTTCAGTATTTTTTCATTCTGTGAATTTGATGAATAAGATTGATATACATGGAAAACTTCCATGTGCAGCAATTACAACAATGTTTGGAAAAAGTTGCTTTTAAGTACTATCTAGGTTGCCTTTGTTACAGGAGAGTTTGTGTGTGTTTGTTCTCTACTGTGCAAACGCAGGAAATTATCCACAGTGTCTGTTCCCTGATGACACCCAATGGTATGGAGACTGCTGAGACCTTCTGATTTCTCAAGGTCAAATCAAATTGAAGGCAATCATTCCTCATCCAACTTAGCTGAGCCAAGTTGCTTGGTTTGGCACTCATAGCACATGCTAAAAAAGCAGATTTTTCTTGCTTGTGGGCAGGTGGTTAGAATACCATATAGAGCTCATTTTTGACTGTCAAGATTGAAATTATTTCTCAGCCAAGGATAGATATAAGTGCATCTGTTAACTATTAAATCATGGAGAAAAAACCTTTGCATTGGGTTCACAATGTATCTCGGATGTAAGAATAAACCAGAATTTCAGACCAATTTCTGTAAAAATGAGTAAAAAGATTAAAATAATTCCATTATGTTCTGATCAGAAAAATTACTGCATCCCTTGTAGACTCACTGTTCTTAATGCAGTGAGACTTTACCTGTGGTTTGAGCAACAGGTGGTTGCTCAAACCACAGTTAATAACCAATAGGTGGTTATTACTAACCTGTCAAAATCCTCTTACATCTGTTTAAACACACCAGTATGGGTCTTAAGAGGTGCTTGAATACTTTGTAGCAAAATCTGGGTATTTTAATATATTTACCTGTATTATTCCTAACACAAACCTTTAAAATTGGCAGGGTATGAGGTGTTACAGGAAGTTGTCTTTATTTTTGCCTGAAGAGTGGATTTCAGAAAGCCAAAGACTACTTTTTACTCAGAGAAGCTTTCGTAAATTTAAAAGATCATCTTGTAATTATAACTCATGATAATGAACTGGCTATGAAATTAACAAATACTAAGTTAATTATTACACACACCAATTATACTCTGAAGAATTCATTCAGTCATCTTCTAAATTTAATTAAATACTTTATGTGTGAGAGCTAACAAAGGGGTTAAGATTACAGGCAAACTCAGACAAAAGAGGCTTTTCTTAAGAAAGAAAAGTAGGTTTATGCATTATTTTCAAAATGCACAATACATTATTCACTGCATTTCTTTTGTAGGAAAGGTCTCTGACAATCTGTTGATGCAAAATTACTGGTGAGGTAACTGTGATTTTAATTAATTTTTAGATCTCAGTTGCTTGAGGATTTTAGGGTTTTTTTGCTGTTGTTGAAGAGTGCCAGAAGGATTCCTAAGTCATTTTTCATTTTATATTCTGTTAATTTTCTGATAATAATACTTGTAATTGACATTTACATGGTATCAAATCTGAAAAGTGAATGGAAGTTGTCTGCAAAGGTTTCCTTAAGAAAAAGGCTTGAATCAACACCTTCTCTTTCTTCTTGGAAATGATATTGAACAGTTTGTGATAGTAATTTGGCCTCGTATGATTGTATGAAGGGACAAATAGCTAATAGTTTTCTTTCAGGACGTCTGGCTAAAATGTTTAGCTAGTGAAATGAATGAATTGTAGTCTGCAGTATTTAGAGCGAGAGCCCTATTGCCAGTGTGGTATGTACACATGATCGCCTTATTGTAACTTAGGCCTGAAATTAAAGTATTTAATTTCAACAAGATCCATGTGAGAGAAAGGCAGTGTTAATAACTAACTGACTAGGTTTGATTATGAAGCAATTTATGCTGTCTTCATAGGACAGAAAACTACAAGTTGTTTTTGTTCTTAGAAAGTCAGCATATTCTTCACAGCAATAATTAAAAATAACTCGCTGTCATTAACCCAATATGGATTTCTGAAGTCTATAGCCTGGTTTGCTTGCATGAATGATTTATAGATCTGTTGTGGAGTAATCCAACAAGGAAATTATCTTGAAAATTAAAAACAATATTAGGTAATGGATGATCCAATTTACTGTAACACTAGCTTATTGCTGTGGTTTGTTTCTAATACATGTAATGAGAGACTCAAGTAAAACTTTGTTTTTAAATTTCAACCTGTGTTCCGACAGTTTTTTGCAAGAGTCTTGCTAAAGTGGACACAAAGTGCCCATACAACTGCCTTATGCAAATACTACACAAACATTTTGAACTAATTGTCTTAGGAAAATAATTTTCTTGCCTCTGTTCTGTTCACAGGTATGCAAGTACTTATTGTTTGCAATATAGCTTGAAAAATTGTCTACTGCACCTGCATAGGAGAAAAATCTGATGTTTTATACACCTCATACATGAAATGGCAGAAGGTTCTGCACTTATCGGCTGAGCTTACAGAATGATTTATCTGTGCAGTATCTGTCCTTTCTACTAAAGTAGATAAAACCACTGCTTCTGTTTCTTTTCCATTCCTTTTTCTCTTCCCCCTTCCCTTAATACATTTATTAACATCATCAATTTTAATTCTGTTTCCTCTAAGTCAAAACATCTTGTATATTATCATCTCCTTTTTTTCAGCATGAGAATTTGTATATAATTTCTCTTCTGTCACTGTAAGAGAGACACAACATTTTTTGGATGATTGTAACACAAATTTTTCTGCCTTTCAATCATTATTTCAAGAGTAAAAAAGAAAATACATATTTCCCTATGACTTAGGAATAATAAAAAGAACCAGTGATAATTGCTGCACTCTGTAATCTTTTTCTTTTTGCTTCAGACCTTTAAGAACACACTGTACACCTGTGTTAAGACTCTCTGATTTCACTGGGTCTCTGCAAGATCAATCCATGTAGATCAAATAGCAATACTAAGACCATACTTTCTGGTTTTAAGTACATACTGCAAAAGCTTTTCCCTTCCCCGTCAGAGATTTCCTAATCATAATAAAGGAAGAAATTATTTGGGGGTGGGAGACTGTGTCTGCTCTGAGATGTTGCAAATGGAGTAACTGACTGACATTTGCCATATTATTTTTCTGACATTTCTGAGGTTTTCATTCCCTCCTGAATCTACTAGTATGTCTCTTTTGTGGGTATGTTTTCTAGAAGAGCATGTGTATGTGGTTTGGGGCAGCGGAAATAGGAGAAATGGGGAGTACCACCCCCCCAAAAAAGATGTTGTGGTCTGTAAGTGCTGCTCTGACTACAATAGCAAATATTGGCTGTTTTGTATTGTCTTTTTTTTGCTTCAAATTGGATTTCTTTTGTGTTCTTTTTCATTGTACATATTGTCATAAACAGCAAGCACACATCACCCTATGGATCCAAATATGGTGGCTGAAGTTTCCACTATAGTCAAAAAAGACCGTACTCTGAAAACTGAGTTGCATGAATAATTGCTGCCTGGTCTGTTTTTGTTATTATGTCTGAGGTTCTTGTCAATAGTTTAAATACAAAGCCATTTGGTAATTTGGGTCATTTTCAGAATTTCCTCCTGAAGCACGATAACTTCTTGAAAGAAGCAGTAATATTCAGCTGGGAGCTATAACTCTGTATTTTAACACAGCACAAGCTTTTAGAAGATAATGGCTCAAGGACCCAGAAAGGGTATAGTCTAGCTAAGAAGTGAGCTAGCTTGAGAACAAGCACTGTAATATGTCTACTTTGTTCATTACTTGCTAATGATTTTTTCACTTAATGAGCACCAGCTTTCATGTGGCCGGTGAACCCCAAGGTACCATGGAACTAGAAATAGAAATACATATTCTTGTAATGAAAGGCATGTAAACATGTTGGCAGAATTAACTTTATGCAGGCCTATTCAAATTCCTTTCACCCTTCTGGGTGAAATTCAGTTTTGTGCATAAAGTCTGAAAAGGTATAAAACCATATCACAATCTACTGTTCTGTATTCAGTGGGATGAATAGAAGAGAAAATTAAATATTTCTAAGCTATTGTTTGTCTTTATCAGTGATGGAAGATAATCATTTAATAATTTTCAGAGTGTCTAAGCAGACAGAGCAGAATTAATGACCAACTTCTCTAAACCCATATATTTTTTTAAACATATGTTTCTAGTAAAACATGGTCTCCTATGGTACTTTATGAAAGAAATTATTACTGAAAAAAATCATTATGGAACCTCAAAACGTAATAATTTTATTGTTCAGATTGTATGTCATATTTCTAAAAAAAAGAAAAAAGGAAACAATTTTCAGAATAATAAAACACTCTTTTAGCACAATTAAATTATTATGAAACTACTGTGTGTGTTTAAGAAATTGTACATTTACCAGCTCAGGATAGTTTTGCATTTTTTTATATTGAATGGTTTAGCAACTCAGCCTTGAATATTACAGAATATGAAATTGTTCTAAAGAAAGATGAAAATCTGAGTCTCTTTTTCTGAAAATAGGCTATTATTTGTCAACTTCTAAAGAAAATGCAGGGAGAACTTCCATTAGAACATAGTTCTGTCAGCCTCATCCTTTCAGCTGCTTCCAGAACTGTTTGAAAAAACACTGGTTGGGTTTTTGTGACTTGCAAAGTAAATAATAATGTAATCAATAATAATTGAGGAATCCTCATCTATCTTATATTTCATTGTTTCCAATCTATTGATTAGTTTGTCTTCGTAACATCCTCACAAAAAAAAAATATGATTTTCCTATTTTGACCAATGGATATCAAGAGCACGAAAAGCTTAGATAGCCAAAGTTAATACAAAAGTTTGTGCCAAAATCTGGAATAAAACTCCTGTTGTGTGTCTTCCAGATTATGAAAAGGGCAGAGCTGGAGGCAACAAGCTAGATCAAAAGACAGTGTCTGTGTATGGACAGACTTAGCTACCCAATACTAAATAAGAGGTCATATAGTTCTTAGTCCTATCTGTAAGTACTTCGTCATGGTAATAATTCAGTGTGCAAGCGAAAATTATCTCTATGCATGAAAGTTTGCAGAGTAACAGTAACCTGACTGAAAGAAAGCAAAAGTGTATGGTAGAAGACAAACTGGAATTGTGAAAATAACAGCCACTCAGGAACTAAATAGAGGAATTTTGTATACGCTGAATCTCAGGTTTATGACTGCCCTGTAGTTTGTCATTTCTGTAATATAAGGGCATACTGAGGCACAGATTCAGTAGGAGTGGAGTATGGCTTGAATCATCAATGTCATTTTTTGCAGCATTTGACTTTCTCCTAGATGTTCCCTTTAAGTTTATCCTGTTTAGCTTGTTACAGCTAAAGAAATCCTACTCCCAGGTCATGAGCATTACAGGAATCTTAACTCTGAATCTGAGGCCAGGTCAGAAATGCCAAATGATTTATGATGAATGCCTGTATGCTAACACTATCCCAGAAAAATAGCATTCCCATATGTGACTACAACATGTGTCTATATGTGACTACAACATATGTCCACCAGATTTTACCTGAGATAAAATCTGATGGTTCAAAGAACTGTTACTACAGAAATGGAAATAAGAATCCCTTAATTATATTTAACTGAAAAGCCTCTTGTTCCCTGGTGTGATGTGATATTTGCCAAAACAGTATAGTAAACAGCTCTGATAATGCAACTTGCTCACACAAAATCTTTATGTGTTTTCATTTGACTAGTGCTCTTGAAGTCTAGAGTACTTAAGTGTGGGGTTATTTAACAACTATGGAATGGTGAGCCTATTCCAAAATAATAAATATGTTAACTTTCTTAACAGAACATTTTAGAAGGTTTTTTTAAATTGATTAGCCATTTTTACATTTTTTTAGAACCATTGGATACAAAAAGAAGTATGTGAAAATTCCACATGGGCATATTTGGGTGGAAGGTGATCACCATGGACACAGCTTTGACAGCAACGCTTTTGGCCCGGTAAGTCAGTTCACTGTGTATCATTTATGGTTTGCAACCAAAAAGCAGTGCATGTCTCTCTGGTTATTTGTACAACACAGCAAGTATGACTTCAGTGTAATTGTGTACTTTTAGTTTTGTGAGAGTTATTAGAGTTTATAAAATATCTTGGTCAGCTGAGATTGGCTTTGCTTTGCTTAACTATTGTGAAAAGAGTAAAAACTCCTTTTAATTCCCCTACATGGAGAGAGAAGCAATAGAGGTTTTAAGTTTGGAGGGATGTACTGGAGGAGTAGCCAGAGGGCTCTGTAGATGACAGATGGTCCCTTAGGATACGTTGCCAACTGGTGCAGTCTTGAATGGCTCCCTCCCAGGAGTTCTGTCTTGCTTTAGTGCCAGTGCTGGGATAACGAATTAGGAAACTGTAACTATGCTTAGTAAGTGTTAACTGTTAAATTGGTCTGCAGACGACAGTAAAAGTATTTTAAATCTGTCTAAATTTTCTCAAAAATAGAAGTTTTCTTTATATGCGGCCATTTTCATATTGAATATTGACAAAACATAATCCAAAAGATCTCTTTCTTGACTGGTAAAAATGTGCATCCATTCATCAGAAGGGCATTAAATGCTGCACTCCAGTTTTAGTCCGATTTCGGTTTTGTTACTGTTTGTGTGGATTCCTGTTGTTGTTTTAACCTAATCTATCAATCATGCAGGAGTTAGTCTCATAATCTGTGCATTCTGCTGTTGAAATACAAATCCTTTTTGCCGTATTCCAAATGCATTTTTTTTTGACATGTGTGCTTAGAGATAATTATTTTCTGAAAATATAAAAATACACTGATTGTCATGAGGAAGTTGTCAGGGCTAGATTTTTTCACCCATATGCATTTCATACCAATGTATACAGAAGTTGACCCACTGATTAATGACGGAGCAAGGGTTTTCTGAGTTTAAGTCAGGCTTCTAGAAGTTTAGTCCCAGTTATTTACTCAAAATAATTTTTTCTCAAGAAAAAATGCAAAAAGAGGCCTACTGTCTGGTTTGGAGTAGTCTGACATTATCTGATCACTTGTCTCTCTTTTGATTTATCTCACTTTTTTGTGTGTTTTTATTGCTAGCTATTTTTTATTTTTTTTCCCATTGCTGCTTTCTAAGATTTCTGACAGCTAATTTTAGAGCGTATTTCCTGCAAGATTTCTTTCAGTCTATCTAATGCATATATCTCTTTCCACACTCTCCTAGGCTTTTCCATGTCTCTATGTTCCCAAGATAAATCTTAGTCAAAAAATCACTAATCTTCTCTTGCTTCACTTACAAATGTATTGCCAATGTACACTCCAAGTATAAAGAAACCTTAGCAGTCAGGCATTGGTTCCACTGAGAAAACTGTATGTTTTCAGATTTTCATCTGCTCACGCACAACTTAATGCAAGGCAAAATCCTCAACATAGGCAGCTTGCAGCTTTCATACAAGATAGCATATTGGGGAAAATCTAAACACCCTCAAAGTTTTGCTCAATTCACCAATGTTTACAAATGCTGTAAAATTGCCTCCACTAGGATTTGACCTCATGTTAGGCATCAGCTGCTTGCTAGCATTAGATAATATGTCATTTTTCTTACAGAAGTGGCACCTTTAGAGAGCTACTGAGACTGTCTTGACAGTAAATTCTTTAGCTTTCTATGGAAAGTTAAACTTTTGCATTGTTTTGATGAATACATTATGGGCAGGTATGAACTGTAAGTAGGTATTTTTCTCTGAAATTCAATTAAAGCAGCAATTATGAATAAAGAATAAAGGTGGAAGAAGAGATCACAGGGCTGGAAACTAGCTTGAGGATGTTAAAAGGTTAAAAATTTGAGTCTGTAGAAGAAAATGAAAAGTGCATTTAGAAGGATATACTGGACTCCAGGTTCTTAATGTTTTACCTGCATTTTAGGTTCTAGATTACTGAGGCACATTTATACCCCTCTATCTACTGCACTCCTGAGACATTTCGGCACAAGAAAGTTAATATATGAAAATCACTCTCTTCAAGCCTTTCAGAAAATATATTCATCTTAATTTAAACACTTTTTCTCTCATAAGACTATAACAGTCGTAAGGAACAGACTCCACAATGGTGAGACCAGAACCAGTTTACGCATTTTGTTAAAATATAGGTCACCTAAGAGATTAGGTTAAACATTATGTGTATCACAGTTCTAATTTGGAAGAAATCCTGTATTTTCTTGGATCAAAAGATTCAGTATAAATACTGTATTTTTATAGTGGCTTATGTTTTAGATCTACCAGTTTTTAAATTTCATGCAATGTTACAATAGAAAAGCATATATAGTATAGATAGTGTTTTGTAGGTGAGCCTAATGAGTTACATGGGGCATAAAAGGAAATTATGGAAAAACAGATTGAGAACAGATGTTAAAATCTTTTTTTTCACTCAGGGAATAACAACATGTTAACAGCCTAATGGGTTAAGTTGATAAAGCAAAAAACCTGTGATCATTGAAGATCTAAATTAAATGCACCTTTGGAGGAAAATGAATTTCTAAAATGTAAAATCTTGGCAGATTAAATTATCTGTACTTAGTTCATGAAAATATTATAGAATAAATTCTAATATCTCTTTGTATTTGCATTGTTTTTCATAGGATTCAAATTGGAATATTAAGGTATAGAGAGACATCTTCCTAAAGTGAATGGAAAATGAAAATGTTTTAACTAAGATTTGGAAAGGTTTTATATTTCCTTTCTGCACAGTGATTTCTTTGAATGAAATTAATACCTTAACCGAAGTTACAAAAATAACACAACATCTATGAATAGCACTTAATTTGGGATATTGTTCGCTCTATATATGACCGCAAAATTAAATATTAATTAGTGTTCCAGAATTTTTGATGAAATTAAGTAGTGTGTGATTATCGTATGTTGTCATTAAAAAAAAAAATTCTTTGTGCATCTCCAAGGCAGATGTTATATAATACTATTACTTTGATATTGCTGCATTTCAAGTTTGGAAATATGGCTTGTCAACCATTTATAATGCTGAAAATAGCTGTTTTGAATGGCAGCCAATAAATTTTCAAAGAATTTCCATAGTTTTTTTATTCTTTAAGGGGATAAAAATTAGATATAGCTGGAATTTTTAGTTAAATCATCTGGGCTAGAATAGTTATTTCTACTCAATTAACTGTTATTGTTTTTAAAGTCTTACAGAATGAGGTCAAGCATTTATTATATTACCTTAATTTTTAATTGGCATACTACAAGCATGTAATAATGAATAGTTTATATAATTAAGATATCGCTATTCAAAGTTACATCTTCATCTTTTTAATTCTGGTAATGTTGCTATATTTTGGGGCCTTTTTACTATGAGATTGTGGTTTGATGGTGTAGAAAATCTAGCATTATTGTTCCTGGCAATGCTTTTGCTTTCTTAGATCACAAGGCAGAAGCTACATTATGTAAAGAATTGATCTAGTATGAAACTCACTCTGTTGCTACAATCTTTTAAGAGATTTTAATGGGTTGACTATATACTAGGAAGCTTTATGCTGGATCAGTTATTGTCTTTACTTACACAGCCAGGATAATACCAGCATAAAAACATAGTGACAATTTATAATCTTGATCTGACACTGTGGCTACTTCAAGGGAAAAGTCATTATGAACTGTACTTCATCTAGATTAAATGTGTGAGTTGGCATCCATCAGGGCTGAGATGATTATGCAACTGTCATGTAATGGTATCTGAGAAACAGCTCTTAATAAATACATGATATATGTATTCTTGGGTGTACACACATGCAGTGATTAGCCCTCTGGGATTTAAAAAACCTGCTCAACTTTATCTTATGGCAATTTGTTTTGTATATATAACACTTTTATAACTACGTCTTTATGTTTCCAGCTGCCTCCAAGTTGAGGATATGAAAGAGCTTTATAAAGTTAGGGCTTGAAGTCAATGGCACTCTTTCAACTGACTTGTAAAAGACCTGAACAAAAGCTCATTAAAGTCAATGAGAGATTTCTATTGGCTTTAATGGCCTTTGGTAAGACTCTTTATGAGTTAAGCTTCACAATCCAGTGTAAGGGCAAAAAGGCTATTATCCTCCTTATCTTACTGGGAAACCTGAGACACAGACAGGTTAAGTATCTTGTCATAAAACATTTTTTTGCCTCAGTAGAATGATATCCTAGCCCTTCTTATGCTGATATATATTTAAAAAAATACATCTATCTTTCAATGTATTTGCTCTCAAAATTAAATCCAGTTGAACTAGTCTGGCTTTTCTTTTAACACAAGTTCTAAGTTTATGAGCTTCAAATGAATAAATTGCTTTTAGTCAATATTACTGTAAAAACTGTATTTATGATTGTCCATATAACCAATTCTGTACTGCAAGTTCATGTAAAAACCTGTCTGAAAAGGATTCTTGCCTGTTTACCTACTTCATCTTTCAGCTGCACAAACCTGTAGGCTGTGACTAGAAAACTCAATAGACTTTTAGAATGACATTCAAAATAAGTGAATATGCTGACTTTGTTAATTATTTTAATTTGCATTTCAAAGACTGTCATCATCTCTTTTGGATATAAGACAGAAATGGTTTAACTGTTAACCCTCAATGGCCAAATTCAGTCAATAACTAGCAGAGTGTGGTCTGTTATTTTCTTAAACTGATCCAATATTTATCTTTGTAATTACTGGGGATGAATATAAGTAGTCAAAAATAGAAAGAGTGAAAAGTTCATTAGATATTAAAGTGAACTGAAATATGACACTCTCAGTGAGGTGAAGTGCATGACTTCTAATAAAAGAAATATTCTGACCTAGAGGTTTGCAAATTGTGAGAATAACGTTGCATCACATGCTCTGTCTTCTTCTAAGAGAGGTTCAGATGATCCAAGTGCTGCTGAGAGAAGAGATAGAGAGCTTTTTGGAGTTCTTGATTACTTACATAATAGGAAACATAGAATCGCACATATCCTAAAAGTGCAAATCATCTTGGTGATGATCTTGCCATCTGCTGAAGCTTTCATTTATGAGCTATAAACTAGTGCAAGAATCACATATGCTGAAATGGCGCAGCCTCTATGGCAAAAGGTGGGAAGAGTTTAGCAGCACACAGCAATTCTTAACAACAGTGTTTAACAGCACTGTGTTCAGTTAAAATTGCAGAGGAATGTATATAGAAGGGCACATGCTTCCCAGAGAGAATTCTGCCAGGCTCTTGAAATACACATTTGCATCCCTTTACCCCAACCAGGCATATGGAGAGGCTTAAGACAAATGGATTCAGTAGCAGGATGATGACTTTTGTCCCAATCCTTATTTTTCTTAGTTTAGACCCAAGTCAAGACAGTCAAGCCTTGTGAAAAAAAAGTGTGATTTTAGCAAAAATACACATATCTCTGCTTACACTAATAAAACTAGTGTAGGTGAGGATAATAGTAAAGGTGGATGGAAAGTGGTCAGTGAAAGCTGGGAATGACCTGCTGGGGACTTGTATGCATCAATTTGCTAGCTGGTGTTGCAGCTTCTTCTGTTGCCTTTTTGCAGCAATTTGACCAGCACTACCTTCTAATTGCACCTTCATTTTGGTCTCTAAATGTAGCCTTGGAGAGAAGGATGACTCTTGTGGGATCTGTGACATTTCTTCTTTTTTTCTCGGATAATAAAGAAGAAATGAAGCTGTGTTAACACAGTATGTGTAATGCAAACATGCAATCAGTGACATTCCATTATATTTATACCTGGCCACTGCCAAAAATGAAATAGGTAAAATTGTTTACAATCTGAAAAAAGACTGCATATGGAGCATGAAGTTACCGGTAGTAAATAGCATGCATGCACAGCTTGAAATTGTAAAAGTCTATGATGAATAAAATGGATAGGACATTATGTGTTATGACGGATGATAAATAAACCTGGAAGAATAAATATGCTTGAGAATATTGTATGAGAGATTCATTCTGGAATGGTGGCTTGTCTGTTGAGAATGACAACTCACTGCAGGAACTGCTAAAGGGCAGCCTTTGATAATAAAATTGAGTAGCCTCACCATCCATTAAAGAACAATAAAACCATTGTCATGACTAACTACATTTGCAGGATAGAGAATAAAAAGTCTTCTATGACAGTCCTTATTTTTTTGGAAAGTAGAATATTTAGCCAAATTCTCGTCTAAATCAATACATAAACATTAATCTTTCAAGCGCATGGCTATCATCAAGCCAGACAGGACTTTATCTCTCTACTGTATATACCTGCCTGAAACATTCCTGATAATATAGTCAGAAAGCTTTTCCTTATTTTTGTTATTCATTTTTAAATTATTTTAAGCAGGATGCTAAATATTATATATTCTTTAAGCACCGAATAGAGAGTTTTTTGAATGTTTTTGACCAAAAGCTCTTGATTGAGTCTACTGTATTTCTCTGTGATATAATGCTCACAAAGACTTGTAAAGTAGCTGAAGGTCTGGGGTTTTATCTTAGTTGTATCAAATCTTAAGTTTTACACATTCTAGCTAATTTTCCCTAGTACTGTACTTGAGAGCATTATTTGTAATCTACCATACTTCTGTTCAAAATCCTTCAGTCATCCTGTTCATGGAACAGGATGCATGTACCAACCCCAAGCACAATGAATTATTCATCCAAGTATTTTGCAAATGTTTATGGAGAATAAATACTTTAAAAGGATTTCCCAACCACAAAAAAATTGAAATAAAATATTAGGGTAGATCAGTGAGCTGTCAGATTCACACCAATATTTATAATTAACTAGTTTGAACAGCTCTACATTCAAATATATACTAATTTGCTGAACCCTGAACTTATTGTGTATCTCTGCATCAATTTTTTTTGGGGGGGAGAGGGGGGAGAATTATATTTCTTTGAGGTTACAGCTTGAAATACCCTTATATTTGATAAAACACTCTGCAGAACTTAAACCATTATATCCTCTATATAGCATCTCATAAAATACTGGCTTTAATAGAAATCAGGCACAAAAGAATCTTTCCTGACTTTTCTATGGTTTAATGGTATAGGGAATTTTGATTCATGCTGGTATTCTTACCAAGATTTGCTAGGACATCATTAAAAATCCAGTGAATGTTTTTGGTTCTTTCTGGTTTTAGTTCCTTGTTCATGGAACATTGTGAAAGCTCATTCACTGATAACTAAAATAAAGTTCTAAATTTTAGTGATTGAAGTCTTATAGGAAAGTATTGTCTATCTGATTCCATTTTTGGATAGGAGAGCTTCCTCAATATTATCAGTAGTATTGACATTAGGTTTCTCAATTCTAAAGTAGATAGTAAGACAATTTGGCTATAGTACCTTGTTTCTGTCATTACAAGTCAAATCAAGAGGTTCAAAATTTGTATTTATTGGCAGTGTATATTAATTTATAGTTTGTATAAACTAATGAATATTGATTTATTTGTTTAAAAATTTATGTTTATTGATTTTAGAAGCAAAGCATTACTGAAATATGATGTGTAATATTAATAGAAAACAATATTTAGGAGCTTTGGAGTGGTTTAAACTAGGAATGAGGGAGTGGGAGAGAATGGCCAATGGTCAAGTAAGGAAGTGGTGGATGAGGTTGGCAACCAGTGGGTCTGGAGTGATGTAAACAGCAGAGACCTCTTAACAAAGCAGGACTGAAGTGGAATCGCCCTAAGCATATGCACGTAAATAAGGAAGTGCCTTCAGGACCACATTATGGGGGAAGGTCTCATGCCCTTTCTGGGAAGTCAGCACACCGGGATGCCTCTCCGAATGAAGCGCCTGTACACGAATGCACACAGTGTGGGGGACAAACAGGAGGAATTAGAAATCTGTGTGCAGTTACAGGGCTATGAGCTCACTGGGATCACAGAGACATGGTGGGATAGCTCCTGTGACCAAAGTGCTGTGATGGGTGGATAGAGGCTCTTTAGGAAGGATGGTCTGGGACAATGAGGAGGGTGAGTTGCCCTTTATGCGAGAGAGCAGTGGGAATGCATGGAGCTCTGCCTGGAAACGAGTGAGTGGGCAGCTGAGAGCTTATGAGTCAGGATTAGCGACCAACATGGGTGATGTTGTAGTGGGCGACTGCTATAGACCACCTGATCAGGATGAAGAAGTAGGTGAGGCTTTTTTTAGACAATTAGAAGAAGCTTCATCTTCACAGGTCCTGGTCCTCATGGGTGACGTTAACCACCCTGATATCTGCTGGAGGTACAACACAGAAGGGCACAAGCAATCCAGGAGGTTTCTGAAGTGCATTGATGGCAACTTCCTAGCACAGGTGATTAAGGAGCCAATGACAAGTGGTGCTCTGCTGAACTTCATACTTACATACATACTTACTTTGTGTGTTTAACAGCATACAACATTTTTTTTGAAGCAGTGCTTCAAATTCTAGAGGTGAGTTATGGAACAAATATAAGTATTTAATCAGTATTTATTAGTATTTACTAGGACCCTGATCCTGCAAACAGCTGTGTATAAATAATTTTATGCCTACAAGTAATTCTTACTAAAGTGAAGGGACTACACGTTTCAGATTGCACCTCTTTTTTTACCTTGTTTCTGTTTTCTCTTATTTTGAAAGACTTGGTGAATAAAGTTCCCCAATTTAAATTGAATCTTTTTACCAATTTTACTGGTTCATTAGAATGGCAGCTATTTCAGTAATATCTTATTTTTTTAAGTAGCTATAACATTTTATGGAAATAACAGTATTTCTGATGGTCAGCCATCAAAGCTTTTTTCCAAATTGTATGGGGTTTTTTTTGATAAAGAGTGATAGCACAGAATGGAAAGATTTATTTATGATTTTTAAAGAGTTCAAACTATAGAAGTATAAATTTAGTTTTCTTATGAATGTAATCGTGGTGTGATCTAGAGGTAGTTTTAAGAGTCATAGTAGAATTTTAAAGTTATTCATTCTGCCTTTCACTTCAGGAGAGACAAGAACAAAAATGTAATTCTTGGGAGGTAAATCCCACTGAATGTTAGGTTTATGGAAGGAAATAATGCCAAATAACAAAAGAATAAATTACAATACAAATTAGAAAATATTTTCTATTTCCTCTGTTTGTTATTTGAGACGATATCACTTAGTTAAAGTTGGGCATAGTTATTTTCATTTACTTGTTCTGAGGATTTGGGCACTATAGATTAGCTTTTATTAGTGTTTGAAATTTTATATTGGTTTGTATTAAAAGCTGCTACAATTCAATATCCGATCGAGGGATAGTACAATTCTTTTAGCTCTGGTCTTGTGAAACTTGAGATTTAGAAGAGTTGTATATAATAAGAAAACTGGTACTGGTAACAGCATGAAATAGTAATATCTCCATGATACTTATGTCTTAGTTAATATATACTGTTTCCTCTTCCACTTATGTACCATTTATGTAATTATAACATTTGTTTTCATGTAATTATTGAAAATCTAGTTAACTGCATTTAATGCAGAATAGAAATCTAGCCTCAGATGATCAACAGCTCTCCATGGTCATGAGGACAAGTTCTGAATGAACCTTTGAACACCACTGGTGTCCAACCACCCAGGCAAGCTGATGGCCTGGAAAACACTGTATCACATTTTCTAATTGCAAGATTGTTTTTTTTCCCCCACAGTACATCTAGTCCAGTACAATTTTACTGAATGCTGTTCTGAAACCTGTCTGTATTAGAGCTTATACCAATGCTGTGTCTTCTTCTTTGCAATATATCTTTTGAGGCTGGGAGACCAGATTACAAGTTTTAGGAAACATTAACATGTAAGCCTCATATCTGTGAGATACCAGTTGTTGAAATAAGGATGGAAGGAAACCAAGATTTTAGTTAAGGTGACATGATAGTAAGGTTGTATATTTCTTTCCTACCAAAGCTAGAAATCTGAAGAAGATGAATAATTTGCACTTTACAAGTATGGATCTTCGATCAATAATGGATCAATATTCAGAAAGAAAGAGAAAGAGAAAGGGAGAAAAGGAAAGATCTCCTGTAGATGTTATTGTGTATCAGCTGGTGGAAGTCATGTAATGTTAATAATGAAAATCTGTCCAGTGTCAGTCCAAAAAAACAAAACCAATCCTTTCAATAGTTTATGATGGTAAAAATGAGTTATTTGGTATTTTCTTAGAGTCATTCCATTGCATTTCTTAAAAGTAAAGTAAATGGCCTCTGCAATCATTGCCATTAGATTAATGTATGTTAAGTGGTACTTATGCAATATTGCATGTTGTTAGAGCTTATGAAACACTTTAGTCAATGGTTGCCAGAATTATTGTTTGTAGAATATAGTTTTGACTTGGAATATGGCCAAGAGAGGAAACTGAAGAGCTACAAGCCTTCCCAAATTTACTTTTAGATCACTTTAGTGAGACTTAGATTTCTTTGTGGTTAAGCCAGTCAGAATCTCAGCTTCCCCCCGCCCCCCTCCAAGATACACAAAAGAAAAAATAGGAAGACTAAAAAATCCTAACTTGCTAGCAGTTTAATATTTTTAGTTCTGAATTACACCTGATGTTTTCCTATTATACAAATTAAAAATCAGGTTTAATTGGCAACTTATTAAAACCCAGGATGTATAATTTAGGTGCCAAAGTAACAGACTTTTGAACTTTTCTGTAACAGATGTGAAACTGGTGTCCAACATTGAATTTTGGACATAAACATGCTATATCTAATGAAAGCCAGGGGAAGCCCATGACCGAAACAACATGTAATACACTGAAAAGAAGGGGGATCAGAAGAAGTAACTGCCTACAAAATTCTCCATGACTGCTCCTTGGCAGGTTATGGCATCACCTATTGTAATAGCTACCTTCAAATTTCACAGACTGTTATGGAAGAAAGAATACAACAGAGGATTTTTTTTTACAATTGTATTGATTGGATAGATGCGTTCCAAAATCCTTTTTTTTTTTTTACTCTCAAGTTGATAATTTCTGTCTTCTGAATTTTTGTGCAAAAAGACAATTCATTAAGGTTCTTTTAGGCAACAAGATCTTTCTTTTCTAGACATCTTGCTTTGTTAGTAGAGATATCTACCAGCAGCAGCAGAGGTGAAGACAGCTGATGCAGATCTTTGATAATGCGGTAGCACATGGAAAGTCAGCATGAGGAGGATGGAGTCAGCTTGTCTATGCTATGAAGCCTTTCTGGTCTTAAAAGCATTTCTTGTCACTGATATATTGATATCTTTTTTAAATTGAAGGCTTTTACAATGGCTCTGTCAACTGAAATGAGGATTTTAAAATAAAATCCTCAATGATGGTAAATTGGAGGCCAGTTTTGTATAAATGTCTCTAGGAAAAGTTCTGCTGAGACATTCTAGTAAGGACCTGACGCAGCATGATGAAAAAAAGAGATTGCTTCTTGGGGAATAGCACAGTGAGGAGATGGAAAGTGGTCCTCTATCCTGTTGGATGGGAAGTGGTCCTTTAGGAATCAGGTACTTCCACGTCTGGTAGTACCTGATTTTTGGCCAGTTTCCAGTTTTTCTGTGGTACAAGGCCTCAATTTGTTTAATTTTCTTTTTGTGCATATAGCTGAACTTCTCCCCTTTCCTGCTCTGTCCCCTCTGTTTTGCTGGTATAATGCACTTGTGTCATATGGACACATTTTTAGCCTCCAAGACAATCCATTTTTCTCCTGCCTATGCACATTTCAGTGTTACTTCTCGGAGGGAAGGGGTTTCTTCAGCAGCTTTACTTCTTCAGCCTATCTAGATGACGTGCCCTCTTCTCTTCTTTTGAAGCACAATCACAACCATGTGCCACTAATTCAAATTTGTTCTTAAAAATTTTGCTAATATAGGTCTCCACACATATGTTAAAACAGAAATGTCTGTATTACTCTTCCAGAGTCAATAGTACCAAAATGGCCAGGTACTTTGGAGTGATGGCATACGTGTTCCCCCTAAGGTTTCAGATATTGCTGCGATCACTGTGCTCTCTGTATCCTCAAGCTGCAAACAGATAAAAACCCCTCCCCTTTCCAAGCTCAGTATACTGTTTTCACTCAGATGTGTATTGTTTTCTGATATAATACAGGAATTGTGAAGCCGTTTCATATGTACACAAAATCTGCAGGTATGCTGTTAGCTTTTGGATATTTTCAGCTGTTATTTATTCTCAAAGTAATTTTGCAGGCCATCTCAATTTTATTTGTATCAGTAAAGGCATAAGGTCACAACTCAAAACATCACTTAATTAGTGAAGGAAGAAGCATAAGATTTAATTATGCATAGTGAATGTAGTCATGAAGAAAATAAGTCTGTTCTTCCTAAATTTATTGATAGCTATTAAAACCTTTGTAATATAAGAGTCAATTTTTGTTCATGTCAGTTTTCAAAATATCCATTGTATTTGAATTGAGGCCAAGAGTTTGGCAGTATTCCAAAACAATTAATTAACTGTTAAGTGACATCAATGTTTAGATTAAACAAGATAAGAAATGCTTAGGAGGAATCCAGTCTTCATGCTTACATTGAATGTTAGGAAGTTAGCAAGTTAGGAAGAAATTTCTTTTATTTGCTTTGAATCCCACTCTGAACTATCTCACATCTTTCTATTTAACATCTACTATTAGCTACTCTCAGGCAGAGTTTTCCTGTAAATATTTCATAAGTATTTCTCTGATGACATAGTGTCACAATTTCAAGTAGCAGAAGTGATAAATATGTATAATTCAAATTTATAGTTCATTCTTTCCTTATATTGGTGAGCATCAGGAATTACTGGTATCATTTTGTACACGTACCAGTGGAAACCACATATATTTGGATCTTCTTGTCCTGGAAATGAATTTTAATACATGAGTTAAAAATAAAGTTCTGTAATCTTATAGCCAGAACCAAGACTAACTTTAAAGTAAATTCTGTCTCCTGCCTTTTTTTGTATTCTTAAACTATATACATCTTGGTCGTCAAGGTACAGAAACACTTTCTTCAACCTCCTGAGCACAGACCAAGCCTATGAACCTCAGGAGAAACAGTAACTTAGCCCTTTCCCAGATGGGGAACTAGCAGCTTTTATGGCTGTGTCATTTGCCCTCTACCTTCTCAGAGACAGGATTCCTGTCCTTGTAATCCTTTTTATATGCTAGACAAATTTCCAAGATGTCTTGAAGTACTGTGTTAATTGAAAGCTCAGTTGTTATTATTCTTTTTCAAGATATTCAGATATTGTTTTTAGCATATGTTAGCTAGCAGGCTAACTGTGTTTGAGGATTTTAGGTCTGGTTTGATTCAAATGTTTCAAAAACAATGTCTTCAAAAGAAAGCATTATTCACATGTTCACCCAGTGGCCTGAAGGAACCAGACCTAGAATTTTGCGCTGTAAAGGTGATATATATTTCCCAGTCTAATATTCAGTCTTTCCTTGCAAATTTTGGTAAAAAGTAAGTTTTGGCTACTTTCCAGTGTGGATAGGCAAAAGCTGACTGTGCTGTGTCAGTATGCTTCATGCCATCTTTCTCTTGCAGAGATGCCGCGGCTGGTGGCCTATCTGCATATCTCCATGTTTCTTGCTCTAGCAAGTATCTTATCTCTATGTAGTCCTTATGACCTCTACGGTTGGATTTCTTTGGGAAAACTAGCACCTGGAAGATGCTCCTTTGGTATCCCAGATGTCTTCACTCAGTATTTGATGTTATGTTCACTCTTCCGGATTGTTCTCATTATCTTTAACATCATTTCATTTTCTGATTGCTTCTGTTTGAATTAGGACAATGTAGTCATCTGGGATGATACTGAAATGATAAACGGAAGTTCTTTTATATCTATCTATATCTATCTATCTCTCTCTATATATATCTCCATACCCATATATAACCATAAATAAAAAAATAATTATAATTCCTCTGCTTGCTGTACCAAAGAAATATTTCTTGTGTTATGATAGGAAAGCATTGCTGTGCCTAAGCAAACTAGACACTAATTTCAAGAAAGATTCTAACATTATTCGTTATGCCAAATCTAAAATTGTTTTTTCAGATAAACCATGAAGCAGAATAAAGTACTGTTCACATAATAGCAGAAGCAAACCTTCCATTTCTATGGTACCATTCATTTAATTTTTAAACTGCATCTATAAAAAAGAAAATAATCAAGATATCATCTTGATCATTTATATTGCCTTTACATGAAACATGGGTTGTACAGAAGTCCTTATGTAACATCTGTGTTTTGGTCTGAAGTCTTAGGAAATACAGGTGTATAAAATAAGTCACATACTAAAAACAGAAAAAGAAGAAAAAGGAAATTGTCTTTGATGGGCTGTTTTAAGAGTTCTCTCCAGGTGCGTTTTGCACAAATTAATTTTTCAGTAACAAAAATTAAAAAGGTATTTGTATTACTTCAGCAGTAAAATAGCAACAGAACCATGTCATTTCAATTTATCACTTGTGCTTAAGTGTGTGAAATCTTAGTTCTTCATCACATTGCAATAGATTGCTTATATATAGAAAAAAGTTGCAAACTTCACAGAGCAAAAAAAGAAGAAAGAAATTACTGATCGCCAGCTGAGCCTTCACATTCTCCCTTACTTGCAGATTTTTTAGTGAATCTCACACTACCTGAACTAGAACAGCACAATAACCTTAGCTTTACCCTTGTTGCTGTGTCTCAAGTTATTAGGGTTTTATCCATCAAATAGGAGCTCTGGCCGAAGTGGCACACTGGGCCTTTGAAATTATAGCCTGAGAGACAAATCCTGTGAAACAGAACTTAACCTCTACGGCTAGCTTTTATCCTAGTAGCATAAATCTGTGTTTCTTCAGAGAATATCTTCTTGGTACTCTGAAGAAATCTAATACATCCCCAGGGTTACACAGGAACAGGTCACGGCCACTTAACTTATTCAATGAATTTTTGCACAAATATTTTGAAAAAAAGAATTAAGATATTTAGAAAAATATTAGAATTGGAATTTTGAACCTTTTCCTGTGATAATTTCTACAGAGTTAGACAAGCCAAAATAGGTTGGACAGATGATAGGTTATATGGCAGTGGATAATCAAAGAGCAAATGTTCCTTGAGTACTGTTTCCTCCAGGTAGGTCCAGGTATAACGTATCACTTATCTGAAAGCTGAGAAAGAGCTGAGAGACAGTACAATCTCTTCTAGCATTGCAAATCTGAATTTTTGCCTTTCTTGTTGTCAAAAGTATATTAGGTCATAGTAGACATAGTATTTTAACGGAGTCTAATATTTTAAGTGTATAATTCATCTCCTGGAAATCAGACTTGACTCTGTTATGCATAACAGAAGAACTAGTAAAGCTTATCATCTGAAAAAAACAGTTTATAATTTCTTCCAAATCAATGACAGATGTCTAAATAAAATTAATAGTTTTATGGAACATCAACATTACAGGTGAAAACTGTTTGTAACTGAACTCACATTCTTTTTTCAAATGCATTACTGTATTTAATAATACACTACCTTCCATAGCATATGATGCTTACCTTATTGATCAGTGCAATCTCGTGCTCTCGGTAGTTTCTTGCCACAAAGACAAACATCAACGACACAAAACTAACAGTAGTATAATGCTTCTGGGAGAAACAAAGCATTGATCCATTTGATAAAAAATGGGGTTTGATTATTCTTCAGAGACTTTTTATGTCAGAATAGTTGCTTTTTCTGAAAAGAAAACTATATAATTTAAGGAGAAATAGTACTGTGTAACAGTAGAGACAGTAGCAGATACCAGCAATATCTGGGAAAGATTCAGTTATCTTGAGAATAAAAAAATGAACTTATTCTTCTGCCAGAATTCCACTTTAAAGCCTTTCTTCCTAGCCCTCTAGAGAAAGTCCCAGTCTGCATTTAAATGCATGTATTTTAAAATGAGATTCCCAAGGGACTAAAACTATCAAAGTTTCAAATGAAAAAAAAGAATACAGAGATGCTGCTTATAGGTTTTGAAATAAAAAAATTAAATTATGCCTTTAAAATGGAACAATACCAGCTTTCTGGGGACTAATTTAAACTCTTCGCAGAATAACTGATACATAGCATTAATGACTGATAGCTTTAGGTTTTGTGTCTTATATGCATCCAAAGAAAAACTCAGGATTTGTTTCCATAAAATTTGGAGCTGGACAAAAGATACCTGTCTTTCACAATATACTCATCATCTATAAATTTCAGTAAAAGTGCCAGTTAAGCTCCAGCATTAAGTAGAGTCACAGTGACAGTGCACTAATGACATGGAGCAAATCCTTAGAGAATTTTGTGTTGCATGCAGGAAGGGCAAGAGAAATCTCTTTATTTGTGACAAAGACCAACTATTTTGCTCTAGGAAACTTTTGAAATGAATCAGCTATGAAAAGGCTAAATAACAGACAAATCAGCCTTTTAAAGGCAAAAGGGAATAATGCTGCCAAACTGACATAGTATAGGACAATGATAAAGCTCTTCTATTCTATATAGATCTAGTGATGGATTCCACTTTTTAAAAATAATTTATTTATTTCCTCCATTGAGGTCTGAGACATTTACAATAGGTTCATTACCTGATTCAGAACAAAAAAAAAAAGTCAGTCTGTAGGCAAGAATGCGTTGATTCTGAGTCTAAAGCAGTTAACATAGTAATAACTAGGGAAAAAAATTTATCTCCATGGGAGTAGCTGGGAGTTTTGCCAGTAAATTCAGTGAGGTCAGGATTTCATCCCCCAGCAGGTTTTTCCTGCTGATGCTGTGCTGTAGGCTCATAGTGCCATACAATCTCCTCAGCAAGGCATGCCACACAGCTCACCCTAACATGCCTTTTGCCAGCCCCTGCCACGCACCGTCTGCCCAGGGCTGGCAAAGAGTCTTTAGAAAAAGAGCTTCATATTTTCTCACACAATCATGCACCACAAGAAACTTGTTCTCTCTTCATATTTAATTGTCTCGTCTGCTATTCTGATACTTATTTGTGGTATATAGATGCTAAATACATAGATGAAGAACTAATCTTTCTGTTTAATACAGTAAGAACCCACCCTTGGAAAACCATACTCAGAAGTAGGACTCTGCCAATGAAGAGCATATCTTGCAGTTTTAGGGCTAAACTCACGGTTGGCCATACCTGTTTTACAGAGTGCAAAATGGATAGTATATAGCATGTGGAATACATCCCCTCGCATTCTTTCAGTTGTAAACATCACAACTGTTTGTAATATCTGAAACATTTGTTGTAATTCACCTCTGTGTATCACAAGTGAAAAATGGAAACAGTTGGCAAATTACAAATACATTTGCAGTTGTTTTAGTTAATTATAGGTACAATATCAAGCATGAAACAGTAAACTGAAATTCCTTTAAAGTTTTGGGTAATTTACCAAAAATATACTTAATGTTAGCATTGCTAATCCAGTTGCATAAAGTGAAAAAAAAATTGCTAATAATAACTTTTATTGGGTTAACTGAATAAAACTGATGGAGAACCTTTTAGGATAAAGGGTTTTTTCATTTTCAAAAGTTTATCTGTAATTATTAAAAAATACAATATAAATTGCTGCAGCTTGATTATGAATTTCTGTTGTATATTCAGTCCTAATTTAGGCCTATCCTATCCCTCTCACTTACTCACAGATTGAGGTAGGGATTATGGAATTGTTTAATATTAAGTATGAATGTGTCTTTCAGGTCATGTGCATTCTTATCTTGTTCAACGTCTTATTCATTCTAACTTTCTTATTTTTTTTGAAATAAACTGTGTGAATGCTCATGGTCACTTTTCTCTGAGCATCTGAGCAGTGCTGGATGCTTTTGAAAGGGCTTCTCTCACAAGATGAGTCTTCTGAAAGGCATTTCATCTGTCAGCCACAGCAGCCTTTGTTGGCTTGCAGCAGAAGGCACTATAGATTTCTGTTTACAGGGATGCAATACAAACAGATTTGCTTTTCTGTAATACTTTCTCTATTTCAAGGTATTTCAAAGCACTTGAAAAAACATCCCAGTTGAATTTATTGCTAGTGTAATGTGTATGAGTAGGCAGCAGCATCAACACTTCAGCACTGCATATTCAGTAACAGCACAAAGACAGACAGTTCAACTAGCGTAACAATAGAAGGTATGTTGAAAGGATTGTGAAAATGTGTGCAAGGGATTTCACGGCAGGAAAGCAAGCAAACACACAAAGCCATCAAAAATGAAATATGAAAGACATGACATATTTTCCTTATGTATAAAAGATGTCAAAGATTACACGAAAGTAAGATGTTTCATGCTGAAGATGTTTTCTTGTTTCAGTAACCACTGCTCTCTCAACTTAGCTTGTATAAAACTTTCAAGAACACCAAAAACATAAAACTAGCATTGTGTTGCACTCTAGCCAGCTCAACAGAGAAGACAAAGAAGTAAATCACTGCAGATGCTGAATTCTTTTCCATTTCTGAATGTGGCAATTTCTTCATTTTGGCCTTGCTAATGACTGTTCTCTACCTCTGTGGTGCTGACACTTGACAACTACCAAATTAGCACTTTTGCTCAGCATTAATATTGCATTAAATATATATATGTATATATTTAATGATTTCACTCTTGATTTTTTCTGACGAGTTTGTCAGATTCCTAATGTTCACTTTAAAGTGCAGGTTAATAGGCTGTCCCAAGAAAAACACTGTAGTCAACAATCCATCTGAAATTTATATGTGCTATTTTTATCATAGGAATGGAAAACTTGATAAACTACTAATAGTTGAGAATGCTTATCTGAACCTCAAAAATAGCATTTTTAAAGAATATCGCAGGATAAGTTTTCATAAGTCATGGAGGGGAGACATCAGGGTAAAGGTATGCATTTCAATCTGATTTTGTAAGAAGACACTTAATTAAGGCCTGATTTTCAGTAATGCTGCACACCTGATTCTTTCCACCGTTAAGTCCTCCAAAGAAAATCGGGACATTTACTAAAGTCCTATGACCTTTGAACCTAAAACCTACTCTCAAGTCCTCCATTTACAAAAACCCTAACTTTAACTTCCTGCTTTTTAATTTTTTTTTCCTGTGTATCTGTCTCCTTCCACTGACTTTTTTTTTTCCTTCCTTTTTTTTCCCAGGAACAACAACAACAACAAATCTTACAATAATTTTCCTGTATTATTCCTGTATATCTTATTAACAGTGATCACTCTTTTCTGGATAGGTGCCTTTATAAGTCATGTGACTTATGTTAATTGAGTTTTTTATTAGTAAGCAGATTTCTGAATCTGCCAGCCATCTTTTTCAGTGCATTGAATCTTTGAAGTGGAAGTACAGCCAATTTTTAGTCACATTTCATGTCTTGAACCACAGGAAGAAAGGGAACTGTTTGTTGCCTACCTGTCCCTTGAAAAACATTTTCATTCTTCTTAGTGGAAGTAGCAGCTGTCAGATCCTGGGATCAGGAATTCAGTTTGGGCTGTTAAAGGTTCAGAGAGTTTGCAGACTAACTTTCAAATATTGCTTATGGTTCTCACTTTGTTCCACTAAATGCTCACTGAAGATTCACTCCTTTGTTTGACTTTACCTCATGACTTTGCATATTTATACGACAGCTTAATTTCCCTTTTTCAGTACCACTTACATTGACTCCCCAAGTGTTGTATTTTCCAATGTGAGATAGCCTGTAAGATATTCAGAACAGAGAGTGTCTGTTCACACATCTGCTAAAGCTTCATACACCTTGGGCACTCTGTAGGAATTAAGAAAGTACATTTTCTAAAATGATGAAACATGACATTAATATCGAAAATGTCAGTCACTAGTTATATTTTGTCAAATAAATATTATTTGCTGCAGCAGAGTTCAATGCTCAATAATACATTGTTCTTGTCAGTGTTTAAAGTGCCTATGATTCATACTAAACCTTTATCTTATCTGATAGTGAAAGTAGGCACTTAGCATGTTCCTAAACCAAATTCAGTTCAGAAGTTCAATACACTTCAGTATTTACAGCAAAATAAAAGAATATTCTACCTTCTCCAGAGGTTTATTTATTATCTCAGTTGTATAGAAGAGGTTTACGCTGCCATTGCTCCAGCTTCTATATGATCCACTGACACATTATTTAACAATCCGCAGTGTGACAATGTTGGGTTTGCATATATTTAAAACTGTTTCCAATTTAAATTCAGTTAGAACTGAAAACCTTGTTTCCTAGCAGAATGAAAACACAGGAGTCACAATGTTGCTTCATATAAATATTAAGAAGCTTTGCAAGGATATAGTAGTAATATTTTCATAAAATACTAAATTTTAAACTGTTTTGCTTTTGTTTTTATTCTGAAAAGTAAGAAAGATGTATATTATAGCAATGTTTTAAATTTTATTACAATATTTTAAATTTACATATATAACTTATCTTTTAATTATAAGTACCAGAATAAGTAAGTTGTTTTACTTAAAGACACATTTACAGACATTTCTGACAGAAAAGACCTTTTACCTACGACTGTTTGAATGTCTTCTGTTTTTTTTTCCAAACCCAGTTAAGTCTCTAGCTATGTGGAGATAACCTGTTTTCTTGTAGCTTGTAGCTTTGAGTAGGGTGAGGTTTCCAAAAAGAAGTACCTTATAATCATTTTCTCCATTCTGTTTAACAAGCTTCCAAACATTCCTCTGCTTCTATAAGTGAAAAGACTCAACACTGTGTATTGGAAAAGGTTGTAATGGGAGATAAAGTCTTGTAAAAATATATCTAGTTTTAGGAATAATGTTTGGTCATATATTTCAAACCTTAATATTTTCTTATGTTTGCAAAATCACATCAAGGTTAATTCAGTTTTAGCATATAGAACACAGATCTATTTAGACCATCTAATCTAACTGCTGTCAGATCATGATTTGAAAGGTGGCTGTTCTAGTATTTACTTTGAGTCTATTCCACAATCTATTTTCTAGTTAATAGACAGATTTTGCAAGTATTAAGCCCAAATTCCTTCATTTCTAACACATTCAGCTTTTCCCTGTCTTTGTAGCCTGCACCAACTTCCTGACAATTTTCAAATCCCTCTTGAGAGTTTTTTATTTGGCTTTTGCACCTAACTTTGAAAGGATTATTCTTATCACTCTTACTGTATAACAGTTTCAAGGTGATGGGAGATGGAATACCTTAGATTGTGAATTTGAAAGTGTTTTGAATACTTAGAGTGATATATTGATATTTAATAAAATGTCAAATCTTTCAGTAATATAAGCCGATATGCATATTACATTAATTTTGCTATTTAGAAGTTAGTTGAGCATTTAGTTTAGCTGGTCAGCTAGCATCACGCATATTACTGTTGCAGCTGAATATGTATCTATATTGAGGTATAGATGTGTATGTTTATTTATCTCTATATATCACAGAATTAGAGATTGCTGTAATGCGAGCATATATGACTGACAGATCAGGCTAGTTTTAAGCTTCAAAACAAAACTTTACTAAATTCATTCATTAATAACACACTTCATGCTAATGATTAGTTAGCACATATTATTAATCATCATCATTATATATACAAAACTATTAGTTATTTATACTTAGCGGTCTTGTCTTCTTTCTTCTCCATCTTTCCTCTCTGTGCTTGATGGGTTTTTTTGCTATTTGCCGCTCTCCCAAAAGGGGGAATCCATCATGCTTTTCTTGTTTTGATTTTGCCAGTCATCCTTCTTGTGTATGCATCAGGATGCCTATTTGCAGTCCCTTGTTCTGTGCTGGCAACTATTTATCACTTGAGTGTCGCCTGTGTGCAATTACAGATGGCCTTGTTTGCCCCCTTGGTGGTCACACTGCTCACATACTTGTGTAAAATGCTTATACATTGTGCCTGGCTATACCATCATAGTGCTACAAAGTGCTAATATACTATTGTTGGTTACACCGTTTTGGTATGCTTACATTTGGGTTGAAAGCAAAGGATATTAATTATATCTTGTTTAATGCTTGGTGTTTGATAGGTGTTGCTGGCCTTGGCTTTGGCTACATTACTTTGGCTGTTTAGAGGTTGAACATTTAGTTTAACTAGTCATCTAGGCTCCCCTTGTCACCCATGACATCTCTAGAGGGTGATTCATCCCATCCAAAAATAGGTATTTTGGCTGGATGAATGATTCATCCTCCAGAAGTGCCACGAACAATACAGGGAGACTCAGTGACTAACACAGGTTAGACAGCTCCAGTCGGATGAGAGGAATTCCACCCTCATGGCACTCAGTTTTCTACTGGCTGAGGTGTTTGCATCTGCAGGCAGTTTTGTAACAGCTCTTAAACTAAGTAGGGAAGATACTTCCCTGTTAAGTGCTGCAAGGATGGATCTTCATATACACCCATCATTGCAAAGACGTATTGGTATTGTGGTATTTCAGATAAACTCAATACAATTTGTGGATAGAAATACTTTCCAGATTCCCTTCTATCTTACCACTTTCCTGGTTATTCTAAGGAAGTATTCATTTCTGTTTCCCATTTGTTCCTGTTCTTTTAAGCTTTCAACCAAAGTTTGCAGTCTTAGTTGAACAACGTTCTTGGGAAAGAATGAAAAAGAAAACAAAAAAAGATGATTTCATCTTCTACAAACTCTGTACATCTTTTATGCTTTATAAAAGTTGTTATGATAACTGATTCTAGGTATGAATTGTAATACCAATGTGTAGTTTTGATCATAAACCTTTGGTTCAAGGGCTGTGCCACCTTATATAACCAGTGACCACACTTGGAAATTCTTTATAATCAATAAAACACAGATAATTTTGTTACTTTTTGCTATTAGTGCCACAGCAGCTAAAATGCAGAGACCTGCATGAATCCTGTTCTGACTGTGCTTAGAATTCCTCAGTAATTTCTAAATGCTCCCCGTTTTTTCACCAGATGCAGATGCTTTTCTCAGCCTGTGTCTGCCTGTTGTGGCTGACAGCTTCCCCTTTTCTCTTTGAAGGGCAGACCTTTTAAAAGATCAGGTGTCCTTTGATCTCAGGTTTGATAATCTTCCATATTCTCAGCATTGAGCTGCGGGGTTCTTCCTTGGTTAGAAACTTGGCTGTTATTCTAGAAGAATCCTCTAATGTGGGACACAACGTATTTTTGCTGAATAATTATTATATTCTTATTATGTATTAATGAATGATTATAAACAATAGTACATAAATGTTATACAAATAAGCAATTAGGGATGACAGTATTAAAAGAATTATGGATACAAATAGAATGGCACTCAGTATTCAAATAAGACAGATGCCCTCAGTTCTCCACAAAAAATTCATTCAAGTTATCAGAAGCACTAGCTGAAGCACCGTCCCACATAATTTTTTCATGGCCAGGTAAGCTCCCTCCCCCATCATGACATGTTGCCATCTAATAATACTGTTTGTTTGTGATTTTTCAGACAGCTTTCAAGCCATATTTTCAAGACAATCTGAACTAGTTCTAGTGTGGTGCTGTACTCATGCTTTACTAGCGCTTTCACTTTATCCACCCACTTTTGATTCTGTCAGATTGTGCAATGATTTTATGTCATTCATGTAGCTTATGCTGTAAAGATATGACAAAAAATCATTGTTTTCTTGCAACAAACTTGTTTAATTGAACATAAAAGATATAAGCTTCTATATCATATATTTGAATACATTTATCCAAATCTTCCTATGTTATAGCTGTCTATTCAGAATTTCAGAAAACTCATATTATTGATGCATTCATCTGAAGAATGTTCAAATACTCTAATACTTATGCAATGGACACAGAAAAATTATCTTTATTTTTTTAAAAAGAAGCAGAACTCATATGTATTGCATGTACTAACTTGTGGCCAGCTATTCTTTAGCATCTATTCCCCAGAGTGGACTTTTATCACAGAGTTCTGTGCCAGTCTGTTTTGTTCTGGGAAACCTTTTATCCTGATTAAAATTCCTTGAAAATCACTTAAGCTGACCTCTCTGTTTGGAAGGAGGAATCCTGTGATAGGCCCTATTTGTCCTCATAAGAAATGTGAACAACATATTAGCAACACTTATTTTAGAGGAAATGGGACTTTTATATTCTCTAAATAATACATTAAAAAAAGCTTATGTTTGGGGAGGGGGGTGGACAGACAATTGGCAGATTAACTATATAATTAGCCTTTTTAGAAATAACCACTCTGCAAAAAAAAAAAAAAAAAAAGAAGAAAAATATCAGCTGCAAGATAATTTTAAAAAAGCAGAAATGTATAGGTTCCTTTCATTCATTCACTTATTCAGTGAGTATATAATGAGGAGAATACTTTTTAAAAATAATTTTGAGGTACTTTTCATTATTTTAAGAGCAGAATTTTACAGTTCTCACTGATGTAGGACTGACAGTGTTTTTTTACACTTTTCCTTACTGGTTTCTGAAGTGTAGTTGGGGATAAAGGCATATGAGTTGAAAGACTGTGTCTGTTGAATAGCCATCTGTTACAGTATTCCTTGGGGATAATATATCAAACGGAAATTTCAAAACAGGAATGCTATGTACCCATTGCAGTGATGTCTTAGTTCACAGAAAGACTGAAATCATGACATGAAAAGGTGTGAATTGCTCCTCCTCTTCTCTGAGGTGTTAGTTTTGTAGCCCAGTGCTCACAGATTAAATGTCAACACTGTCAGCCATCATCTTACTTATCAAAGTAGCCGAAACATCCAAAATGTGTGTTTCCCAAAATCCCAAGAAGTCTCCTTTGCTAGAACCCAAAATCCACTCTGCCAGCTCCAAAACTCCATCAGCTTCTCTTCCATTTCTACTACAATGCCCTGCTGTGTCTTTGATACAAAAACATTAGCACCCTGGAAACTGAGCTAGAGTCAAATTAATTTAATAAAAAAAAAAAAGGTACATAGTACAGAACTGATTGCATTAGTCAGTTTCATATTTAATTCATAAAACTTTCCATGTTTTAATTTACTTGCTGCTGCTATTGCTGCTGTAGAATTTACATTCTTCTTCACCACAGGCTTGCTGGAGAGCAACCATTCTCAGTGATAGAATAGAAAATAGTAGGGAAAGATAAAGGATTAAATGTGGAAGTGAGTGAAATTTTGTCACTGTGTTTAAAACAGATGAAATACTGCTGTCTGTTAGCAAAACATAATGCAGAAAGAGTTTTGGAGTCTTACAATAGATTAAATGAAGGTTGGCCTTGTCTGAAAAATTATTTTCACTATTGTTATTGTTATTATCAATATAGCACAAAAGGTGCAATAGGAACTTCACATATGGCACAAAACTGGTTCTGTCTACATATACTAAGACCATGGTTTGGTCAGGATTTATGACCGTCATACGGCCAGTCAGTGAGCCTGTAGGCAAGGATGCAAAGGTCAGTCTGTGTGCAATGCACTGCAGGCCCAAACCTGAGCAGTACCTAGTGGTCATCAGGAGCAGGCTCGGGCAGGACCAAGCTGACTTCTGCTTCAGAATTTCGGTAGCTCTTTGCAGTGTGTGTTTTTCTGAATTTATTTTTAAAGCTATATTGATAAAAAGAAACCTTCCTGGGATCTCTTTCTGAGGTTGTCTTAAAGGATTTACAATGACTTGGAGCAGTACTTTTGCTCTTTTCCATGTGCAATCAAAGTTAAGTTTAAATGAGGCAATATATGTGTTTAAATGAGGTCTTATATCTACTTTTATATTTCTGGGTTTGTCAGGGCCATGAGTGCAGTTGGCCCTGACCAGCCTGACCCAGATCCCCACCCCTGCCCATGGCCCAGGACCCCATTCTGGCTCAGCCTGGTGCCATCAGTCCCTGCCCCCGCGACACCGTAGGCAGATGCCTCTAGCCCTGTCCCCTGGATGGACTCCGGACCCACGTTGTAGCCTGGCCTCCAGCCCTGTCTCTGGCCCTGTCTCCTTTAGCTCCTTGTGGGGCTCCCTGGAGGGACGTGGCACTGGCTCAGCGCCTGCCGTGTGGGGGCTGTTGGAGCCTGTTTCCAGACCGAGCTCTGCCCGCCGCGTGCGGCCCTGCAGGACTGTGCCCTGATGGTGAGGGTGCTGCCGCTGCTGGGGTTGTCCTCAGCTCCCGGCTCACCTGCTCTTCAGGAGCAGCAGCCTTCGCTGCTGCCTGACAGCACTGCCTCACCTTCCTTAAAGATGCGTTTCTATTCCTATCTGCCTTAAAAAATAGCAAGCAGCTTACCAAAACTCCTAATATTGGTGGGAGGATTTTCAGATAAAACTTCAATCTAGCTCAGCCCTACTGATTTAGCTTTTCTAATTTCTGGCTTCAGAATCTGGTTAAGACATCTTAAGCTCAGTGTCCTGGTTTGGCCATGAGTTTAAGTGTGCAGGACAAACATAATGATTTTCAGCAAAAGCTTTTTTTTCTCTCTCTCTCAGTTAAGGCTGCTTTCCATTAAGCACTGCTAGACTCTGTTATGAGGCTGCATGGTAACCAAATGGCTCTAAGAAAGTTTTTTCCTTCATTTAAAAAGCATAATGCAGCAATTTAAAATGAACAAATATCCCATGCAATAAATTCTTTTCTGTTGATCTTTGCCAGTTTGCTCCAGTGGAGATTTTGTGTGTGTATCTTCCTCCCCTCCCGCCCTCTCTCCCATACACCTGGGAGGAGTTCTTCATGTACTGATTCCTCTATAGTTGTACCAAAGAAGTAGACTCAGGAGGTGACCAGGATGGAAGGGAAGGGAGAGAAGCAAGAGTGGGGAAAAGGAAAACAGAAGAATAAGCAATACAATAGTCTCCTACTGAACAACTCTCCAAGCTGAGTACAGTAACTTCTCCTTTTACTGGATGCCTTTGCTTTTGACTCCTACCTGAGAATATTCCACACATCCTTACTGTGAGAAAGGCAAGAATGATGCGTAATGTTTAACAAAAACCTTCTAACTGGCAGTCTTCACTGCCTAGCCCTAGGGCCTTCCTATATCCTTTCCATCATACACAGCCATTTCTGTACTGTGGCCTGTGAACCTGAACTCAGATTTCCCAGTTGGTGAGACATCATGCTGCTTCTCACCATCTGGCAAGCCAGCATTTTCATCCAAAGAGGTTTGGATTGGTAGTGTAAAGGAGCTAATCATGTTCAGTGAGTGTTTCATGACATGCTATTATAGCCAAACAAACAAGAAATTAATTGTGGAAATGTTTTTTCCATCAAGTCCCTCTTCAACAGATTCAAAGATATAGGACAAAATAGTCAATATGCATAAAGAGTGGTTTGAAAAGTCTATTTAGCACATCCAGCATAACTGATTTCTCCATATGTCCTGAATTACAGTCCTTTTGGAGTTATAGATGGGCAGGCACTCATAATATCTTGCATATGGTTCATTTGCAGAGGATTTCACACCAAGTGTTTTAAAATAGTTCTGTAGTGGTAGCATTTCAGTCTTGGCTGTGAGGTTTCATACTGAGTTTCTCAAGCAAAACTGTTCATTTGCTATTTTTGTAAATACTCTACACAAATGCTCATTTGCTCTATAAATTTTTATTTTGCTTCCTTTCCAAACTAAACTATGCAAGGATAATATGTTATTTTAGAAAATATCACAGATAAAATTGCACACCACAAAACATTTTAATTTATATTTGTGAGTCAAAGTTTATTACTTCTTTGAATTGAAGTTACTGTTCATGTTACCATTTATACTATTTTGTTTCTGGTATGTTCCCTTTTTTTGACTAATAGGTAGTTCTCTTTAAAAAGTTAAAATGTAGAGACATATTTCTGCTTCAAATTTGTGATGTCAAAGAGACACAGAAATGCGGAGCTGCTTGAAACCTCAGGGACAACATAGGCCAACTTACTGTGTGGAGACAGGACTGAGTATACCTGAACCTTCTTAAACATCGTCTAACATCTCCTATGAAGGAGATTTAACAATTTCCATGTCTTTTCAAGTTTTTCACTACTTTCAGAGTTAGCTTTTTCCCCACAAACCAAGATCTTTGTTGCATTCAGCTTATTTTTTTCTTGTCCTTCCCATAGTCGATAATGGAGGATGGTTCATCACAATCTTTTTATGTGTTATTTTACTTAGCAAAAGGCAGTTGTATTTCCCTCAGATTTCTTTTTTTTCTAGGTTAAACAAACACAGTTCCTTCAATATTTGCTCAATTTTTAAAATATCTAGACAAGAATGAGATTTACTGTTTTGCCAGTGTTATGATGTTAACTTGTAATTGATCGTCACCTTCAAATCCTATCCTGTCAATTTTAATGATTTTCTCTTGCATAATCAACTTTAATGTACATGTCCCATTGACATTAAAGACTTGTCTATCGTTTGAGTTCAGAATATGCAGGATAGGTTTCTGATGAATATGGAGAAAATATTTGTAGATCAGAATACAGAGTTTTCCCACGCTATCTGATATTATCATATGCTACATCTGAAATATGAACGAGAGGGCTGCACTCCAATTATGGTAAAAATTTATTGTATTCATTTATTTATTATAAGTTCACAAAATCCAAGAAATACTGAAATGTTCTGTACATTCTGTACTAAATTTTACACATATCCTAACTGTGTTAATTTAAGATAACCCTGATAACCTAGTGTTAAACCTTATGTGCTTCAAACTCGTTTCCACAGTCACAGCACTTGTATGTGAAATTATTGCTCACCCTTTTTAAAATGACTGTGGGGGAAGCTAATGCACCCTGTGTTTACATTTTAAATACGCTGAGAAATTTTTGGATAGAAATAGTAAACAATATTAATTATTTAGTTATAATTATTTGAAATAAAACTTTAATTAGTCTGAGGAGAAATCTCAAGATGCTAGAAAAGGATAATGACTGTGACCAAGCTCCTAAGTAAATGTGGTATTTAACCCATAGCTTCTACTCTCCTTCTTATGGGATCTAAATGATGCTCACACAATTAATTCTGCATGGAAGGGTGGATTCCTCTGCATTAGGTTCTTGGGAGAAAAAACAGTACTGCCAGGAATCTGGCTGTGATTGCTTGAGACCATGCCCAGTTCAGCATAAGCCGAAGCAGCTGAGGAGCTACTTCAAAGTACATCGCTAATTCTAAGTGACCTTTCAGTGTTCAGGAGCAAAGTAAATATCTGATTAGTGCAAGAAAAAGTATTACAGAGTGGAGACCCATGAGAACATAACAGTATTTTTTTTTAGTCTGACCTTCAGACAAGAGTTTATGATTAAGACCTCTAACAGAAGAGGTAGTCAGCATGGTACTCTGTGAACAGTCCAGTTGCAAATTATTCCACAAAAATAGCAGATATTAATGGTTATATTTCAACTTTTTATTTAAAAAATGTCACTAGAATTCACAAACCAGCGTGAATAAAGCCTAATAGGAGAAAGTACTGCTTCTACTTCTAAATGACAAATTCCAGCAATACAAATAAGGATCTTAAAGACTTCCTTATACCTAAAGCCTACTGAATTTCAGTGTTATAAGATGTACATTTTTTCCCCCGCCTGCCTGTAGTTTTCACCAAAGTATTATGCCAGAGTAGAAAGAAGGCAGCAACAGTGCACTGAAGCCAGGTGATATGTAGCTTGATAGCACATTCCCCAACAGTCTCAAATACCATAAGCCCTCTTCTGTCATACAGCTTGGTATAACTGGGCCCGTATTGCAACACATTCTGATGTTCAGATGTGTCCATATCAGGCGCATATAGGCAAGACATCTTACACTGAGAGCCGGATAACTTGTGAGGCCTGAGCAAAACAAAAACATGACAGAAGAAACAAATAAATGAGCTGTGTCCTATATTGCTGCACTAGTTCATTCCTTTTAGCAAGTTCGAGCACCTGTGTGTTGTCAAAACGTGGTGGCTTCTTAAATGGAATTTTTAAAACTTTTTTAAACAGCCACAACAGCAAACCCAGAATATCTGTGAGTTCCTGTTGCTATGTAAAGTATGAAAAGACAAAGGATTCATCAATCAATTACAATTTTGGTTTCTAAGTGTGTACAGGCATCTGAGTGTTTGGACATCTACCATTGTAAGATAAAATAGAAATTTTTTTTTAGAAAAAGGTACTTTTTGCTGCAAGAACATCTATTATTCACTGATACAAACAAGAAGTGAACGTTGTATGTTCTTTAATGCAGGAGGTATTATAAATCAAATTAGCTTGGAAATATATTAAAAAAGACAAAAGTAATATCTGTAGCATAGACTTCGTGGGTAAAAAAGGTTGAGGAGGAAATGAAATATGATGTACTGATAATATAATTCTTGGTCTCAAAAGTACAATCAAGAATTTCTTTGCTGACAAACCTCCGCAGTCTATTGAGGTCTGTGCTGCTTCACATTTATCTCCAGTCATTACCTCTACTTGAAACAAGTATCTGGGTTGAAAGGCTGAGAGAAAAATACCCTGTCGGAGTGGGGGGAACGGGCCCGGAGTAACGACGGAGTCTCAATATGAGTATGGTCGTTCTCCCTTTATTAGAGCTTACACAAAGTATATATATCGGCAAGCAATACGCATGCGCTAGCAACAGTTACATGATTGGTTACAGTTTCTGTCCATACACATAAAGCAGATATATGGTTGGTGCAAGGTTGCTGTCCGCACTCCATCGACATTTATGGAACCTAGTTCCGTCCAGACTTGTTTACCAGTTTTGTGAATACCTTCTTTTGTAGTGCTCAAGGTCGCTGCAAGGCTCGCTCGCCTTGGCCTACATTCCTTCCCTTACCCTGAGAACGGGATTGCTCATCCCAATCAGATCATGCCCTCTCTCGCTTAACCATTCCTCCACAATACCCAGTTTTTATAGAATCCTGAAGCTTAAGAAAAGGAAGAAAACAAAACATGGGAGAGGCAATCAATGGCTGATAAAGATGCAATGTCTACCATAGCCACTTCAGAATATCCACCTCTGTAAATTGTGAATAAAGCCAGTTTATACAAAGTATTCAGGAAAATCCTTGAGTGTAGGAATCCTACAAGAAACCCTTTTGTGTTGCATCTTAAATGTGTTTTTGAGAAAAGAAAACACAGGTAGTAGTAACAATAGCAATCCTGAATTTTTCAGAGACCTAATTAATTTGCTGTTTGTTTTATTATTGTTTCAGTGTGAAAGATAGGTCAAGAGTTTCAGACAGACTATTGTTAGCTGAACTAGTTCACTTTGCTCTGCTTTCCAAGTTATAATCAGCAAGGCATCCATTTTACCATATATAAAATGGCATAGTACCAACCAGTTATGATCAAAACTCCCATTAACATGAGACAGTATATATTTCATACTGCTGGCAAAATGTAATTTGAAAAAATTTGAAACAAGCCAACCTGATCACTGGTTACTTTTCTTTAATTCTGAACTTTTCTCCATTCTAAACTCTTTGACTTGATAGTATCTAAAGTATGGGAGGTTACTGAAATACTAAGTATTGCTCAAATATATAAAATAGAAATACATCCTCTGCACCTCAAGGAGCTCAGTTTGAAAGGACAAGAGAAAAAGAAAAGGTGATGCAGAAGAGTTAGCAATTTTTTTTTCTTGAAGAAACAAAAAATAAAGTCTTGACTTGCTTGAGCACCAACCTCTGTTAGCTGCTGAATGCTAACCTTCAGTTTTCTGTAGACTTCATTATAGGTATCACTCATGCAAGGCATTTGAAGGCATTTGAAATAAGAGTGTGTAGTCATGTAGAGCAGGATAGAAAGGCATATGTGGGAGAGTATAAGAAACACAAAATGACTTTTGGATAAGTGGGATGAGGCTGGTATCACTGGTAAAGGAAGTAGTGAAGTGAACCCAATAAAAAATGACAGAATGAGAAGTAAAAACAGTGTTGAGAAATTCTTTGAAGGTTATTATCAGAAATATGAACTTGCCATGGTAGAAATGCATAACTCAAAAGGAGTTAGTTATTGCAGGAGAAAAATAGGTGAATGACAGTAACTGTAAACAGCTGAGAGCTGTCTGACAGTGGTGGGGTCTAAAAAGAACATGATCTCGAGTAACAAAAACTGATGGAGTAACAAAAGTGGATGACATTTAGGTTGCATAACACAAATGAGTGATCTGAGAGCTATTAGGGAGGAGGAAAGAATGATTTGTGTGTGCATGGCACAGGGGAGGGAATGTCAAAAGTGATATCCAAATCAGAGACCAGTTGCAGAGAACTGAATGTTTTATTGCTGGTAGCAACAGAGAATGGGGGGAGGGGGGAGCAAGAGGAAGAAACTTGTGAAAGCATGAATCTAATAAACTTTAGTCCCATTCTGACAGTGCTAAGAAAGCGTAAATACAATTTACGCTAATTTTAAGATCCTGTTTCACTGGACGGTGGTGCAAATGGGCTGCTTTCTAAAGAAGGTTTGTACCACTATAGTTCAGTTTTGCTTTTGTTTAGCAGAATTTAGCTGTGTGTCCAAACTGATTTGAAGCAGAAAGTCTTTGTCGGCCAGTAGCCTTTTCAATTTGTTGTGTTTTTATATGATGACATGTCTACACTTTATTATCAATGAATTCCTCGAAATAAATGTGATTGTGTCACAGAAGGAGGAGAGTGAATCACTCAGCCCTGTTGAATTTTAGTCTTGTGAACATTCCCAATAGCACTCACTGCCTAGACAGCAATAATTCAGCTGTCGCCTGCAGCCAGACTCAGAAAATATTTCTTCACGTTTTTTCTGGTAAATACTGTACAGTGCTCTTTTTATGAGTCTGTCAACAGAATTAAAGAAAGTTATGGCACAAATGTTTACAGTAGGTAAAAGAAAACAGATTTCTCCTTTGTTTTCGATTGTAGATTTATCAGCAGGGTAGGCTGGATACAATCTTAGTTTTGTTCTCTGCTTTTGGCATGCCATTAGCTATGTCAGTAAGCATTCATGTGTTTAGAAAGAGCTTAAAATAAATAATTAAAATGGATGCAAAATATAGAATATGAAAGCCTTTGGTTCTTTAAACAGAATTTATTATGTTCAAAGTTACATCTTGATAAAAAGCAAGCGTAACTTGCATTAAAATATTAATCCATCCATGCCATTTAGTTCTTTGAAATATTCATAGCTTCTTTCTTTCTTTCTTTCTTTCTTTCTTTCTTTCTTTCTTTTTTTAAGTGGTGGTGGTTTGTGGTAAGGGGGGAGCAAGTAAAGTGGGAGAGGCTTTGATGAAAAAAGCTTTCATCGAGACCAAGACAGTCAAACTGATATCCATGATGTTCATCATGTCTTTAGAAAACTGGCCCTGCTGGGAGTTATGCTGTTGTGGAAAATCCTCTTTAACTTCATAGTCCATGCTCATAAAGCACTTAGAACATTCTCAGTCTTTTCCTGCAAAACCCACTTCCTCCTCTTTCTTTTTGAGTGAAGACTTCCAGCTTCATATTATTTACTCCTCCATTTGTTCTCATTTCAAAGTACTATCAGTGCTAGTCAGCTGCCACTAAAATGTCTCGTGTTTTCCATGTGTGTTTAATACAAGTTCTTTCCTTCTCTTTCCTCTCATCTTGCTTTCTGTTTTTTTCCACACCTCACTGTAAACTCTTCAAGGCAGAAATCCTATCTTTTTAATTGTTTGCATTTATATAGCACCGGATATAACCACTGAGTACTTCACAGACAAAAAAAGATACTGCAGAAAAAAAGTTGACAGTCTGATTTTACTGTGACAGTGTAAGGTAATGCAACAAAGGTGGATAGGAGAATGAAACATGGAATAATAGTGCCTTGGCTATCTCAGCTTCTGCAATCATTGTGTTATATAATCTGCCTCTGTTTTTACGATGAGGGTCAGTTTTTGAAGTAGAAATTAAAAGGCAATTAAAAAGAAAATGAATGGAAATGTGAGCAGATGTCAGCAGAAACAAAACAGATATGGAGAAGAGTGTTCAGTAATACTGGGCACCTGAAAAGATGGGAGGAAAGACGAGACACAGGCCAGAAGACCAAATAGGTAAAGAGAGGTTGAAAGGGATGGACGATGACATAAAATTAATTGATAACATTTGAACAAACGAAAGAAAAGCAATCAGTTGTTGGAGTGAATGGAAGAAGAATGACATTGGGCTGCATCAGAAGCTTGTTTTCTTCTTGCAATAGCACAAGTGGAGTGTCTGTTTGGGTTCTGCTTGTCTTTTTAGACTGTACCCCAATTATTATACTCCCTTGCTGGGTCATTCATACTCTTGCCCTTCGAGCAGAGAAAAAGTACAAGAGCAAAAGAAAAGATATGTAATGCATGTTACAGCAAGAGCATGCACTGAAAAAAAAGCCCCAAAAGAGAAAGCATGACTGTTTGAATCAATAGATATATTTAAAATGTCTATTTAAAAACATTTATGAAATTCAGTACAAATGTATAGGCTTATCTTTGTGTGGCTGGTGCTAAAGGGAAGAACAAAATCTTTCTTCCTTTTCTTCTTCTTCTTGTTTTTTACAAAAGTACAACAATCTGTATAATGATCTTGTCAATCAAAACAAAAGAAAAGCCGTAATTAAATAAAAGAAGAAAAGCTAAGACAAAAAATACTGTTCCTGTAGACATACCAAAAAACTTTACATTAATGTTAAATTAGTTCAAAGCCATAGGATTATCAGGCTTATGTTTCTTAAATCTTGTTGGATCAAGTTTTATACTTTGTGTAAAAATAAAGCCCATAACTTTTCCTAGCGGCTTGCTTTTTTAAACCGTGATAGGGGATGTTTACCTAAGTGCACACAGCAGTGAGAGATTATAGACACTTGCATGGACATTTTTGACTGGAGCTCCTAAAATGATCTTTTCCTGTTGTAAAGTAATTCTCTAAAATTCCAGGGAATACTAAGCTTCTTGAAAATACTTTTTCCTCCACTGGAAAGGAAAATAATTGATGATATATTTAGTAGGTTATTATAAATACTCAGAGGACAGCACCTTCTTTATTATGACTCTCCAAACAATGATGTAGGTTCACAGTAGTGTTATAGAACAGCAAAATTTTGTTAACCTCATCTTATTTTGAAACTCAGAGATGCTGTGACCTACATATGGGTTTTGTATTTGACTATTACCTAAGTCTGAGGAAATCCAGGCCTGCCCTTTAATCAGAAGATCATTCATTCTTAGAAGGAGTTCACAAGAAATCTCTTTAACTTGAATTTCAGTTATTGGTCAAAACTGAAAGTGAACAGAATATTTGAATTCATGACTTAGTCCTATTTCATGGCCAATACTGGACATCATGTTTGTCTTGTGCATATTTTTCTTTCAGAATTACAAAAATTACTCACTTGTGAGTATGGAATTTTCCTTCCTTTTCTTCCTTAGCAATATTACGAGTATATGCAAGCCTGACAGACTTAAAAAGCCTGTGGCTGTAGGGTACAAGACCAGCTATTCAAAACAAATGTGACTTTAAATTTTATGAAGATCAATGGCAACTCAACACTGATATTCTAAAAGACTTCAGAATTTGAGATTTTATACAAAGTGATAAGGTCATTCCTGTAGCCTTTATTCATTGTTTGAGAGTGGAAGACATTAAGTCCTGAAAAAATCTTTCAGTCATATTAAATAACGGAGACTGGATGACTTTCCAGGTCTCAGGTCAAGGACCATACCCTGGCATTATACTAAGGTGCAATTCAGATCCCTCTCTCCCTGTCTTCTGTAGAAAGGAAATCAAAGCATATGCACAAAATAGGATTTATGGTTTCCCTCCAAGAATTAATTGTGTGATCTTGATGACTAGAGTATCCTATGACAGGCCACAGCTCAGGTGTGGATTACTTGAGCTGCTAATGCAGTGCAGACATTAACAATCGTGATCACATTGTCAAGGACTCATTTTTCAGAAGCTGCTTCACCTTCTGCCTGAGTCTGTCTCTGCCCAGCTAGTCTTTGATTTTATATTTCTCTTGTAATGCAGTTGGCTCTGAAAACATTGGAAATGAAATATAGGGAGAAATTTGAAATAATTTATTTTGTGGAAATCTTCCAAAAGTTTTGTTGTTCTGCTAGGGCTGGCAAGAAATTTATTAAGTTGAGTAGAGAGAGGAAAAAAATTCAGTAGTAGTTTAAAGTGACATATACGTATGTGCATGTTTGTAATTTGAAAACCTGAGAGGTAATTTGCAGGTTTCATGTGCTTGTGTTTTGAGCACAGAGACGAAATGATTGCTTATTGTGGATGTCTTCAATCCACGTCTAGTGTAATGCAACCCATAATAGCTGGCAGGGATGTGACATACTTTTTTTGCTTCTGTTTATTTGCTTGGATCTTTAGGAAAGAGAAAGTGTCTTCTGAGGAATTTGATTGAATTATTATATTTGTTTTGCCTAAGGTCTCCTTAATCATTCTAAAGAGTGAAATAATGAAAATAATACAAGTGAAATACACTAGATTCGATCACTTATCTTTTTTTGAGAAGTTGTTGATATACCTAAACATACTGATTAAAGTTCTTACTGCTGAAACTTTTGTAGCTTCTTTCTGTCTTTAAATAACAACTTGTTCTATAAGACCGTGAATGAAAGTCTTCTGTGTTTGAAGAATTCTTTTTTTGAATGAAAAGTAATGTAAAGAAATTATTCAAGCATTCTGAGTCTGCGTATGTGAAAGACCATTTCCACAACTCAGCCACTGCCTAGGCTTGAAAATAATGTTAATGCTAAGGCTATTCTCAAATCTTGTAGAATGCCCAAGTGGCTTATATGGGATTTCCTGTAAATTTTTAAAAGTGGTAAGAACAAGTATAAATGTCACAGCAAAATGACATACACTACAGTTACCCACAAGTAAGCAAAGTCAAGTGTAGTAGTAAACAGTGAAAAGTCTGTTTGCCCTAAACTTTCTATTCATGCTAGGACTCTGATGAAATTGCAAAGAGCTGTTTATAGTAAGTTGCTATGTCTTAGTCTAGTTTATGAATATATTACATTTTACCACATTTCTAACAAAAATAATACTTTCAATAAAACCCTGTAGATTGAAGTTTCAGGCTTTTCTGTGACACTTTCTTTTTTAGCCACTAAAGCCACTTCAGTATTTGCAAAATGACAACTGGTGTTTACAGAGCCCTACTGCACTTGTAAAAATTCCAGAAAGAATTTCTAGTATTCTCCTTTGTATTTTAGAAAGACTGTGCAATCCTCATATCTGAAGTGAGTTATTTTGGTTATTATGTCATGCTGTGAAGCTCATTTTTCCCAGTTACCAGTTGTTAATGGTATACAAGGATGCTCCATGCTCAAAAAAAAAGTATCTTTTGAACAGAACACTGAAAGGGAAATATGTAGATATAGTATCAAGGCTTTGATGACAATTTAAAATAATTTAGAGATGGAAAAAAGAACATTGCAGATATTCTTTCTCTTTTTATTATAAAATTATTTCCTAGAGCATATTTCCTAGTTATTTAATCCAATATGAATGAAAATAATAGGAGTAATAGGGCTACCTGTTCTTATTATCAAATGAAATATATCTCATGAGCGCATCTGAGATCTGCCAGAGTACTGTTTTGGGGAAGATGGTTCAGACTAGCAGCCCTCTGCAACATCATGCCTGACTGTGGGTACATTTGAAGGCCATTTTTTATCTGTGCAGGAAAATCAGTGTTGATTGGGGCCTTTTAATTTTGCTATACAAGATGCCTCATGGAAAGTCCGTGGTGGGTGAGGTGTCTCTCTGGTACTGGTAATGTTCTTCTTGTGTGGCTGTTTAGGGAGTGTGTGAACCTGGATTAGCTCTTTTCGGGGCAATTGTGAGTACAACCAAGGTGGAACTGAAAGGGAAATAAATCCTGTTTGGTATAGGGTTGAGGTAAGTTAAATCCAGGATAGCAGGCACTAAAAGGTTTCTTTTTGTCACTGTTTGATTCCTGGTCTGCTCTGGGACAGAGTGGCTGTCCACTGCCTTCTTCTCCAGCCTTTCCATTTCTACTTAGGCTGGCCCCGCGTCATTATATTCTTCTGTATTTAATCAATATGACTCAAAACAAACATTTTTGCGGAACAGAAGATGCTGTACAAGTTTATCTGACAGTTGTTACATTTTCTTCCTGCTTGTAAACTTACATCTGTGGAAACAGCTTCAGTGTTTGCCCTGCTCTCCAGGCTCAAGGCCATATTTTTTAAGAGGAAAGCAGTGGCACTGTGAGTTTTCTAGCAGTCATTTACTTAATATATAACTGGGATGGGATAATACTCTTTGAACTTTCCTGTGCCCCCAACCCGACAGCAAGTAAAAGGCTGTCAGTTGTGCAAAGCCTTTCAGATCAAGGAGGCAGCAGCAAAAAGTAATCTCTCCTCTATCAAATCAACAGCAGAAAGCCAGCATTGTTGGAAGAATGGGGTGGTCATTAATTCCCCTGACAAGAAATTATCCCCGTTCAACCCTCTCTGGAATTGCAACTGCATGTAAGAGTTAGAATCCTAGAAGAAATTAAAGCTGCCTTACCCCAGTGAAAACAGAGTTCTCCTGACACTTATTTTTATTTAATCATCATGCATTACTTTATTTTATATATATGGCTGAACAACCCCTAAGAAGTTTAAGATATTTCCTGTGAATAAAATGTGTAATTTCTTTGGCAGATTCATAGGGTAAGTACTTACAAATCTGGAACAAGGAAAAACACATGCGAAGATTGTTCCAAAATATAGCAATTACAGGTATTATTTGATGAAATGATACCTAGGTAGCATTAAGAAAAAGAAAACTATTTGCAGCAGTAGCTAATATGATCTACTTATTTACTAAGAGGAAAATTTTTTTTTCTTCCAACAGAAAGTCATCTACACGTGGTAAAATACTATGTGATTTGATTGCTTCTGAAGATTGAAAAATAAAATCAAGAATGAATTAAATTTGAAATGTAGAAAAGCACTGCAAGATAGCTAGTGGTCATGCCTGGTCTAACACATGTAATACACCTATATGCTAGAAGTGGGGCTGGGACATTTATTATACACACTTTGATGATAACTTTCTATCATGTCACATGTGCTGAGTTCAAATTAGCAATTTTGAGTAATTTATGGTTGCACAGTTCATTCTTTCTGACAGCCACAGTAAGCTCAGTGGACTTTGGATCAGATTTTACTATAAAAGAATGTGTTGATGTCATTGTACTTAAGGCTTTAAAAGGTCATGTGAAGTCAAAAGAATATGTGACACCCTGTTGTACCTCCAATGCCTCCATGTGTTGCCTACCTAAAGGCATAGCTTTGTATCACAATGTCATATACCACATTAAATGTGTATAACTGAATAAGTTTGAAGTAATGCCTACAAGTTGTCCAAATTACAGGTCACTTGAGTTACTCTTCCATTTTTATTTTGACAACATTCGTACTAATTGGAGGCAAAAGATACCGCAGTTCTATCTCATCATTACTATTCACAAAAGTTAAATCTGTTCATTCCAGTATGAACTCCAATATGAATTCTTTTCTTTTGGATCTATTACTAAATACAGTTTTTGCACTGTTTTTAAGGATAGAATCTCTGCTTCATTTTGTTCTGCACAATCTAGGAAATCCTTTCACTAGTACACACAAGTGATTGTGGTCTTTCCATTTTTATTTCTCAGGGACTTCCATTGGACTCTTGCCTGTTTTATTAGTCATAGGGAGAATGTATATACGTAATTATCTGTAATTTCAAAATCATTATTTTCAGTGGTTTCCTAAAATAGCTTTATTGTTTTTTTATCTTTTAAAAATCTGGTAAGCATCCAGATATTCTGAATGTGTCTATTTGATAAATGCAGACAGCTTTTAAGCTCAGCTGTTTATTTACTATGTTTTCAAACTTTTCCATTTTCTGTTTAGTATTCAGTGAAATACTGTAAGAAAAACCATCTGTACTGCAGCTGCAATGACACTACCTTTACTTTTGCTCTTCAGTAGGAAATCAAATGTAGCCATTTTTGTTGGTTTTGTTGTTATTGTATTTTTTAATGGTTTGGGGTTTGAGGAATGCTAAGAAAAGAGGAAATTGTAAAACTAGCACTTAAGTGAAACAGCTCAAGAATGTAAGTGCTGTGCTGGCTGTAATCCTCTTTTAATCTTCTGTCTTCCTGAGTGGATCTCTGCTAATGATCCAGAGATCAGTTACACGTTACAAAAGTACTGAAGTGTTTATCAGCCCCAAGTGCTGTAAACGTACCTCACTTTATGCTATGATAATGCTAGTGGAGTATTACAGGCAAGATTTTTCAGAGAAGTTTAGACTGTTGTGAAAATGCATGTATTTTAATTTTTGCACAAATATTAATTTAGAGCACAAGTACTGAAATTCTATCTGAGGTATTCTCATTGTCTTCAGTGAAAGTTCTCAAAGTAGTAAATATCTTCAGAAATGAGTTGTTAACTAAGAACTGCCCATTCAGAGAGGCTCTTTGCCACATTAACTGAACCAAATAGGCAGCGGAAAACTGCATGACCTGCTTGATCCTCTTTTAAGTAAGTAAGTATTTATATGCACGATATAAATTATTATGAGTTTTTTCCCCAAAGGCTTGAACCTCTAGTTTGCATTTGGGTAGAAGCATTCTAGTTTGTCAAAATATTTTGTAAGGAATACCTAGAAAAAAAACAACCCCAAAAACTACTCGGGTAAAATTTTTTCCAGTTGCAACTCCCATCAAAATCACTGGAGTTAGGCCAGGAATGCATGTAGTCTCTTGAGTTTAAAATTCTAAAAGTCAGTTTGCACATAATTCTTCAGAAGAAAATGAAATGATTTTTTAAATGGCTAGAAGAAAATTAAAACACTTTGGAGCTGCCATTCTGATGTTTTGAAATTGATGTTTACAGATTTCTTTTGTCTGGAACCTGGTTTTGTATGAAACCTTTTTTGTCCACAAAAAGACATTGATTAGCAGACATGCGCTGAAATATAATTATTAGATGGAAAGTTTTACAAGGTTTTTGTCCTTCGCACAAAGTACATCTTTTTTATATAGTTAAAGCCTGAGGACAAAACCTGACTTAATATTTGCATGCACAAATTCTGATTGATTCAGAATTTGATGAGGCTGTTTATAGTGTCAATGGCTGCTGGTTTTACATTGTTCTGCATTAATCTGCAAAAAATTCCTGAGACCTCCACCAAGAAAACAGCATGTGAGAACTATGTACAACAAGAATTGAATTAAGAAGGCAGAGGACATTTTCAGGTAAAGCCATGTAGTTGAAAAGGTTGCTTTTTTCCCAAATAATTCTGGTCTTGACAAAGGGCTACAAATATGCTACCCTAAAGCTACCATACCAATTTTAGTTCAGAAAGTCCCAGTGAAATTCAGAAGGAACTGTAGAGGAAATTTCTTATTTTCCCCAAGTTTAGAAGGGTTTAGAATGAGAGGTGGCCAAAAGAGAATCAAAACACTATTTTTTGCAGATGTATCTGTATCGTTTCTACCTTGTTTTGATGAAAAGGAGACAGAATAAAATGGGTCACTCATTCTCAAAGAGGAGCAAGGATGATCAAACCAATGTATAAGCTATCCTTAAAAGACAGAGTATCCTAAGGGAGCTGAAGTTGCTGATACATCAGTATATTATAAGCTTATGCAGAAGTTGAATCGAGTACATTGCATATTGCATTTTATTGGGTGCTTTCACATATAATTCCCATCACATCTGGATTTTCAATTTCCTATTCTCTGTGCATCTCACTGAGTGAACAGTAAATAAAATCTCACTTGGTACTTCTGCGCTGATCTCTTTCTTGGGACTGTATTTTGATATGAGTACCTCATCCATCTACTTGCTCTCAAATTCCCTCTTGGGGTTAGAACACAGGTGCTATTGTAAGTGAATTTGTTGAATATTTGGTAGAATTTGCCTTATGTTTACAAGTAATGAAAGGTCACCACCCTTGTTTATTGGGATTTAAGTTCTTGTATGCTGACTGTCTGGAACAGGCAAACGTAACCTTTAAGGTAAAAAACAGATTAACCCAATATTTTTGAAAGATGCCATTTAATGAAATGTATCTTCACTAGTATAAAAAACTGTAGTGGAGTGAAGACTGCAAGCATTCCCTGTGTGAGTCTGATGTTTTAAGGTGCCTGAGCAGGCTCTGTGTGACTGAACACTCCAGAATATCAATACATTTTATTTGCTTTCTTTCCTGAGGAAGAGATCTCTGAATGTATATTCAATATTGCGACTAATTAACACTTTTAAGACAGGCACATTTAGTAGTATAGAGCAAGATCCCCTTTTCATCAGCCCCTTTGTGCACCTTGCCCAGTTTGACCTAAATTTATGAAGACCTTTGGAAATCTGCATCACTGCAGTGCAACATACTGAAGAGTCAAATAAATTAAAGGATCTACTGGATACAACAGAAATAACTGAATGACCATAATATTACTTGATATTTAATTGAAATGGAACTTTTTATACTGCCCTTCATTTAATCTCCAAAAGGTTGTAAATTGTTAAAGTGAAATGAACAACTGTGTCTTATCAAATGACAAATGGAAATTTGGGCTTCTAGACAGTCATGTGTAGCACAGGGAGGCTCATCTGCATTTTAGAAAACATATCTTACATATATGGGTATGGGTGCCTCTGTTAAAATGATCACTAGGAAAACAGTGAAATATCTAATAGCTGTGCTTCCTATGAATGTTTTGGTCTGTAATGTCTTTCTTCCAGGATTTATTGCGGTGTAATGTTATGGTCAAATCCTGCAAATTTTCTTGAAAAGAAGGAAAACTTCTAAAGGAGTCCCATTAAAATGATTTTGATTTCAAGAAAGCTAAAGTTTTACCTATTCTGAGAGCTGGTGTATAAAACTAGATCCATTTATTAGTAAGCTAATGGAAACATTTCTTTCTCATTTGAATATGTGACAGTGCAATGATGTTTGCCAGTGCTCCCACTGGGTGTGCTCATGCAGGCTTAGCCTCTACACATCAAAAATAAAAAATCCCTCCAAACTACAGAACAACATTTTTCTATGTCAGTCACAATCAATTGTTCCATCTCTTTGAAACCAACACTTCTAGTTAAATGTCTTCCATCTCATATGGATCTCACTGCAGTATTCTGCAAGCTTTAAGCTCTGTCCATCTAGCAATGGGCCAGTCCTCCTGACCTTCATCATATTGAAGTTCATAGAACCGTTCTTGAGCAAAAGCAGAGCTTAAGAGGCTTTATTAAGGAAATGAAAAAGGGGTTGGAAGAGCTGAGCATATTTCAGTCAATGCTTATATGGAATAGCGAGAATTATGCATGGTAGCAATCCAGTTATACTTTTTTTCCCTCACAGCACCTCCCATTGTCATGAAAGTCTTTTAAAGATAGGAATGTTGTTTTTGCCTTAGGTTTCATAGAAGAGATTTTATTAAACTTCAGGGGAAGAGGTTCATACCCAGGTATTTCTTTATTTTTAAGACAAAAGGGAACCCTTAAAGAATCTTAATAAAATTATGTTTCAGGTTCAAAATGATGGTGATTTTTTTCCATTGTTGCATCTATCAGAACTCAAGAGTTTTATGACTCTTGACTTGCAGGACTTGCATTCTTCCCTAAAGATATTCAGCCAACTTACAGAAATTGTCTGAGAAAATCCAACTGCTTGTTCAAAATTCTACCTTTGGATGGCAGCATGGCAATTCTGTCAGCACTTTGAATGAATGAAGGAATCCATGCCTACCTGTACCTAAATTAAATGTAGGTTGTGAAATAAGACTGAGATAGCCTTATACTGTATACTTTCTATGATTTCAATGACACTGATGAGGACATACATGATGTACATAAAATTCTTGTCCACTGTATGACAGATGTTTGCTTAATTTGAGCTATGTTCAATACTCTGCTGGCCACAGCCTACTTTCTGAAGAACAGCTTCTCTGTCCAGTTGTTAGCAAGTGACCTAAGATCAAATCCTATAAGACTGAGCTAAATGTGTCTGGGACTATTGGCTTTATCTGAGACTCAAACAAATATGTTCAAAATCTATGTGTTTCTTATACCATGTGTTCTTTGTGAGAACTTGATTGCTGGTATATCTCTCCTAGTGAGGACACTGAAAGAGGTTATCTTCTCAACCACGACATCAGTAAAGATGCTTTTTACAGATACTGCCGAGACAAGCCATTAGATGCAGATGCCAGGAAAGTAGTCTGATTCAAGATGATGTTCAGTCACATATACACATCTTGAAAGCATCAGCTGTCTAACCTGTGTTGTATTCATAGTCCTTTTGCAGAACTCCACAGGGCAGATTCTGAAAGTGCTTTTCATAAACATGCAAGGAGGCAGTCAGTCATCTACTCCTTGTAGGGACTTACCAGGATGACTAATATGGCATAATGAAAATGTTTTATACTTTTCACTCTGTTCCACTGAGGAGTATTTAACAACCCAGAAAAAATTATATTCAAATATTACCTACGAACTGTGATTTGTTTTTGGCAAATAAATGTCTTACAGAGCCAACAAGGTCCTATGATAAACTCATTTACCACAAAAGAAAATACTGAAGGCTGAAATTTTGTATTCAAAAGCAGATTTGGTGTCATTGCCTAGATGTGTTTCATCTTGAGTTTTAATGACTTTTTTTCCTACTCACATGGTCCAGGAAGGACATTCTTTCCAAGTCGCCTACAGGCGATTGACCCTGACACATTTCTTAAAGACAGAATGCTGACTTAATCTACTCTAACTGTAATTCTTTCACATGGTGTTGCCCAGATCTCAGTGTTCTCTCTTTGTTCCTGCTTTTCATTGTCTCAGCCCCTCACCTTTTATGTCCTTCTAGGGGGCAATGATTTTAGCATAAAGACCCATATTTACCCTTCCTCTTCTTAAGCTTTTGTTTTCTCTATTCTGTTTCATTTTGTGTTGTTGCTATTAATCTACCAAAAACTTTAAAGGATTTTTACAAGAAAAAATTATTCTGAGGTCAGAATTAAAAATTTCAGTTGCCTTAACCATTCCAGTTCAGTGAAACTATTTTACATTCCAGCCCACTTGGTGATAGATGTTCAGCCTCACAATGATATTTCTGTTTATGCAAAAAAGAGAAGAAGGAGCACATATTTCAAAGGAAATGTCTATTCAAGATTAACACAGTAAGTTTCCCAAGGTACAAACTGTCTGAGTTACTCTCAGTGAAAAAGTGGCTACTTTTAAACAAAAAAAATTATATCACTTTGTTTTAGTGGCTAATTAGTATATACTTGCAGTCTTGATACAAAAATTTACTAATGGTCATGAGTTAATATAACTAATACACCAGTGTTATTGATCGTACAGTCAGAGTTAATTTTTGTAATTAGTGATTCAGGAAGTTGTCTTCCTCTACCCTGAGCACAGACTAAGGAACTGACTATTATTTTTCCCTGTATATGTGAAAAACAGGTTGGCTTAGACATCCTTTGATGAGTCATCTCCTGCATATCTATTTTCCATTCTCTGGGATTCTGTCTGCTTCTGTACCATTCTTATTTTTTCTATGTATCTGCAAGCTAAGCTAGTCAGGGTATTTGTATGTTAAACTGTATTAATAGTATTAGCAGGTTAAGATGGACAGATAGTGTTATACAGTATTGGAAGAACACTACATTCATCCATGTGTCAGATTTTGATTTGCTGGGCACATTTCTTCTATTTCATTCTAACTCCCTTTTCATAATAAATGTAAACATTTCCTGGTTTAGATTTGGGAGCAAAATCTACAGCCTTCCTATTGTCCATACTATGAGACAAGTTTTAGTATGTAACTAAGTAAGTGTGATCCTGGATCTCATTGTTCAAATGAGAGTCTGAATCAACATATGGATCTTTCACCTCTTTCTAAATGAGAGCAGGTTAATTCCTAAGCATACTTAAGGGGAGAGAATTTCAGAAATGAAGAACAGCTATCAAGAATACTGTATTCCCATTCTCCACAAGATTCATCGCTGAGTCAATGAATCCCACTGTGACACAACTTCATCAGTTCCAGATATTTCATTCCATCAATTTGTACTAGTTACCTAAAAATATTAGATGACCAAAGATGGTGAATTATATCAGCAAATGAAAAAAAAATCAGTATCATAAAGTGCAAATCAGTAAAGAAATGTCTCACATATAGTAACTATGCAAAAGCATAGGCAACATAACAATTTTGATTTTTAACAGTAAGCTTAGGCATTAATTAAATTTTAACTTTTTCATTTAAGCTTGTTTCCATGGGCATGAGAACTGACCTTTGAAGTGGTCACTAAAGAGACCTACACTTGAATATAGTTACATCTTGAGAATGTATTACTTTTTTAAATTGAAAATAGTTGATAGTTACAGGGTATTTAAAAAGATTCATTCAAGTGGCCTGCATCACTGATACTACTGTACTGTGTAGAATCCATGTGAACCTACTGAGTGAATGCTAAAGGATGAAGTAGAAATTGAAAGTTAAAAATAAGCTCGAAGAACTTGATTTCATTTGAAAATAATTCAAATATACTTGTATGGAGACAAACATAGTGTAAGGTCTCATGACTGTGTTACTTCAGTTATCTGCCCATATATGCAAGTCTTAATGTTCACTGTGGAGAAATGTTTCTGTTAACCTTGGTTATGACTGATGTCGATTCAGGTTCAGATCAAATGTTTGAAATGCACTATAATCTTTAAAAATAGTCTTCCATAAAATTTTAAGGGTGATTTGGATAATTAAAAGGTAACATAAAGTTGCTAAAGAGATAAAAATAAGTATTCATAAGAAGAAGCTATTCAATCTGTGAAGAAAGTTAGAGACCTAACCTACTGAATCAGTGATCTTTATTTTTGGAAAATGATAGATTAAAAGGTGAAATGATAGTGATTCTAACAGCTGTCATTACATATGGTGAAGGGGATATATATATCAAGAGTACCAAATATATAATTTTATCAAGTTTCGTTTAAAAAAGTGTAGTGATGCTGTCATATATTTCTTATTGTATTTCTAAAAGGTAACAAGACTTTGAGCAAATAGGCAGCATAATATAAAAAGATGCAAACTTGATTTCTGTATAAACTATAAAATTAGTAAATACTAAGGATGCAGTAAACATGATGTATTTGGAATTTTTTAAAAAGTATTTGACACAATGTCCTTTTTAAGTCTTAATCAAAAAGCTAACTCAGGTTGGCTTGATTAAGAATATCGTCTTGTGATCTGAAAACTGGCTGAAGGACCAAAAACAAAGGGCAGGTACTGAATAATAATAGGCCATGCTATTTTCTTCTGAGCTACTGTGGGAACTGATTTTAGAAGCAGTCTTACAAGTGAAGCTGATAAACAAAATAGGTTTTCATTTTCAGTTGGATATGTTATCCAAAATATGACTGCAGGCTAATTTTCATTTTGAGGCTACATATACTATATGCAACATCACGGAACTTGGTCTATATTACTTTAGTACAATTTACTTTAGTTCTGACTATATATTACTAGAGAGATATTGACAAATAAGAAGGAATTCACAGAATTGCAATAAAATTTATCAAGAGGAAAGTTATAGCACTCATAATTACAGAGAAGGAGTTGGAAATGAAGTTCAAAAGCCAGAAGGCAAATACAAAGCACTCTGTAATATAAAAAATAATAATTGATTTTCAGGATCTGAATCATAAGTTTGAACATAATGTTGGCAATACTGTCATAGTCAGGCTGCTCATGCTGTAATCCTTCAATTTCACAAGGGTATTTCATATTCTCATCAAAATAGAATTCTTTTTGCATTACGTGAGAGCTGGAAATCACTAAGCTAGAAAGTGATTTCATTTTTAGACTATTAAATAAATGAAAAATATTTATTTAACCAGTACAATTACTAATGTACAATTGATCTACAAACTCACGTAGGTTTTTCAGAATTTATCTTAAAACTAACATTTATTCAGTAAATATATACCGATATAGTGAGAACAGGGATGACTTGAAAATTTGCACATATGCAAAATAAAATTATAGGAATCTTTCTTGTAGTCCAGAAAATTTCAAACTTATACATGCTGCTTTTTACTTTTTCTGATTCCATAGCCCTAGGTTCTCATGAGTGCCAAAAGTTCTAAAAATTCTGTATGAGAGGCTGTTCTTACAGCTTTTATGGGTGTACTGCTAGAAAATTTAAAAATCTTGCAAAGCTGTCTATACTCATGAGATTTCCACTCTAGAGTTAGATTCCATAGACTCAGTTATTTAGGCAGGTTTCAGAGAGGCACTGAACTGGTACACACAGCTGAGACATATCAAATCTCTAAATTTGGAAATTTGCTTATCTCTAATTGTAGTAACACCAATGAGCTATTATAACCTACCAGAAAGCCAAATTCTTTCATATAATACACACTGCTGAACACACTGGACTAGATTTTTCTGCCATAGTTAACATGTCCCAGGCACAACTGAGGTTTCTTTGCTTATATTTTTATGGCTGCAGGAAAACAGTACATACAGATACTGCTGCAGTATTGAAATCTAAGTCGTGTTTAAGGTAATAAGCCTATTTTGTTGTGGTGGTGGTGGTTGTTGTTTTGTTTGAGAGTGCATTCACTTGATAAGTGGCTATAAACAAACTCTGTGTTATAACAATTATGGTGCTGTAACTTCTTATGCTCCAATAATAGCCCTTAAAAAAAAATGTAGGAGAAATGTATTCTCCTGGATGTGTGCTAGTTAGCTATATGCAAGAACACAAAAAATTTAAACATTATCCTAATTAAAGAGATTAAAATGAAAATAAAATTTGAAAAAAGTCCATACATAGTGTCACAAATCCAGAGGTGTGCCTAAGTTTGAGAACATTATGAACTTCAGGGGTATTCTATGGCAGTGCACAGAAACTTCAAATCTTATGGCTCCACATTTGGCAAGCCTGCATTTGTTAGCTGAAAGAAGGTCCATATGCGGTCCATAGAAGCTGTGCAATTTCACTGGGAATCTTGGACAGTAGGAGGCTGGAATTTGGCAGTGTACTCTGGACTTTTACCAATATTTTTTGCTCCATTAGAAAACAAAGACATTTTTACCAAACTCGGAACACTTCAATGTGAGAAAGAAGTTTTTTAACATTTCTTTATTTCAGACCTAGTCCAGGCATAAGCAAAAGATGCCTAGGTAAGATTTGATGAAAAATATGTTCAAAAAATGTAATGTAGATGCATATTTTATGACATGCAGAGATTTTTTTTGAAAATTGTAAAAAAAGTATCTGTGAGGCAAAGGAAATAGATTTTGAAGGCATTATGAAAACGATGCACTTCTGGCTTCCTGTCTTTTTTTTTTTCCTCACTAATCCTATTTTGTAGAATTGACAGGTGATTTTCTTAATTCTATGAGCAATTTTTCATTCTTAGCAGGTATGCCATTATGAATGTATCTTCAGTTTAACCTGAATTACAAAATAAAACTGCCGATCTTCTGGCAGCTTCTCACTACCACTATTCCATTTTTTGGAAATCAATAGGCCTTTTCCAAATTTTTCATAACACCTCTTCACTTAAATGGAAAAGGCAGGTACTAGGCAAGGAGTCCAGACAGGGATGACACTGTCCTAAATATGGTAAGAACCATCCTCTCATAATGCAGGTATTTTTATACCCTAGGCCAGCAGCATCTCAGCATTGATTAGCTTGTACTTGAGCTAAGGACAGATTTTGTTGTGGGCAGATATAGATCTGTAAAATTGTATCATTTCATACTTGTTGCTGTATAGCGATTTTGAAATCAAATGTGTTCAGCTTGCCCATTAAAAACATTTCTTCTTAGTACTGTGACTTAAACTATTCTCTGCAGATGTATAGCTTTGTTTGTTTCTATGTCCTTGTCAGTACTAAAAGTTCAGCAGGCCAATTTTTTTCTCTTTTATGACAATGCAATTGTATTGTCTTTTCGATGAGTAATTACAGTTGTTAGAAGTAGGCACTATATACAAATAGTTCACATTGTTCCTTTTAATGGGCAATATTGTGCCTGTGTCAAAACTAAATTTTATCTATCACCTTCTTGTTCACCTATCTTTATTAGGTTCTTCTGAATTTTTTTATTGTCTTTTCTAGTCATGAGCTGTTTCATCTTGACCATAATTCTGAAGCTGCTCACTGGAATTAGCACCAGCATAACCTACCTTGCTCCTGGTGCCACTGCCATTTTAAGTACCATGTGACATAGATATACTCTGGACAGGTTTAGACAACAGAAGGGCTGAATGCTGGCAGTCACTTAATGAACGCGGGATGCCAGCTATTTCCAGATCATAGCTTTGGATGTGTGCCCAGCCACAACCCAACATGATGTTTGGATGAGACCTGCATGTACATCATCCCTAGCCCTCCTACTTTAGCTTCTGTTGACAGAAAATGTGGGCAAATGGGCTAGTAGTAAGCTATGTTGTTCTCCAAGACCGGTTCCCTGATCTGGTCTGCTAATCTAAAAGCAGGGACTTTGGAGTGTCCGCAAAGCAGGCACTCATGAACTGTTAACTGTCTTTACTGTTTTGTAAGGACCAGTGTTTCCACTGTGGCTACTAGAAGGCAATAGCAAAGTAGTTAACAAGAACAGAAAACATTCTGGGGAAAAAAACTCACTACGAATTCAGTCTAGATACGCATATCTTCCCAGCATATATCAAAAAAGGTGTTAGGATATGAATGATCAGATATTTGGTTAAAGTTGCCTCTGAAATACATGCATATGGATTGTGCATCTCTGGAGAGAAAATTTCTTTCCTCATATGCAATATAATTGCCTGCATGAAACAGGCAGGTAGAAATTTATACTGCAGAACTAGAAGGCACAACACAAGAAAAGGCAAGTTTTAAGCCATTTCATATTCCCCAATCTCAAGTTACTTTGAAGTCCTCAAGGACTGTAATTACAGTCCTGGGAGACCTGTCCTGGTTGTGGTGTCTCTCCTGCCTGCCTGCCTGATTGCGGTTCCAGTCAACATCTCCTTTGGGTGATGTCCAGCCAGTATGAACTCACATTCTCAGGTGCACGACCTCCCTGTGTTTTGGGGTATTTTGCCTGTTAAGAAAGAATTCTTCCTTTGGCTGGATAGTATGCTTTGCATACTTCTTTAGGACAGACAGTATAGTACTTTAAGTTTGTGTAAATTACTTGAATGAAGGTAAGGTTTGACTCCTTGTTTGGCTGAATATTGTATCCCTAATTAAGCCTTTATTTCCTAAAAATCAATAGTTTTTCTGTAAATTACAAAACACCAGTTCTCAAGCACAGCTTTCTACTAGAATTCACCAACTGTGAATTAGTTGCTTGAATTTAATGCACTCATAGCAACACAGGTACCCAGGATGCAGATGGTTCGTGTAAGCTCATAAATAGACAAGATATTTTAAAAAGCTGGCCATTTCTGTTCATAGGTCTCTATATGTCTTTCAGAAAGAAAGAGCTAACACAATGAACTGTCCTTGTGCTTAAAAAAAATGATAGCTTTAACAGGACAGATCCTCCTGAACATCTCTTAGATATACTGGTATGTCTGCTTTTTCACTTCCTCAAACATTATTTAGATATGTAAATATTAGATATGTAAACAAAAATAGTCATCAGAGATATTGGTTTAGTTTATCATCTGATATTAAATGGCTTTTTCTGTCAAGTCTGAAAATATTCTACCCTACTAATTTTCATTTTCTAGACATTGTTCTTAAAAGAAATTGTGCCTATAAACCACAGGGATCAGAAGGGTAGGAAAACTGACTCTAAATGCCACCAGAAAGTTCTGTCCTAGGTTTTCCTACCCTTTATCAACACACATACGTTCGAAACTGAAATGAACTATGAAACTCGTAATCAGTTCTTTCTTGGATTATATAAATGTGTTACCTTAAAAACTCTTACTGGAATCCAAAGGATCAGAATACAGCTCATCTTAATCCAGAGAATCATATAGGATCTCTGTTTCCTGCCCTGGAGTGTGAGATTTAGGATGTACTTTGGCTTCAGTACAGCTGATAAAATTGCATATGACAGTGACTGCAGAACATTTCACACAAGGGATGATTAATTGCTTTTCTTAATATCATCATGAAATTCTTTCCACGCACTGTTATTTTGCAAAAGCTCACTGTATGATGTTGATGAAGATTCAAATTAGGCAAGACATTGCATTTGGGTTGCTTTTTGACTGGTCTTTTAAAAAAGAGTTTAAAGAGTTAAAAGAATTTAGCTCTTCTAAACAGAGTTTTAGTTTGTAGTGGAGGTTTCTCTTAATATATGAAATGCATATATGAAATTTACTGGGAGAACAATTTCAGTATTTGCATTTCTAAGCTGTGAAGCTGGTTGCAATCATTTCATATAATTGCATCTTTAAATAATTGCTTTCAGAGAAAGGTAAGTTGTAAGTTGAATAGTAAGAAGTGGGAGAATGAGACAAGTCACAAACAGAGGAAAGAAGGCTCCAGTATAAGAGTAAGAAAAGCTTCACCCCGCGTACCCAGTCTGTTAAAGTTTTTCTATTTGACCTTCTTATTTAACTGTAGTTATTGCTTCTATATGTTCATTTTCTGTATACAAAATAGGCATAATAATGCTGTCCTTGCTCATATTGATGTTAAAATTTCTTAGTGCTTTAAAGTATGGTGAGGGGTCTGTATAAATACCTTAGAGGGTTAGAAATAGCAACCACTAAAGAGACCTTAATATATTATTGAGCAATGCTGGACAAAAGAGAGTAGACTGCAACTTTTCGTAATACTAAAAAACACTAATATATCTTTTATTTGTCGTTATCATCATTCATCCTCTGTGTGGCATGTATCATGTTTTCTTTTGAAGTAAGCACTACTAGATTGCTGCACAGCAATAATTCTAGACTGCTAGGTAATATATTATATGCTGTGAGTATTAACTGTGGCAAAGTGATGAGAACAGTAAACAATTTTTAGGTACCCCCTGAAGGAACCATTAATCTTTTCCATGACATAAAGTAGAATTTCAGCCCGTAGGTTAAAAATAAGAAGCATCTGACCCTGAATTATGAGCTAACAGTTTCAACTTCCCCACTTCTTCAAACCTAATACCATTTTTCCTTGATTTCAGTATCTGACTTCCCTAAGTTTTCTTGTGTCTTGCTGCTATAGTTGGGCTATATGTAATGTACCAGTACTAGAATGGTTTGCCAGTGACTGCTAAGGGAGAGATATGATCAGTGCATAAGCACCACCTCAAAAGACCATGCAGCTCCCGATTAATGATAACACAAGCCTTTACTGTTGCAAATACCTGAATCATTCCTTAGCCTAAATGTTCTACAAGTAGGTCTTGTAGCACTTTAGCGCTTATTTGTTTATGGCTATATCTGTCCCTTTGACAAGCTGAATGCTAAAATCATTCACAGTTTCTCTGACACAATGGTGAACATTAGGCTTGCCCTAAAGGTATTTTCTGGCCACTGCCACATATTCAAGATGCTTAGATGCCAAAATAGGAAATGAGGTAGCATATTGGCTTCTCATTTAAGGAGGAAGCTTTAAGAAACTTCTCTTTAAACTGCTAGGATGCCTAGGACATACTGGTGCCTGAGGTTTCATGCAAAAACTTCTTTGGATACACAGAGCTGTGCTGTTGCATACAATCAATAGTTCCCCCGTCTTTGCTTAGATGTTTATTTTGGCATCTCTTTCCTGCCAGCTGTCATGTGGAATTCAAAAAAAGAAGCTCCCTTGGTCTAAGGCTTGGAGAAGCCTGATTTTCTCCATGGTCAGAGTGTGTCTAGCTCAGGATGAACACTTACCAATTGATGATATGGCTTCAGAGCTCTGCTCAGTCTGAGAGGATTTGAACACTTTGCTTCCAGATCTTGTGAGTGCCTTAACTGCTGAGCTATGAGCTATTCTGGGCAAAGGCGCACCCCTTCTCTCCTGTTGAAGATGGGCCTCTCTGCAGCCAGAAGAGTAAAATTTGGGATTAAAATAGAAGAAGTAGGTTAAAATTCCGCATTAAAATAGGAGGAGGAGGAATCTTAGAAATGGATGTCATGCAGGAGAAATTTTCAAGCATACTGTCTTTTCCTTTTCCTGTTTGGTGATTTAGACTTTCAGTGCTCAGCATATTAACTGATGGGAATCACAGAGTAGGAACCTTGCTCTCTTCCATACATCTTGGAGGGACTTTAGGTGAGAGAGTTAGCACTGTAAATTCTGCAGGTAGAGCCCTAACCATCACATCTAAGTTATATTTATGAATGCCTGACTATACATAATAAAAAATAAGAAATATACAGTGACTAAGATTGTGCAGCATTTAAATGGTCAAATTTTAATCTCTGAATCTGACTAGTCCCAATGCTCGTGGGGAAAACAGCCACTGACTTCACCAAATGTTTTTTCAGGAGTCTGGACTGAGCCAGCAGATCACACTTTTAATGGCAGGAATTAGAAAGCACAGCATGTGTAGTGACTGAACCCAATCTTCTCAGAGGAAACTATATTTTATTTTCAGGAAAAAAGGAAGCTTGTGATCCCATTCTTTGAATTCCTCAGTGGGTGATATTTTTTGCCCTTCTTCCCTTTTATTTTAATGCAGAAAAGTGTGATGTTTATGACACAATGGGCTGTGAGTTTATAAGAAACACATACTGTGTACATGAACAAATACTGGGCATAAAACCTGGGACACGTGCTGTTTAAACATGCAGCACACCTGCTAAACTTGTTGAGGTCGTTTGGATGAGGAACTTTAGCAGTGCAAATGACTTTGTTGTAGCTGTTAAAGTATTCGTAGCCACTTCTGCAAGGAGAGCCAGATATAAACAGGCTTTGAAGGCTTATTGCAAAACCTCACTATTGCTTTCCTTGCCAGTAATCTTAAGGTGAAAGGGTTGTTGTTATCTTGCTGTTTTCTACCATGCAAAATGCTTGGATGATGACATTTTCTTTTGCTAAAGCAGTGCTATATGTGATGATATATAACTTAATCTGACAAAATAGCAAATGTGACATTAAGGACATAAAATAAAATGTACTATTATTAATGACCCGGGATTATTATCGTGGATATGGCAGTATACTGTATTTTACCGTTTTGTTAGCAGTTTGTTAGATGAAAAGGGAACATCTGAGCACAAGGATACCAAAATGTTCCCCAAAACCAACCTTACAAGCTGTGGCCCAAAGCTACATTTACTGTACAAAGCAAAACAGTCATTTGTAAGAGCAAGACACTTTGCTTTTGGAGCTGTGATTTTTTTTTAACTCTTGAAGTCTCGTTCCTCTTTCATTGGTGTCTTTTTAGTCTGATATTTCTGAAAGTGAAAGCATATGCTCCAAAATTACAAACAGATAAAATCACAAGAGCCTTCATTTATAAATATTTGTTTAACTATACTGTCTGTGTCAGAATGTGGTAGCGGCATTTATGTAGTATGACTTTGCTTCAAGTAGTTGGTGACCCACCTGGCAACTAAAGAAAAATAGTAAAGAAAAAATGTCTTAGGCTCAAGTCAGCCATTACAATGAGAGTTTTAAATTGAATTGCAGACATATAGTACAATGGTATTTTCATTCCATGAGATTGCTGGCTTCCAACATTATGGAGGAATGCCTGATTAAAAGGAAGGCTGCAAGTTAATTCCCAACATGCTCCTTGGCAGCTTTTTCATTTCACTTAGAGGTAGGAGCAGGTGGTGTCATTTAGAATTAAATACTTCATGTCTAGGTTGGCAGGAAAACAGCATTTAGTCATGAAATGTGCCTGAAATGAATCTCATTAATTGTTCACCAATTTGTGGTAATTTTATTTATATTTGCATACTGTAATGCAAGTACAATAAAATATCATATATTTAAATTGTACTTAACATTGCATTTAACTAAAAGCAGTAAAGGACCTGAGTCATTTCAGAACAAAAGACCTTAGAGTAATATTCAGAGTCCTTTTAGAGGTTCTCCTACATCTGTTTTACTGAAATAAGCAAGCAATATTTTCTGTTTCTCTAAACTGCAATTTAAAGGAGAGATCTTCACAGCATGTTAATCTGTAGTATTATTTTACAACCAGTTTGCTTTTGTTGTACTGTTAGCCTATGTGAAACATGAGGATTTACATACCTAACTCATATACTATGTAGCTATTTTTCATAATATTGCCTAAATGTTAATTATGCTACATCAGTATGCTAAAGGTTGAATTCAGTTTTCACTGGGGGTGTCCAATGGTTACCAGATGGAAAATAAAGAAAGAAACTTTTTTTCAATTTTATATTTTAAGCTATGGATTCTAGTTTTCCTCTAAATATGCTCAACATGGGTTCACCTGTCTCTTACTGCTGGCGCTCCACTTTGCAAGTCTACTTGGAGGAGCTCCAGGAAAGGCACAATGTGCTCCCTGCTTTGCACCCTGTCCAGTTCAAAGATTAATATTGAAGGGAAGAAAGACCATACCGGTGTTATATCTCTGTCACCTTTGAGTCTGATACACTTGAGGAAAGAGCAGAATTCTATTGTCTACAAAATTTGGTCCATAATTGGAAAGGCTTCTGGTATTGAGTCAGAAGTGGCACTTAACATCCAAACTATAAGAAGGAAGACATTTGAGTTCCAGGTTGGGTTCCTACTTGTTTTGTGCTCTCTATAGATTTGCTTGATGTAAAATTGACAGATTAGAGTCCTGTTTAAGAAAAGTAATAGTATCAACAAAGAGTAAAAGGAAAATTGATGTAAAAATCATAATGAAAGTCAAATTATCTGTTCTGTTTCTGTCCTGTTCTAGACATTCAGGTAATGCTTCAGCATTTCCATTTTGACTAGTTTGGATCATGCCTACCACTCTAACTGGCTCTCTTCCACCACTTCCCTGGACATTTCTTGTAACTAGGTTCTTTTTGCTCTATTGCTATCTCAGTCTAATTTACCTCATAAAGGTTTTCTGGAGAAAGGAAGACTTTACCTTGGTGGAGGAGGATCGGGTTAGAGATCATTTAAGCAAACTTGACACCCACAAATCCATGGGCCCTGATGGGATGCACCCACGAGTGCTGAGGGAGCTGGCAGATGTTATTGCTAAGCCACTCTCCATCATCTTTGAAAGGTCATGGAGGACAGGAGAGGTGCCTGAAGACTGGAAGAAAGCCAGCGTCACCCCAGTCTTCAAAAAGGGCAAGAAGGAAGACCCAGGGAACTACGGGCCAGTCAGCCTCACCTGCATCCCTGGAAAGATGATGGAGCAGCTCACCCTGGAGGCCATCTCCAAGCATGTGGAGGACAAGAAGGTGATCAGGAGTAGTCAGCATGGCTTCACCAAGGGGAAATCATGCTTAACCAATCTGATAGCCTTCTATGATGGAATGACTGGCTGGGTAGATGAGGGGAGAGCAGTGGATGTTGTCTACCTCGACTTCAGCAAGGCTTTTGACACTGTCTCCCATAACATCCTCATAGACAAACTCCGGAAGTGTGGGCTAGATGAGTGGACAGCGAGGTGGATTGAGAACTGGCTGAATGGCAGATCTCAGAGAGTTGTGATCAGCAGTGCAGAGTCTAGTTGGAGGCCTGTAGCTAGCGGTGTCCCCCAGGGGTCAGTACTGGGTCCAGTCTTGTTCAACTTCTTCATCAATGACCTGGATGAAGGGACAGAGTGCACCCTCAGCAAGTTTGCTGATGATACAAAACTGGGAGGAGTGGCAGATACACTGGAGGGCTGTGCTGCCATTCAGAGAGACCTGGACAGGCTGGAGAGGTGGGCGGAGAGGAACCTCATGAAGTTCAACAAAGGCAAGTGCAGGGTCCTGCACCTAGGGAGGAATAACCCCATGCACCAGTACAGGTTGGGGGTTGACCTGCTGGAAAGCAGCTCTGCGGAGAAGGACCTGGGAGTGCTGGTGGACACCAAGTTAAGCATGAAGCAGCAATGTGCCCTTGTGGCCAAGAAGGCCAATGGTCTCCTGGGGTGCATCAGGAAGAGTGTTGCCAGCAGGTCGAGGGAGGTGATCCTCCCCCTCTACTCAGCCCTGGTGAGGCCACATCTGGAGTACTGCGTCCAGTTCTGGGCTCCCCAGTACAAGAGGGATGTGGCACTACTGGAGCAAGTCCAGCAGAGGGCTACAAAGATGATTAGGGGACTGGAGCATCTCTCTTATGAGGAAAGGCTGAGAGAGCTGGGCCTGTTTAGCCTGGAGAAGAGAAGGCTGAGAGGGGATCTTATCAACATGTACAAGTATCTGAAGGGAGGGTGCCAAGAGGATGGGACCAGACTCTTTTCAGTGGTGCCCAGTGACAGGACACGAGGCAACAGGCACAAACTGAAACACAAAATCCCATCTGAACATGAGGAAAAACTTCTTCACTGTGAGGGTGACAGAGCACTGGACCAGGTTGCCCAGAGAGATTGTGGAGTCTCCTTCTCTGGAGATATTCCAAACCCGCCTGGAGGCGATCCTGTGCAACGTGCTCTAGGTGACCCTGCTTGAGGAGGGGGGTTGGACTAGATGATCTCCAGAGGTCCCTTTCAACCTCAACCATTTTGTGATTCTGTGATAAAGCTTCATAATATTACTCAGAGCAAATTTTTGTGTTCTGTAAAAGCAATTACTTTAAAGAGCACCTTAGTACTCTTGTTTTCTAAACAAATATGTTGCATAATGAGACAAATTAGTCTGAGTAGGTCAGAGACTCTGGACAGGACAACTGCAGTTAGAAGAGTTTCTCATCTAGGTGTTCTTTTATAGACTAAATAACTATGTATTAAAATGCTTAGGAAATATTTAACAGTTACTTTTTCATCTCCAGCTATCTGTTTGTTGAAAAACATTTTATGTGCATGAAACATGCTCTTTCCCTGTTATCTCCTTTCTGCCTCTTTACACTTCATGTTATAAAGACTTCTGCAACAGAATAAAGCTGACCTCGATATGGTAGCACTTTAATACTGCTGCATGATTTTAATACCGACAGACATGGTGATTATAATAATAAATGTTATCATAATGACTTTCCTGTTATTATTATTGTGATCCATTTTTTCATTATCAGCCAATATTAAGATCTAATTTAACTTACAAGATACATACCAGGCAATTAATGTCGAACCAAAAACAGCCTAGCAGTTTCAATATAACTGCTCAGCTTTGTAGTTAAATACAGTAAACAACCTGACAAAGTTTAAGAAAAATTGATTACACATTTTATTTATTTACCCATTTTATTTATTTATTTAATAGTTTTTTTCAGAAGATTTTTATTGACTCATTATAGTAAAAATGTAAAAATATTTAACAAGAAAGTGCATATACACATATAGGACATGAGCGCTCATATTTTCAGTTACATAAACTTTAGACACCTGAGACTACACTCCAAGCACTAATTAAGTTTTGGTATTTATGTTTTTGAAAACCTGACTGAGCAATTCAAAGAAATTGTAGCTCAGTTGGATGCTTAGTGTTTGCTTGGATGCAATCCCTTTTAGAGTATACTGTTGAGCACTTCAGAACAGAAGCACCTAAAATCGTTATGTTTATAAATGTAGGCTATGTCTCCTACCGTCTTTTCATTGATACTCAGGTTATATCCTTTGAAAAAGTTCTGACATATTTCTTTTGAAACAAGAAACCTGTGAAATAATTTGATTTAAAGCCACCTGTGATCTGTCTTTGAAACCCTTTCAAATCCAACCCTTTTGCTGTCATAAACAATTTTCCACTACCGTGCCCCAATTTTTTCCTTCTACATGCCATCCATTTTGCACTATACCCGGGAGGGACGGTGATGCCAAAACTCTCCAGAATTTTGCTTAGCGCTCACCCTTCCTCCCCCCACTTTGGGATAAGCTGAATTTCAGCCTCCATCCCTGACAGGTAAGCTTCGCAGGCTGCGGTTAAGCTTCCTCTGGCTTGCTGTCTTTTGTAGCTCCTCCCAGCAGGCCTGCCTGCTCTCCTCTCTTGTACTCTCAGTCTGCCCCGCCAATATGGGAGTACAAAAGGGAAGAGAAATAAGGGGCTCCTTCATGGGTTTTGCTTACATGTGCCACGGCCTTGCCTCTATCTCACATGGCGGATCGTGAAAAACAAAAATACTGGGGAAGTTTTCTTAGCTCAGAGTGGGAAAAAGTCAGTCCTAGGTGGAAGGGATGGCGGAGTTGAGAATACCCCTTTCTATAATGAACTTACTTACAGAAAGAAGGAATTGTGGCTCCCATGGTCTGGCTGGAATAGGCACTATTAAGAAGTGGGTAGTCTGTGATATACTATAAGTGGAAGGGGAGAAAGGATACAAGAAAGAGCACAATGGAAAGATTAAAAGAGAAATAATTGAAAAGCTACATAACCATATTTAGTAGAAAATAAGAAAAAATGTAAATAGTGTATAAAATAAAAAGCACTTGGTGAGCTATTTTGCGTCACAGTTTAACATAGTAAATGTCCAAAAAATACGCCATTGAATGATGTAAATTACCTTTGTTCTAGTCAAATGCTGGAATTCTGAGATATTACTCAGTTCTACAGGATACAAGAACACATATTTGAAACACCTGCACATGTTTGCTTTGAACTCATCAGTCTGAATCCAACATGTTTCATGTAGAACAGGGTTCGAATTTCCAGATCCCTTTTATTCTCTCCTACAAAAAGATTGTTTTCCTAAGCTTGGTGCTAACTCTAGTCGTGATTCACAGACCCATATGCCTGTTGGGTCTCACTCCTTAATTCCTTACTGTTTCCTGTTTAAATATTCATACACTGTTAACTCTTATCTCCTCATCCTGCCAGTTTTATGCTATTTAAACTGAATCTTTCACATATAAATCCTGCTAGTTGTATGCTATTTAGACTGAATCTTTGTCATATAAATGTTTTTTACTGCTTCACTAGTAATTTTGTTGATTTCTTTGATCTTCCCTTGTTTTGGTATTTGATACACAGAGAAACAGAATTCAGATGAAAGGAAAGTGGAATATAGAAGCAGAACAATTTTAGAAAAAAAATAAAAAGCCAGGAGCAGAAAAGGAAAGGAAGAGGGAAAAGGTATGGAAGAAGAAAAAGTAGCATTTGAATTAGATGTAAAAGAATTATTCTTATGGAAACTGGATTATGAGTGCATGATATCGAGCAGTTTTTACTGCCCCAGAGAGATACGTGTTTACTGGCAGCCTCCAGCCTTGCTTCCGCAGTTCATTGTTGTGAGATTGCAATTACACAGCTATGAACTTCCTCTTATTACTTGTCATTAAGGTGAAAATGAGCCTCCAAGGGTACCTTTAACATACACCTATCAGCCCATATCCAAGGTTCAATGGACTTCTAAGAGGTGTAAAGAGTGCTGTTACTCCCCCTTGCTCCCATACTTTGGATGTGTAGCAGGTACCACAGAATAGCTCTTGAAGTAAAAGCAGCTGTTAAGTCTTCGCCTTTTGGCTTATTTTAAGCATAGGTTATTAATAAAGAAAGTCTTCTATACAGTTAAAGTCATTTTGAAACCTGATTTCCAATATAGAAAATCAATTAATCTGCTCTACCAACTGCATTTTTTCAATTCTCCTTTAAAAAGGACAGAGTTTTCATTAAATAAATGTATATAAGTAGGACATTTGCAAACAGTTGCATTTGGAAGAGCAGTATTACAGATGACTACTTTTAATGCACAAATCCTCACTGAATTTGTTTTGCACTTCTTTTCATTATTTTCAAAATGTCTCAGAGGTAAAAAATCAATAAGAATGTTCAGAATTTGTAGTTTGAGGAAGCAAAATGGACTCACCAAATAAGCTTTTACATTATTTGAAAAACCTAATAAGGAACATACTTTACATTTGCAATTTAATAATATCTAAACATTGAAGAAATATATATGACAGTATGCAAAGTATTTTCACCCACAATAATACTCCAGATGAATGTAGATGTTCTGTGCTATTATAAAAAGAGATGTGTGATTTTTTTTCTTCAACTGTCAGGTTAATTAATAAATTCCTTGAATGGCTTAGTAGCAGAAGATGAAATACATTCCTGTGGAAAAATCAGCCTTTCTGATTTCTTCTTATTAATGTCACAGATGACACATTTACACAAAATTGTTTGCAATGGTCATAAAGAGATGCAAAACTGCAAACAATAAATAAAAGACTGTACTTGGATTTTGAATTTTCAAAAGCATTATTGCACAGATAGTACTATGTGTAAGATAAAATAATTTTAGAGACCATCATCATGCGTGACTAGTGTAGACAGTCATCCTGGTCTGAATTTCCTTCTTTTACTTTAGATCTGAGTAATTAAAGTTATAAACTAGTTTAGAAAACAAAAACCAAAAAATAAACCTATAAGCCCTTAGGATAGGATACATCTTATCTAAAACTTAGACATTTGAGTCTGAATTAGTGACCCAAGGCTGTCTGTACAATCAGTGAGAAAGAAGAGGTGTCCCCAGTGACAAATTCATCTTGGCAGTGAGATGACATATCTCAAGATAAAATAACTCGTCTTTTGTCTGGGTTGAGTAACTAAAGAGGAAAGCCAGGAATAAGTGTCTCAGATATTTAACTCCAACTTTTAAACAGTTAAAGGTAGGTCAGATGAACAGAATCATTAAATACAACTCTAAGTTTCCTACTCAGTTTGATAAAGTCCTCAGATTTGCTAAGAGATTTACCAAATACACAATGGTAAGCTACCAACTCTTGCAAAGAACTGTTGCCCTTTTTATTCCTAATACTTCTGAATTGTCCACAATTTTATCTTCAGTTTCACTGAAAAATGATATATTCATCTATTTTTATTTAGTTTAATATCAAAGGAAGTAAAAAATAAATTTGGTTAAAAAAGAAATACATTACTACTCAGTGTACCTTGCTACTACCATTAACCATAGTCCCATCAGCCTGACTTTGATCCCAGTCAGAATAATGGAATAGCTGATGCAATAAATAGCTTGATTAGTAAAGACTTAAACTAGGTTGCTTCAGATAGTGCCAATCATCTTGAGATTATAGAAAAAATTATGGATATTATGAATTTCAGATTTTTTAATGAACTTACAAGTAGGACTGTATGAATTACTGATTTTTAGTTCAGCTGATGAACTGAAAAATTACGTAGGAAAAGGTAATTGGAGTGAATTTAATTTTTGATATTTGTTTTTATTATACTAAAAATACTGAAACAAGTAATTTAGGACAACAGGAAACATTTAATTTGATATGAAACAAAACCTTTCATTTGGGGCATAGAATGAAAGCCCCCAAGAAGCATTTATTTTAATGAAATATTCAGTGTTGCAGGTTAGCTCCCAATGTTCAGAACACCCTCTTTCATCCTGTGCTCCTGAATAACTTTTTCTGGACTTCAGTCCAGTGAGGTGTTCTGAACACTGTTATGTTGCCCTGCAGCACTGTGGGCCCTGGTAGTTATACATTCTGATTGATCAAGGAAGAAATCTCAGCCTACTGTGATGAAAGTAATTCTCCAGGACAAAAAAAAAAGAAAAAAAAAACCCTATTGAAACATTTTAGCTATAGCAGACATTAGAGTTGGAAATCAGTATTCTCTAAAATAATACATACATACAATCAAAAAGTTTCAAGAACTATTTTCTTACCCTGGTAAAGTCTCAGAAGCCTAGGGGGAGATAGATGGTCAGGTAGATCTTGCCTTAAAAAGGAGTCAGGAGGTGAACAGATGTACATCCAGACCCAAAATGGACCTGGGATGCATTTCTGGATTCAGTAACAAAGACGTAGCCTAAATCATCTTAAAAATGAATTGATTTTTCAAGACACTATTGATTTCACTTGGTAGAAATCAGGCTTATTCTACGTGGGTAGCTGTACATAAAGATGTATGGCTATTTACACCAAATTGAGCGAATTTGGTTTTACTCAATATATTATTAAATTTTTATTGATGTGGAAATTTGACTGAGTTGAATACAGCTGGATTTTCTGGAAGATTATGCAAACTGGAAAAGTTTGGTGATCTATCTAGCATAAAATAACATGTTTTTGCCAAAAAAACATTTTTAGACAAGACTGGGTAATAAGTTTTCTCTTCCTCTTTTACTGCAGTCTTTCACTCAGAATTTTGATTATCTCTGTTGTGTAAGCAGCATAGTATTATGATAGCACAAAATTGTTTTTGAAAAAAATGTTAATTTAATTAATCTGTTAAATATTTTACAACTGTTGTTTTCCAAACAAAAGCTAATTATCCTCAATGACATTAACATTCATAGGAGTATTTGTATATGCAGTAATAAGTGCCATTACATTGAGGGACATATTGCACTTGGAGAAATGTGTTCATGCAGTAATGAATTTTGCATAAATGCAAGTGGCCTCCCATGAACTATCAGGGAAATCTGAAACAGAAAATAAAAAAACTGGCTCTCACCAATGTGTATATATGTGCGTGTATGATATAACAAAGACTTTAGGTTTATGTGATGTAGAAGCACACACATCATTAAAAGTCAAGCCAATATGCACACTTTAATATATTAGTTCTAGAATTATGAAAAATAAACAAGAGTTTTGAAGGCTTAGGAGCAAAGTGTTTTGATCTGCCATCTTGGTGTTGTGGTTTAATTCCAAATGACAGTGTGAAGGCTAAATGAATTTGGATACCAAAATGCTTTAATCACAGATATATGCAATTTTATGAATTACACAACTTCCCAGTGCCATGGGGAAGATGGTGCAGCAAGGAAGAGAAGTCGTGCAGGTTAGCGTAGCGGTGTCTTACACAGCCTCCCTGTCCTGTGGGAGAGATGTTGCAGTCCCAGGGAGAGGTCAGGCGGGTCAGGATGGTGGTTCTTGTCATCTGCATGTGGTCCTGCTGTAGGGTCATGGGGTCTCCTGGGCTCTTGTCTGCTCCCTGTGCCCCCAGAGGCTGGAGAGATGGTTCCTGACCAAGGAACCATCTGGTGCAAGGTTGTGGGGTTGTCCTCCCCGGAACCTTTTCAGAAACTCTTGGTTAACCCCAAAATTCCTAAGTGCCCTTAGTTATAGGATTGGATAGTGAATAACTTGTTGATGATTAGTCCATTCAAATTGTGCTGTTGTTTTCTGATTTGCTGTTGCTGTTGTTGGTGCTCACAGTCTGTTTGGTCTGGACATTTCTGGACACTTTTGCACTTCTTGGTGGTCAAGAGATTGTTGGCCTACTTTGGCTGTCTATTGCCTTGAGCACACAAAAACTATTCATGGTTCATTCCATTGCTTGGGACAGGTGGTTGGTCATATTTCGTCTACTTCTACTTACATAAAAGGCTGACTAAAGCTTGTCTACTTTTATTGAAACAAAAAGTTGGCTAAAGTTCACAGGCTTATGCTAACAGCTTTGCTAACCAGGCCTAACTCATGCTAACTGTTATGCTTGGACATACTGGAAAAGCAATGTGTCCAATGTTTCTGCTAGGCAATGGGGACACATAAAAAGATTATAATTCCCTGTATTGCAACTGCCTATGCAAAAGTATTCACCCCCAGTCTCAGAGGTCCACAGGCAGTACAGCTACCAATCAGTACACAGTGTGCATCCTCCTTCTTTGAAGTATCCCAGATGCCGTTGTAGCCAGTGAAACCTAAACAGAGCTCAAGCCTGACTTAGTATGGTAGTTTCTATGTTCCTGGGTTTTCAGCTCCATAATACATTTTGTTACTTCTTCATGGTATTCAGCTGTGGCCAAAATGCTGAGGGTAGGTTTCAATAGCAGTAGATTTAGCATTTTCTTTGAAAGTGGAGGTGGGGAGCAAATGTAGGATTCACAGGGATGTGCTGTACATTGTATTGCACCAGGCTGATGGACAGCTTTATCTCCACTTATACATACCATCTTTTAAAATAAATACAGCTAACAAGGATTCCCACTTTCCTGACAGTAGGTTCATAGTATATAATATGTTTTCTGTTCATTATTGGTATCTTTTCTTGTATGTCTCTTCTTGCCAATCTGGATGCATTCATTTCTTTCTTGTAGCTCTGAGACTTAGGAGTCTGCATAGCTTTTGTTTCAAAAGCAAATCATAAAATTTTACTTAAAAGGGAAAGTATATCATACAACTTTGAAAACTTTAATTCTATCAATTTTTGCATCTAAAATCAGAGCAAAAAAGTAAGGAAGCAATGCCTTATTCTTTTTAGAGTGCATTGTTTGGTCTAGATGGCTGTTTGAGTTTGAAGAAAGAAAGAAAGACAGTGAATTTTCCTGAGTATGGACAGCTTTGATTACAGTGTAAAGGTGGAAAGTAGTTGTTATAAGCGAATGATTAATAAAGAAGAAAATGGAAATAAAGCAGCTTTCTTACAAGTAAGACTGAATTTAAACTTCTCTGACTTCATCTCTGGAAAGCCTAGTAAAGAAACAACAGTTTTGGTTTCTTCCCAGTCAATGCTGCGGTGAACTTTCTTGTTCCACATTTTTGCTGCTCATTCCCCTATTTGAGCCATAACTCATCTCATTGGTGCTTATTGACATGACATGTGTCAAACAAATAGGATATTTTTCTGTTGTGAGTGATAAAATGCAAAAGTAAAGGCCCTGAAATATTTAAAACGATCAAAAGCATCCAGGAAAAATATAGCTTTATGTATTCAGCTATGCAACACTTGAAAGTGAGGGAATTTTTTGTTACAACTTCAATATCTTACACAGTAGGAGCACCATGCTGAGTTGCTGAGGACTTCCTGTTCCATCTTCCATCATTTCACCTGTGAAAGTATAATCTTAGCGGTAGAGGGAAAGAATGAAAAGATTGTATTAAATTGCAAGATGGGATTATTGTACATATTAATGAAATAGAATTTAATGGCCCTTGCAAAAATAAATATAGGTTATATCCATAGGATAGCAATAGAGTTTTGAAGAAAATGGTCCTCTGTAAGTGACTTAAGGGTCGAGATGGCCAACTATCTAAGATGGCCAACATAAACAGCCTCCTACTTTATCTGAAATAACAATTTGTATCATTTTGGAAGCAAAGGATTATCAGGTAGATTTTGGGAGGTTTATGATCAGTATCAATTATTATGGAATTAGCAGCTATGTCTACTTTAGCAAATAGGGGGGACCAATATGAGCTGCTCTGAACAGTGAAACAGATGGCCCTGATGACCTGTTACTCACCCTGTACCATTGCAGGATTTTTCAACTTTGAACTATCTCTAGTCTTGTTCAGAGGTTTGTAATGGCCTTAAAAATCTGTGAATCTATTAAGAGTACCATATATATGCACTTTAACTCATTAAGGTCATGTAGTTTCTGTAAATTTTGTGGAGGCTAGAGGGGATTGTTAGTCATTTAGTCTAATCTCTAGAATAGTGAAGTCCATAGAATTTTGTCCCAGGAGCTTTTTTTTCTTTCAGACAGGTTATTTCAGAAATCAGAAATGCTTTTTTTAGAGAGAAGAAGGGTTATTTCAATATACGGAAAAAGTGACATGTACACAGTGCAGGCTGTGGCAATGTTTCTTCTGTTTCTTGTACATCCACAGTCAATAAACCCAAAGCATTCCTTATACTAAGATTAAAGTTGAAAATATATGTATAATTTTAAAAGAAAACTAATTAAAAGATTTTTTTTTTGGTAAGCTACAGATTTTAAAATCAGTGAAGTGATGCTTTTGAATCTGTGACACATGGATTTTGGGATGATATTAAAATGGCTGAAAAGACCATACACTGAGGGAGCTCAGGATAAGCTAAGATGGAAATCTGGTTATACACAGTACAGGAAGCTCTCGCTGTCTGTTACTTTCACTATTCGTCTCAATAAGCTTAAAAGCTCTGCAGACAAACTTGCATGGACATAATCAGCTTGCTGTGTGGAAATTTGGCTGGAGGACTTTCACAAGTAATACAAATAAACTACCATTTGAAACTGTGCATCCTTCAAACTGCTCCTAATTCAAGCAAGCTACAGCAAGAAAAATGTAATATAGGTATGCTGTCTGCTGTTTGGTCAATGATCATATACTGCTGGGTCTGTGGGGAAACATAGAGCAGTAGCAAAATAGCTGACATTTAAACACAGACTCATTCAGTCATATGCTGCCAAGAGAGGAATGCTTCTTCTCCAAGTCTGTGCATTTTATTTGTAAATAAATCCAACACAGGGATGTGATTGGGTTTGGAATTTATGTCATATAACTCCACAGCTTTATAGCCTGAGTTAGTTGTGTAGGCTCCCTCTACCGTCAGAGGAGAGAAATAGTCTCTCCCGAACACGTCCCAGAATGGTACCAACTGACTTCTGACAGCAGAGTCTCTCATCTGGCTTTGTGCACCTGTAAGTGAGGCATTTAATCTGAACTTCTCTCTCAGACTATTGCATTCAGTGTAAATAATATATCTAAATGCAATTTTCCTAAAAGTCAACTGAAATAGAATGATACACAAGTTCCTCCTGCAGACTTGTCTAAAAAATTCCTTTTGTAATTCTTCTTGTAATCTGCACTCTGCATGATCAAGGGGACTAGATGTCATTGATCAAAACACAGGCAGTTTTTTAGTGGATAGTTAGGAAAAGATGGTAGGTCCTTCCCTCACAGAAGAAGATGAGAAGCTGTGAATTAGAGAAAGCTTTGACATCTTTCTTTCTTCCTGCTTAAATATGCTCTAAAGAGCTAGATAACATATATAAAGACAATTTTCCTAAAACTCAGATGAAGTTGTTTTGTGCTTGATCTCCTCCTCTTAAAAACTATTGTAATTCTAATCTGTGGTGTGTCTGATCAGCTCATTTTCCTTGCTGATGTATTTTCAACTAGCTAAGTCGGTTCAGGTACCTCTGCTGCTTTCTTTTGTGTGACTATATTTTAGATCAAAAATGCAATATGCAGCACACTTAAAAGCAGGTGTCCTGTAAAATATGTGCTTATTTTTAAGAGTATAAATGGTTCCATAGACAAGTTGACTTCAATGGCAATATTAAGTATTTGCCATAGTGAAACATAAGTCAAGGCTGTTCTTCCCTTAAAGGCAGAAGAAAGAGTACAATAAAACAACACATTCATTTATTTTCTGTTTTATGACATTCATATAATTTGCCGAATTAACTGTTTTTTAATTGAAACTTGGGGATTGACAGTGTATGCCAATCCTTAAGAAAATGAAATGGCTTGGGATTTCTGCATGTTCAACCACCTTCTATTCTAAACAGTGATCACAATCCTGTGCTTATGTTTTATAATCTGTTTCCATGGAGATAGTACCATACACACAGGGTGGTTGTTCCATTGCATACAATCAAGTAGGATAAGAATGTTGATTAAAATGGTTGCAAAAAATCTTCACATCTAATAACTGAAAAGGAAAAATAGAAGAAAATAAGATAGGATTTAACTATCTTAACTATCTTAAAAAAAAAATTCTTAATCACATTTCCAGCTTTAGATTCCTTGTCTTGCATTGTTCTTTATTATAACAATGTCATAACAATGTCATACTTTTTATTTGGATTTACAATGAAAAAAACCTTAACTGAGTAGCTATATAAATAATGGTCCAACACAGATAGCTGTCTGACTGCTACGCTATATTTAAGAGTGTGTTTCTATTACCTTTGTATGACTCCATGGCAAATGGACCTGAAAGGCAGCAACCTCAAAGTGTTCTTTCATCACATTTGAGAGAGAAAAAAAAAAAAAAAACCCTTTTCAGAATTATTTTACTCATAAAATCTGAAATGTATTTTGCATATCTTTTACAAAAAAACTTTTCAGAATGTCTCATTCAGTTTAATTGGTAATTGCTTTTGACAGTAGTACTACATAATAGTGTTAGGTGTATATTACAAAGGCAATATGTTATAAATCTATGTCCAGTACTATAGGCCTGATCTTTTATAATTTTGAATCATTATTGTTATTGTAGAAAACTCCAGTGGCTTTCTGAGCACTGTACAAGATACATATATATGCTGTGGTTCAGAAGGTATTAAACCATGAACAAAATCTCATGCAAGTGTGACTATTCATATTCTTAAACATTTTGCTAAATCAGGCTGTAAAATATTCCTTGCTTTGATTGCCTCTCAGTATAAAAGACAGGCAAGATAAACTAAGAGTCTTGAAAAGACTGAATTGAACTTGCTACATAAATCAGAGGTTAAATAGTTTTGAATATTTGCACTAGTTTTTTAGACTTCTTTTTGTCTTTCATATACTGTTGGTATGTCCAAGACTTTTCAGCAGTGTGGGTAAGCTGTTGTGAGCTTGTGGGAAAATGTTCCCTACACACCTTGCAACGGGTCAGAAAGTGCAGAAGCGTCACTGAGAGAGGATACAGGACAAATGGCTGTCCTTGACAGAAAGCAAAAGAAAGAAACAATAAGATTAAATGTATATACATCATAATGAATGTTTGCAATGTAGCAAAGATAGAATTTTGCATAAACTTTATCTCTGCACATCTTGGTTTTCATGGGTTTAGAACAGAACTTGAACATGAGCTAAATGCAGATATTTTTGGTCTTGCTATATAGCAGTTGTAATATAATAATATGACTTCACTGGTGGATGAATGTACCTGTTGTTACAGAGTATTTCAGTAAATGAATATAAAGGAAACTTACAGTACTTGGTGAAATGATTTGTATGAAACATTCCCTACTTAGGATACACAGTATGGGATTTTGAAGTCTTCACTGAAATACTTTATAAAAAAGCATATCGAACAGATATGTGAAAACAAAGAAACATTATAATGTGATAAAAATTAAAATTAAATATAAGGTTGCAAGGATGAGGATAAATATGCTTTGTACCCTTCCTTATAATTGAATCTGTAATTGAATATGTTGCTACCTGAATCCTTCATTTGCCCCTCACCCCCCAAAATCCCTTTTACCAGAAATTCTCCAACTTTTGCTTTAGCTGTTTACAGTAATAAAGTTTGAGTGAGTGTTATGAGTACTAAGAGTACAGGAAAAATAATGGCTATAGTGTATACTGGATGCCCTTCATATATTCCTTAGAGGAAACCCAGTTTGTGAAGGCATATGTTCTGCAAACTGAGCCCACAACCACTGGGAGCAATACATATAGTCCAAATCTGTCAGCATATCACAACAAAACTGTATATATCTATCTAACATGCTGACAAGAATACCAATAAACACAAAAGTGATGCCAGAATTCTCACTTGCTGCTAAGCTCAATTAATTATGTTATGGAAGGCTTTTCAGCCTTCTGTATGGATAGAGTAAAAAATTACAACTGCCATGTGTTTGACTGTGATCTGTCTGTAAAATACATTTCCTGCACTGATGGTAGTTTATATTATGATACTACTTTAATAAAGAAATTTTAATTTTCAGTAATTTCTTACTCCTGAAAATGTACCTGGCTGCACTGAAAATGGAACTGTACCCACTGAAGTCTGCAAAAGTGTGGGATGCTATGAATTAATTGAATTGCTTGTTTCAGTATGTAAAGAGTTTTAGAGAAAAAGATCCCCACAAACTATTTTAGTAAAGTTATGAATTTTAATCAAATATCTTAATATAGTCTATCCAAATAATATTCCTAAACTTCCTTTCTAAGTGTAAGACATAGATTATGGCATTCATTATAGCATTCAATGGCATTCATTATGGCATTCAATAAAGAATAGAGATAGCATTAGTTTTTAGAATTGTAGCTTTACTTTAAATATTAGAATGTATAAAATATATTAATATTTCACCCAGATCTGGATAGTGGATTTCACCCACTATTCACTGACCATCTGTGAATTGAAAAAAATTGAGGAACTTACCTCAGTATTTTCAGAGGAAAGAGTTTCTTTATATAATTGAACCCTAAAAGAGCACTTTTGAAGATTTGGGTGAGAAACTTTATTTTGCAGTCACTGATGAGAGTTCGGGTAGAAGTGGATGTTGCCATGACAGTTTCAGGAGGCAGATGATAACCTTGGTGTTTGGGCCAGTATTACTTGTTACAGAAAAATTGATTTGGATGTGAAGAGCTGAGCAATTTTTGAGATGATATCGAGTGCATGATAGTTTAGAATTTTTCATTTGCCTACCCTGGTCTACTGATATTAAAGGGATTGCTTATTCTTAAGAGTAAAGTGTTCTGGGAAAGGTACTACAGAAGACCAAACTATCTTTAAGATAGATTATGAACCAATGCTGTGCACACTGAAAAAAAACCAACAACACCTGGTAGATAAATATTTAGGTAAATAAATTACTAGTTTTAAACTACTAGTTAGTCTGTCTGTCTGTCTGTCTTTCTCTCTTTCTTTGCACACTGCCCCAAATTCTGATAGCTTTAAAATAAACATTAAAACAGCCCTCAGATGACCCGCTTGATCATATTCACAGCATGCTTTCTTGATATAAAATTCAAGTTGACAGCATTGTGAATAGAGAAATATAGCTGTAGATTCTGTGTGATTCACATGTTACCTTGCAAATGTGCTCACATTTTGATGCTAGAAATAGACATTTGTATATAATGAGATAGACCCTAGTGGGCAGCAAATCAGATGAGTTTCCCAAGTGTTTAAAAAGAAGGATTTACACTTTAAAATTCAACAAACTTTGTGACAAGCAGGGGAAAATGTCCAGATTGTCTCAGCACTGAGCATTTTGTTGCCACTTGGCTGAGTGGGAGTTGGATAAGGTGTTGGAAAGCTGCAAACACGTCAGGGTGCAGAAAGCAGAAACCTTTGGCTAAATGCCAGGCTGGTCTGTCTGGGCTAAAGGGTATTGAAGAGTTCAGGTAGACCATTTGCCCCAAAAGTTGCCATAACGGTTGCAGGCTATTAAGCCCCCTACCCATACCAGCTTGGGAGCAAACTTAAAAAAAAAAAAAAAAAAGCTATTGTATCTTTTTCTAGATATGAGGAAGGTTTCGTTGTGTGCTATAATGCTATTGCTGTACACTGAGATACCTTTTACAAAACTTATTTTTGAAAGTGCCTTGCATCTGCTTTAATTCAAACATTTTCTCACTGTTTTATGCTTATTTTCATCAGTTACACCTTTAAGTTTCAGTTGCACATACTATTTATAAACCAAAGACCAAAGAGGAAGGGATGGGGAGGAATCTTTGCAATTGTACTCTTAGTACATAAATTGTTTCAAAATAAAAGCTAGAAATATATTTAAAATCTACTCTACATTTATTTTTATAACATTGCTGGAAATAATTTCCACACCACAGGGACCTCTTCTGGGGGAAGCAGGGTCCAACAGCCTCAAAGGCACCCCACCGCTGCTTACTCAGTAAGGCTTTTGCTTCTAGAGAGCGCGTAATTCCTAATTACAAGAGAATCTTAGTTTCACATAGGAATAACAGACTCATCTGTTTGTTAATAAGCATTTGTTGTTCACATTATAATATGATGTGTATTGGAGAAGAACTGCCTAAAATCATTAAGGAAACCTCCTAATAGCTCACTATAGTCTGTAAATCAACATTCTCTCTGAAAATGGTAGTCTTAGTCTGTACTTAAGATGGATAGGAAAAAAAGGGTAGCTTATTTTGTCCCCCTTTTTTGATTGGGCTTATTCTTGCAATTTGTGGATAATCAGTGAAGTTGTTTAGACTGCTGGGTCCTGACCCCATGATTAACTCTAAGCAGGTGGATAACTGTCACTGCAGGAAACCTTACTGAAGTTGGTGGGGATCCACACAAATCACACTGTTGTCTCCTGATTTTAGTTAACAAATGATAAATTGTTCATTTCATTAATTTTTTTCAGCTGATAATTTGATTGGGAAAATCAAATTCCTGTATATTTATCAGGTTCATAACAAGTGCAAAATATTGTGCTTGTTGTGGTAGAGACCCTAAGGCAGAATTTAAATAAACTTTAGGCATTTAATACTAAAATTTTAGTGCAAAAATAACTGGTTGGTGGATACCTAACTCTCAAAGCACCTAAGCTTGCAAGGAGTCTGCCTTTCTGAAATCAAACTTCCTGGTTTCCTGCAGTGCCATGTATGAGCACTGTTATGAATACTTCACTTTAGTAAGTTCAATCCTGCCATCCAGCTGGACTCTTCTTGGGATCCAAAAAATAAAAGAATGTGACCTGGAAGACATCCCACAGGATCAGACTCTATGTAAGAGACAGCTGTTGCAGATTTCCTCCTAAAACCTCTGATGATAGAGCAGGTGGATGCTCCCATCTGCATTTCTCTATGGTGACTCTTGGCGATTCAGGGCTCCCAGGAGTGTGCTGTGTAATCTGGACTGCTGGGCCTTGCTGCCTGCGATATTTCTGCTTCGGGTAGCCAGTCCTCAGCTTAATGTCTGGCCTGCAGAGCCACAGAGGGTTCACAGAAACTTCTTCCTGTGGCCGCGTGAATCTTTGTGTTGTTCTGTGTTTGCACTCACTTTCTGAAGGTTAGCTCAGCGTAATTTGTAGCTCTTTGGAGAAGGAACTTCTCTGGAAGTGTTTGGTGAAGGCTTGAATCTCCTCCGAATGAGCAAAGGCCTTTCGCTTCCCAGGTCAGTGCTCTGATCACATAGAAGTGTTACATACAAGGAAGGCACCAAAATCAACCCTTTTAAAAGGATGAGCTGTGCTCACCTCTTTCAACATATATTTGTAGGTATCTTCCTCTATGATATCGACTGTCTGAGGTGCTCCCCATACACTCAGGTCCCTAAGTTCCACAAGGGTATGGGGTTATGGGACTTAGCATATTTTGCTGGCTGTCTTTATTTGCTGCCCACTCTGTGAAGGGGATCTGAGCCTATGAAATTTTCATGGGATTATTTTCTTAATAAGATGCATGATAAAATCCTCCAATTCAATTGGGAATTATGTATGTATACTACAAGTAGGAATGCATTCCTTATGTATGCAAAAATGCTTCAGGTATTCATTAACAGTTTTGGAATTTTAAAGCTCAGAGGAGTAGGAGGTCATTATGAATGCAGGGCAATTGATTTTGCTGGTATCCAATATCAGAAGAGATTAGTTTGGAGCCAATCTTTCATACATGGCAGTACAGCAGTTGGAGTAATTTGTGCTAAATAAAGGCCAACCAGAACTGCAGCTCAAGGGCTTCAAATACTTAAGAAAGTACAGAAGCTTTTGCTGAGATGCTTCTTGATCAGAATAACTTGGCAGTCATGGGAAAAGGAGAAGTCATATGGGTCCTTGTCCTTACATTTTATATTCCTTAAATGAGTAATGTCAATTGCTTTACCCCTTGTAAAATTGGCTGGTGCTGTACAAGTTAGTAAGGCTCTTTGCTTGGTCACAGTCCAGTCGAAATGATTGCCTCCTTCGAACCTCAGCAAAACTCTGGCCTCACTTGAAATTGCTCAGTTTGTCCACTGACATCAACGGAAGAAGGTTCACACTTTTGTGCTCTTATTAAAACAATCTTAGAAGCTTTCCATCATTGATTTGCTATATTGTAAAGAACTGATTATATGTTATATGTTACATATGCATTGTATTTTATTATGAATGTTCCTTTAGTGTGCAAAAAGGAACTTTATAATCATATAACTAAGAGTGGAGAAGTTTCAGATTCTCTTCTTGCAGTAATCTATTTTTATTTTTTTCTGGAGGTTTCATCTGGTTTTCTCAAGGTCTCTTACTCTTGGTTGGCTGCTGAATCTGAAGAAGGGAACTGGACTGTTTAGACAAAACTCAGTTAGAAAGGACTAGAAGAGCTTAATATAGAATATCTCAGAGATAAGTCACTTTTCCTGTTCTTGTGTATACCACAGACATGGTTAATGTTTTAACATTAAATAGCAAAAAGTCAACTACCAGTCTATTGTTTTGCCAGTGCTTATATGCAAACACATTCAAAGCAGTTTAGGAAAAGCTGTCTTTTCCCCAGGCAAGCAGAGCCATTAGAGCACTGGAGTGTAGGTTCGGTCATGAGAGCTCTACAATGTTGACTAAATGGGCAAATCATTGTTATAATGAGTTTGTTGTCCAGCTGCCCTAAATCTGAAAGTCATATGTGAGGAGAGAATTTTGTCTGGAGCCAGGCTAGCATGACAAATGAGCAGACCTTGTCTCTACGCGACAATCAGTGTTTTCTGATCGTTAGATGTACTGGCTTAAGGCTCAGGAGAGCCCTGTTGTGCCTCTGTTTCCACATCTACTAAGTGAGCATAATATCGTCTTATGAAGTTCTTTGTGACTCATCGAGGAAAATCACTATAAAAACATAGGAATTATTAGTAATTTATTGTATTTATTCTGCCTTAGAATATCCATTTGTAGTTTGAGATACTTTGTACTTTGGAAAGAGGCCAGTATCACAGCTTATAATTTTCTTCCTGCTGTCTGTGTTCTGACTAGCTCTTGTTTTTATTTGCATATTGAACCTCAAGCCTGAAAAGATTTCAGGTTTCACAGTGTTGAGGTTTCTGAGTTGCTTAACGGTCTGTGAGAATTTTTTGATTTTGTTTGCATAGTCTCAGTTAAAATAACCTTTCTACACTATTATAGAAAAGCTAGTGGAGTAATCCAACTGAGACGTCAGTTCCCTAATGCTGTGAGATAGTTTTGCTTGACAAACATGCTCTTGCAACTGGTTCCGATAAGCTGAATATGTTGATGTGCTGCTCAATGCACACAAATCAGTAGGCAGTAGCTGTAACTGTGCTTTCATTTTTCTGAAAGTGTGAAAAATGTATATGTTATAGAGGGAAATATGCCTGAAAATCATAACTGTCACTTCAGATTTGATATCACCCTGAGAGTCTTAAATGAAGTGGTCCTTGTGAAGTTTGAATACCAAAAACTTTTATTTTACAGACATATTTGTACTTCTTTAATTAAAAGCCTGCCAAACTTATTCAGAATGCTTGTTTGTGAAAAGATGGAATTCGGATATCAAGAAATGTTTCTGAGCTGAAATGTGGCAGATAATCTTATTCCAGCAGCAATTTATTTTAAAATTGAATATATTTTTGTCAAGTTGTGATGCAGGAGTCGGTAGATTTAGATTGCAGGTCTGTGCTGCTAAAACAAGATCACTAAAAATGCTTTGGATTTTTTCCATCCAGTGTTATCCCTCTTTTTTTGGCACACTGTATCACAACTGTACATCATGTGCTAAGATGATGTACAAAAGTTATGCATGCTATAATGCTCACTGTTACAGGGTACCCTGAAAATCCTTACAAAACAGATATTAAAAAAAAACCAATTCAGGGGTCTTGCAGCTTAGCATGATCTTTTGATTTCTTTTCCAACTGTACATACATGATTTAAAACATGACAATCATGTTTGAGATTATAAGAAAGAATTAAACATATCAGAGGAATGCAGAGTACACAATACAGTTAAATGCATTAATATAATCAAACTCAAATATGCCTGTTCCCTAATATTTATGATTTACTGAATAAAAGGTATTTGGAATAAAATTTAGGAATAAAATGTAGGAATGAAAGACATGATAATAGGAAACTAAATGGTATGTTAAACCATCAAAAAGAAAAGGTGGAAGAGTAAAGAAGGGATGGAGTTTATTCCCAGTATTCAAAAGCAAAGAAATTCAGTATATAGATGCAGTTAGTATATAGTATAGTCCCACAGGACTCAGTTAAAAGGACAGATGCCTAGATGGAGCAAAAGAAAAGGGAGTTCACATATATAGAATCTTTCTTGATGTCAGACAAAAGTTAATCGGCAGTGAGATGAACAGAGACCAATCATTTAATTCTCAGCATTTTATTTCAAATGTCTCAATGGGATGTACCAACCAGTAGGGCAGTTCCTTTGGAAAGAACCTTAATATAAATGAGAGGCCTTTTGTAGCAACTTGCCCTGATGTGACAAAGCCTAGTGTAAAATATTTTGATGCCTAACCCATGCCGCAGTCCCAAGGTTGTTAACACATGTGGAACTGCAAAAGTGATGGGAAGGTTTAAGCCTGCGTTTACAAGACTATAGATGGTCTTTGTATTTGTAATAATGGAGTTGCCTGTCTGGCTTTTATATATTTAGAATGTTTCAGCTCTTGAGACAGATGGTAAAATCATCAATGAATTGCAACTGTTGTGAGAAGTGTAGGGAGAAGTGGTAGCTAAAACTGCTGTATCCCAAGATCATTTTTGGGTTTATGAATGCTAACCCACACTTTTAATTGCACTGAGAGATAAAACAGGGTCCCAAGGAGAAAACAGAAGGAAAATAGCATGTACTTACTTCAGGTTAATCTACTGCTGCGTATGAGGCTTATGTATGGATTCTGCAGGTTATAGGTTCCAAATGATCTTCAAGAACTGGCCTACGCAGAACAAATTATAATAGCCCATTAGAAGAGCTGGTGAAGAATACCTAGAGAATAATCAGATTCAGGGAAAAATGACACAGAAGAACTACTGAATGTAACAGAAACCAAACAGAGGGTTTGTGAAGATGTGTATTAACCATAAGTAGATGGAGACCAACAATTGCATTCCTGGATACCACCAAAAAATCACCAAACAGTAACATAATTGGTTTGTTCCAAAACCAGCCATTCAGATTTACCTACTGCTGGGTATATAGACCGTCATCACCACGCCAAACAGTTTAGAAGTAGTGTGCTTTTTAGGCACCTGTGTACCTTTTCTATCAAAACGATATGTTATTATTTTTTCTACATCTTTGCATAGCAGCATATAGGAACTCCTGGACCTCTGTCTGTAAAATTGGATAAAAAAGGCATTGGTGGGTATTCCTAAGGGCTAACTTTAGGGTAATCTCTTCAGGGTGTATCTATGATCAGGGGAAAGGAGAAAGACAAAAGGGATTCTCTGGATTGATTCAGTCAGGGTCCTAAATTGGGTTCTCTGCATCTATTAACAGTAAAGAGAGTCAAGAGTAGCTAGCTTCTAGTGTCTAGAATTAGCTTTTATGAATATTCCCTCTCCCTCCTACACACATTCTCTCCTGTGTTAATTTTTGTCAAAATATGAAACTATTCCTGAATGCTTTAATTGAATTTAAACTGTGGTGCCAGTTTGCATTGCTGATTCTTTATCTTGAGGCAGCTAAAATAAAGTACCAAATATTCAGCTTTGTTATTAATTAATATGCAATGAATAACTGTGGAAATAGCTCTGCATTTGATTTCTGCTGTTTTCCTGATATATGATCTGAGTTATATACAAGTAGCTAATTGTTTACATTTTTGTATAAATCTTATTTTTTCTTTATTTTTATGCTTTCTAATTTTGATCCTACATTCCAGGATATACAGGACATATTTCCAAATTGAATTGGACATGAAAATAATTCCCCAGCTATGAGGAATAATTACTATATCCCAGCCCAAACGCCCCAGCTTTCCTGGGTTTTAATAAAGAATCTTTAAAATCTAAATCTGTGGAATAATAAACCTATTAATACCACTTTTTTAGAAAAAAAAATTGACATCACAAAAATTTAATGAATTAATTATGAAGAATGAGAAGAGGGATGAATGTGCAATAGTAAGTGAGATTGCTTACAAGCAGAGTGGGATTGCTTATAAGCAGAAGGATTTTAAGATTCTTTTCCTTGAGGCGTCAATGATAACAATGGAAAATGGCTTTTTAGAAATAATTCTATTTGTTTTATCCTACAGGGAATGAAACAAATAAATGGAGAAAGGAAAGTGCTTGCCCTTTCATGGCCATAAATTGCTCATTGTTCAAAATGATTTGAGTTGTCAAAGGCACAAGATTGTATACTGTTACTTGAGAAATTATTAATTATCTTTCATATATTGCAGTCTTCTCTTTATATCATACTCTTATTGGGTTGCTGTGGCTTGTCATTTTCAGTGTTTCAGACAAGGAAAAAGATACTCTTTAGATTAAATAATCAAAACTTTAAGATATATATTAGGGGCCACTAAATGGGGTCCGTATCAGTTTCTCATTGTCTCAATGACTTTGATTACCCTATACTGACTTATATTGACTTGTTCATGTCTGTGATCACCCACTCCACCTCACTGCCACCCGAAATTTTACTAAAATAAGCATTAGAAATTAGCAGCTGCTATGGTAGTCACTCAGCAGTCATATGATGCCATTGTGTCCACATGGTCCTCCCCCTCACCAGTTTGACTAGAGCTGCCTCTGCCTAAAGGTGAAATAGGAGGGTGCTGGATGTGCTTAACCTACTGCATGGCTTTGTGGGATTTTTTTGTTATAAATTATTAGCATTTGCAGATATTCTGGAAGTTTACCTTCAATACTTCTTCTGTATTTTCTATTAAAATAACAATTCAGGAAACTGAATTAAACTTTCATCAGTCCTTATTAGGTATATTGCAACTGGCTTCATTTCAGTAGTCAGATGGAGACCAGCTGTGTACAAATTAGCAATGCTGGCATTAGGATTTCAGTATTACAGTGCTATTTAAAGTAGCTTTGCTTTAAAAAGGGAAAGGATTCTCTGTTGCAGTTTAGAAAAAAAATCAGCTTTCAACTTTTGCATGATAATTTAAAACTAAAAGGAAAATATGCATGTTTGCTAGAATTTTTTATATAGTGCATGTCATAATACTTCATGAGTTATTTGTTATAATAGCTACTGTTTCTTGCCTCTAGGTGAATTCCTGTTAGATGTAGTATTCTAAATGTTTGCATGTAAGAAAACATATCTGATGGAATCTTTTTTACACATAGATCATTTTCAGCACCTCACCATTAGTATTGAATCTGAACCTAGCAAATCTCCTGTCGAGAGCTTATGGGTAAGGATCAAAGGGCAGGCTAATAGAGGTGACACTGTTGTGGGTGTTTACTACAGGCCACCTGATCAGGATGAGGAAGTTGATGAGGCCTTCTACAGACAGCTGGAAGTAGCCTCACGATCCCAGGCCCTGGTTCTCATGGGGGACTTCAACCACCCCGATATCTGCTGGAAAGACAACACAGCTAGGCACAAACAGTCCTGGAGGTTCCTGCAGAGCATTGGTGACAACTTCTTGACACAGGTGGTGGAGGAGCCAACAAGGAGAGGTGTGCTGCTGGACCTCGTACTAACAAACAATGAAGGACTGGTGGAAGATGTGAAGGTTGGGGGCTGCCTTGGCTGCAGTGACCATGAGATGGTGGAGTTCAGGATCCTGCGAGGAGGCAGCAGGGCACCAAGTAGGATCGCAACCCTGGACTTCAGGAGAGCAAACTTTGTCCTCTCCAGGGACCTGCTTGGAGGAATCCCATGGGTGAGGGCCCTGGAAGGAAGGAGTGTTCAAGAGAGTTGGTTAATATTCAAACATCACCTCCTCCAGGCTCAAGAGCGGTGCATCCCTATGAGTAGGAAGTCAAGCAAAGGAGGTAGGAGACCTGCATGGATGAGCAAGGAGCTCCTGGCAAAACTCAACCAGAAGAAGGAAGTATACAGAAAGTGGAAAGGGGGACAGGCCACTTGGGAGGAATATAGGAATGTTGTCAGAGTATGCAGGGATGCGATGAGGAAGGCTAAGGCCCGTTTGGAATTAAATCTGGCTAGAGATGTCAAGGACAACAAGAAGGGCTTCTTCAAATACATCAGCAGCAAGAGGAAGACTAGGGAAAATGTGGGCCCTTTGCTGAATGGGGTGGGTGTCCTGGTGACGAAGGATGCAGAGAAGGCAGAGTTACTGAATGCCTTCTTTGCTTCAGTCTTTACTGCTCAGGCCAGCCCTCAGGAACCCCAGACCCTGGTGGCAAGAGAGAAAGTCTGGAGAGAGGAAGACTTTCCCTTGGTGGAGGAGGAGTGGGTTAGAGATCATTTAAGCAAACTTGACACCCACAAATCCATGGGCCCTGATGGGATGCACCCACGAGTGCTGAGGGAGCTGGCGGACATTATTGCTAAGCCACTCTCCATCATCTTTGAAAGGTCATGGAGAACAGGAGAGGTGCCCGAGGACTGGAAGAAAGCCAATGTCACTCCAGTCTTTAAAAAGGGCAAGAAGGAGGACCCAGGGAACTACAGGCCAGTCAGCCTCACCTCCATCCCTGGAAAGGTGATGGAGCAGCTCATCCTGGAAGCCATCTCCACGCATGTGGAGGAAAAGAAGGTGATCAGGAGTAGTCAGCATGGCTTCACCAAGGGGAAATCATGCCTAACCAATCTGATAGCCTTCTATGATGGAATGACTGGCTGGGTAGATGAGGGGAGAGCAGTGGATGTTGTCTACCTCGACTTCAGCAAGGCTTTTGACACTGTCTCCCATAGCATCCTCATAGACAAGCTCAGGAAGTGTGGGTTAGATGAGTGGACAGTGAGGTGGATTGAGAAGTGGCTGAATGGCAGAGCTCAGAGAGTTGTGCTCAGTGGCACAGAGTCTAGTTGGAGGCCTGTAGCTAGCGGTGTCCCCCAGGGGTCAGTCCTGGGTCCAGTCTTGTTCAACTTCTTCATCAATGACCTGGATGAAGGCACAGAGTGCACCCTCAGCAAGTTTGCTGACGATACAAAACTGGGAGGAGTGGCTGATACGCCAGAGGGCTGTGCTGCCATTCAAAGAGACTTGGACAGGCTGGAGAGGTGGGCAGAGAGGAACCTCATGAAATTCAACAAAGGGAAGTGCAGGGTCCTGCACCTGGGGAGGAATAACCCCATGCAGCAGTACAGGTTGGGGGTTGACCTGCTGGAAAGCAGCTCTGCTGAGAAGGACCTGGGAGTGCTGGTGGACACCAAGTTAAGTATGAGGCAGCAATGTGCCCTTGTGGCCAAGAAGGCCAATGGTATCCTGGGCTGCATCAGAAAGAGTGTTGCCAGCAGGTCGAGGGAGGTGATTCTCCCCCTCTACTCAGCCCTGGTGAGGCCACATCTAGAGTACTGCGTCCAGTTCTGGGCTCCCCAGTACAAGAGGGATGTGGCACTACTGGAGCAAGTCCAGCGAAGGGCCACAAAGATGATTAGGGGACTGGAGCATCTCTCTTATGAGGAAAGGCTGAGAGAGCTGGGCCTGTTTAGCTTGGAGAAGAGAAGGCTGAGAGGAGATCTTATCAACATGTACAAGTATCTGAAGGGAGGGTGTCGAGAGGATGGGGCCAGACTCTTTTCAGTGGTGACGAGCGACAGGACGTGAGGCAATGGGCACAAACTGAAACACAGACAGTTCCATCTTAACATGAGGAAAAACTTTTTCACTGTGAGGGTGACAGAGCACTGGAACAGGTTGCCCCGAGAGGTGGTGGAGTCTCCTTCTCTGGAGATATTCAAAATGCGCCTGGATGCAATCCTGTGCAATGTGCTCTAGGTGACCCTGCTTGAGGAGGGGGGTTGGACTAGATGATCTCCAGAGGTCCCTTCCAACCTCAGTGATTCTGTGATTCTGTGATTCTGTGTAACCTTTCTTTATTTTAAACTTTAGAATTGATTTGAAAGGATGCATAGTTACATGACTCAAATAAAGCCAATGGGTTAGATAAAAGGAGGATACAGTCAGGTTCTTTTTAAACCCTAGCTTTAGTTAATGTCTTGAGTAATTATGTCCTTCAAGCCTTGACTTTTGCATAGTAGAAATGATGATTTTATTAAGGCCTCCTGGGACATTCACAGTCTTTTTAAAACTGAAGGTTCATTTAGTCCAGAGAAACACAAAAGTTCCCAAGATTCTACTGGGAAACATGATGGCTAGAGGTATTTACTCATATTTTTGTCTGGACAGCAGATTGCGCCCAGTTCTTTTTTCCTAAGGGCTGGATGCAATGATTCATACATTCATGTGCTCCTGAATTTATTGTTACATCTTCCTAAGTATAAGAGTAAAGCGGTGTTTCCAGTGAAGATTGCAAATGGGACAAAGCAGAGGGGGTGGTTGGTGCTTGAGTGTTATGGTGACATGGAGATAGATAGGATGTGATACAGTTTGAAAGTTATGCAATTTCTTACGCTGAGACTTGCTGAGTCTAAAGATGCCATTCATCTTAACTCTAAGAAATGGGCCTTTATAGTTTCTTTATTACAGTGTGTTAAAAAGCACCAAAAATAAAGACAACCAGGTGAAAAAAAACTGCAAATCAAAAATCTCTTGCAGCAAAAAGAATGCTAATAGAAAGAGAAAAAGTGAAAGTGACTTCTACTTAGTTCTCAGTATTTCTGGAATAGGATGTTGCAATTTAATTTCCATATTGAACAGTATTTCCAGATTATCCTAAAATTAATCCCTCCTTGACAAAATGGGTAGCACTGTCAAATGGAGAACATCCTGATACATGAAAAGTGGTAGGTGCCTTGCCATGCATTGTACTTTTTGCAAAAGTGGATGCTCCGATAGCTGAGGAGCTCACAGCATCTGCACTGGATTCTGCGCAGACTGCCAGCCTTTCTCCAGTCTTTAATTTTTTAGCTCTTACTACTCTTCTAAATGTTATAATTTCTGTAGATATTAAGGTTAGCGACCTATCAGATGCATGCTTTTTCATGAATTTTAGGTAAGTAATCACAATTTAATAAATAAGGTAAATCGATTAAAAATCTGAAGCTACTTTTAGTGCTTACCTGTCCAAGCTTTTCTTTGATCTACAGCTGGAAAGACTACATTATTCAAAGAACTGCATCTTAGTCTCTTGCTCCAATTAGCTGTAAAGATCTCAGGTTTTGGTCCAGTTGATCATTGTTGTTTTTTCCTGGAAATAGTGTTGCAGTCTCTTTTAACCTGATTGTCTCTTATTCTAAAGGCTCATTTCTCAAGATAATTTTCTAGTTAATCCTCAGTTTTTACCTTGGGGCAAGGCTATGATGGTACCAAGTGACTAGTGATTCAGTTTTTCTTACTTCAGTCTGGTTCTAAGGAGAATAGTGAGTCTTCCAAAATAACATATAGAGTCAATATAGGTTCTTATATAATTCATAGGGCAGTGTAAAGTGCAAGAAGAGTATATCAAGGACACTTCATTTCAGAGAAACTATTCATGCACTACCTACAGAAACAGAGTTCCAACATAAATCTTTAAATGTAACCACTTCTTGTTCCCCAATTTTTTCCTGTATTTTTTCCTATTGCAAACTAAAAATAGAAACCTCTGTTTCACTTACACTTAACAAATAATGTGAAATAAAACTTACACTCCTTATAAGCTTAATGTAACCATAAACAATAGTTATAACTATAAACCACTACAAGCATTATATATTCATTAACCCTGAGCTAAACCACGTTGTCCCATTGGAGAAATAATTATATTGAAAGTAAGTGACCAGACAGGTGTCAGTGACTTTATCATGTATCCAAAAGTGAAATAAGACTATATCCTTAATAAGCTTTCTTATTTCATTATAAATCAGTCATTTCTTCTGTTGGAACAATTCTTGATAAATTTTGTGTATGATAGTATATTACTATCTACTTACGCTGGCATACAGAATTAGTATGTGTGCTGGACACACAGAATCCTCTAAAACTAGTGCCAAGACACCCAAACATTCTCTGTCACACCAGCTTCTGATATCTTCCCCCAATTATTTCTGTATCTTACGATTGCCTCTCTGGCATTGAATCCTCAATATATTTTTATTCTTCACTGGCTGCAAATTGCTCTGGCTTCGCACAAAACATCCAGTCTTAAAGTACTTTTAGATGAAGTTCTTTTGACTGTGAATAGTATGGAGTGACTAGTATGGAGTGACTTAACTCATTTCAGATGTGGTCCCATAGAGAAAACATGGCGTATCTACTACACAGTGCATGGAATCTAAAAGAGGAAAAAATGGGAACTGAGGTTAAACCAAGAGTTAAAAAAAAAAAAAAAAAAGAGAGAGAGAGAAAATTGGGTGATTTAACAGTAGCCAAGAAGTCTTTATTTTTAAGTTGTTCTGTTTTAGTTCTAAAAAGCAAATATTTTTAACTTAGCTTTGAATCAGAAAATTTTGGGGTTTTTTTATGTCAATATGTTCCTTGGCTAGAACAGAGGCAGTATATAACAATGCCTTTGTGATGGCTGAGATGAGTTTTTTTCTACCACTGAGCTTAGCGGCTTCCTGAGCAAAGCATTTTAAAGCAACAAAACTAGATATAACAAATGTGTTATTTAGACAGGTCCTGCTACATTTTATCTGACTACCCCAAGGGACTTTGGCTTTACTATTCTTGTATTCCCTGTCTTCCAGAGCTGTCATGTAGTATAATGGTATTTAATGAATTGCATTTGGAAACTGATTCTACTCAAGGTCACTAAGATTTCAAACCCCATGACCTACACACAGTAATCCACCTGCAGTTATTATCATTCTACTTTAGTATTGCAGGATAAAAAGAAAGACCTGTTACTGAGAAAAAAAAAAACACATTAAAAAAATTATACATGAAACTGGGAAGAGCAGTATCAGTTACTATATACTGTACCTGGGCCACTGAAGTCCAAAGGGAGCTTTGCCATTGTCTTCCCAAAGTTTAATATCAAGTCATTTAGGAAGTTACGTCAATTTAACGTCAAATGATGTTTTGCATTTATTTTGAGCATTATCATTTGAACAAATGGATTTTAATGGAGAACATGTACCTCTTTTTTGGTCAGACAGTTGTAACAAGTTGTTTTAAGCAGTTTCTCTAAAGAAGGCATGGTTGTAGCAAGCATTTCAAAATTCACTAAAATGACTTGAGACTTTTCTCTGATAATTGCCAGGGAACCTTTCCTATGTGAAACCAAGCATGCTTGAATTAGAAAAAGATTACAACAGTATAAGCCATGTGTAGCAGTAATAAAAATCTTATTTGAATTTGTCTCTCCAGTCCTCAAGGAAGTCTATATGGGCCCTGCATATGCTTCCTTTTATATGTATTTTAACATGTGCTTTACTAGATGTTGGATCATACCAATAGGGTTAAATCCAGTGTCCATTGAAACAAATGAAATTATATCCCTTAAATCTAATAACCTCTATGTCAGGCTTGCTGTAATTTTTACAGTAGTCTGCACTATATTCTAATAGTTGTCTAATGCCTGTGAGGCATTTGACCACTCACTTCTCATATCTTATATAAATAGACAGCAGATTCAGAAATTTTGGAAGGAAGGAGAGTTCCTCCTTGTTTACATAGGGCTTTATTCTGGTTAGATAAACAAGTTTTATAAACAAGTCCCTCAGGTCATCATTGTTCAATGCTGAAAAGAATACGTAATTGTCTTCACATGTCTATAGCAGAACTCAAAACATTTTGGGGCTGAATGTTTCTATTGCTTGGAAAACCTAGAATTACACTAATTTTTTTCCTTCTGTTTTTTTTTGTTTTTCCTATGACTAAGAGTACATTTACCTACCACTTCAGTAAGTGCCATAGAAAACAGTGTCTGTATGCTAGTGACATTCATAAATCTCATGCATTTGCTATAAACTCTCATGTTTCCCAGATAAGTCATGGCAAGCTGTGGTATTGTTACATATCATGCCTATTGGAGATAATAGTCCTCATCAACAGCAAAATGCAGCACAATACTAGACTGTCATCTACTTATGTCAGAGTAATAATACTATTAAGTCTTGCTGCTCACACTGCTCTATGCATTTATAGTTGAAACCAGTAAGATTCAAGAGGTGAAGTTTGATGGATACATATTTTAAAGTCTTCCATAAGTCCATTTTTTTAATCTCTCTTTTTAAAAAGAAAATGAAATAAATTTTAGGGTCAGATTCAGGTGTCCTTACACATGAAGAATAGCACTGGTTTACAGGAACAGTCCTCTTGAATTTACTGCAACTAGTTTTCAAATAAGTTACTAATCAGTCTAAGGAAGGATTCCAGACTCTCATTGTCAATGTTAAAATTACATCTGAAACCAAGACATTAAGAAATTCACAGCTCAGGATGACATTTTATATGTAATATATATCATTAATTAACAAGAACAGCAATATATATTATTAGCTCTGGGTAGCTTTGTTTTATCTAGGAAACACCAATGGCAGGAATTAGTCTCTTAAATAACCTTAAACATTATAATCACAATGCAGAAATTATGGAAAAAATATTAATACGCTATGTGTATCAATGGGTTTTTATTTTTACTTTTCTATCACAATGTCTGGTTTTTTTGACAAAGAGACTCTTGCTTTTATTTTGACAATTAATATTCATTTGTTTTATTGTCACCTAATTTGACTTTCTGTAGATTAACTAGTAAATATTATTAATGAGAATAATTTTGATATTTTTGTTAGCAAGCACACTTTAAAGCACTCTTCATTTCAAGTGGCTTATTTATGAAAAATAAAGGGCACTTAATATTTCAATATCTTTTTTCTAAAGAGAATTTTTATACTACGTTTTGAAGTCTGAGAAGTTTTCAGGATCCTAACTGCAGTCTACACCGTACTCTTAAAATAGCCAAGCAAAACAAAAACTCACGCCCAAGCTTTCCCTATGGCTGAGATGTCATGCAAAACTTGTTAACTCCTGACTGATACAATGTGACACACTCCAAATCCAAAAAGGATTTTACACAGAAGTGCCATATCTCATATGATCCTAGTGTCTCAAACAGAGAAGAATACATGAACATGTTGGTTAGAATATTTTGTCTTTTCTATGCAGTTTATGGCTCTCCTGCATTACAACAGTGGTTTTTGACAACAGACTAATCAGGAGACACTAAGCAAGAAATTCATGATTTGCTAGTGTTTAGGTGGATGATGTCAATGTATCATGATTCAGGAGGGAATGGGAAGGAAAAGGTACCTAAGATGGCAGAAATTTTAAGTTTTTTTTCCCCCAAAGAATAATAAAAGTGTCACTATTTAGAGATCAACTGGGCCAAGGTATCAAGCATAAAATTATGTGACAAGCTGTCATCTGAACACTATTTCTGACATGGCTTTAGGATCCAATCACAACATATTTATAAGCTATCATTTTAAATTAATTACAAATATTTCTAATGAGGATGTTTCAGAATTTTGATATTTTAAACCCCTTTCAAAAAACCTTGTTAAATAGGGATTAATTTTGGCATGGCTCAAAGTAATAAATCTCAAATGATAATCATCAAATAGGTTCAACTTTGTTTGTGTAGCAGCCATAAATTTAGTAAAAGTAAGATGCTGTTTGACACAGTAGGGATTCTAATATCTCTTTCTCAGTAGCTTCGCACCTATAATATGCAACAAAAGAGACATTTTACATGCGTTTTGCCCTCAGGTATATGAGTCTATATATGTACTAAGGAAGTGGAGATTGAACATTTTTCTTTATTGTCATAGCTTTGAAAAGATCTTGACTTTTCAGAGAAAGTCTCAACTTCTATACATTTGTAGGGACTTGGTTTAGCACTTACATAAATATTACCTATTAAGAAGGGTTGGTAGTGATGCCATAGTACAGGATAGTAGGAGCTTTAAATAAATACAAAGTTATAAGAGCTAGGCAAAAGTAACTGCTGTTTAACAATAGAAATTGGTTATATTATAACTTTAACCTCAACTTTTTAAAACCAAAGTATTAAAGCTAAATAATTGAGGCCAGCTGAATTATTATCCCTAAGAAGAAACTACTTAAATTATTTTCTGTTTTCTGGTCTGGACAGTTGTCGTAGCAAATACCATATATATTCTACAGATTTCGTGTTTGTTTCATCTCTCTTTTCAGGAGAATCTCAACTTCTCTTTAAAAAGTCTTACTCTTTATGATTGAAAAGATGATCTTAACAATTTGCTTTCATTGTGATCAGACAGGTGAGATGACTTTCCTGAGTCTATATGAGCTTTAAAATAGTAGCAAGGCAGATGGGACACATCCATTAATGTAAGTCAAGGACTAATCTAGGTTGTTGTTCTGCGGCCACAGAATTAAAGATTTCTTCAGATGCCACTGAATTTAGCATTTTTGCTGCAAAACTCACCATTTGGCTGAACCTGGAAATTAGTCTATTTATTTCTGTCTCCCTTCTTATCCAGATCCTGCTTGCAATTATTCCTTGCTCTCCAGTCTTCCACATTAAAAACTGTTGATTTATAGTGGATCCCTCTCCCACTGTATAATAAAGCATGGCAGTTGAGATCAGGGAAGGAGAACTGGATCCTGCTCTGCTAGGCAGTGGAGGAAGGTTGGTGGTCTCTTCTGCCTAGGAACATGAGCAGCCAGCGCCTAGGAAGCCTTAAAGATGAATAATTGAGGCCAGCTGGAAGTTCCCTCCTTTCTTGGCACACACATGGGAAGGGTAAACAGGACTGCCAGAATGGCATCAGAGGAGAAGACACTCAGGAATTGCAGCCGGACTTACTAGAGAGGAAAGCATCAGGCTCCTATCCAGAAACAATCAGGATATAAAAGAATTCCTTACACAAATGTGTATTAGGAGCTATGCAATAGTAGTGAATTCCTTTCTGCGGAGGCCTGAAGGAAAGGATGAGAAAAGGTGGTGTGAAAGTGTTCTGTGATTACAGAAAGGATGGCCTTGCTGGAGAACATAGCAGGTGTTGCCTTGGCCGCTGTTCGCTGTTGCAGTGGATCTAAAGATTACTGTTGCTCAGTCTAAGTTTAAAGCACTTGGCCTCTCACTTAATACATTAGTACTAACTGGGACTGTTTTCCAATTGCAGCTAATGCTTATTGAATTTATATCATTTACTAAGGCCTGAAGAGGAGACTTTCTTCTAAATTCAGGATGGCATAAAAGTTGTTCAAGCAACTCTAAACTCCCATCCACAGTTTTGCTGCCATCTACATCTTCCCTTTTTTCCTACTCTCTTGAGATTCTGGCCCTGTATTTCATTACTTGTCATAAGAACTATGCTTTTCTTTATCATTAGATAGTTATAAATCTTCTGTCTTCTTGCCTGCTACATTTAGAGTACCATGATTTTGACTCATGGTATATATTTGACTCATGGTTAAAACCACATCCTTGTGTTTGCAAACATACGGTGTGGCAACCTCCAGTTTAAGATTGATTCACTCTTCAAATGAGTTAATGGTGCATACCACCAGATGGCAAGACTTCAGAGGACAAGGCAGCTTCAGATTCACCTCTGGCTGTGTGTGACTCCATACAGACTGGGGACTTAGCCTCCAGGAGGAAATTGCAATAAGGCACGGACACCTGACTTCGCAGGTTTAGGGGTGGTTTTGTCTCTTCAGGAACAATAAACACTGGGTTCACTGAACAAGAAAATACACCAAATATTGTTTTGGAAGCAAGATTGTATAGTCCTTACCAAGCTCATATTGGGTTGCTTAAGCTGTGCAGTAGTGGGGGAACAAAGATGCTACAGAGAGGTTGCCAGATCTCCATTGCAAAGCAATTGCAACTGCCATCTTTCCACAGCCATTAGCTATAGCTGACAGCAATTTAATACTCTAAAGCAAGCTAGAAGATGAACTGTTCATAATGGTCTCAGAATCATATTAATTTTAAAATATGGATCACTTTTTTCATCTGCTTTGAGTGCTAAGCTCCTGAAGCAGAAAAAACAGCACAGTAAACATACAGAACTATTTTTTTTCCAGAGCAGAATGATGAAAATGTATCAGATTGTGCTGTCTGCACATGCCACTACTGCTGTCTCCTCAGCTAATTTCAGAGACAGTACTTGGATCTCCAGACATTGGAGCAGTGGTGATGGATATGCAGTCTGCTGCTGACCTAAAATGTGTTCCCCAAAATACTGAGATACAAAATCACTGTTGGTTTTGCAGCATATTTTGAACAAGTTTGTGTTTGAAAGGTAAGCACTTAAAAGCAACATTTATTTAGATGATTTTCTGTCAGGAAGTGGAATTGTAATGAGTTAGTTTTAATAATGTTAAGTTTTAATATTTAGAACTTTTATATTTAGAACACTTAAATGTGTTAATGCTTTTCCTGTACAGATGGCCTGATGGTCCTGTGTGGCTATATTTTGCTAAAATAGCCTAATATCTACATATAATCTGAAAAATAAGTTATTTAAAGAGTTAATAAATCTGCATCTTGAGCTCACTGGAATTTGTATTCATTTTATTTTATTCTACTTAATTTTAATAATGTGCTCATGTGTTTTACTTGGTTATTTAAAGTTCAGCACATGCTTTGCTGAACTATGGCTTGATTGCAAGTATGAGAGAGTATTTTATTAAATATACAGGAAACTGAATTCATTAGTCTTCCGCTACTTTTCTGCTCATGCTTTATAGCTTAAGAGCAAGTCTTAGTGTCTGCTTGAGATAAATATAGCTCTTGACGGCAAAGTAGTGGATTAAATCTGGTTACTATGTTTGGCTAATGAGGGAGATAACTTTTTGTATTGAAAGGATGCAGTCTGTGCCTCCATTATTTGGTTTATGGTATCCTGTCTCATTACTTTAGGATACATTAAAGAAGGCTAGCAAGCAAAAAGAAAAACAATGGTAAGCATAATCCAAGGAGAATACCAAAGGTCTTGAAGAGAGCAATGGGAGAACTCTTGCTCAGAAGACGACTGCCTACAACCTATTTTCCAAAGTCCCAGTGAATCTGAGACATTTACATGCAGTTGACAGATACAGCACAGGAGGCTTGGGCCCTTCTGAATGAGGAGATGTGGCAGCCAGTAGAGGTTCCCTAAGACATCTCAAAAAGCAGCAGATACTTCTGCTCAGGCAAATGAACTGGACCTCTAGGGTAATGGTCCGCAAGCTCATAGCAAGCTCTTGCTCTCCCTCCCAGTTCTTCTGATGTCCCCATAAGGATGGTAGCCCGCACTGTCCGGACTGCCTGTCTCCTGCCTCTCCTCAACATCAGTCAGATCTGCCTGGGCCACCTCGCACACCAGCCAGGCCGAGGGACGGCATCTCTATAAAACTGCCTTCTCCACAGGCACATGCGAAAGCTGCTCTCCTCACGGAGGGAGTTGACTGCAGAGAATTTACCAGTCTCACATGTGAGATCCAGTCTTGAAGACTCAGGCATGTATAAAAGAACTGCAGCAGTGTCTGAAAGGGAGTATGAATCTTATTATCCTTCTGATTATTTTTGTGACTTTTTTCCTCAGAAAAATCTGTTATGCCATTTTCATAAGCTGCTCAGGAGTTAACTAAACAAATTAAATATGAAGATGAAAAGGATTAGTTATATAGGATGTGGAAAGGATGTTCATAAGTAATAGTGTCAATTATTTAATTACAAATTCTGTTACAAAATGAAAGGATAGCTATATGTTCTGCATTATACCAAGAAGCCAGTATTTTGACAAATGTCACGGTATCTCATGATACTGTGAATGCTAAAACATGGTAAGATTGATTCGGGAAAAATAAATTTGGGGGGATTATTTTTTTTCCAGATAAAGTAAAAGCTGGTTTTAGTACACTTAATCTCCTCTCTATAGGTTTAACAAATATATGGGATAAATCAGATAGAAGAAAGGAAGTATTTAAGCATTCTTAAATTATAGGTATTTAGAAGAGAAAAATCTTTGTATATACTTAAAGTATTTATGTGCTTTTTTTTCTTGTAAATCATCTCAGGAAGATTACATATACATGATTATCTTGATGAAATTTACCATTTTCGATGAGCTCTAGCCATCCTCGCACAAAGACCTGTATTAAAAAGTCTTTTATAAATTTAATAACATATCATGCAGCTATTTAATGACATTTTGATATTCTAGCTGCTCATTGAATATTTGCTCCCTATTGCTTTTCATAGCTCATATTGGCAACAGCATGTTTTCTGTAAGTCAAACTGTTTCTGTATGCCATTTTAGAAGAAAATATAAACAAACCTCACAGCAGAATTTTTTGAAATATTTAATTAAGTGGAATAGTCTATTGAACAGGATTGTTTTTAAGGTAAGAGAAAATCAAAATGATTTTATTAACAGTATTGCAAGAACCTGATTCATATCAGATTAAAACTATTGAGTGTATAATAAAAAAATGGAGAAGCTATGAACCGGTTCACACAACTATTTGCTGAATGTACAAACTATTTTTACTGAAAATTTCCAAACAGCTTTCCTAGCTTTAGAAAAGATTTGCCTTGCCCAGTGACAGTTGTAATACCATAAGTGTGCTGTGCCACTTTGTTTTAATTAAGAGGTATTTTCTCACCTATTCCCTTGAATTAGCTTTTCTGGCTCCTGCTCGCCTTCTTAACTTTGTCTTTGTCTGTGTTATCTCAGCATTTGATAATCACTGTGATGTGATCATCTGCCAAGTAAAATTTAAGATACTGAACTTTTCTAAATGCCTGGAGCCTGCTGTTCCCAATGCCGTCCTGTCACAGTCCTCATGAATGGAGTCACCCAAGTGAGAGCTGCTCCTTACAGAGCAGATGAGGCAGCAGCAGGATGGGATGTTCTCCATGAAATCCCTTAGTATTGACACTTCTTTAAGTTCATAAGTGTCTCTGATTTTTTATCTGTAAGATGAGGTACTTTTCTGATCTTTTGGGATGAGTACAAAGAGTATAAATCAGTCACAGTGGGTAACTAGTGTGTGGGTTTTTTTCACCTCATTTGTCTTGAAGAAGAATTCAGGTGTGTCTAACAATTAAAGTCTACTGTCTCCTTCTGACAGAAAAAAAGCACCATTTGGTTTACCCTGAATGAGTCTGACATATCTCCTCTCCCAGCTTGCATCCATACAATATCAGGCATAATCATATTTCTGGAAATATGGTGAAATTTGATCTTTAAGTTTAGGTTGTTAGCTCAGATTTGCAATGCTAATGCTTCCGAATTTGGGCCTGCTTTGTGAGGGTCAGTTTTTGCCTGACTCTTGCTCTTGAGTGAGCAGTGGAACCAGAGCAGGAATATGAAAGGACTCTCCCATCTTGCACACAGTATCACGGTAAATCACAGAACTGCAGTCTCTGTGCTGAAAACAGTGCTGGAACACCTCTGTCCTGGTCTCCTGGAAGCACACAGCATCATAGAGAAGGGACAACAGGACGGAGGGCTGCTTGAGCACTATCCCACAGGGATTAATTGGGTCTGAAAAGAAGTGGAGTAGTGAGTGGTTGCATGTAATCTCTGGGTGTTCGTGAGGTCTGGAAGCCATTGTGTGACTCCTTCCATGGTCCTCAGGGGCAGGAGGCTTCCATGCTGAACCTTACTGCTGTGTTTGCCAAAGCTTTGTAATGAAACTCTAAACTAATGACATGCAACAGAACAATCAACTTAATTTGTAACGTACAGCATTTCTACATAATGTCCTAAGTATTCAATCAAGAAAGACAATGCACAAAATCAATATCAGTGTAGTAAGCTGAAAAATGTCACTAAGCCTGACATTCTCCTGACTCTGTTGACAATGACACAATACTTTGCTCAACAGGAATTCACACTGAATGTTTTATGTATTCCTGAATAATTAATATGCACAGATTGGGATATTGCTTTCTATCTGAAGGCAATGAATGTGTTATAATAACTGTTTCCTGCCACTTAAATTACCAATTCTTTAAAATATTGAATTGCAAATATATTACTGCTTTATAATGTAGGGCTATTTCATGAATGCTATTAGTACATTCTGTTCTTCTGTTGAGTTACATGACTCAGTGACAATCCTATTTAGTCTAGGAATTTTGTGCATCATCCAGTAAAATATTAAAAAGCTTTTAACTCTTAAATGATATTTTTGTATACACAGCATGCAAAGCACATCATACTGTGTACTAAGCAAATTCCATCACCATTTTTGCAAGTAGAAGTCTTTAAAATAAATAATAGATTGGTTATAAATCTTTTTGTAGACCTATTTAGCACAATGGTTCTGTTAATCAGAAGCAAGAAATAATAATTTCTAAGAATGCTATACTTACTGAAGATAAAAGACTAGTACTGCTGTGTTGTAAGTGCTGTGTATAAGTTTTTAAAAATGTCTTTAGAAAACACAGAAGAAGAACCTGGAAGGTTCCTGGAAGAAGAACCTGAAGAAGCTAATTAGCTATGGTTTCCTTTTCAGTAATATATCCTTGATGATCTGAAGAAAATGCATTCAGATGGAAGTCAGCACATAGAAATGATTCTGCCAAACCTATTACTGTGTTTAATTTAGTCACAGCATAGACAGCTGATTTCTTAGCAAAACAAATAAAAATATTCTACTTGCTTCTTAATTCCTTTAAATCTGCAGTACTTTTATGAATGTAAATCATGGTCCAAGGTTAACGAGTCTCTGCATTGTTAACTGTAGAAAGATCTCATATGTGAAAGATAGTCTATTTTTAGTGAACATTTCCTTCCTTTATTTCTTTTGTAACTTTAGGCTTAATCTAGACATGTAGACATGATTGAATGAAAGAGAATGCAGTTCAGTTATTTTGATATTTAGTATCTTACATTTTTTCAATTCAATCAATAACTTGAGCTCTAATTATGATGCAGTGACAGTGCCCACCTCTTCTGATACGAATAGTTTAAATTGCAAAACCATGTTGGATTGGAGCAGTCACAATTGTTATACTAATTTCAAACAGTTACTCTGTGCTATAATGCAAATTTTATTCATTCTGGGAATCATCTGTTGCATTTGAAATACATTTGGCTTTCTCTTTTACATCTTAGTTTGTGATTATAATTACATCTTTGCATTTATTTATAGTATATATGCATCATTTTTAAGTGTGTATTTTCAATGTTTACAACTGTTTCTCAAAATGAAATAATTGCCACAATGTGATTTATGTATTTTCATATATTTTTATAATGTATTTTCTATCTAAATGAACACTTCTGAGTTTGTTAACTTTAATAAGGACCTGTACTGATTATACAGTAGGCTCAGTGAAAGCAAACACATATGGAGTGTTTTATCTATAGCTGGAGCTGCTGCTTCAGCTATCAAACTAATGGAACAGTAATGGAACACTTACTAACAAAATTAATGGGCTGCATTCTTTTCTTTGTCACTAGATCTGTATGGCTCCATTAAGTCTGATTTGTTCAGGGAAGAGAGGAAAGAATGATGAAAATGCTAGTATTTTGCCATATAGTTGAAAGGAATCTATCACTTTTTTTTTTTTTTTTAACATGAGTGAGTGAGTTAGCATCTTGTTATGCCAACCTTCAGCAAGCTGATATAAATTGAACAAAATCTGTTGCGGTATGGTTTTATATAAAAATAATTTGTTGATTCTTATCTTTGTGTGACTCTTACATTCATAAAAGAAGGAGGTCAAGGATATTTGTTTCTTCTGCCTTTGTTCATTATCCCAGATACCTCTACTAGAGGAAGTGGTTTCTGTGGGATTTTACTGTAATCCACAGGATTTTATTTTTATTGAGCCTTTTTCCTGCTACTGTGCTTGACAGTAGTTGTTTCAAAGTTCAACCATGTATGGAAAATGAAATGTAATAGTAATCATGTTTACTTTCTATTAAAGTATGGATTTTTTGAAGAGACTAATTTACTGGGAGAATTCTCTGTGAGACTGTTTCACACCTACAATCTAATATCAAAACCCAGTGTAACAACCTTTCTTAAAGACAAACAATCTAATTTGACACAGATACTTATCCCATGCTATATATTTTTCTTAGTATTATAGCTGAAATGCTGCATAGTTGCCTAAGTGTTTCTATCCTGAGATTTTGTTTGAGATATGGGGACTGAAATATTCTAGAAGTTTTTTCTCTCCTTTCTCATTAATCTGGTCCCCTTGCACACAGTTTTCAAGCTCCACACAAATTTGGCATTCCCAACTTTTCAGAACTGGAGTATAGGCAAGCTACAGCTAATTGGCTAATGGCTAATAGGATGTAGGTAGCGGGGCTGTGAACTACTGCATCGGGAAGCATTCATTAAAGCTATATGTCTGCTCAAATGGTGCATTTTTCACTTAGTGTTTATGGGCAGCTTTAAGAATCTCTGTGGGCAGTAGGAAGTATCCAGTCAGCAAAATGTGGTCTGAATAGACCTCTTGAACAGTTAAACTGCTACAGAATCCTCCTCTGCCCCTCAAATGATGTTGCATTATGAAATAGAAAATTTTAAATACAACTCATGTTCTATAGTGCTGGGCATGTAAAAGACTGTGCAAAAAGCTTCTTTACTAACCTCCATATTGAACAAAAGAAATGTAGTAAGAACATGCTGCTTCAGAGAAAAGAAAGCATGATTTGAAATACTACGATTGATCTTACTGTTTTATCTCTTTTTGGTTTGAGACAATTGTAATTTTTGTGTTTCTGTGTTTATTACTGTCCATAGCATTTGGAATGCCTGTGGAATACTGGTAGAATATAACTCAGCTTAAGAGACTTAAGCAGAAGTGACTCCTCAAAGCCAAAGGTTATATATGCCTTAGAATCTTGATTTTCTGATTGTTGATGAAATTTCTCGTGTACCCAGATAATCTGTGGCACTTTTAATTTAGTGCTCTTTCTTTCTTGTTTGTGTTAGGCTGCTACTGTTGTTCTCTTCCAATGGCATTTTAGAGGCTTTGCACAATATAAACATCTGTTATGGAGACTAAGAGACAAAACACAAATGAATATAGAATTTTTTTCCAGGCTTAAACATGATAAAACAAGATCATTTTCAGATAGTAGTTTAAAGTAGCATTTATTTCTTCTGAAGTAGTGTATTTGTATTCAAATACTTGTTCAAGTACACCTTCAGAGACGGTCGTTTTCTGGCTCCAATGTTAAGGATTGCTGCTGTGCTTTAAATTTGCTTATTATTATCTTCCTGTGACAGATCCAGATATTTCAAGATTTCTTTATACCCTGTAATCTGATTATTATAGAACCTACTGACACAAAGATTTAAATGTTTCATTTAGATTTCGTGTTTTTATTAAAATAACAGAGTTAAATTGAAGTAACACTGTCCTCAAACCAAAACACTTCATATGGAAATAATAAAATTGCCTATTTAATTTTCTTTTTCTGATTTTTGAATGTAATTTTTTTCAGAAGCAGAAGAAACAGTGCAACGGAAATGTATTTATTAAGGTTCCATCAAACCCACCTTTTTCATTTAGGAAAAATCAGAAAAGAAACATTAAGTGAGAAAAAAAAAGAAACCCATCTTTCTCTGTTCTGCACCACTTCTGAGATTTTATGTAATAACATAATGTTACAGTCAAAATCTTGTTGTGAGCAAAAAGAGGAAGGCACCTGATATTGGAAAACAATAATTAATTGTTAGCCAAATGGATATCTTAACAGTCTAACTAAAATACAATAAATAAGTAGTTAATATGCTTAGTCCAGTTATGACAATACTAACATTCACATTCTGAATTATCAAACTAATAAACAACAAATCTCATGAATAATATAGCTTAAAAATGTTATACACTTTTTGAAATCTACCCATTTCTCATTGTTTATACTCTCTTTAGGTGCTGAGGTAGGCAGCAACCATCCTCCTCAAAAAGAAGGGAAAGTATTTTTTCATCATCCCCAAATCTTCTCCAGGCAGAGTGTGATGTTGATAGCTTTGTCTTTCTCACTCTCAGTTCTCCTTGAGGTTATTAATACATTTTCCAACATGTTTTTATGCCTTATTCTTTCTTCATTGATCAGCAACTCCATGTTACATATTTAGTATATATATGGTTTGCTGGACATATGTTAGATACATTCCTTGTTCTTCTAACTTGTTCTTTGTTCTATTTGTTTGTCTTAAAACCTTTTTGTCCAGCTCCCAGGTCAATATATATATATTTTTATGACCATTGCTGAGTTATTCATAAACTTGGGCTATACTCCCCTAAACCACATTATTATGCTAAGGTCATAAATATTTCATTCTACAAAGAATAATTACTTTTTACTGCTACCTATATAAAAGCCATGATTATACCACAAGATGGTACAAATATAGGCAAAAGAAAAACAAATTGGGCAATAGCCATCTGGTCATTAGAAAGACTGCTGTTGCAGCTAAACAAGCTAAGTCAAAGCTCCAGGCAGGCAAGTAAAGCTGAGATAAGGCCTGAGAAAACTTGCTCTTGAGGCCTGGCAGAGTTGGTACAAAGTCTGCAACCTGTTACTAGCAATAGCAATGCTGGTTATAGGGCTACAATAACAGTTGATCAAAGATTCCTATATACCTTTTTGTCTCTTTGTCTTATTATGTCTTCTAATTAGCAAATTGATTGACTATGAAGCTGAGCATTAGAAAAGCTTGAAAAGGTCTATTATTTTGGTTCTGCACTGCAGTTACTCAGGGTATATTCAGTGGTGATGTATGTTCCTGTTTTAATGTTGTCATAGAATTTGAAGTCCTGGCTGTTTAAGCTAGAGCCAAATCACCAAAGGTTCAAAGAGAGAAGAAGCAAGCAGAAACCTGTGGGGAATGCTCCTAATGTAAAAAGAAAACAAGAGGTAGAAAATGAAGAAGCAGTGGTAGCTGAATTCAGTGGCTTGGGTAGAGTTTACATATCCTGAGTAAACTGAGAAAACCCTAGTTAGGGCCTCATCCTTTTCTGTTGTGTGGATTACAACAACATACTTTTCCTTCTCTTGGAATCTGGACTGAGGGCCTGGATTTCCATAGAAATTTTGGGGTGCACCACTGCATAGGTGCACACAGGGTTCGCACACAGTCACAATGCTGCTCTGTCCATTGACTGGGGATTTGAAAAGGCATCATGTTAACAGACAGCAAAGATGTCAAGTGTCTAAGAGACAAGAAGAGGTGGAGAGTATTGTCAATGAGTATTAAAAAATAACGTATTTTGGAATTGGGGAAGTAATAGTAATATAAGCCTCCATACTAATAGAAGTGCATTTATTCCAACCCATTAGGATAGAAGGAGCAAGGCAGTTGCAGATAATGTTATTGAGCTTAAGCTGATCTTTCCCTAATGCAGTTCCAAAACTAATCAGTCTCCATGCAACTAACATACTAACAACGAGCAAACTTCCAGGAAATATGCTTTTATCACAGTAGCAGTGTCAAAACAGTATTATTCATTCAAAACTTGTTTTGCAGATAAAATTGCTGTTAACAAAATGACTTCTCAGTTCGGCAATTAAATATTCAAAATTTTAAAAAAATAGAAATAATGCCTTAACAGCTCAGGTTAGGGACAATAATAATAATACAATTAGTATGGTGCCTGTTGTTGCCACAGCAAGAATAATAAATAGATCATAACATAGCAAAAAGAATCAACTATTGAGATTTCTGTCATCTCTTGCTCATGTCTGTAAATGAAAGATGCTTCTCAAAAAATGTATGCGTATGAAGGACTAATTTTTCTTTTAGTCAAAACAGTGTTTCAAGGGAGTAGTTTTATTTTCTTAGCTAAAGAAAGTAAATAATGTCTGTAAGTAAGGGAACTGATGAAATCTCTTTTTTAATAGATTATTTCATTATTTCACTTTTGCCAGAAGAAGTTGATTCTGTCCGTTTATCCCCTGCCCATATCTAGTCTTGATGAGTGAAAACCCATTAGCAAAGGCAGCTTATTCTCTATGAACAATTCTGTTCTTCCTCAGTGAAATTCATGGCTGCTGTAGTAACTGCAGAATAACAATAGACAATGGGCAAAAGTTATTAAGGTTCTTTGAAGAAGTCATAGATCAAGGTGCTTTTAAAGTGAGCATTTAAATTATTATAAAAGAAGTCCTATAGAATCAGTGTCATTTGTTATCTAGTAAAGCCTTCCATAACCCAACAATACCCATTTTTCCTTTTTAGCACTAGTTATGTTGTCTTGTAGATCAGGTTTATAGGGAGGATATTTCTTTCTTAGTCTCAAGTCAGATAATGGTCAGTAGAAGTAATCCTCCAGGCAAAATTATTCGCAGGCTGAGCTTCAAACACGTTTGGATTCATTTATTATATTCTCAGTATACGTGCATACATCCTATTGACACCAGTAACAAACAGTGCACTGAGAAAAACATAGAGCTTTGAAAATGAGATGTTATGTGTGTTTGACAGGAGTATTTTAGTATTTTTTTCTATATTTATGCTATCATATGTTATATGCAACAGTGGGGTTTCATCACCAGCCTGCAATATGTGTGCTATCATGCTGTATACTCACAGTACAAACCCCTGTGATAATATTACATTTGCAGACCACTTAATGGGAAAATTAAGATAAAGGATATTGTGCATTCTGTAAGTAGCCAACAAATTACCTAGAAGTATGGTGAGACTTTAGAAAATGTAGTTAAATCCTATCAAAATGGAGTTGTCACTTAGCATCCTGGACTTAATTGTCCTTTGCTTAAATATATAAAAAAAGCTGCCATGGATCCAAGGAATTAAGTGATCCTTGCAAGGAAACAAGCCAGTGAAATATGATATTAGACTGCAATTTCAGTGTGATCTACTTCTGATTCTTTCAGATGTTGTGGGTTATTAAGTAACCAAATTATATTCAAGTAATTCAGCACCTGCTTCATCAAGCTACAGAGTATGGAATTAGATATAGACCACTTCAGCTTCACTGATTTGATTATGTAGTAGAGAGAGACTGGTGAATATGCATTAATCCTATGAAATTAAATCAAGAAAATTAGCTGAAGATATTCCTAGGGACCTGTTTGGTGTCCATCTGCATAAAATGCTGAATTACCTGCTTACTGAAATCACTTTTTTTGTGATGGGAAATGGAAGGGAAGAACTGAGTTTACATAAAATTTTAAGCAGGAATGTACAGGTTCAAACCAGAAGTCCTCTAACTTCTGGCTCTGACAGCAGCTAATGCCAGATCCTTAGAGCATAAAAACAAAGCAAGTACATAATTTTTCCCCCAGTGTTTCCTCTCACATCTCATTCATCTCCAGATTAGGAGAGTAATCTGAAGTGTAGAGATTACACTGTTACTGTATGTTTAATTATGTATGATGGACTTTCTTCCACTGTTATAACCAGTTGGTTATTCTATTATGGTCTCTATGGTATCCTGTATTATGTATGTAATTATGCACACTCTGAAGAAGCATTTCCTCTTTCTTTGCTTTAAAAATTCTTCAAGGTAATGTCATTTGATGTTTCTTCAGTCTTCCTTTTGAGATGTAGTGATGCAATATGTAAATAAGGCCTAACCATTTTTTTCTCCATTGCATTCATGATTTTGTAGACTTCTGACACCGTTGTTATCTCTTTAAGAGTCTTAATCATTTAATCTTTTCACATATAGAGACCTCCAATACTTCTAACCATGGTTCCGTCCTGTTTATAACTTTTCTATTGGCACTGGATACTTCACAGTTAGTGGGAAATCTATTTCTCTCTGTTAGCTCTAAAAGGTATGTAGACAAATCATTTAAGATGCAGAGGTCTATCCTGCAGACATTTCAAGTTGAGAGAGATTAACTCCACATCAGTTTTCTTAATTTCAGTGTTAAATATCAGCATTGAGGGCTTGTATTATTATCCCAATCAGCAAATCAGACTGTTCTATTCTCAGAAAATTCTTAGTCTGGCCATTTTATACTGTAATTGAAAAGAATGTTGTTTGTAATTTTCTTACCATTTCATAAACTATTCAGTTTTCTAAACAATTCCACTTATAAGTGATTTATTTGTAAGCAATATCAGCATTAACTTTTATTTTAATTTATTAAAGTAAAACATCATAAATTAATAATACGATGATAAAATGTTTGAGAAGCATATGAATGAAGTGTAAGTACTGCCAGCACTACAAAAATGTTTGATTCGTAGGTGTATTTCATTAAATAATTCTGCCTGAAATACAGCTTCAATCTGACAAAATATTTATGATTCACAGTAATTTCCATTTTTGCTTGTGGACAAAAAGGAATTCTGAAAAAAAAGAGATAAATAGAGAGCACAGCATGTTTAAGAAAAGACAATATCCTTGTGTGGTTAGTGTACCTACCTGAAATCTGAGAGACACAGGTTTTGTTTAACTTAGAATAAATACTTGAACTGTGCTCTGCCATAGTCAGAATAAGTAATCTCTTTGCTGTAAGTAATCACCACAAGCTTTTGGTGGATTATAAAGAGCCTCACCAATTTTGTCCAGTTGTTTCTTCTTGAACCTGAAAAAAACATACCTGGTTAATGCTTTTTATGACTAGTGCATTTCAGTATTGGCATTTTAGATTTCATGAAATATTTTTTCAGGAAAAAACTGTCTCACTGAAGCAGTTTTTCTTTTCCTCTTGCAGCATGCATCAAAATGTTCTTAATTACTTGCTTTGTATTGTCTCATTATTCCTACAAATCATCATATGTTTTGTATTTACCCCATTTTATTTAATTTGCAGTATTTAATAATTTCTCTGGTTTATATTTTGGATACAGGTTTCTCTTGGACTTCTACATGCCCGTGCTACTCATATCCTCTGGCCTCCACAACGCTGGCAGAAGTTACAGTCAATGCTACCTCCAGAACGCAAACCACTTCAGAGAGAGCAAGAATAACTGAAATATTCAACTGGAAAAACACTGAAGTGAAGTTTAACCAGGAAGAGTTGCAGTGATTATAACATCATAAATAAGAGCTTTGCCAAGTGGGCTATATCAGGTACCATATCAACAAATATATGCAACATATTCATGTTAAAATGCCACCTTAAGTGTAAAGTCTTTTTAAAATCTCAAACATTAGTACATTGTGCATTCTTTCAGTATGAAATAATCATTCATTGGTTGTAGAAGAATTGAATATTCAATTCTTCCAAGAGCAGAAAAAAGCTTGAGTTGTTATATCTGTACCTGTGCTTCTCTGGATAAGAAGTTTTAAAAACCTTCAATAAAATGTTTTAATTTTTTACATTTAGCTTGCTTCTTTATGAACTGAATAGATCCTTCATTGTTACTGTTGATTCCATATGAAAAAGCATTTACACATAATTTGCTTTTGATTGATTGTCCTATAATTTCTAATACTAGAAGAATCAGTATTTTTGAAGCTGAAAAGTTAATCATACAGTATGTCATTACATTTTTTTCAAAACCTAATGAGATTTTTTTCTTTTAATGCAGCTTGTGTTTATTATTAAACTGAGTACATATTACTTATTCTTAACCTCTTTCAATAGTGTTTTATAAAAACATTCCTTGTACATCCTGTTGAAGTAGATATTCAGGCAAAATACACAGATTATACTGCAGCATCTGAACAAAATGTTTCATTCATTTCTCAAGTATAGCGAATCATTGTTAGTACTGATTGCCACATTTCTTTGAAAATATGTAATTAATACTATAAATGCTATAAAATTAATACTATAAGTATGTAATTAATACTACAAGTACACTCCATGAATGCGCAGTAAAGCTTCTGCACCATTATAAGTGAAAAGAACTTGAAGAATGACACATTTTCAGCTGCAGATTAGTGTAAACCAGTTTATTTTCATATTTATGAAATTTTACTTCAGATAGGATAGTACTTGAAAAATTCAACAAATTGCACAAAATGTTTTTAAATACTTCCGCTAAAATCATGCAAATATAAGAACTTCAGACAAGATGAAAATAAGTCTGTAGGTCTTTGAAGGCAGAAGCTAAGTTATTTATTAGGTCCAATCACTATGAAAACTATTACTATATAGCCGCCTTCTTAAGTGCTCTAGCACTGCAGACTCTCTGAACACTATACTGTATAGGTGTCCCATGATCTTTTTCTGTTCCAAAAAGCTGTTCCGCTGGCCTCTGAACTCTCCTTAGTTAAAACTAATGCAGTTTGTCTGGGTGTTCATTGCAGTAAATTCTCAATTATTTTGATTTGTGTACAGTGATTGAAAGCAGTAATTTGCAATCCTTTCCCCCCCCCCCAAATTAATTAAGAAAACTGAAATGAGTTCAGGAAAGGGGGAGGGGGGGAAATACTCACGGTCCAGCTGGAGAGGATGGTCAGGTTACATTCCTGTCCCTGCTCAAACTCTCCTGCTCGGTGACCCTTTTTTTATACCTGGCTGGGACTCTGGGCAAATGTCATCCATGCTGATTCATGCATAGTTGCATATTCGTAGAGCCGCTTCTCATTGGCCTTTTTTTGCTTTATTATTTGTTTTTCGCCCCTTCCTGATATGCTAATTAGGAGGGGGTGTACAAGATAATATTAAAATAGGGTGTAATGAGCTGAAGGTTATCGTGGGTCAGAGTTAAGTTCTGTGATCATGGTCTTTTGCTCCTTGCGAAACAGGGAGGTGGACTGCAATGTCTTCGCATCGCTTCCTCCTTCGCCTCGTTTCTTGCCATCTTCTTGTAGACAGCTTGACCCAACCACGCTCATTACTCAATCCCTAACTTCTCTAATTTCATTGATTTGTGGGCTCATGATAATAATTTTGAGACGGTCTTTAGTACCCAAGTATCCTTTTTTATATGGCTGTGACCCTTGGCAAATACTGTTTTCGCTGACTTCTGCGAGTTTCATAACAACAGGGCTGTTTGTCTGTTCAGAAGGACCCTGCTAGCGAGGCAAGACCACAACACCCCTGTATCGCTTCCTCCCTCCCTGCGGGTCCATGCAGACTCCTTAGTTGGCAGACTTTTTCAGTCCTGTTAACCCTTCACTCGCTCGACACTTTATATGTATATATAGCATATACATACACATACATGTATAAATGACCTGGGTGATGGAATAGGGAACAGTCCTGGTAAGTCTGAAGATGTTACAATGGTGGGAGAGGCTGCCATCATTTTGGAGAATAGACTGCAAATCAGTAATGACGGGCATACAGTCTGGTGCAATAATTGCCTGTGCACATGATGGATTAGGTTAAAAGAGAATTAGGAGATTATAGTGGATTGCAATTGAGCATGACAAAAATATGAAGTTGTGAATAAGAAAAAAAACACACTTTATAAACAGCAGTACAGTCTATAAAATGCAGGAAACAATCCTTCTACTTCATTTATTTATGGTTCACTTTTAGGCATCAGATTCAGAAAAAAATGAGGCACAACTGAAGTCTTTAGAGGGTGTTGCGTGAAAGGGAGGGACGGAAGGCCCTTCCTTATCTTTATAATTTACATTTGCCTGCCAGAGCCCCCTGTTTGAGGACTTTTCCTGAGTCAGTTTCGCAAAGTAAAAAGAATAAGATTTTATTAAAGCGACAAATACAACAGGTTTGGAATTGCCGTTGATAAATGCACTTGCTGCTACAAATTTTCTTTCTATGAGCTCAAACTAACAATTAAGCACTTTCAATAATAACGTATTTTCCCAGGTAACAGCCAACATTTGTCAGAGGTGCAAGTCTTACCAAAGAGGTGTCCCTGTTTGGGGGAGGGAGAAGGAAGCTCGCTCATCAGCAATCTCTGGTGAACAGGTCAGCGGTTCAGTTTTCTTCCCTTCCAAAAAACTTTAGTGAGCTATCCTCTGCTTTATAGTTGCTGAAGGTGGGATGTGGAAGCGCAGCAGACATACTTCATTGGCCAGATTGCCATTTGCGCAGTTGTTGGGGGTATGCCCCCCTTATTTACATATCATTATGCAGCAAAGGGCGTGATTTTTAATATGGTAAGCAGGGATAATGAGGCTAGGGGTACTATAGGTCAACAGTTAGTCTGTGAGCAGCAATTATTTTTTTGGGATGCAGCCCCTTGTGGTCAGGGGCGGACCATGATACCTCCATATCGCTCCCTCCTCCGCCATGCAGCTGGAACAAACTGTCTGGCCTTCACCAGCTAGTTCGTTACTCATGTTGCAAAACGGTGGTGTGCCTTGGCTGCCACGTACTGTTTTTCCTTTGTGCCCCCTTATCTTTCTCCCTGAATTCTCTCTTGATCCCACAGAGGGAAGCAACTAGAATGAATAGAAACCCAGAAAAATATGACCCATGAGAAGTGTTGGAAAGACTCAGGTTTATTTAGCTTGGAGAGTCTGAGGCAGAAACAGTCTTCAAAAACATAAAAGGCTGCTGTCAAGTGGAAGAGAATCATCTGTTCTTCAAGTCCATCGTGGATAGGAGAAGTGATGGACTTAAAATGCAACAATAGGACTTTCACATTAGACACTGAGAAAGAAACTTTTGAACTGTAAGAATAAAACAACATTGGAATAGATTTTTTTTTCATTGCAATATTTTAAAAATTGCTTAAACAAATACTTATCAGGACTGTCTGTACTTTGAGACAGGAGGATGAACTATACTTCATCCTGAGATCCACATCAGCTATTTTATACATTCTGTAATTAGTAAACTTGGTGGTGCCTTTGATGCTGGGCAGGCAGGCAGGCAGCTGCACAATATGAATTTCCTTTATACTTATTATATTCAGTACATGTAAGCCTAAATGCATTACAGTAGCCTCATGTACCATTTTCTTGAACTCAGAATCTAGGAAAAAACCTGATTCCTGAAGAATAAACTATTTTGCTACCTATTAGCGTCAAATTAATATGGATGACATTTTACATCATCTCATAACTTGCTGAATGAAAATAACTCAGTGAAATCACAAGGTGAACAAGTTACTGATCTGAGTAAGATAGGAAACAGATCACTCAGTATCCAGAACAGGAGGAGCAGACCATATTCCCCAAAGCAGAAAGGACCAAGCAGCAGCAATAACACACAACCAGATATTAAAAGGTATTATTATTTTACTGCTATAATAAGGTATATGATTTTCAGCATCCAGATGCGAAAGACGCATAATGAGAAGCCTGTTCTGGCACTGATGAAGTCAGGGGCAAAATTCTCATCGATCATGCCATCGTGATTAACTGTCTAAGTCAGCAGCCTTCCTTTTCGATCACAGACATTTCGATGTTTTGGTGCTGGTTTGCGTCTGCAGCACAACAGGGAATTGGTTTCATGGGAGTTAAGTAAGAATGAGCCCAAAGGACATATAAGACATGAAGAAATCAAAAGATGACATGATATTTTAAAACTTGATCTTTTTCTGTATAACGAGCCACATAAGTGCTCTTTTATATAGCCCAAGACATAACTGTGTGTGCCTCTGGACTCTGGGCTTCACTCATAGCGCAAGGAGAGGTGTTGCAAGCTGATCTGGCATTGATACTCTTAGCTAACACAAGCAACTGCATTTCAGAGAGTGACAAAGCAAAGCTATACACCTCAGCAGTGTGTAAGTATCACAGGCTCATACAGAAAAAAAACACAATTAAGAAAGTGGAAAGCTGGTGCAATGAAAGAATGATTGATCTAATGCATATGAGGATTCTTAATTAGCTGTTAAGGATTCCCTGTGACAAAGAGGCATTCACTGTAGCAGAAGATGGGGTGAATTTCCTTTCTTTCATCCATTCTTCCTGGAACATAACATACCTAGTGAATGAACAATGATGACTAGTCACCTGTCATGGCACTGCACAAAGCATGAGCTGTTCAGGTCTGAAGCCTGCTGGTGCTGGGGGAGGAGTTTACACAATGGAGCTGTTAGCACAGAACTATCCAAGGAAAAGAAGACAAAGCCAAGACAATAGATTGTACTTTAGTAAATAACAGTTTACTGTAATGTGGCCTGGCTCCTCAAGCATTAACACTAATGGAATAACACTCACTTTTCATCCATTAAAGATCACAACTAAGACACATGAACTGAAATACAGTAAAGTCAAATGATGACAGACATCAGCTCTTGCTAAAATGAATTTTGGATTTCACAAATCTTTCTCTTTCATTTAAATTTGTTTTCCATACCAAAAGCAGATAGAGCTCTGAACACTCTCTTTCAGCATACTACAAGGTAATTAGCTGGCAGAGACATCATACTGTAGATATATTGCTCTGGAATCTAACAGCTGATGAATGGGAATGCTCTTGTGAGGCTTTGGTGAGCCTTTGGTCTTGTGCTATAATCTGGAATATCTCTCATCGTTCAGAATACTTTACCACCATTACTACTATGACCCAGAAAATTACTACTCTGTTCCTCCCCTCAGCAACATTTCTTACTGTGGTCTATTAAACATCTTGTCCAAGGTTACCTAAGATAATCATGACAGGTTTGGAAATGAACCAAGATTTCTTGGATCACAGTCTACTGTCTTAATGGCAAGACTATCTGTCATTCAGTGTTAATGAACAAAGTAGAGTTAATGTACAAAGTGCAGTTAATGTACAAAGTAGACAGCTTAGTCCCCCCCACTCCCTGCCATAGTATGGTGAGGGGGGAAAAAATGAAACTTTAGAGCTAAGGTTTCCTGTAGTAATATTCGCTGTTTAAAAAATATTTAATGAGTCCATACTGATTGTAAACACTCTAGAAAAAGTCCTTCTATAAATGTCTAGTCTCACCCCAGCACACTGGATTTGTTTAAATAACATGTAGCAGCACTTTCCAACCATTCTGTTGAATTGTTGTGCAGAAATAAATCAAAGTTCTTGAAGAAAAGTGGAGGACAAAGCCTACAAAGAAACCATAGGCTGTGCCTTAGTGGCTAGACCAGAAACACCAGAGGCAACAGAACTGAGATCCTCATGCCTGCATCTGTACTCCTTTTCAGCAATTGTTTTGTGTGAAGTACATAAACAGATTATTAAATCTGATGTCACAACTTTAAACTTAATTTCATCTAGTGATTTTCAATGTTTTCTAATTAAAACAAAAATTAAAACAAAAATACAGTGTGTGGCCTGTTCTAGCATTATCTGCTATGCCACTGAATGCTATGAGTTCTTTTTTTTTTTTTTAATGCATTCATGAAATTAAAAATAAGCCAGAAGCTGGTCTGTGTAACTGCATCTCAAGAGACTTTTAAGCAGAACTTTACATAAAAATATTGCCAATGCTCAAATTATATCACTGTCCAAATACCTCCTGGCTGGAATTTATTAACAACCTCCTGGTTGGAAGTGAGTGGCTTACCTTTGGATGATTTAGTAGCTAAAAAGTTGTACAATATTAAAAATTTCAGCATCTGCATCTGAATAGCAGGTTGTCCTGATCAAACAGTGATAAAAACTTTAAGTTTAAAAGTTGCTTATTTTTGCTAACTTGTTAGAACTGTATTAGTTCATCCCAGCCACAAATGTCTCAGCATTTTATTTAACTTCTTTTCCAAATCCTTCCAATTAATGTCAAAATTGAATTTTACATCCTTTAGGGGCTAAAATGCATCACTCTCAGGCTCTTTCTTAAATATATTTCAATTATTAAATGTATCAATTGACAGAAATTTGATTTTTTTACTCCCTATAGGTTTATGCAGTTGATTACAAGGGTTAATGACACAAATGGATCCTGAATTTTGTGTAGGACTGTGAAGACTCAAGATCTAAGATCAGACCTACTACTTAACTTCAACCTGCTTTTGATGAGCCTATAATTTAAGGAAATGCATTTCCTTTATTCTCTTACATTCTTCCTTCATTATGAATGGATGGTTTCTGAATCTGACATGAAATATCTTAAGGGTTCAGATCAGTGATCCAACTGTCCAGTATCCTGTTCCTGACACGAGTCAGAACATTTTGCTTCCTATAATGATGACTTTGGAAAAAACTACCATAAGGGAAACTACTTTCTAACCTTGGGCAGTTAATGTTAGTGTCCTGAGGCCCTCATACCCTGAGACATGAAAGTTTAAATCCCTTACTTATCTTACATCCTTTCTAGTATAACTGGGTGTTCTCATTATCCATACAAACGTTTAATGCTTACTTCAACAGCAACATCTGAAAATTCTCATTTGGCAAGTAGCTTTCAAATAGTGGACAGCTGAGTATAGTCTGAAAGTTTTAGCCTTGACATCTGTTTACATGTGTTACCCACTGTATGAAAACAGGAACAATAATTTCTTTGTTGGCTGCTTGTATATATTGGATGCTTGGCCCACAGCATCTATCTGAAAAACCTGGTAACTGTAAATGCTTTTATTTCAGTTCTCTTACTCTAAGGAGGAAAACTGTTACCTTCATAAAACATTTTGAGAAGTATAGATTAACACTGATGGAAATGTTAGCAATGATTGTTATCATGATGTCTTACACTTTTAAGAGTTTCACTGTTAAAGATTACAAAGATTCAGGTGGCAGATTTCAATATTTGTGCTGAGTTAGTGACTGTGGTCAAGATACATTCAGCCCTAATTTTTAGAGGTTTGCCCCTGAAATAGACTCTGGAATCTATGCCACCCCTAGGCTCCCCATACAGTGCATGGGAAGACTCAGCCTCTGTGCAGTAACAGAGTCAAAACAGGCAGGCTGAGCAAGGAGATACAAACATTGCACTTAAGCTGATGGAGACAAGATTGAATCCAAAACTGCAACCTTCTCTGGGATTAAAATGCCTTTTATCGAGACAGGGAGGGTTGCTTACTGGGAATCCATTGCCTGGGATCATGCCCCAGAGATTTTCTTTTAGAGCACATCTTGAGAGAAAGATGCTGAGCGTGACCGTCTTCTACATGATAGCTGAATGCCTAAGTATATTCACCTACAAAATAGCAAGATTCAGATTCAAGGCCTTCCTCAGCCTGAAGAGGGAATCAAATGCACGGTTTTCCCTTCTAGCAAAGAACCTCCCCTATCTTATTATGTGCTGCTTTAGAAGCATCAACTACTTCCTCCACCACTTTTTAAAGCTCTGCAACCATCCAGCAAATTACTCGTGGTACAAAGGCTAGATAAAACCCACCAGAAGGAGCCTAATTGAAGAAACTCAAGAAACTGGGAAAGGAGAAACATGGGTGTCAGAGGTACTGCCTGTACAGCTTGGTTTTGAAGCAATTCTTGTTTCATGGGAAACAGAACTCAAGAGCACAATCTGAACTCAGTGCTCTTGCCCCTGTGGGCCTGCCCTAATCAACAGGTAACAGGTTTATATTCACAGTAGTGTTTATTTTCTGGCATGCAGGGAGTATTTAATTTTTCCATAGTTGCATTAAGTATATCTAGAATATTATTTAATCTGATTGCTTGCTTACAAAGCAAGTACATGGCGTGTGTTTGATTTGCCATGGTCTGTTCAGAGGAACTGAGGCTTCCCACTTCCTAGGTGGGTACTCAAGCTGTCTGGTTGCATAGCTGTTATAGACAGTCCAATCCTTTTGCTGTGGTTTAGGTAAGCTCTAAGAACATCGGCTAGACAGAGTTCCTTAGTAGCTTGAGCTAAGAAGCCCATCTAGCTTTGGTTTCCACATCAGTCAGGCACTAAACAGTTTCATTAAAACTGCTGCAATTTTGGGCATATATAGGTATCCTTGAAACGTCCTTGAAAAACATCAGTACCATATTTAGGCATCATCCGGCAGTGGTGTTCAGTCCTAAAATTTTTTTACTACTAAACTAATTTTTGCCTAATCCTCCCTTAAATGTCTAGAACCTTTATGGGATCTAGCCATAAATTTTCATGGACGTTTTGGAAAAAATAAAACAAGAAAGTTCTGCTGTTGTGCCTTTTGATACAAAAGGTTGAAGCAAAACTTGACTGGCAGTTGAAAGAGGCAGGGCTAGAAATGATGGAGGTGCAAAATGATGACACAGTGTTACTTGATGCAAAATATCCTGGTGTATTAAATACACAGAAATAATATTCAGGGAAATACATATAACTGTGAGGAATAAAATGCTAAAGAAATGCCTTTTGCCACAGAGCTCTCAGCAACACAGTCTTTTAACTTGTGACCAAGATAAAATATATGCCTTTTCAAATAATATTCCACAATGGGAAATAAATTTCTGGAAATGGCTGGCAGAATTTACAATAGCATTACCTAAGGCCTAGTATTGAGGTCAGCTGATTTTTAAGGTTTTATTCTCAGTGAAAAGAAGGTTGTTAAGTCTCCAAAGAGAAAGTACAATTGTGCCTAAAAATAGAAGCAAGGTGAAACTTGAAATATAGAAACTCACAAACACTGACAAAAATAATGACTAAGATGGAAACCTCCACTTTTAGTCTTTAGACAAGATGCTTTGGACTTTGTTTCAACAATTATCAAGATTTTTTCATCCTGCCAGAGCTCTATAGAGTGATGCAGGGTAAGTGGAAAAGCCAAGCCATGATCTTTCAAGTAGCTCTTCACGAAAACCATGTGTGCTAAGGGAATTATGTTCTCACGCTGTTACAATAAAAGAAGAAAATCTGTAATGTGCCTGAAGGTTTGAGAACAGTTGGAATAAAATTCATTTCTCATCTCTCTTTCTTTCTCTTTCCTTTTATTAGTCATCCATATCAGGTGTTAAGTGACACAAAGGCAAAAGTAAACAGCAGATTAACATTCTTTGACTTTAAAATCATGTGTTTTCTTTCCTAAGAGATAACAATAATTGTCCCTAGGAAATGGTTCTGCCCTACAAGCAGAAGAGACCTTATCATTGGTTCAGGAATCTAAATGGACTTTTATAGCTATTTCATGAGGAAGTAATACAAAATCCTCCAAAGTACTTTTAAGTCTAGATTTATCTACCAATCTTGAACCATTTAACTGAGGTTGTACTCATATCCAGGGCTCCACTTAATTGAATGATGAAGATATAGGTCCCTTCAGAGCATGTGGCAGGACTTAGGTAGATTGAACCTCCCTCTGAAAATGCTGGTTTCTTACCAGTGACTCTAAAAGAGCCTTTGGTGGCTCCGGTTATGTTTCATGAACCTGGTCCTTGTTTTTTTAATATGATTTTGTACTTTACACAGCAGATTACCATAAAATAACTTGGATCTAAGTCAAAATCAAGAAAGAATTATCTCCTAGTTCTGCTGCATTTTTATTACATAGATTAATCTAGAACTTCGTGTCCCACAAAATTATGTAGCTGCAGGCTTCCGCAAGAGGTGATTTGTTTCTTGAAAGATTTTGACAGTTTGAGAGTATTTAGGGATACAATGATTTTAAGATATTTTTAAATTTCTACCAAACCTAATGTCTATTTTTTCACAGAAATGTTGAAATGAGGATTTAGACACTCTGCTTGGGCTCACACAGGTCACTCAGATTATATTACATTGCTCTGATTAACCCACATTTTACAGGAGGAAAACATCTGAATAAACACTCTACAGGTGAGTTAAAAAGTGCAGAATCCAAGCAACTTGTGTTTTGTGCTAGCTGTATTCTGGGTTTACTGTTAGCTTATCACTAAGAAATCCCACTGGTGTTGCCTACTCTTGAAAGTAGTAGTTTTGTGTGAGCAAATGGAGTAATATGTACTTTTCTCAATTCTTAAATGTTGACACAAAAATTTTCAAAAAAATTGTTCTGGATCTTAGCAACTAAATCAAAAAGCAATTATATAAGCAGGTGAAGTCTTTAATCAGCCATGCTTAACACAGCAGTACCTAGCAAATTCAACAGAAATTAAGAATTTTTGTTCTCTCTCTACATTTGGTCAAACTTATTTGGATTCTCTTAAGACATGATTCCAAATCTGACTGTGATTCCTCAATAACTGGGTGTCAAGCTTGAAAGGGCCTGTTTTGCAGAAGTTGATTTTTCATTGCTTTTTGAGAATCAGGCCTTTGTTCTTTTAAGCGATCTCAAGTGACATGCTTGACTTGCAGAATCACTAGCCAGGCATGCAATAGTAAACTCAAACATTTTTGCTCTTTTGTTAACTGCATATATATATGTGTATATATGTGTGTGTGATATGTATATATACGTAAAAATTTCCTCTATCTTTTTTCTTTTAATAAGCTGTATTTGAAACAGATCCTTCTCCGAGGAAGAAAGTTGACAGCTTTAAATACCATTGAAAATTTTTTATGGGATTTTCTAAAAATATTTAAATAACTTAAATGTACAAGTTTGATCGAAAGTTAATGGATTTTTTTTTTCTAAATAGTTTTGGGACATGTCCAGAGAGCGACTTAGGCATCTAGCAGTCTGCACAAGTGCTTTATGCTATCATTCAGGCGCAGTAAGTCTAATCTCTCTTGCATGTTTGCTTTCTCTCTCTTTTCACACACATACACAATTGGATGTTGCTTAATTCTATGGGTATCTAAGATACTCAGAGCTACTTTCACAAAGGATTTTAGGCACTGCACTACTTTTTTAGTGAATTACATCTCCAATTTAAATAGCTAGGCTCCCTGTATAATAAATAAGAAGAATTAGCTATGGAAGAATGAGATTTCTCAGGTACACTGAACTAGGAAATGTCCAGACTGTCCAAACGCAGGAAAGTTAGCCAGTAAGATTACATCAATACTAGTAAATTAGAAGTGTCTGGGAAGAGTATCTGGCTCAATTTTGACTCATGACAATTAGCACTTATTCAAGCAATTCCTGGAGTTCATTTTACACGGGCCTGTGACCATTCTTGAATGGAGTGACCCTATTTTGGAGAACAATAACTGCTTAATAGTATGAATGTGGGCCACCAGTATCAATGCCAGAGAATGGTTCTAAACTCACTTAAATTACCTTTATAGATATAACATAAGGGAGCTGGTAGTCATTGCTCTTCTGGGTTTAGCTGCAGGTTAACTGGGTAGCGTTCATGTCTCTGCACCATCTACTGGAATTAGCTGTTTAAGGCAGCTATTTTCCATCCTTCCTATTCATACTCCAGTTTTCCTTTGTTAGACTGTCTAGTCTGTGGAACAGCCAATATCTATTCCACAGGAAGAATATGAATATGTATGGTCCAAAAAACATTTTTATCTTTTTGCATTTTGCAGGAACTTAGTTCATGGCTTTCACAGGGCTCTTGGATCCTCATCTAGATGATCTGAGCATTTGATTCTATGTTCTAAACATCCTTTTTTGTCTTTGCAATGCCTTGCCCCTCTGAGATGCCATTTAGTAATATATTTTTGTTCGAGAATTTTCTTTATCTCTACACTTTTATAAATTGATCTTGAATATTTTCCCATGAGCATTTCCAGAGTTTCAATGACATCATTCTTTCTTACTTTTCCTCCCTGATTTCCTTTCAAAAGGTCCTTCCTCAGGTTTACAAAGACGAAGCCACTTCTACTCTCTGATCATACGCTTTCCCAGGTTTTGCGAACCTGCTCTCAGATTCTTACCTTCTCTCCTTCAGTTATTTTTCTCTTTTCTCTTCCCTGGGTGTGTGGGGGGAACCAGCTTTAGCAGAGCAGAGGAATGCAAGCCTTTCTTTCACAGGGCATACTCTGCCCAGTGCTGCCTCAGGTCCTCCAACATAGCTGCCCTGTTCCCACAAACCATGGCTTGACGCGTTCCCAGATCAGCAGTGGCAGCTATCTAAAGCAACAGCTGTCATGACTCGGAGGCCTCTGCAGAACTGCTGTAAAAAATCAGGAAATATTTGCGAGAAAGATACACCATTTATCAGAGCATGCACTCGTAGAAGGTAGATATGGACAAGAGCCTTGGCCAAGGGAGCAACTCTGCATTATTCTAGCGGCTCTAGGTGGCATACACAACCACAAGGCCTGTTTGGCCCACCCAGTGGTGAATTCACTGTACCTGAGCAATAGTTCGGAGTCCTTACTACCTGCTCAATGCTACATCATGGAGGGTTGGCAGTGACTGCTGGGTACCTCCCTGAAGTAAACGCACTATGAAGCATGGTGGTTTCTTGGACTTCTAAATTTATTATACAGCATTTTTTAAAACTTATGGTATTCTGCCTAGTTGACATCTGAAACATAAACACATCCTTTCAGAATGGAAATATAGAAGTATATGTAATTTAAATTAGCATATAGATTCAAACTCTTTAATTATGGACTGGAAAGTTTAAAATTATAGATAATTAATTAAGAAAGCACACATTCTGCTCTGATGCTGCTCCAGCCCTTTAAACAGCAGCCAATTAACAAAACTGAAGAAACCCAGCCGATGATCAGTGTTTATTTACGATAATCTGCCCTTAAGTCTACAAATAGGTTCAAATACATGTTTTCCTTGTATCTATCTCCATGGATGAAAAGTGTCTATATGAATAAAACTAATTAGTTACCAAGGGAAAAACGACACTGTTACATTGCAATCAAAATTGATGGGCCTCATCGAAGTTTTAGCATATTACATGAGCTGCCAATGCTTGAACAGGAATTGGATAATTCCCTTTATTAATGTAGATGGCTAGTATTCCATTTAGAAAGATAAAGCTGCAATGGTAGAAACGAGAAGCTTTATTTTTCTGACATGGAGAAAATATAGATATTTATAACAAGTCATAGATCTGTCTTTTGACCTACTTTCAATATTTAGTTATTAGATTCCAGCCAGTGTTATAGAATTGCTAGTAATTCTATTATGTATATATGAGAAATAATTTTTCCATTGTCACAGAATATAGAACAGAAAAGAATTTGATTTTTCTGAGTTTCATTTAGAAACTCCAATGTCTATGTCTTTCAGGCAGTTACATAATGACAGATTTAGCTCTTGTTTAACATTATTAGAAAGTAATGCTGTTACAAGTGCAGTAATGTTTAGTTAAATAATCTAAATGCTTGCTACTTATTGACTAAACATTATGGCTTGCTTGTCCTGTTATGTCAAAATGTTATGAGGAGGAATAATTAGAGTACTGGAGTAACAAGGTAGTGGATAACGCATATTGTCTCATGCAAAGCTCTTGAAAAACGTAAAACTGTTTCAAACTTCCTGGCAGAATAAATAGAGCTGCTTGTAAAAAAGAAAAAGAGTATCTTTGCTGGTGCTGTCTAAAGGTACTGGGGTAGAGACACTTGTTACATCTGCTGCTGCTGTTGAAAAACCCTTGACTTACTGGTGCTCAAGGCCTTGGCGCGGAGAGCTGCATGAGGGAGAGGCCTGGTCGCGGCCCCATCCTTCCCTCGGGAGCTGCGCTTCAGCACCGGCCCTGCCGGCCACAGCCCCGCCGCAGCCATGCCAGTGCCGGCGGCACCACCCCTCCCGGGCCTGGGGGCGTGGCTTCCCGCCCCCTCGCCCGGACATGGGGGCGTGGCTTCCCGGCCCGGCCCGGCTAGTGCTGGCAGCGCCTCATCACGCGCACGTGGGGGCGTGGCCTCCCGGCCCGGCCTTGGGCCTCGCCTGGCAGCCGTGGCGCCATCCGGGCCCGCGGGGCTCTCGGCTGCCCCGGCCCCGGGGCCTGCTGGGCGCCGCGGGGCTGGCGGGGGCTGCAGGGCTGCGCCCGGCGGGGGAGGACCCCCTTGTGCCCGCGCCCACGGCATCAGGGATATACACGGGTTACATGCGCAGAGCGATGTCGTATGCAGAAAGTGTATTTTGCGTGGCAAAAATAATAGCACACAGGAAGCAAAACTGCTTACCTCTCAGAGTGAAAGTTCTGTTGACGGCTGTGTGTGCGAGGGGCGTTGTGTCATTACCTCATCCCGTACCTTGGCTTACTGCTGTCTGCCCATGAGTCAAGCATTGCTTCCCATTTTAGTTTTTCCATTTACGGCATCTGCTCTATAGCTTTACCAGTCAGTAACCTCTGGCAATAATTAGCATGTAAACTAGAGACCAAGTGTTAATATTTTACGCTTTATGCATGTGGTCCCTCCAACTCTTCCTTTTTCCTATTAAACAGCGATTTTGGAAACTAAGTGTTTGCTTCTGTCTTCCATTACCCAAGCAGTGCTTGCCGAGGTTTGCTGTGCACAGAAATCCTACGGTCAATGTTGGGCCTTGGCTTTTGCTTTGCTACTAGCATTATGTGGATGCCAGGGCAAGTCACACAATTATCTCAGTCACATCTGGGTTGAATGCTCATCTGCATTTGCCGATACAACCTAGAAAACTGCAGTAAGCATGATTTTGAGTTTGAGTATTGCACCCTTGGTGAAAGAGAGTCAGGGCAATGGCAGCTGAAGGAGCTGTGAGGTGAGGTGGGCTGTGTTACTCCCTGCTGGCCTGAGCTCATCCTTCCCGCTGAAGAAACAGCACCAAGCAGCTGAACAGGCAACGTGGTCACTGCTTGCTCATTTGAAACGATTCTGATAACCATGTTGAACTGTAGCTTTGCCGCTATAATGAAATCTTTTAAAGTGTACTGTGAAAAATACCAACCCCAAATCTGGACATTTTAACTGGGTTGACATATAATTTCATTGTTTCTATACAAGTCATCGGTGAAGATTATGGAACATAATTTTTAATGTAACAAAAGATAGTCTTCTATACACTCATCTCGAACTTCACGAAAGATGTATCCTGATGCTTTTCAAACCTTTCACCCTAAAGCAACTATGTTGTCTGATGTTGTTTCTAGATTTCTACACATCACTGATGAACAAAAAGACTTAATTAGTAGTCACTGCAAACCCAAGAGCAGCTCACATGACCAACTGTGTAAACATGTTGGCAGTGACATAGTGAGTATGGTTCGTAAGTCTAGCAGAACAAGATATATATATAGGTAAAGTCCCCTTTTGCTCATGATGGCATTGGGATATTACCTGGCCCAGGGCATTTTAAATATGAATTTTCTGAAAACTGTAGACGTGTAGTACTTATGAAAATTTTTTTAGTTTGTTCTGTTATTTGTTCCTTAATTTGAGCCGCATTTTCAAATCCTTAACATCTTTGAGCAATTAAACTTTCCCAAAGGTTTGTGCTGGAGGATATAGAACAACTTATTTAGTGAAATTATGTTTAAAATGAGGGGTGAGAGCCCGAGCCTATGAAATGTTACAAAAAATCCTTTGTGTGTTTTGTTCGGCTGAGAAAATGATTGGGGTCATTTGACAAAGAGTATTTCTTTTTATCCACTGTAATCTACCTATCTTTTTTTTAATTGTATAATTAATACAGTAAACAGATAAATGTAATCATATACAAATACTTGAAGTTTATTCTTCTGCAAAAGATCACAATATTTTATGCCAATTAAAAATATGTAGAAGAAAGATTACAAAAGAGAAATGAAGAGATCATTTTTAATCAAGTCTCCAGGGTGCCTAGTGGGAAAGAAAAACTCAGAAGCCTGTGAACGACAAATGTCTGAGTCTGTAACGTTCAGTCAACATCTGATGGTTGTTGCTTCCCATTTTCCATACCAGATTTCTCAACTGAGCTGTGCTGTGTATTTTTAGACTGGGTATATGCTGTCAGCTTTCACCACTGGCAAGCATGCTATTGAATATTATTGAAGTCAGCAGGTTTTCCTGTTCAGGCAAGTCTCTGGCTAACCAATATATCTATATACACATTATTTTCTTCTATTCTGTTCCACACTTTACATCTTTTACTATCCCATTGAAATATATTTAAGAAACTAGATGCAAGTGTTGTTAGTTTTAATTGCTTGTAAAACCCTCCTTTTTATAAGGTATGTTAATTGGCCAGAGCCTGGCCCTTTCCTAAAGCAGTGAAAAAAAAGTAGTTCACGCTGGAAGAATTAATGCTATCACAGAAAACTACATTTAAAATTTATTCACTTAAAACCTTAGGAGGAAAGTTTGATTCAGACTAATGCTTTTGTTGGAGATTCCAATACTTGCTAACTCTTTAACTTTCTAATATGCTGTCTCTGTGCTTGGTATGCAGTGGACTATGTTAGATCCACACATCAAATACACTGTTTGGTATTAGGTTCCTTGTCTTTCATTTCATTTTCATATTTTTCATGTTTCTATTGTGGTCATCGCTCTTCAAGACAGAGGCATGTCTCATGTATAAAAGAAAGGTAATCTTAAATCTCACCACTGTGAAACAGAAGTATGTGAGGATTCACCAGAAAAAAAAAGAGTAATGGAGACACATTATCCAGATTTCATATCCCATTTTCATTTGGACACGTTGTGCAACAGTTCAGGATTGAATGTATCCAGTGTTCCAGTGTATCTGGGAGAATTTTAAAATCATGACAAAGGTAAATGCCTGAATAGATTAACTTGAAAGAGACAAAATATTCTGTGTATGTGAAAAGCTGGCTGTAGGAAGTGAAAGAGCTGTGAGAAAATTACAGAAGGATGTTGGAGAGGAAACTGTATGTCACATAAAGGTTCCATCTTAATAACTCAATAATAGTAACAAGACAATAATACAGATACCTTACTATCTCTATAAATAGAGCAGGTGAAAGTATTTTGAATGTATATCAAGTATGAAGAAAAAGTGACATGAAGCATCTGGAACCAGAAATGGACTTTCTGGAATTTTGCCATGCTGATAGCTTTAAAAAAAATGAAGGCAGAAGGGAGAGTGGATTACATAAAGCTGAAGGATTGTCTGTCTGTAATAGCAGGCACAGTATTGATCTCAGCTAAGTGTGTTAGACATTTTTGCTGTTTTTTAAAGATTTTCTTTGTATTCAGTTGATCTTGTTTGATTTTAAGCTGAGTTTCATGTTGTGATATGTGACATTTCAAAAGGATTGTCCTGTAAAGGAAAAACAAATTCTAGATACAGAAATAGAAGCTGAGGGAAGAATATTTTGATAAATATCATGAGCAAAGCTTGTCACTAGCATGCATAATTGCAATGCTAAATATAAAGCACCTCACAATGCAGAGCAGGTACTAAATTAATAAGTAAGATTTTGTATTTAGCCTTCAACACTGAGGTAACTTTTCCTGTGAAGAGAATTAATAGGAATAGGTTAATACCCAGGCTTTGAGGATAGTAGGCAAACCTCTCCTTTGCTCAGGTTGAACAAACCCAGACACTAGAAGAACAGTTGATAGGAAAGCCATTGTGGTGTTACTTTTTCATCAAAGAGATCAGACAAAAATATTTTTGTGGAGAAAACACATTTTTTAAAATTTTGATATTTTGATCATTCATTAACAACAAAAAAGACTGAAAAAAATTTTTTTTAAATCATTTTATTTAAACAAGTTAATTAGTTTTGATGGAAAATTTTTGATATTTCCTCTGGTCTTCCAAAGTTTCTCATGCTGATAATTCGCAGGAAAACAGCTTGTGCTAACTTTGGGTCAACCTCCAGTTAAGAAAGATTAGAAGAGTTAAATTAATCGTGGCATGGGCATATTGTATTTAACTCTGAGCATATTTCCTAGCTTGCACTAAACAAAATGTGATTTAAACTAGACTGGTAAAAAGCCTAATACATGACCCAGTTCAGGGTCCAGTAGAGACTGATGGTATTCTAAAGCAATAGCCCAGTTGCAACAGCATTCTCCTTGGAGGGCGATACGGCTTTTGTGAAGGGCAGAGAAAAGACTGTTGATGTGGGAAGATAGGGACATGAACAAGGACTGTGCATTCATGCAGATCTTAGAGTGGTTTGACATTAAAAAACCCAAATTTAATGAGAGCCTGGATTTTAGAATGTAGACAAAGGCTGTTACTGCTGTCCATGTGAAGATGGATCACAAGGTTATCTTGCAATGGAAAACAATTAAACATTGTATTTTAGCTATGCTGAGCTTTAGATGCCATCAAAAAAAAAAAAAAAGAAAAAAGAAGAAGACTTAAATTTAATATGGGCAGAAGCAGATGGATCTAGGGTAAATAGCTGGGTCTGTAAATTGTCCGTGTAGAGTAGTATTTGATTGTAGTTAAATACTTATTTGTGTATGAGATTATCCAAGCAAAGAAAAAAAAAGGACTGTATGCACAAAGCACTATGAAACCTCCACATAAATCAGGTGTTTGGAATGGGGGAATCTCTGAAGAACACAGTTAATAAGTAACTATTGGTAGATACAGATAATAAGTAAGAGATCGAGAAAACCCAAAGTTATGGAAGATGAGAGAGAAGCATCTATATTTTTCTGGGTAGCCTAGTCCCATTTCTGTTTTCTATATACTTCCTTTTCATCTCAGGACTCAGGCAGAAGTTTGCTCTTCAGCCAAGCTGGCCTCACTCTTGACTGAGGAGAGATTATCAGAGAGCTGTGTTTCCCTGCAGGGTGGAAACCAAAAATCCAGACGAACAAGGCTGACGCTGGACAAAAGAAATTTAAGATGATAATAGTACCTGGCGCTTTCACTAAGCTAGGGGAGCCAGAGCTGAGGCATCAATTAGAGTTGGAAGTGGTTCTCAATTTGGGTGGGATCACTTCCTTTTCCTTCAGACCGAAAAGGTTTGTATTGTGAAAAGTGGTAAGGAAAGAGCTTGTGGGAGGGTACCGAGAAGCATGTGTGTCATGAGAATGACTTCAGTTATGGCTGTCTCATCTATAAGTATTTGGAATACATATTTTGAAGAATCCCCTCACCTATTTTAAAACAAAGCAATAGGCCAATTCAATCTACAAAAGTTTTTCAACAACTTATAGCTTTTGAGTTCCTTACACCCATGCTTAGCTTCTACTTCTGTTTTATTTTAGATGTCTGTGTCCAAGACAGTAGCCTTTCCACTAGTCTTTCTATATTAGTCACAGTCCGTAATTCTTTTTTCACACTGCTGATTAGTCTGATCATGATTACATTTCCCTCTCACTGGCAGTAGTAAAAATCCTCTCCTTTTTCTTTTTCCTTCTTACTATTCCTAGCTTTCACTCTGTTGCTTAACTGCTCACCCAGATTGTTTTCTTCTCCACTGGTGGTGTTTTTTTTCATAGTCTCCAAATTATTTTTGGAGTTTCTCAATAATGTTACTGTGCAATTGTACTTTTTAGAAATAATGAATAAACAGCCTTAACAAAACCAAAATATAAACCATTGTTTTGTGTATTTTTTTTCCTGATAATGTTGCTACCTTTGGATATTACATTCATAAATTTATTTTTTCTGTATCCATATAAGAAAATATAACTCTCTAGGTGCATAATGGACCTTAACTGATACCTTTCATCTCAGTATTAATGTATCATAAAGCCAAATGCTGCAAAGCTCTAAATTATATGGATCTAGTCAGCAAAGCAAGCTAAGATTTAGAGTACAGCTGGAACACAATAGGAGAAAAAATACATCAATGAATACTTTACATAAACAAGGCAACTTGTGTCTTTAGAGTGAATCTACTCTCTCTACCTACTTTTTTTTTTGCTTAAAAATGCCGCCATTTTTGGTGTTCATCTTGTCAAAAAGATTCAAGAAAAGTGTGAAAACTGCAACAGGTTTTGTGTTTTTTTAAGGTAAATTATCATGTGTGACAGATTTTGCCTTTAATGATTAGAATTAAACAGTGACTAACTGGAATGTCAGAGAGTGTTTTAAATTCTGAGAGTAAAAGAACAGACTGATAATAACAGCAGAGTTTGAATCAGTGACTAGGTCAGAACCAAAGGGTCATAGAGTGTAGTTAAATAGGACATTAACCTATAAGTAAGTCTATAAACACATTGTTGAAATATGGAACATGTCAGGGTTTTCAATTCTAATAAGAATTTTAAATTAACTAAAGAAGGAGCTGGATAAATTGTTGAAGAAGGAGTTAATTGGAGGGCAGAATGAGACTTTGGGGTTAAGAGAGGTCTTGTATGCATTTGTTTGTTTGATTTTTTTCTAGATGAAAAAATTAAGTGAAAGAAAACAATCTAAAGGATAAAAGGGTTAGGACTTAGTATATTACATGGTTTCATGCCTTATATATTCCTATGCTGTGATCCTAATCAATCTCAGTTTTACTGACAGAGCTTTAAGTGCCTCTAATGCAAATCAGATACTGTAGGTAAAATAGGAATTATTCAACATGACCAAGTAGTTTCTTTAAAAATATATATCCCTGGGCTACTAGTGCTCAAAATCAATACTCAGTGTTCTATTACGAATGGTGGACAATGTTGCCGGGCATACAAAAATATTCATGATGTTAACTTCCTTTGTCACTGAAATGTCACTGGATTGTCATAATGAATAACTGCAAACCTATATATGTGTTTTAAAAAATGATACGTGATAAGTTGAACAATGACATATTCCTGTATGTATTTTTGTATTGACAGAAAGCAATAATAAAGGCACTCTTCACATATGCAGTAACTATTTTATGAGTTAGGAATGCTAATGAAAAAGTATTATTGAAAATATTTTAAAAAATTATTACTCATGATCTTGTCCATGAAATAAGCCCTGATCATGTCCATGAAATAAGCATCCAGACAAAAAAAGACCAGCTAGATTATAAATATACAATTGCTCATAGGTGAGCAGTACATATGCAGAGTTATGCTCAAGAAGCCACCCGATATGGGAACTTCTCACAAATACAATGTCAAGAATGATTTTTATATGGAGACCCTGAAGGCTAAATTCAAAGAAGTGGAGCTGGAGGTTAATGAACAGGCAATATGTCTACACAAACAAGGGAATATACCTCTTGAATAACTGTATATGGAAATAAAGTTTTAGCAAATACCTATTTTCTCATTCACAGTAAGTCTCTACTAACTGGATATTTGCTTAAATGTTTCTTTTATTGGTATGAGTAGAGGAAGTGTTCATATTTAGGTTTTTCTGGAAGGATACTAGTACGTAAATCAAACATGGCTTTGTCTTTCCTTTCCCTTTCAATGTGTTGGTACCCAATTTTCTGTCCATTCTGACTGTGTGAAGCCTAATAGCTCAGATACATAGTAATTAGGCAAAATAACCAAACTATTTGCAAGCATCCACGAATCCTTTTATTCCAGAGCTTATTTTGCTATTACAAGGTAAATGTCCATATGCAAATTTTGTCAGGATAGACAAGCTGTGTTTATTAGTAGTGTTATACAAATTTCTGAACAGAAGAAACTGTTTGATCAGTATAAGAGTTTGCCCTGTGCTTTCATTGCTAGCTAGAGTCTGTTTCTAAGTTGTAATTTATCCAGAGGCGAAGTCAGATATAAGCATTTTGCTTTGATTTGTGAAAGAGAGGACTACTTAAGTGCTGTTTCTTTTCACCTCTGTTCCAGGACTTGTATGAGGAGTTACACAGGAAAAATACAGAAACTCTGTGTCAATATTTCCTGCTCTGTTGGGATTTGACCTGCAAGATGTTGAACATCTGCTACTTGTGCTTATCTGTGATTTACAGAGTTGGACAGTGAGTTCATAAAAGACTGGATAAGCACAATTAAATATAAATGCAGGAGTGATTAAGAAAAATAAACAAAACACTTGCCTATTATTGTTTTTAGTTTACTGATTCTTTCTTTCCCTAGAGCACCTTGCCTGTCATTGGTCAGATAAAAGTGAAATGATGAATATGTATAAATTTTACTTATCAAGTGTGCTAGCGCTTCTGTTTCCTCCTATGGCATGTCACTGTAGCTGTCTCCGCAAATTGAAGTGTCACTGCCCTACAGCACTGCTTTTAAAAACAGAACTGTGGACCTCTAACTTTCCATGTTTTTACATTAATTATGTTAATATTTATGCCTCTCTCTGAGATAAGAAGGCAAAAAGGCTATTATTGACATATATATTTTCAAGTGAAATATTTAAAGTGAAAAATAATTTAAAAACTCTTTCTAAAAAAATACTTTCATACTTCACTGTCTATGGCAAATTATATAATGAAATTTCACTTAGGATATCCGAAACTATAAGCCCACTCTCCCATTGATATTCATGCACAGGGAGGGAAAAAAAATTATATTCAGAATGTGATTAAGGCACAGTGATCTCCCTCTGAACATTAGTTTATCCTATTTCAGCAGAACAGGAAATCGTTCCATTACTTCTAGTGTTTGAATTCTATAGGATAAAATTGAACTATGAAAGTCTTTGCACTTCTCAGTTTATTTTTCATTCTGAGATTAATAAGTGAATGTCACTGAATTTAGAAGCTTTTCAAATGAGGCCACAGAGATTTGTTAGATAGGTCTTGATTTTCCAGTGCGCAGACCATTCAACCTTTAATTTTATGATACCTATAGCTTCATTTCTAGCTAAATACAATCACCATAATCTTAACTACCTTAATTTGTCAAAGATGCTTACAGATATCTTTAAAAACATGGTAATAGGAATTACAGTTGCTCATCAACTCTGTTCTTTTTTGCATCTAGATTGGGCAGAGAAATAAAAGTGATGAAATCAATGTGTATTTTCTGGAGCACTAAATAATGATGTGAAGTTGAGCAACCTCTTTCACTTCCTTTCCCATCATCCATCCTCCAGGACTCACCTCCATCCCTATCTGCTCTTGAAATAGAGTTCAAGAATCTTGAATTATTTTCTAAACAAAGACCCAGAAGAATAATGAATGGAATAGCTTCATAGATGGAAATATACTTGGCAATGGGGTTTAAAATTTACTTCCTGAAGATCCTGTTTCTCGGAGCACTGACTAGTATGTAAAGAGGTTTATCTGCTGTTGTCTAGCAGCTTCATTTTAAAAGAAACCTTATCTATGTTCAGTTTTGAAAGCTCTCTTTAGGTAGCTCCCCTGCTCAGTGTACTGACTCTTTGAAATCACCTTTTCAACACACAATGATTGGGGGGGTTCAGCAGATTTATTCAAGAAAATGCTAAGGAGTTTGGAGATGACATTTAGATGGCATTCAGGAACCTGAGCTCAAGGATGCAGTGCAGGAAAACCATGCCTAAAATGCCTGGGGTCAGAGACAACGTGACTGCTTCATATTCAAGCAATGATTTTCCTAGGTACCTAAACCTGTGCTACTGGTTATAACCAATAAAACTCCTGGCTCAGAAAGCTGATTAGTGGAAATGGCAGTGAATGACCTGACTTCTTTCTGCTTCAGACTGTCCCACTGATGCTCTCCCACTCCTACGAGGTTTTAAGGTATTTGGAATAAGAGCACAACTCATTTCTTTGGCCTACTCTTCAGCGAAGAATGCAAATTTCATAGGGTCAGAATCTTGCACAGGGCCAAGAGAAAGGCAGATTCTTGCAGCCTGTTTGTAGAAGACTCAGTTCCAAAGCAGGAATCCTAGGGTTTTGCTCTGTGGCTTAGTATAGTTTTATATTTACTGGTAATGTACTTTCAAATACATAATCAAAGTTCTCCTCTCATGCTTTCTCCCTTGTCTTAGCTACTAGGAGAGTTTCAGACTGTGAATCCAGGTTTTATGCAATTCAGAAGTAAAAGCCTAAGAGCCAAAGTTCTGCGCAAAACCTCTGCAATTTCTATTTACTGCCTTGTACCTCACTCACTTAGCACTGTAGCTGTTATAAATCTCAACCCTGTCTTCTCCCCATTCTGTGCAGAGATAATAGTTCTTCTGAGCATGTGCTGAGTATTTATAGTTGCTTTATCACAGGAGTCTGGTTAGTCAGTGCCCTGCAAGTGGTCATAAAGTCATGGTTGTTTACAGTTTCACTGTAAGACAGGCCAACCTGGACAGATTCACATCAGGACAGATGTTTCTGTAGGCTCAGTGCTTACTTCTCTTCATGACCCCAAATCCAGTAATTAGATGGCAGACTTGCACATAATGGCTTCTGCAAATATCCCTTTACTTTAGATAGGATCTGAACATATTGATATTGTAGTTTGTAATCTATATCTATGTACATATTTTATACCATGTGCAAATATGATTGATTAATGACATCACACACTACAAGACAGATGACTCAAGACTAAGGTCAGTGTGAGTCTAAATAAAGGATTCAGGCCCTGAGTACACATCAGCTCATGCCACATTTTGTAACGGTGGTAGCAAAATAAAGCCACTATTATAATAAAAATTAAACTGGACTAGTTTAGAATGAATGAGCAGATGCCCACTCTGTCCCTTTTTTGACCTTTTCCAAAAAAGACATTTGTCCAGGTGGTTGGCTCATGAAAGAAGAAGATTATTGGTCTCAGATGGGTGGCAGAATTCAACAACTGCTGGAACGATGTTTGCCAGTTCTGTTAAATTGTTTGCCTAATAAATTTGCAGAAAAATCAAATGACTTCTAGAAGTCAGCATGGATTCAATTCTGGTTGTGCCATGACAGACATTTTTTTGCTACTTGGCACATTTAAATGAAACACCTTGAGGAAAACCAAATATTTTAAGTGATCTTTCATGGTCCTGCTAAAGTTTTTGACAGCCTGATTTGTTCTAATTTGTGGACAATTTGTTTGGCTATCCTAATCCTGCTGATCATAAGTAGATCAGCATTATCTAGTTCGTATATATGAGAAGGAAGGTTAAGCAAAGAAGTTTTCTGAAATCTTTTTCTTTTACAAATAAGTTAAATAGGCTTCATATTGGCCCTAGCACTGTGCTTGATGCAGTGTTGATGGACAGATTTAAGGACAGCTGTTCTGGTATCTGCATGTGTTATTGCATGTTCTTCAATCCTGCAAATGCAAAAAAATGGCTTATATCTGTGCAGATATCCCATTGTCCAGTGTGCTACAAAGCACAATGATTTTACAGTCCATCAAAAAAAGACAGAAGTTATGCTTGCCACAAGACTGGGTAGCTTTGTAACAGTCCCCTTGGTGTCCATGGAAACACGTGACTCAGGTTGCCAACACGTTTTGTTATCTCAGTAATGAAATGCGATGATTTCTGATGATATCACAAAGTATATCAGCACGCTTTGGTAAATGATGGCACCTGCCACTGACTGAACTCAGGATTTGTTTTTGAATGTGAATACTATGCTGCTGTTGTCATAGTTTTATGGCTGCCGGATTTGGACAGATTGCCATGTAAATGCCTCATTCATTTTCACCTATGCTGTTTTCAGCAAATACCTAGTAACAAGTGGCAAAATATGATAACTAGTACTGAAGCTTTGCAGGCCTCTAAAATAATTGACATTGACACAGTCATCATCGTATCTCAGATGAGACATCACAGTCATATAGTTCATGTGCCTGAGGGGAGCATCTGTAAGGTCATTTTTTGATAGAAACACGAAGATGCAGAGCAGAGTGGCTGAAATGTTAGGAAGATGATCTCAGAGCTAATCTTAAAGTATGTAACTGATTATAGTGTAAACTTATATCCCAAGACAAACTTTGATTGCAACAAATTCTTTAATTCTAATAACCTTGAAGGACATACATATTGGTGCTCATACACTGAGCTGAAAAATCTTCAGTGTGAAGCAGGAGAAGAAAATTAGAAAGCGATAAGAAAGTAAAATCAGAAAGCACATAATTAAGGCTTTCAGGCCTTCTCAGGTTTTGCTTGTGACACATACATAGGGTACTGTGCCTTCCAGCTGGACCAACTCTTATCAGTATATCAGAATTCATAAGTATACTTCATAAAGCTGGTACAGATTTTCATATGTTGATCACAAGGGCAGTTTGCTTCCCCTGTAAGTATGGAATAGGATGTCCTTCTTGGATCACTCTTGTCTACTCCAGAGGGCTTATTGTCTGTTGCTTGTTGCTTTGAATATGAATGTGGGAAAGGCTGAACTTAGTCCTGAAGTAGAATTCATATTGGTGAACTTTAGCAAATGGATGCTAATATCTAAACAGGATTTACTAGAGTATTGTGTTATTAGGGAGCTTTTTACATTTGGATGCAGAACAAAAACTGGAAATTAAAACTCTATGAACCATAATAGGACAAATTATAAAATGCATAACTACAGCAGACTTTAATTAATGCAAACTGCAGCATTGCTTTATATAGTTAGGAAAGATGAGTTGCTGTCTTTTCAAGCAATAGAAATGTTCAAGTGCCCTACAAAATAATTACACTCTGAAGTGTTCCCCTAGGCTTGAAGCAAGGGGAAAAAAAGAAGAATCAAAAGACAAAAATATTTCACCTTTCCTTGGATTTTTATCTCAGTTTGTATTAAAGAAATGATAATTGTAGTTTAAATTATAAAAGCTGAACTCCAGTTTCACTGCAGTGCCACTGAAATTATTAAACTTATTCATGTTAAAACAGAAAATAATTTGTTCAGCATAATCTGGTATGAAGAAAATTATCTTATGGGGTCATAACAGTTTCCTCAGTGACTGCAAGAAACCTATTGCAAGACCTCAGAGATAGTTGAAAACAGTTGTATATATTAAATCTACACATCTGAAGGTTAAAGTAGGAGAATGAAATATGTTCAGGTTAAGTGATGCTATTAATGCGCTGATTTCAAATGCAATATTTCTAACACATTGATGTAATAGCACATGATTACTTATGCTTATATATCCCATTAACTAGTATTTCTCTTATACCCAGAAGAACTTGTAGAAAATGGAACAAACATTTTAAAAATAAAGCATGGATACAATAAATACATTTCTATTCTTCAATGTCTGATCTTATAGGTTAAAAGTGCTATATCTTGGACTGCAGTCTTAAAGATCAATCAAAGCTGCATCTCAGTCTGAACTTCCCTAAGTTTCAGTCGGTATTCAGATGCCAAATCTAGTTCTGAAATCTAGGGTATTGCACACACTAGACACTGGACAGAGGATCAGTATGCTTGCATTCAGTTCACTGAGGCTTTCTGTGAACAAGCAGCCCAATTTGCCATCCCAGTATCATTCTTTGTGAAATATTTCCTTACTGCTCCAGGGTAAAATATGGAGGACAAAACCTGTTAATAACTGAGATGTCCTCAGATAGAGCAGAGAGAAATGCTGGTTCTTCCTCTTCGAATAAATCTCTGTTTAGGTCAGAATTTCTGTGGTGGATCAGCTTTTGATAACAAGAAAAGACCAGTTTATTTGAAAAATACTATGTCCTGACTTGGACACACAAAAAGAGGAACCTCTAACAAGTCAAAGAGAGAAGCCAGGGAAAGGCTAGAATGGGATGGTAATACCCTATTTTAAGATTTGGAAGACCTTGCTAGACTTCTGATACGCACACATTATGGGTTCAATCCCAAAGTTTCAAAGTCGGTAGGAACTCTTCTACTGATTTAATATGTACCTGTCTGATCAGCTTGTCTGGTCATTCACTCATCTCCACATGGTAAGCCATCATCAGCAATGACTATAGGTAGGATTTTCAGGAGAGTGTCTTTTTTTTAATTTTAATGCCCTTGTGAGTGTAGTTGGTGAGTGCCTGTTTTTGCTAAATGTGCTTGTGCTCTGAATGATGCCAATTGTTTGTATCTCTAAATTTCAATAGTTACAAGTAGTTGTGACCAAGGAGAAGGAAGGTCTTTATCGTTTATAGAACAGATTTGAAACTCTATCAATTTTGCAATTCTAAATTCTTTATATATTATGTATAATTCTTATTTTCACCACTCATACTAGTGTACATTTTTATTTTACTTTCATCAAACTAGTGTTTGCAGCAGAGCAAAAATACATGTGCATAAAACACATATTAACATATCATATATAAATACCAGTTATTGCAAATTCATCACACAAGATCATTTCAGCTGCTTACTTCATTAGACAGAGGAATCTGATAGTGTTGATTTGCATTCCATAATCCCTGGGGAAACTAACAAATACGGCAGGGTTTCTCATTTCTCATTCTTGCCTGTTGACATTCTTTTTTTTTTTTCTACTCCCTCTTAGGTTCCTTCCTCAGGACCCCCGCCTTGGATACTTAAAATTTCTTACATTCTTTGGCCAAGATCTTTTCTTACTCTTCTCAGGCTCCCAAGTAGCATTTTCTTTTTCCTTTTCACCTTCCTTCTCTCCTCTCCCACTCTCTCTTCTGAAATACCTTCCTTCCTTCTGTGTCTCTTGAAAGAACAAACAAAACTGTGCTTACTTATACTAATTTCAGGCTGGCTGAGCCTTGTTTATGTCAAACAATGTTGTTCTGAATTTTCACAGAAGTTAGAGCAAACTGGATATCCAAATGCTCAGTAACATTCTTCTTTTCGGAACAGAGGACAGTAGGATAAGGATAGTAGGCTAACAATCTGCATCTCTGGGCTGGGTGCATAAAAGCCCTTCATTTGGTTTGAGTGAAATATTGCTGATTTTATAGATAGAAATGCCCTGCATTTTGGAGTTTTTCCATTCTTCTCTTTGTGGACTGAAGTGGTCTTTAAAACTTCAGAAGTTGGCACTGACATACAAAATAGCATCTCTTGTTGCTTTTTGCTTATTCCTGAAAATAGACCTTCCTAAATCCATCAACATGCTAATCTTTTTTCTTTTTTTTTCCCCTACTTTAATTTTTTGGGGGGCATGAAAGCTGTTTAATCTTTGGCAGGGTAACATTCAGCAGATGGATTAGAGGTCTTATCTTGCTAAAACCAGCAACATTAGGAATCGATATATGAGTGACTTCCTCAAATAATATCTCAAGACAGAGCACACAGTTTTCCTAAGTTTACAGAAATGATCCTAACTCTTGCAGATATCTTTGAAGTGAGATGGAGAAATGTGATTGTGTCAGTACAGTTCAGGCTCACATCAGGTCACAAGGGATGAACATCTTAGCCCAGTCACATCTGCAAATAGCCTTTTGCTGCTTTTTCAAATTGAGCAGCTGATGCAGCTTACAAACTTTGACAGCCATAACCAAATTTCATCTTGAAAAACTGGCTGTTACATTAATTACTTTTTTTAATTCTGGTATTTCTTCATCAGACACGATGAACTAAATAAAAGTAGTATCTTTTTCAGTCATCATGGTGTTCTACATGGAACATACACATTTTCATTTGCATGTGTAAGTGACATCTATTCTGCACCACACTTTCATAAAGATCCTAAAATACCTTTTACAGATTACCTTAGTCCCTTTTCCATATGGACTAGCCAAGCTCCCCAAAGCACTTTGCACAGTAAGAGTGTGCAAAACACAGAGAAGCTAAGCCACAATGGCTAAGTGAGCACTTACTGAATGTTTTTTGGTATAGCTGAGCCTGACCTTTGTCTTCGGTAATCCAATGTAGTTCCACTGATATCAAGGGAGCCGTAACAGTTTATACAGGGTGAGAATACAATCCATAATATTTATTAAGACTTTCTTCTACTGTAGAAGTAACTAGGCCTTTTTGTGTTGAGTGTAGTGTCTCAACCTAACAGGGCTGCTTGCAGCCCCTTTCTAAACAGGCTGCCTAGCTCCATCTTTGGGACTTCATTGCCTGATATGGAGAGTATGCCAAAAGAGATTAAAGTCCTTTTGATTCCTCTTTCAGGCGCTCCTCACTCCAGCTTTAGGCCTCCAGAGAGAACTCAAGAAGTGGTGCTCTGCAAAGCCCTCCTGCTGAGCTTCCACTGCCATCTGGGGGCACAGGCACGAATCTGCTCTGGGCCCTGGCTGGGACTGTTGTGGTGGGGCAGCTCGAGGTACATCTAGGGGTGAATCGCAGGTGTCTAGAGCAGAGGCTGCCAGTGGGGAGCTCTTATTGTGAGCCTCACTAGTGAGAGACAGCAGCACATGTGAAAAGCTGAGCCCAAACTGCTGAGCCCTTCCAAGTTGTGCTGATTGTGGTAGGGATACAGGGAAAGAGGTGGCCTTCTTGGAGCTGGAAGGAGAGGAAACAAGGGTGAGGCAACTGGATCCAGAGAAGTCTGAAACATTCTCAGTCTTCTTTTTCTGAACCTCGCTGATGAAAATGACTGCATCCCACCCAAGTCTCCCCTTCTGATTTTTCTTCATCTCCAGGCCTCTGATGATGTTTCAGCTCTGCGTCTGTGTCAGAAGAACGAGAAGAACTACTCATATACTCCTGTATAACACAGTTCCAGCCCTCTGAAGTTGCTAAAGGGCATGCCGCACTGAAACTAGCATTTATTCTGCTTCTAAATCTCAAAACACATTGTACTGAACAATCTGATCTCAGGAGTCTGCAGCTGTTTAGAGAATTGAGTTGAAAAGGTGGGTGCCATGACTTATACAGCACTCTGTATTGGTTAGTGAACAACAAACAATTGTTATGTTTGTCTCCATCTCTTATTAATTTACATATGGGTGAAAGTGAAAAAGCTCAAGGGTAATGAAATTTTAAAAGTGCAAGAAGAGCAAAGAAACATATGGATCAGAGGGAACACTAAAGTAACTTTTTTTTCACTTTCTATCAACAACCTGTTCTCTATGAACAGAAAAGGAAAAACATGTATTGCCGTAACAATCATCTTTAACTTATGCAACTGTCACTTACAGCAGCATATGACTCGAGGTCTTCCTGACCTTGGCAGCTTTACAAGGTGCTGGGAATTGAGTTGATTTTCCTCATCGTGACATATGAAGCTTGAGAGTGTGCTTCTGTTCTGGCCCCAGCCCTAAGAGTGCTTGTGGCACGAACATGATGTATACACAGCAACTTTATATGTATCAGAAATAGAAATATCAGGAATGTCAAGAGAAGCAAACCATTCTGGAACACTTTTTTTCCTACCAGCTGCTGAACACAGACAGAACCTGTCTCTGCTTTTATTGAATTCTGTGCAAAGCTTTCAGTGGACATTATGGAGTAGTTTGTTCTGTTTAAAGGTGAAAAGTGGGGAAATTCTTGAAGCCTTGTTTGCAGTAAAAAAAAAAACGAGAACACTGAAACAGTTTTTATGAAGTTAGACTAGGGAAATCTCTTAGTTGCTTATTTATTTCACACATATTCAGATAGTAGCTGTATCTCATAAACTTTAAATCTATGTGACCATGTAAGTCTAACTAATGTTTTAGCCTCTGGAAAATTCAGAAGAGATGTTACTTATCATACTTGCTGGATGCAGTATGGTAGGTATGCCCCCCTCAGTACATAGCAGGCTAAAGCAGTGGACTGTTTATACCCATAGCGCTTCAGTGAAAGCAACCTCTTGGAATAGGAAAGAAATTTCTTTTCTACTGGTATTCCAATCATATTTCCCATGGAAATGCCTTAAGCTCTGTTTTCTGTCAGAAAGTTAACCGTCAGAGACCTGAGATGTCTATGTGACAGAAGTGACATGGGAATTTGAAACTCCTAAACAGTAAATTGGCTCGGTAAGTGAAATCCAAAATAATGCTTACATACTTAATATGCAGTTTAGGTGCCTAAATCTAACAGAGCAATGCCAGAATGAGCTGGAAGACGGGGCTGGAATGGCTAGGCTGGAAGCAATGTACTGGACTAGAAGAGTAGACTATCAAGTGGCTTGAGAATTGGCTGGACTCAGGCTCAAAAGGGCTCAGAGGATCCAATAGCTCTACATGCACGTGGCAGCCATGAATGAGCATTGTACCCTAGCGTCCATCGTGGGCCCCATATTGTTCAACGTCTGCATTGACAATGAGAATGATGACACAAAGTGCAACATGAGCAGATTTGTAGATGATACTAAATTAGAGGGAGTGATTGACATAAGGTATAGCAAAGCTTCAGTTTGTAGGTACCTCCATAAACCTGAGGATAGGGCCAACAGAAGCACTGGGAACTTCAGTAGGGAGAAGTGCACAAGTCTGTGCCTGGAGTGGAAGAACACCACACATTGGCATAGACTGAGAAGCAAGTGGCGGAGTAACATCTGCACTTGCCAGTACCTTGTGGTGCTGCCACCATGGGTGGGTGGAGCACCCAGGTGCTTGCTTGCTCATGAATAATTGCAGATTCTCTCTACTGAATGGCCTGGTGCAATGGGTATGATGTAAACCAGTCTAGTTCACAGCCAAAGAGTACTGAGCTGATTCGACCAGCATTGTGGGGGAAGAAGTTACCTTTTTTTATTTTAATTTACAGTAGTCATTGAAACAACATTGTCTATTGTTTAGAGGTTTGATGAACATTCTGCATACAAACCCATGATCAGCCTGGCTTCCTGAACATGTTCAGTTTATCTGGGCCTCAGTATGGTCCCAGCAAAGCTGCTTGTGTCACCCATGAAACGGAATAACTTGGTAAGTATGACTTCCTTTGCTGTCATCAAACCAGACTAGACTTATCTGATATCCACAACATAGGACCTAGCTGATGTACTGCTGTGTTCTGCAGACTCCAGTGTGTCCAAAACTGCCTCTGGGACAGCTTTGGTTTCCAGGATTTGTTTCACAGTATCAAGGATCAGTGCTAGAAAAGGGCAATTGCTAAGTCATTTTTCCTTACCACATCTGTATTTTTCCAATTTAGTGTGATTTTTTTGCTGTGGTTACAACAAAATATTGAGTTATATGAACTTATATTTGCATTAGAGATCATTTTCAGCAATCTTACTGAAGAAATAACTTCTATTGGGTTATGTAGCTATGGACTTAACACCAGTTGTTTCCCATGATAGGTATTTTAAGGACTCTTTTATACTAGCAGTAGCTAGCTCTAGGAGAGCACAATGATCTTCTCATTGCTGCCTACACTTGTTTTAATTCTACTGCTATTACTGGAATATTAATTCTTAACCTTTAAGTATTATGCTAATTAATCTGTAAGATATTTTCATTTATTCATATACTTTTTGCCAAATACTTTAATTTTTACTTCTCATTTCTTAAAATGTTCCTAAAATATGAAAAATTTAGATATATTTGTGTATGAATAGATATATGTTTATATTTACTACAAAGTAGCTTGCTAGTCAGAACACACATTAGAAGTACAATGAAAAAACAACTGTAATCTTACACACTCTAAAGTATAACATGAGTTTTTCAGTCCTTTTTTGATAACTGCAGCTATAATACAATACAGTGGCAGAAAAGTAAAATACATACAAAAAATCCATTTCCACGCTAATGGAGTGTGTTGTATGAGACTGTTAGCATGCTTTCAAAGAGAAAATAGATGTTAAGAAACTCACTCCTTAGAATAAAGGTGGACATTAAAATTACTACCTGAAAGATTCTAGTCAGCTAAAAAATCTATTTCCTCCTAATAAAAGCATTTATTTCTAAGAAGAAAATGCCAATGAGACCAATGACTAGCTAAGAACAGTGGATAACTGTAAAGGCTGGGATTTTCCCTTTCAAAGTCCTTTAACTAGTTTCACAATAATACTTTACAAATGAACAATATAAGATCTGGAAATTCTGTGGATGTCAAGTGACAACAGTTTCTGCCAGTTTTGGCCTGTAAGAATGAAATTTCTCTTGAAAAGCCTTTAACTGGAAAAATACTGTGGACAATTTGAGCTGAAAACTGTCATAACCATAGCTGAACAAAGAAAGAGAAACAGTGTGTGTGTGTGTGTGTGTGTGTGCGTGTGTGTGTGTGTGTGTGAGTGAGACTGAGACAGAGAAATTGTGTATAGGCACCAGGAGTACTTTGCTAACATTTTTTTTTCCCATTAAATGAAAAGATTAACGGACCTCAGAAGGTAAATGGCACAGTCACAGCTGCCTGTTGATAAGTTCTGCTCTCCAGCAGTTCTGCTCAGTCAGTCCTCCTGTGCTGTGGTGAACAGTCTATAATAATCTCTTATTACTAGAAAAATGAGAACAGTGATGTCTTTAAAAGCAGAAGTGGAAGAGGACTGGGAAATGCAACAGCAGAGTGATTCTTCCAAATGCAAGCTGGTGATTTGCTTTGCTGGATGTGGTGTTCACTACCACTTTTATTTGCAATCATTTAGGGAAGTAAATGTGTGCTTCAATAAATGTTCACAGAGAGCAAAGCTATAATAAATTCCGGGAAGAGTGTTTGCATTAGAAGTGCTTACAAAACTATTTTGAAGAGTTATATGTTATCTTTCACATGCAGTACTAGCAGCTTCATGTATTTGTAAATCATATCTTTTTCTTTGTAGTTAGAATAATATCCACCTGGTGAGTATTGTGAGGATAGAGCATATCCATGTGGATCTCATCTGTTGAAGTTCTACTTCACACAGGAGTCTTAAATATTCATGGGAGGCAGGTTGGAAGCCTTGCTCTTTCAGTTGAATCCCTTGATGTTGTTTGCATATGAAGGGTTTTTCCTTCCCTCATAGTATATTTTGTGGGGTTACCAGATCAGACCTACAACTTAGAAGGAGTAAGGGAGAAGGAAATCCAAGCCCATGGATCCTGCTGGACATTTCATGTAATCTAGATGTCCGGCTTGTCAGTGATACTAGTATACACAGCAGCAGAAATAAAATATAGGCGATGCAGTAGAGGAATACAGACAACTATTAGATGACAAAGGGATTTTGCCAGGGCCTTGAATATTGGACTTAGGTACATCAAGAAGTGCCTAAGTCCAAAAGTCCAGATGACTAACGCCATCTAAATGGCATTGATTAGTTCATCCCTGTCTTGGCTGCAATCGCTTAACTAGACCGTCGTGATTATGTCTATACTAGGGCTGCTGATACATAGTTGATAGGGGGAGACCGGAAGCATCATCCCATTTTGGCAGAAGGCTGAACTTGTGCCAGATTAAAGTGACTGTGTAACTATTTAAACACATTGAGCATGATCACTGACCAGCTCTAAAAATAATATTTTATTTTTCTTTTGATCATACACTCACAGAGTGGTTCAGCAGTTAGTGGCAGGAGAACAGAAGCATCAGGAATGAGAATCCAATGTCAATTTTAGGATGGCACCATTCTTTCAGCAGCCAGATTTCAAGCTGGTTAAAGCGATCTGATGTGCTATAAGAATACCTTCACAACCAGGCTGTTAATTAGTCTTGAGCTACTTCTTGTTCTTCCTTTCTGTTTCTGACAGCACAATACCTTAAAAATTAAACAAACAAACAAACAAAAACCCAGTTGTCTATTTTAATCCAGCATTTAGGACATGTCCCAAGAATATGAGATCAGATTCTCACTCCATATCAGTTAAGTGGGATGTTTTGACCTTGAGTTCTTCCCAAATGAATTCTCTAAGCACTGGATAAATGGATATCTATGTATGGGAATTTGTCTTCCTTCTGCTTGTGTTACGTGTAAGAAAAAAGTAAAAGCAATTGCCTTATATTATACTTATACCAAAACATAGCATATGTGCAGAGCTAGTGCCAACAGAGCTAGTTCCCAAAGCTGAAAAAATATATGCGTATGAAGGCAATGTGGCACCTGAGCTACTTAACTGTATTTAGAAGCAGGGTTTTCTAGCTTTCCTTTGCTGCTGCTTAATCGTTTATGATGCTTTTGGGACTCAAGCTGTTATCTCTGCATGGCACTGCACTGCACTATGTATTTGTGCCAGCCGGACTAGAACTAGCTCAAGGGTCTTTACACCATATTTATTTCATGGAATAAGCATCCCCTTAGAATCCTGACTGAGGGCTGTAAATCCTGACTAGAAGAAAGATGTTACTTTTCATCTTGGGGAAATCTTAGACCCCAACTTTTTCTTTGACGTCTCCTGCTATCAAGTAGGAGAGGGAAACCCATGCATAGTATATTAATTTTTGCATTGTCAATTAGTTAATACATGCTGTGTGATATATAGGTTCTGGAATCAACACTGCAGGATTGCCCAGCCAGAAAGTTGGGTACTGCAAAGCTGAATCTAAAGCATTGCTGGTCTAAGTTCTCCTATGTAGGGTTCTGTAATATTTAAAAGGGTGTTAAGACAACTTTCAGTTTTAGCTTGGCTGAGATGTTTTTTCTTCTTATGGTACCTTTCTCTGTTACCTGAATAGCATGCTTGTCATTGTAGCAAGTGAAATAAAGTATATTCACTAACTATGTAAACTGTGAATGCATTATTTGTATAAAGTATTCTTTGGTTTTAATAGAAGACTTGAGTGATGTGTACTGCTTTAGATATCACTGACTTATACTGAAAATACCTGGCACTTACAAACAAGGAAGAACTGGTTAGGGATGTGAAGGTCAGGGGCAGCCTTGGCTGCAGAGCCCATGAGATGGTGGAGTTCAGGATCCTGAGAGGAGAGAACAAGGCAAACAGCAGGATCACAACCCTGGACTTCAGGAAAGCAGATTTTGGCCTGTTTGTATACCTGCTTGGAAGAATCCCATGGAATACAGTCCTGGAGAGAAGAGGGGTCCAGCAGAGCTGGTTGATTTTCAAGGCTCTTCCCCTCCAAGCTCAAAAATGGTCTATCCTGATATCCAGAAAGTCAAACAAAGGCAGCAGGAGACCTGTGTGGATGAACCAGTTGCTCCTGATAAAACTCAGACATAAAAAAGAAGCATACAAGAGGTGGAAGCAGGGTCAGGTGACCCAAGAGGACTATAGAGATACTGTCCAAGAATGCAGGCATGGGGTTAGGAAAGCCAAAGCTCATCTAGTGGTGACAGATATGAAGGGAAACAAGAAGGGCTTCTGCAGGTATATCAGCAACAAAAGGAAGATTAAGTAGAATGTGGGTCTGCCGCTGAACGGGGCAGGGGATATGGTAACAAAGGACTTGGAAAAGGCCAAAGTACTCAATGCGTTCTTCACCTCGGTCTTTACTCATAAGACTGCCTTCAGGAACCCCAGGCCCCTGACACCAGTAAGAAAACCTGGAGCAAGAAAGACTTACCCTCGATGGAAGAGAATAAGGTTAAGAAACATTTAAAGAAACTGGACATACGCAAGTCCATGGGACTGTGTGGGATGCACCCAAGTGTGCTGGGGGACCTTGCTGATGTCATTGTAAGGCCACTCTCAATTACCTTTGAAAGGTCATGGTGACTGGGGTGGGTGTCCGAGAACTGGAAGAAAGCAAATGTCACCCCTATCTTCAAGAAGAGCAAGAAGGAGGATCTGGGGAACTACAGGCTGGCCAGCCACAAGATGATGGAGCAAATAATCGTAGATACTATTTCCAGACATGTGAAGACAGGAAGGTGGATTGGATTTGGATTTGGATTAGTCAGCATGGATTTATGAAGGGGAGATTGTGCTCAGCCAACCTGATAGATATCTATGATGAGATGACTAGCTTGGTGGATGAGAGGAGAGAGGTGAATGTTGCTTATTTTGACTTTAGTAAGGCTTTTGACACTGTTTCACGTAATATCTTCATAGTCAAACTGATAAAGTACAGACTAGATAACTGGACAGTGAGGTGGACTGGAAACTGACTGAACTGCTGATCTTAAAAGGTTGTGATCAGTGGCATGAAGTCCTGTGGGAGGCCAGTCACTAGTGGTGTACCTCAGGGGCCAATACTGTTTAACATCTTCATTAATGACCTGGACAATGGGGCAGAGTGCACCCCAGGCAAGTTTGCAGACTATCCAAAACTGAAAAGAGTGGTTGATAGACCAGGTGATTGTGCTGCCATTCAGAAGGACCTTGACAACCTGGAAAAATGAGCAAACAGGAACTTCATGGAGTTCAACAAAGGGAAATGCCTGGTCCTGCACCAGCTGAGGAATAATCCCATGCACCAGTGCAGGCTGGGGACCAACAGGCTGTAAAGCAGCTTTGCAGAGAAGGTGTTGTGGGTCTTGGTGGACAAGCTGAACATGGGTCAGCAATGTATCCTTAAAGCAAAAGAGGTCAACAGTATCCTGGGCTGCATTAGGAAGAGTGGTGCAAGCAGGTCGAGGGAGATGATCCTTCATCTCTACTCAGCACTGGTGAGGCAACAGCTGGGGTGCTGGGTCCAGTCCTGGGCTCCCTAGTAAAAGAGAGACATGGACATACTGGAGTGAGTCCAGCAAAGGGCCACAAAGATGACTGAGGAACTGGAGAATCTCTCATATGAGGAGAGACTGAGAGAGCTGGGACTGTTCAGCCTGGAGAAGAGAGGGCTCGGGGGGCATCTTATAAATGTGTATAAATATCTGAAGGAGGGGTAAAGAAGACAGAGGTGCTCAGTGACAGGATGAGATGCAATAGGCACCAACTGAAAAACAGGAAATTCAATTTAAATAAAGCTATTTAACAGCTGCCAAATATATTGGCTAAATTAGATGTCATGTTTGACTCACCTGTTGTTTTTTTAGAGTCAAGTCATAGGTTACTGTTGGTGCAAGTTCATTTTTTTCTTTATTGCTTAGTTAGGAAGTAACTTTTAAAGGTAAGTTTTGGCCATCTGAGAAGATGTTTCTTAATATTTAAATGTAGTATGATGGATCTGTCCTTAGCTCTCAGAACATCTGTTCAGACAGGAAAATGATTTGTCGTCAGCTTCCATCTGTTTTGATTTAATTTCTGAGATTTTATCCTGAGGTCCTTGGAGTCGAGGTAAGCTTCCCCTAGACTTGCAGGTATTATTCTTCATCAGCAGTTAGAAGTTCTCAAGGCAGAATTATTTCTTCAGGAAATACAGTTTTTGCAGTCTTTCTGAGTTTACAAGTGTGATTGAATATGATACTGCAAGATATGCATTGTTCCTTTCTTGCAATGGCTATCTTATTTGAAAAAGAGAGCTTATATGCTTCTTACCTCAGTCTTATCATCGTGTACACATTTAGGCAGTCTGGCATGGTGGTCGATTAACATCTAAGTGAAGAACAAAGGAAGGCCCATTTGCTATGATTTATAATCTCTAAAATCCTGTGTGCATTAGATTGCTTCCCTCTTTTTATCTTAACTTCTTTCTGTCTAACCTTTGAAATCATTGACATTTCCTGAGTAGTAAGACTGTCTGTTAAAACACATTGTCTGAAGCTGTTGTGTGCTTGTTACTGTTTGGATTAGTGAAAAATCCTGTTAAATGATTGTCCTGCTCGCATAATCTCGTGAATGTTTGTTATTCAGCTCTTCCCAATTTGGCTTTTAAACTATGTTAGCAATAAAGTTAATTTTTTGGTTTTACCTGGTATCTTGATTGCCAATGTTAAATCAATTACGTCAACAAAGTCAGACCTCTTTAAACTTTTTCATGATCCAATGGGATACTATTTTATAGAAATGAAATACATACAGCCTAGTCTCTACCTAAGATCATATTGTCCTATATTTTGCTTGTCTTTTCTCCCTTGCTAAAACATTCAGTATTGCAGAAGGGCTAAGAATACAGGGAAAGAAAAAAAAAAACACATTGTAATATGCATCTATCCCAAAGTTGTTTGTGTCATGTTCCTGTTAAAAGTCAAGGTGACATTAGTATTTAGTGCTAACAGTTATATAATTCATGCTGATTTCTTTCAGCTTTCCTTGAGATCTATCAACTCAAATTAGATTTTATTTTCTGCTGGCTCTTTGCTAAGCATAGCTTGTGGATTTTCCTGCAGCTTCTAGTGAAAAAAACAAGCTTTCGAAAGATCACTTAATAACTTCCATATTGCTGAATGATGCTGTCAGTTCCAATGCTAATATCCCCAGGAACTTCTTTTATTCTCTCCCAAAGGCAATAACTCCCAAAGTTCTTGTCAAAATGTCCTCCATAGTTCATTTTCCCCAATGACTTAGAAATACTTTTTTTTTTTTAATTATATGTGAACTCCATCAACTTTAGGGTGACTCATACCAACTCATTGATATAACTCATCAGAATTTTAACAATTAAAAAGTAAAATGCAAAGAGTCAAAAGATGTTTTTATCTTTATGAGGTGATTTTGCAGCTGGTAGGCAGTTTGGGGAAAAATCATTGTATTTCATTGGTCTTCACTGTCACTTGTGGCTCTTGGAGTAATATACCTATTTTGGGTGAAATTTATCTCCTCTACAGTCAGTTCTGTAGTCCAGCCTTACAGACCTTTATAATGCATGACTGACAACATTTTTTTCTTATTCTTGTCAAACTTACTCCTCTTTAAATTTATTATAATCATGCAGTAAATTATCTGCTGAATAATATGTATCCTGATTTATATACATATGTATATATTTAAGGACAGTGCCATAGTGGACACAAAAAGGGCACAGAATGAAACCTTGGGTGGAGAACTGTGAAGCTACTTTTTTTCTAAATTGTCAATAGAATGTCTATGCATATGTTGAAAATTAAATATTAAAAAAAAATGGCATTAATTTCCACTTATTGCTGTGCTGCCTAGAAAAATGTTGAATAAAATCCTGATCCTACTAAAACTGCTTGCAAAACTCCTGTTATCTTCATTGCCTTTTGGAATTACCTATCTGTGCAGTTTTTCTGAAGTGATTCAGTGACACACAATGGCACTCTTAATGTTGTTATTATTTAGTGATGAAATGCTAATGCAAGGAAAGGATCGTCCCATATTACAAACAAAATGCGTTCTTGTCTTTTAAGAAGGTTAAAGCAATAATATTTGCTTGTGATCCTAGTATAATGTGTCCATTAGTCTAACAGTGTTTTCAAAAAATCATTTCATTTTAAAACTGTTTTAAAGATCATATATCTTAGACATCAAAAACACATGTATGGATTAAAAATGGCTAATAAATGGGAAATTTGGATTAAAATTAGGCCATTAGAGTGGGGACTGGCCAAAACCAGACACAGTCCAGTCTCGATTAAGGTCCCAGTTGAAACTGAAGAACTATTAGACTTTATCTGAGGAGAAGAAAAGAAAACATGCTAAACATACAGCATCAATAAGATCACTTTGCAAGATTCCCTTTTTCAAAGAACAGTCATGGGTACTTTGCATAAAGTAAACATTTGAAAGGGAAAGTATTAAGACACCATCAGCAGAGTGCCCAGAGGCTGATGACAACCCTCATCAAATAGAGACAATTAAGGGAATCATTCAGATATAGAATTATTCCTGATAGTTCTTAGCTTGTAAAAATTGTGACCCAATTAAAACTGATACCTTGCATATTGTCTCCTTCATTTGTACTTAGCATAATGTTTGCTGTGGTCCTAAGCCCACCAAGAACTCATTCTGCATGTCACTAAAAAGATTAGAGCTAGTTAGCAAGTAATATCTGTGAGGATTCTCAGGATGTGTTTTCCTGACTTGTACTGAGCCTTCTTCTGATGGAAATTTTGTGTGCAGCATGACAAGATACCCTGGTAGCTGATTAAGTAAAGCTTTATAGAAATGCTTTTCCTAGACATAAATGTTAATAATGTGAGGTTCTGGGGGCTTATTTCCCCTGTCATATCTATCTTTCTTCGCTGTAGCATCCTATACAGTGTCCCTTTTGAATACAAGGAGAGATTGCCTGTAGAAAAAATTTACTCTTGCATATTTTATTTACCTATTTATTATAGGTTTTTAGTAAGCCCTCTAGTGTAGATTTATTTTCTCTGCTTCCTGGGAAACGTTCTGCAAGATGTGCGTTATGACTGTGTTCATTTTGCCAAGCTCTGTTATGTTGTTTCATCGGTGCTAACACTTCTATAATCTATCTAATACCTTTTAGTCTACCATAAAAGATATTTTCATGCCGTATTTAATGCTAACATGGTTCTCCCAAATAGAAACCAATTTTTATAGCTTGTATGCTTGTATGCTGTATCTAAAATGTTGAGAAGAGGGAATTCTTTATTTTTGTGGAATAAAGCATGCTTGGCTTGCAAATTTGGCTATACCCTAACATGACTGATGCTTATGTTGTATTAACTCCAAAACATCATTTCAGGCTGTTCAAGGTGCTGAGCTAGGAGAGTCAGCAGTTTTGCCTTCCAACAATTTACGTTACTATTTTCTAGTATGAATATTTTCCCATATGAATTCACATCCTTTAGGTACTCTTATTTCATTGGAAGCAGAATTTCAAAGGTTAACTCAGTCAGGTACTACCCAGCTTCATATCAGAACTGTGTGAAACTACAAATTTGAAGTGTGTTCAGTGAAGGAAAATAAATTGTTTTAAGTTCACTCAAAGCTATATACTCTAAGTTTTCTACAGATCATGCCCTTCCTAAAGGAATCCAAAAGGTTAAGTGACTTAATTTCTATTGCAAGCATTTCATGCAATCCTGAGTAGCAGTTAAGCACTTAAACATTTCCTTGAAACCTGCTGCTTTCATCTGCATAACCTAATGTCTGATCCCTGGTTGCCTAGCCTGACTGAGAGCATCAGACAGGGACTCTGCAGCTGACTCTTCCTCAGCTTGGAAGTTAAGTAGGCAGAAATCATCACAGTGTATGCACCCAAGATTCAAATTAGCTAATCTCTTTTGTGTTTATTTCTTTAAATTCTGTATCCTTTGTATTAAAGAACAGGATAATCTGAATTGAATGGTAATATACAAAACTAAGTTGAAAAACTCCCAAAAGATTTGGTTTTGTCTGTTTTTGAATACTTCCTTCCTCTGGTAAAATCAAAAACACAGAATCTGCCCACAGCCTTTCTCAGAGTGGTTTCCTATCCTATTCTCCACTCCCAGAAATGAAAAAGCTATGTGAAAAATAATTCTGACACTATTCTTGTCTATGAGAATAAAGTTCTTCTCGAGATCTGAGTGGCTCAAACAAGGATAGCTTGGTTCAGTTCAGAGACTAGGCAAAAATGTTTGTTCATTCGCAAAGTGATTAAAACATTGTAATCAGAAATGGTTTTGAACAGGCTTAACAAGGATGATCACTCAAGCTCCATGCCAAAAAGGTCACATCTTTTTGCTGGTATGCCTGGCTTGTGCAGTGTTACAACTTCCCCTCAGCACATGCCAGGAGAGCCAGATCTGCTTGCCTCAGGTTGCTCTTCTGCGTAATGTTTTCTTTCTGGGTAGTTAGAAAGGAAGTTGTATTCATCCACAATGACACTCCTAGAGGAGGATTAGTGAGGGACATTATTAGAAGATTATTCATCTTCAGATTTTTCTTTCCAAGCCAAAGGAGGAGCAGGTGATGATATTCCAAATATATTCCGTATCTATTTGGACAGGATTCTTTAGGAAGGCAACAGTCTCAAGGTAGGTTAGACTGTTGTTACCGTTCTCGTTCTTACCGAGGAGGCACGGGGCCTTCTCCCCAGGCCCCGGACCATCACCACACAGACACCAATATGAGGAGTGGCAAAATGGCGTTTAATGAAGCGTGTCCTGCTCTTTTATAATGCTGTAAAGCCCCGCCTTCTTCTCCAGCAGCAGTGCTCCGCCCGTTACAACCTTCCCATGTTCCGCCCCGCAGTGCCTCCCTGCTCATCCTTTTTCCTCCACATCTCCCCCTCTCCCATCAACGTTGTTTCGTTATATCGAGCGGGACGCAACAAAACACGCGGAAGTGTGGCGTGTCTCGACGGGACCGCCATCGGGTGGTTCCTTGCATTAGTAGCTTCGTGAGCGGAGCTGTGTGCTGCCTCCCCTTTTCCCGATTCTTAACGCAGGCGATGTCCTTGTCTTCGTCGTTCAGGGAAAACCTTAAAGGCATAGGCGGGATTGCTCATTTCCAACAGACTATATTCCCCCCCCCAAAGCCCAGCCATTCCTCCAGAAGTTCTCCTTCTTGTTTTCGAGCAATCCAGACTTGGCCCGCTACTTTCAGCAAGGCTTTCTTAACGCAGCTCAGTATTACACACAAGCATAAGCCTATAGTTATGAGGATTAGCAAAATGCGCAAGCCTTCAGCGAGCAGTCCTATTAGCCACTGTGGTAGATTGCCAAACAGGTTAGTTAGCCATTCGTCTAATGGCGTTTATTGTGGGCTGCGTGCAAGCTTACATACAGGTGCACTTCGTTTCCACCCCTAGGCTGCGCGTCACACCGCGTGATCTTCCGCTACGCCTAGTCTACCGCTTCTCATGCAAATATCTTGTCTAGAACCTCTTTTTCCTGTACTATTAATTGATATACTCTATGCTCATGTCTATCAAGCAGTTAAGCCGTACATGCCGTAAGCAATAATTCAGAATTAGCAAGCCGCAGCATATCGCTATTACTACTGAGAGTGCTATCAAGCCTAGTGTTATAAGCCATTTCTAATCAAACCATGACAAGATCCACGCCCCTGTGTTGACTTGTTCCCCGTCAGGAAAGTCTCTGTCGGCCCCGCCTTGGGGTTGAACGGGATGCAGTAGTGAGCTGCTCTGTGCGCCTGTGCTCATCTCCTCCAGTATGACTCTGCGGTCCCCGGAATCATGAAGCCGGCGATAAACATCAATGCAGCCATGCAGCAGCATCCCGTCTGGCGTCGCCCTGTTCAGGATGGAATCTCACCAAGAATGATTAGTTACACCCCAGACCCTCCCGTACGTGCATTTAGGTCAGGTTTTATGCATTTCATTGGAACCCATCTTATCTGCTCCTCCCGTTTTACCGCAGCATACCCTCTTCCCTGTGATATCCACAAGAGAAGCAACGCTGTGGTCCCTTTCTCATCTGGTCCACCGCCGTGACAAGAGCCTGCGCTGCTGCTGTTCCCTGATTCTGTTTTTGCAGTACCGTGCGGATGACAACCGAAAGTGGTGTTCCTTTAGGGATCGTTTTCAGGATGTCCTGCGTCATGGCGTCACTCTGCTTTACTAGCTTCCCGAGTTCTTCATACACGGCCCGCGAAGCCTCTGTTGTGGCCATGACCTCCCGCCTTATTTCCTCTAATGCACGCAATAGGGTGTCGACCAGGGATGTTGTTACTTCTTCTCCGCCCTTCGGCTTCCCTTTCGGCTGTGTCTCTCCTATTGTACACCCCCGCAGCCTGCGCGTAACTTCTCGCAAGCCCCCGCCTTCCTCGTCGCTGCTATCTTCTCCGCTCTCCTCCTCAACCGGCAATCTCACCCGAACCTTCCTCCCTCCTTTCAAGGTCGAACTCTGGTCTCTCCGCTCTGATTGGCCGTTACCCTTCCTCCCTCGCTGCACTGCCTGACTCTCCCCACCTACAGCACCCTCCTCTGCCGGGGCCCACGGCAGCAGGGTCCTATCTTCCTCACTAAGCGTCTTCCTCAAAACTGCGCCAGGCACGCAATCCTCGGGTTCGGTCCCGTCGACCCCCCATCCCTCTCTGTCTTGTGCGAGATCTTGCCAGGGATACACCGGAGGCGGCTCCTGGGATTCCACCGGTAGGATCACTGGAACCTCCCCGCCCCCACTCTCCCGTTCTTTCGCCGGGGCCTCCCTCGCGCTCCGCAGGAGCATTCTTATCAGCCCCCACACCTTTAACTCCCTCGCGGATCCCCCGTTCATCGGGAACTCCGCCAGCGCTGCTGTGCATTGCAGCCACAGTTCCTCCCGCAGAATCTCCATAGGAGAAGTAATCGCTCCCTCCTTTACGAGCCTCTCTACACACGCTCGTATTGCGCTCGCCTTCAGCGGCGCCCGCCATTCCTTGGCGCAGGCCATCACTACCTTACATATGGCCTCCATGGTTCCGGATCCGGATCCCTTCCTCACGCTCCCGGTGCCTACGCCGGCCGAGCCGCCTCCTCAGTATCACGTCGGGGTCACCACTTGTTACCGTTCTCGTTCTTACCAAGGAGGCACGGGGCCTTCTCCCCAGGCCCCGGACCATCACCACACAGACACCAATATGAGGAGTGGCAAAATGGCGTTTAATGAAGCGCGTCCTGCTCTTTTATAATGCTGTAAAGCCCCGCCTTCTTCTCCGGCAGCAGTGCTCCGCCCGTTACAACCTTCCCATGTTCCGCCCCGCAGTGCCTCCCTGCTCATCCTTTTCCCTCCACAGACTGTCTTTGATTTTCCATTTCCTACAGTTCACTTTAAATGTGCAATGGCTTCTCTGAAAATTCAGGGCCTGATTTGATACTCCTTCATGCAATTCTTGTTTAGGAATGAATTTGACTTGGAAAGAGACAAAGACAGAGAAAATAGTTTCTTTCCCTGCTCTCAGCCAGCCTCTGCATTTTCAAATCACATTTGTTCCCATGAGGAGCATTGTGTGGGGTCAGGAAAAATGGGAAATCAGACTTTAGACTTGGGATGTTTCCTTTGGCTTGTCATTTCTTGACTCCTGCTTTTGTAAATAAACAGGTGATATAACTATACATAACTGCAGATGCACCATTTCTGAAGCAATCTGTTCAATAGAAACTTTCTTTCTAGTTTCTAAGTTTGTATACGTTTTACCGTGAAATTAACAGGTCAGAGCTGATAAGCAGTCAATTTAGCATTGTAACCCAACAAAAATATTACCTTCTTCAGAAAGAATTGTCATTTAACTATGCAATTATGGACATCCATGGGAGATTAATAAAACCTTACATAGGATTTTACTGAAGGCTTACTAAATCCTTGTGGACCTCTCCTGTTCTTTTGGGTGGTTTTGGTGATCTCAGCATCTTGAAGAATGGCTTCTTGAAATGATCACCCAGAACTGGCTTTTTCCTTTCTTTCGTTTTCTAGACTCAGGCACTGCTGCCAGCTTTGAGAATTTTTTATCTACAGGGTCCCTTGAGTTTTTCTGTAGAACTTGATTAGCTGATGAACAGGCAGCAAATGGTGACTATTTGAACTTTTCACTGGGGAAGATGAAATCCAGGAACCAACCAAATTTGTGAAAGCTTTTGACCATTTCTTCCATTTAATTGACCAAATCTATCTAGAAGGAGTACATTAAAAGCTACAGAACATTTGCTCTGTGTTGGACAGCATTATACCTTTCATGTCTGTAGTGTGAGGTATGGTTGACAGGTTTAATTGTTCTCAAATTCAGCATTCCTCATTACTTTGCATTCAGTGCTGTTTCTTTTATGGCTGGTAGATTATTTGACATGACTTGGCATTGCAGAAATTGTCATTTCCAAGCTGCTGCTGAGAGACTGCAAATGATTTTTATTGTCTAACACCCACAAATTTATACTTTCACATTCTTCTAACCAGTCCTAATGAACCTTGCTTAAAAAGGAAAATCTAAGCATGACTATCTGCTCCCTGTAATTTCATGCACAATATCTTAAACAAATGGGAGTGTCTGGAGACTTGCATGGTGCAGGTGCCATGGAATATCCAAAAACTTGTTGATTAAAGTAAGGTAAGGTTTAAGGGCCAACACTGGCCTGTGTCCTGTTCCTTGTTTCTACACTCTATTTTTAGAATTGGACATGTTCTTTACAAAAGATTTTTCTACAGAAAGATGAACACTGGAGCTAGCATTCAGACTGTGTGCATACAAGACTGATTTCATGGTGCTGCCTTTACTCCTGGATTCCTTCTTCCAAGTTACATTCCCTCAGCTAGCTCCTTGTATTTTAGCAATGTCTGTAGTTATCCAGTATCTTGTGTTAATGTTGCTTGACTTGATGGGTCCAGAAGTGAAGGTGATAAGTCCCTCTAGCACTGGATTCTTAATTCCAGAATATGCATTGTTTTAATGGATGGAGCAGCTTCACATCAAAGTCTTTTGGGGTTATTTGGGGACTTCCAAAGGGAAGAATAGCAATTGTACCATGCTGATAAAGCTTGTCTCCTGTTGCATAGAACTGTAGTCTGGAATGCAGTCTGTGTTTTGGTCTGCTCACAGCGCTTTTGTTTCACTTACCATTCATTGTATCCCTGTTGGCTGAGGTTGAGAATCCAATGGTGTTTTTTTCCAGATGCTTTTTTCATACAATGGATGTGCAGACTTTGGAAAAATAATTTACCATTCCCATAAATTACCAGACTTCACTTATTTCTTGTGATGTGTCTCAGCATTCAGTGCCAAAATAACCAACACAGGAGACTTCAGGTCTCCCAGTTTCAGCTTGTCAGCATGCAGACTGTTACTGGAACATAGTTAGGAGTCATTTTGCTGTTGTGGTTCTGGATGGCTTTTTCCTTGACCTCTGTTTCTCTTACAATAAAAATGCCATCAACAGTTTTAATTCCTGGGAGATCCTTCACTGTCTGTGCAACAGCCCCAGTTTTGGCCCCAGTTTTATCTGACTCTACCAGAACAAATTCTTGACATATGAAGTTGTTAACGCATTTGTCCTGGATAAAATGGGTCTGATTTCTTTGGTTATTGTTAGTAAGTAGTTGAAATTACATTACAGCTAGACTCAGATTGGCCTTTGGTCTGATATTATAATTATAGCTGAATTGCTGGCAGTTGTCTTCTACAGCATAACTGAAGGGGAATCTTGGACTTTCTAAACTCACTCCTGACATTCACTTCACTGGAAACTTCAACATCTCCACTGATGACATATATTGCTGTTTTTTTATTTGTTAGATATGTCTATAACACAACACAAGAATTGCTTTCAGGCCATGTTTAGTGGTAAATTAATCCAGCTTCACACCACTATGTGTTGGCATATCTTCATGGCTGGCCTGGAGATGAACTCACTGGTGCTGCTAGGGGACAAGACAGATAATCTCTGGTATGAGATGTAATATGTGCTCATTTCTTTAAGACTGCGTAGGCTGCTTTGAGCTTGGCTTAGCTTCTTCTGTGAATCTCATTTACCCAAATGGCAAAATCAAGGTCAGCTCAGTACCCTTTTCAGAGGATTCCCCACTTTCTTAGCTCCTTCCTAAAAATGCCCTGACATTACTTTCTATATGGGACTTGTAGGCAGCCTGAACTCAGACTGAGTTCAGATGGCTGACAAGAACATTGTGATTGTATAGGACCATGTTTCTTACAGAGAAATAGCCAAAATTGTTTTCCAGTATACCTGCACTGAACTGTGATTCTGTATTTTCTATGATTTATTCTGCTTCCTGGATTCATCTAAGACAAACTGAAGTACTTTCTGTACGCTAGTGGTGGCTTTGATCTCACTGCTGGATGCTTTAGCTATCCTTCTTAATAGGAAATATTTTTCTATGGCTAAATCTGCTTTTTCAATAATTTATCACATTCTACAGCATGGAATCTTTCATGTCTCCAAAGTTTAACAGGGATCCTCCTGCCTGCAGCTTGTGCTCCTCCCTAGAAGTTGCGAGCAGGTTGCTTGCTCTAGCACAAAGCTCGATAACCTTAGCAGTGTTATAGCAGGATAGCCTTTCCAATGCTCGGAGTAGGACCGTCAGATTTATACAATCAATATAAAAATGTATGAGATCACTATTACTGTCTCACAATTAAATTCTTATTTGATGAAGCTCTGGTAGCTGTTGTGTTTGCATATATATCAAAATGAAACTTTCTGAACTGACAGAATGGTAACTGAACAACTCGTTTTCCTGGTAGTGTACTTTCAAGATTTCTGGTCCTAATCTTACTAAACCAAGATGTGAACTATGGTTTTGTTTTCTTGTTCCAGAGAGGCTGTAAATTGCTTTTAGATCTTTACAGTAATGCAAAATAACTTTTTATTAAAAAAAAAAAAATCTTGCAGCTATAAAAAAACAAGGTTATAAACATATAATAGATGCGTTTACAGCTATTTGTGTTAATAATGTTTCTTATGAGATGTTTGCTTATTTGGACTATAACTTTCACTCAAATACTTTTTGACATTAAGTGAAAACAAACAAAAAAAATTATCTTCAGCATTAAAAAGGGTGCCAGGAAATATCTCATGACATCATGGTAATGCGGTATCTCATGATACCAATTGCAGATTCTTATATTGAGAATTCTTTGCATTGCTTGAAAATTAAACATACTGCATAATATGTCTTTTTAAATTTCTATTAATACCTTCCATAACTATGTTGATATTTGCCAAAGAAATATATGAATGTTTGTAATGAAGCATTAAACCTCTAAAAGTCACATTTTAGTGATATTAAACATAAAATTTTTAAGTTAAAATATTTTTAAGTCAAAATGTAGCAGAAATATTTATCTTTATACCATACTTTTAATAGAATATGCCAATATTTTATTTAGAAACTTTTAGAGCTAAAACTCATTTTATTTAGTCTGGCATATTTAAACAGTTTTAAAAGTCAGAGTTTAAAATGTTTTGAACTCCTTTAATCAACTTTTTCTATCCCCCCAAATTATTATTTTTGAAAATTCTCTATCAGAAATTTACCTTTGAATATTACAATGCTTTAAGTGCCAAACCAGGAAGTGATTTGTTAAAATGTAATTTGGGGGAAATTACAGTTTTTGTTGACTTTTTCGTTCCATTTTGGAAGAGACTACTGACTCAAAATAAAATATTCTCTTGCCAAACAAAAATTTGACTGTCACATAATTTAAAATGGAAAGGACAGTGCTTCCATTCCTGTTTTTAATTCAGAGTTCCATGAAGGCTGTTTGTGAAACTGTTAAAATGTTTACCGTATTCTGCACTGAAATTTGGAGAATTATCTCCAGTGTTTTCCACTTACCAATCTATTTAAAGATATATACCAAGAAATCAGGAATGGTTTGAAAATTTATATGCGTTTCTAGACTCTCTGGAATATTTGGCCTTCAGTTGTTGGGTGAGGCCCAATAATACTAGCAGAGACAGAATGGAAGAGGAGCATGGCTCATGCGGTGTAAGTTTGCGCATGCTTTCTTCACAGTGAGCTTAGAAAATTTAGGTCCTTAAGCTAAAATTCTCAGCTGTTACGTTGAGAGGAGTTAACTGGTTGGAAGTGACAAGGAAAAGGATGCGCCTTAAGCCTAGATACTTTCAGAGGCTAGGGGCATGTAGCCAGCTGGCAATCTGGATTTACATATTGCATGCTCACTGAAGCAGTGACTTTGACATAGGCCTACTCTTCCTAAGGAACCTTTTATTGCTAGGCCATGAAATCATTCTTTCCGGATCTCTCCCTGTATTTTGACAAATAAATATTTCTGTCCTCCTTGCAATAGTGGAACATCCACACAGGAAGGCCATATGAAGCACTCTGCATGCAGGTCGCATGGTTGCTTAAGAGGCTGTTCCTGAATCAAATTCCTTCTGATAGGAGTCATTTGGATACATTCCTCATGAATGCTATAACCTTTAAATTCATGGATAAGTGAAGTTACTAGCATCATTAGTACCACTGCCAACTCTACCTTTTCCTGCTGTACTTTCTGGTGACTTCTGTCAGGTCAGAGGAGGTGATATGGATAAATGAAGACCTCCATTATACCATCCATGGACGGGAAGAAGACATGCACTGAACAGGTCAGTGCTGTTAGGATGATGGTGTAGACTTCATCTGAAGGGCATATAGACTTCTTTGGGTATTTTCCACTGGATATATAGGTATCTACAAAGTTAGGCAGGGAGTTTGAGAATGTCAATGCTGCCAAAAGACCCTAGCTTCCCATACCATGATTTCTTCAATGATAACATGGAGATAATACCTACCTCAGTGGTCAGTATGGTAATTCCTTAATATTTATCACATTCAGAAATTCCAAGATAGAAGTAACTGTACAAATACAAGGTCATTATTCAAGGTATCATTTGTTTCTTTGCAGTTTCTCTTCTAGACAAATAGCTATATATATAATGAGAGTATAGGCTGAAAATAACAACTTTGGTAGACATCCTAAAGTTAATTAATAAAGATGTTCTAGTGTGGTGTTAAAATATTCCTCTCATTTTTAGCATTGTGCTAGTCATTCCATCTGAGAGAATTTTAGGAAATATGCTTATCAATAAGTTCAGCACTTCAGTTGAAACTCACTGCATAAAAGATATCTTCTTACTATTCTTGTTTACTTCCCAATTAGCTGGTTGGCATTTCACCATTATGCTGTTAGCAGAATAAAGAAAAAAAAAGAAAGAAAAAGAGAAAATGAAAACTGAAAGGAAAACAAAAAATGTACAGAACAAATTGTGTCTCTAAATGCAAAAGAATTGCAACTGGTTTCAACTCTGTTTCACAGTCCTAATTTTTCACTAACATGAAAACTTCAAAATTCTTTTTTACAGAGAGAGATTACTGTACTTTAGACTGCAAATCGCTCAGTGTTCTTATGACTTGTGTTCTAATTTAGCTTGCTTCTGTGACGCTGTATGACATGTCATACGGATTAAATTTAAAGAACTCATATACTGAAGACAGATTAGTGACAAGCTTCAGCCTAAATGCTGCTTCTGTAGTGCTGGCAAAAACACAGGATGATGAAGCTTTCCTAATTTCTTTCCTTTTTTTTTTTTTTTTTTTAATTTGGAGAGAGTGTTTTTGGTATCTTTCAGCTGCGTGTGTCTGTATCTGTGTTTGTGCATACGTGAAGTACACTTAGGTAACCCCTCTCCATTTCCCTGGTAAACCAATGCTCGATATACATTACACAATAACAATTTCCTTTCTTCTAAATAATCCTATTGCCTTTAGTCAACTTGGAAAGCAGTTTTTATTTGTATATAACAACACATCCCAGTGTGAAACTTAAGCTATAAATTTAATGTGCTGGAACTGGGTATTGCACAAGTTATCAACTAACTAACTAATCAAATTGTTGAATAAGTTTATTTTCCTCCAAATCTCCCAAGGCATCCATTTCTCTTTCTCTGTACAACTGTTGTAGGTTTATTTTCCTGTTTGTGTTTAACTATTAGGTAGGCAAAAAGCTTAATTAAACTTCAGCTATGGTTTAGCAAAGCTGTAGCAATATTTTTAACTAAAAATAATTAATGTTATAAACAAAGATGATGGCATTATGAGAAATAAAAAAAGTTATGAAAATATACTGCTATTTCTGTAGGTACAATAAGAATATGTTCCTGAAATTGGATCTTAGGGTGAGCCAAGTTTCTCAGTAAAATAAATTTAAAAATAGAGCACCATTTCATAAAAAAAGAAAATGATGCAAAAAATGAGATTTTTTTTTCTTTTTTGTGAGCAGATGGAAAAAACTTTTAACTGAATTCCTAATTCAGAATTACTGACAGATGCTAATAGTAATTTAAAAAGCTATAATAGGACTCATGAGAATGACATGCTGTATTCAGAAGTTTGGTGTGATCTTCCCTATGATCCAGAATTTTATATTTTAAAATACTTTTTGCTAGATTTTCTTATTATAGGACAAAAATATTATTTTAGTAATTCAATGCCTGCAGTTACATTTTAGCAATTAAAAAAAAAACTACAAAGTATCAAGACGATTGGATAATGCCATGAAATAGTCACTGGATATGTTTTCAGGCACATTCCCAGTAGCATGTGGAGGGATTTAGCAGCATGACTTCTCATAAATTTTACTGAAACTCACATGGCCATATCCCTGCTAAGCTACAGTTGAATGTTAGTCTTTATGCTTTTCTCTTTTTGCTAGCTTTCTGGTAATGCAATAGTTTACTGAATTAAGAGATTTGGTTATCAAAGGGAACCATCTTCCATTCTGCAATAGAGTATGTTACAGAAGCAAGACACTGGAAACGTGAAATTTGGTAGTATTTTAAAGATAGCCTCCTTCAATAGCTGTTGCTGCATACAAGTAACCTCAAATTAAATCAAGCCAAAGTACTGTGGTACAACAGAAAGAGTTTTTAAAACTCTCCCACTAGAAAAAATCCAATAAGCTTTGGAAATAACCATATTTTTCAGCAAATATTATTTTGTTCAGATCTCAATCTTTTTAATTATAATTAAATGGTAGTGCTTATTAATGTATTACAGTGTTTGTATGAGAACAAGGTTTCTAGATATGACTTATGAATTAAAATCCTCATCCTTAACCTAAAATAAGAATATGTTTTCACTTTCAGTTGATGAAGACAAAATACCTGAAGGAGAAGATGGTGTGGAAAGAACTGTGTAGAAAGCAACTTTTTGTAGAATGATGATCTGAGATTTAATGGACAGCTAAAAATCCACTGTTCAATAGTGGTAATGCAAAATTACAAGAAAAGGAGAAATGTAATATGAATTAGATGTCCAGAATATGACAGGCTTACAGAAAATAAAGCACCTGTGTTAAAGTCTAGCAAAATATTAAAAAAAGGAGTAACACTAATGTCAAAAAGGGACAATTTTCCCATCCATACAAACCAAAATGAAAGTTCTGTGCCCTACCATATAACATATATCAACTTATATTAATGAGTATTCCATGTGACATCAATCTTTAAGTTCATATTTGTCTTGTTGCCATTAAAAGAGATTGTCCAATATTTCCCTGTAGGTGTTAATTTGCATTTTGGCAGCTGGTCTTCAGTAAAAAAGTTTGATGTTCTTCCTTTGGATAAGACTTTGACATTTATTCTTAGGAAGGTAAATAGTGTTCTAATGTCTTTCATTTTTTAGAGTATCCTTACAAAAAGAAGGAAAAAGTAGAAACGGACATGACCTGACCTTTCAAAAAAATATTTTAAACTACTTGTTGCTCTATTGAACTAGTTCTGATGATTCAAAACATGAAATCAAAGAGTGGATTACCACATTTATTTTTAAGAAGAGTTCACTGAAAACTTTAGAAAGCTTTTCACAAACATTTTTGAACAATTTAAAGAAGGTGAGGAAGAGTACATATGGCTATAAAAAGAGTGCTGTGTTATATGTACAAAATCCAAACTTACATAAGTCAGCCTTTTGGTGCCTTTGATTCAAAATAATTTTGATCATAGTTGGTTGTAGAGAGGAGAATTTCTTACAAATAATTTCATGAAATCATATCCTTTTGTTTTATATAAAAATGTCAGCATTCCATTTATTTATACTCTCTCACACACTGAAAGAACTTAAATCCGGCTTTTTTTTCTTTGAAGTAGGCTTATTTTCAAACATTTTGAAAATGATGAGTTAAATTACATATTTTTGAATATCTATTGTATATGTCTCCATTCTCCACCAGATCCACCAAAATGTAACACACACACACACAAAAAATCAAAATAACAGAAAGAACAAGACAAAAATTGTGCATACCCATCCAGAACACTTATAGGCATACTCTGGATGGTCTTGTGTTAGGATTCAAATTGGACATAATTCTGCAATGGTTCTCATTTTATTAAAATTAGTGAAATCTCATCCTCATCTAACACAGGTGAACAGCACACATTTTATTTTTCTGCAGAAATTATACGCTATTGATATGTTGTTGTTGTTATTGAAACTGCTCACTGATAAATCCTTTTGAAGCAGCGTTATCTACACTATTAAATGCATATGATTACTGACCTCATATAAGTATGTATTGAATACAATAGAATGTTAAGTACAAATTTTGTTATAAAAATTACAAGACTAGCTATAGGCAATTTTGGGTAACCTATTTCAGCCTTCCAGTGTCTCAAGAAGTATGCTGTGAATAAACCATAGGTATACTAGCTTCTGAGAAATTTAGAGTGGGAATCCCTTCACTTATCTTTAGCCCCCTACTCTCAGCTATCCCACTGTTGTTAATATAGACCGATAAGTTTTTCCTGTATTTAATTCGAACATCAGGGGTTGGATTCATCTCATCTATAGGCACCTGTAGCATAGATGTTCCCATCTGAAATTAGTCAATGTAAAATCACCTTTTTATAGTCAATGGAGGGAAATAAATAAACATTATTCCACAAAAATGTACAGGTGATGACTTGCTGTTTTCAGCTCTTACCCAGAAATTTTATCTGCAAAACTGTTGGTTTACCATGCAGTGTCCTACATTCTCTGGATACAAATATATGTGGCTGTAAAAGTTCCCTTGGTACGTCAATTCTGCTTTTGGCATGTGCATTGATGGTGATGCTGACTTGCTGACCTGTAGATGCAGATCTAAGGTAGCCATTGTAGGTTTAATTTTAGTCAATAGACACAAGAAATTGTACAGAATGATTATCAGTTCTGTTTTGTAGTGAGATTTTAAGCTAAGTTGATTCATACCCTTAAATTGCCTGTTTCTCCCCACTAAGCATAAAGGGAGTCTGGGCAACTAGCTCCCATGAAGATGGTTCCACTACCTGGCATGAGTAATACAATAATTACAGTTCAGTGGCTTTAATTTATCTGAGTACTTTAATACCTAATTCAAAGTATAATCCCTTCATCTTGACAGACAAGCCTTTGGATATGTTGGGTGGGGTTTTTGGCTTTTTGTTTTGTTTTGTTGCACAGTTAATCCTAAAGAAAGGCTGATCCACAGCAGTCAACCTCTCCACACTGCTTCATTGAGAAAAAAAAGCAATGACTGAGAAAACACACATTTCCTTATGATAGCATATTAGAGTTGTCTGCAGTGGCCAGTCCAAGTGAGTTTGGGTCTACACTGTAACCCTATATACAGTAATATTTAGAGATTTTTTTTAAATTCAAGCAAAAGTTAAAAAAAATCTACAAAGAGAGAAGAAGCTACTTTAACACAGTCTTTAATCATCTGCCTACTGTTTAGTACTTGGAGAATGGGGGATGCTTGAGAAAATTAGAGCTTATATGTGCTTTATAGTCACTGAATAAAATAAAATGTTTTCATTCATGCCTGTAACCTGAGAAAGCAGAGAGCACTTCTACTTTCTAGAAATTTGCTATTTGAGGAATTCGAACTTGTATTCCTACATAAGGAATTTAAACAGGAACATTTTTCTCCTCTGGAAATAGTAGAGTAGACCTCTTGCCTCTGTAAATCCTACAAGAAGTATGTGAAATGATATAGCTCATGTTTAACTGGCACAGGTCAATCAAACATTGCAAAATCCATCTCTGTAGGATTTTATTAACCCTTCTTCTTAGCTTCCATCACAGCATATATATATATAGAAAAGTATAATAGCATGAGATACACTCCACATAGCTCAAAAAATTAAGTATAACCTTTTAAAATATATAGCTTATGTATAAAGTTTTCTGCACTTTGTGTTTTTTATTCAGAAACACAAAAAGTGTTATTATTCATAATGCCTCTTTACTGGAAAATGTATGCTCACTAACTTAGCTTCAAATGTTGTTAAAAGAAAATCTGCAGATGGAGCAAAAGGGCAAAAGGGTGACATCTGGCATAGCAGACTTTCTAAGACGATTTTGGCACACAGCCTGCATTAAACAGCAGAAGCTGAGAAAAAATATACCGGAATAAAAAGAAAAGAGAAAATAACACAAAATTGATTTCTAATCTTTGGCTATTGCAAACCTGTCAAAACTAGTCAAAGTGCTTTAGTTTATCATCTGTCATATCTTCCACTGGGCCATTCTTTGATCTCTAAATGACCCAAAAACTGGTCTGAGGTGTGATGTTTTGTCAGCCTGATTACATCTACCCACTGCAGCATTTCTTAATCGCTATACACTTGATTTCACCTTTTCAGTTTTCACCTGAATGAACGATATAGAAAAACATCCTCATCATTACCAGACCTCATGCTCTTCATTTGTCGGAATAGCTGAGAGATGAAATACATGACATGCTGTTTGAAGTGTTGCCAAATGCATTTTATACTTTAAACAAACAATGTCATGGAAACTGTGATATGTATGTCCTTGGAGGAAATCGGTACATGCATTTCATCTACACAGTGAAAGAAAAGAGAAAGAAAAATATAGTTATTGGAATTAATAAAGCTACTTAGAGGCAGGGGCAGAATTTAGAGAGCATATCTGACTGAGCCAAAACCCAGAACTGGTGATTTCATTGGCTCTTGTCTTTCAACGAGTTACTGCATTTTTTTTTTGTTTTAGATATGATTAAGGAGGAGTGGAAGGGCAAGCATTAATTTTGAGTGATCAATAACTTATTGCTTGACATTTATTAGGAGCTAATTCTGCCAAACTCTGAGTGACTGATTCTTTCTGTCTAGACTGTTCTGACACCTGGGAGACTTTATTGCCTTTTAACACACATATGCATTTGGGAGGTACTCCTGTTATTTCTGTGTTGCTGATGTGAAGTCATTCTGCTAATTTGCTTTGAGCAATGTGTATTTGCATTAACATGTATGTATTCTATTCTGAAATCATAATGTTCTGGAATCATAGTGTTGCCTCTTTTTTCAGCTCCCTGTTCCTGTCAGCTTAAGTGCATGTAGAAATGTAAAACTTCATCTGGGATCATATTAGAAACATAATTATTTTAGATGAAAAGATTTGAGTATATTCGAGCATTATTTGGATCTTAGATTCTTCCTTGATTTCACCAGTCTTTGTGTAGTACAAACTTGTAGCTAAATCATTTTCATAGCTTTGTGGGTTTTTTTCTTGATTGTTTTGTTTGAATCTTTGTCTCACCGTTAGGTTTCCTGTATTTGATAGATGAAAAAAGTGATTAAGGTTTTTGACCTCCACTCTTGGAATCAGCTTCATGGCCTTGGGCACTGCAGAGTGGGCACTTGTTTTATGGTGCCTGATGAATCTCCTAGTCTGAGAATTCAGATAGGTGCTGTGAAGCATTTGTAGGTCAGCGGATTTTATATTGTTGCTTAAAGGATGTGAGAAAAGAAAATTCTAATCTGAGGTCCTTCAGTAGATTTAAAATAGCTTCCATTCATGGAGTGCAAGGCATGAGTTATCACACAATAGATCTATGGAAGCAGTGTATTTGGAGAAAAAAAGAGTAACTTAGCACATTTCTTCTTCTCTGAGTCTGTAAGGAAACTTGAAAAAGCAAGTTCACTTCTACAGCTCTGTAACACAGTATGCTGTCAGATATGCATGCACAGTTGATGTGTATCATAGACCAAATTTCTTTAGTCAGTTTTTGATCATATAAATCATCATTAAGATGTAAATTACACTTCTGTACTAGAGTATCACCATCAAGAGCTGTATTTTATAAAACAGAAAGGAAACAATATAGATGGAACACTTGCAGTGCACCATTTCTCTGAGGAAACAATGCAAATGAAATGCATTCTCTGAGAAATAAATTTGGAAGTATCATCTTATTTTCCCATGGACATGTGCCTTCCATCCAACATCAACATAAAATTTGGCAAAGAGTTTGCTCATCTTTGCTCACATGAAGCCAAGGACTAAAATAAAAATACAAGGCAATTCAGTGTGGAGTGCTAATGGCAGAGGTTTGAGCATAAGTTTTACTGTGACTTTAGCCAGTACTATTAATTCTTCACTATCACAGCAGAATAAACTTAGCTGAGGAAAAAGTAATAAATATTAGCATCTGCAGAATGATTTGTTATTAGCATCTATCTTTGTAAGTCAGAAACTATCTAGTCATCCTTTCCTTTCTTTTACTAGAATACAAGTATCTAAATGCACGTCCCAATTTTTTTCATATCTTCTTTTTTATAAATATTTGCTCTGTGGGAGTAGTGAGTAAATCAGTCCCTAGACATGCTTGCAAGGAGTCCTTGTTGCATAAAAAAGTAAAAATCCACTGAAAATTAATTCAGTTTCTCTCTTCTTTGAATTATAAGTACATAAAAAGTAATTCCAATAAGCTAGCCATAAGAAAGTTACAAAGAACAGGCTTCTTGAAATTGTTTCAAATGGTCTTTTCATCTTCCTCCTCCCATTCTACAAGCAATGCTTGCAAGGAAAGCATATACCAGTATCTAAGAGATTCCTGAAGATAACTATCTAATTTGGATTATTAAAAAAAATTGGTTCTTGGTAATGGACTATAAATTGGTAGAGGGCTCTAAATGCTTAAAATGGAAGGAGTTCAAGGCAGGCAAAACTCCTCTATATACAAGACTGAAGAAAGTGTTTTGGGAATGCAGGATGCATTTTTCACAGGCTTTCTCCTCACTTGTTAGTGGTCTTAAGGGCATTCATATATTTTTAAACTTGCACCCATTTTCTTGTCAAGAATATTTGATGGAGAGAAATTATACACTTATGGCACACTACCTGGGATGATAGTAGTAGGAACCTAATTGTTTTAATCTCAACTGTAACAAATTAATCTTTTGAAAATTCTGCAGCTTCATTATGTCGACAGCTGTGCTATACAATCTGCCCACTACTAGCTAATAGGACATGCTGTAAGTCATGATCTGGGGTGTAAAAATGTGGGGGAATATTCTTTGGCAGTTTGACTTGAGACAGCTTCAGGGCTGGCAAAGGAGTTTGCTTATGTTCTCCAGGGAGGAAAGGAGACAAAGGCCACGTGTGAGAAGTGACTAGAATATGAAATGGCCATTGTCGCAATGTCAATATGCCTCATTGTTGTCACAGCAATAGGTATTATGGGTTTAATGTATTAGTGTCCTCTTGAATTGCATTTCAAATGTAGCTTCCACTTCTTTTCTTCCTTTTTTTCTTTAGTAAGGTTACTGTGGGAAAGAGACAATCCCATATCAAATTCATCAGTCTGAATACTCAGTGAAAGGAATGTGAAAGGCGTCTAGTCCCTGCATTTCAAAACTGCCCTGCAAAATGAACCAGCTCACAGTATGTGAATGGAGAGTTTATTCCAAAACTGCACAAGTGCTCCAGAACAGTAGTGTAGACCCAGACTTTAATAATTCCTGTTGCATTAAAAATATACCTTAGAAATAGGTGGCCATTTAAGATAACATAAACTGTGCTTTTTTTTCCCATATTGCAAACTGACATATAAGTAGCAAATACCATACGTAATTTCTGTGAGGGTGCAGAACCTAAAATAAACCCTAGGCCTGAGTTTAAATGATGTTATTTTCATTCTATAGAAAGTGCTCTTAAAAATATGTAATGCTATTCAGAAAATTATGTCCAATTCCTCATCTAAATATCTAAATCTATTAACCAAAAAAAAATCAAGTTTTCCAAAAGCCACTGTTTTTCATTGTCTCAGTGAGATTACTATTATGTGAAACCTGTATAGGGAAAGATTAAAATCATACAAGACCAACTTATAGCTACACTTTGAAATCTCAAATTTTGCACAAAACCATCTTTATTATGCTAAATTAATCTTACTTTTTCTTACATACTAGCTTCAGTGTTAGAGACATCTGACTTGTTCAGAGAAGTCAGATTTTTCATATAAAAAAACACTGCCTATCTTTTAAAGAAGGGCAATAAATATTTTCCTTTTTATTAGTTGTACTTGTCTGTCTCTGATATCTTTGTTACAGTTTCTTTCTTTTGGATCATTTCCAGGGAAATGTTTCTATATTAAAATGTTATTTGCAAAATTCTTATTTTATTTGCAAACATTGCCTTGTTCTTATTTTGATCTGATGTGAAGAAGAAAACCCTACCCTGGGAGCAAAAATACAGTTTGGGGTTTTGGGTTAATTTTGGATATTGTTCCTCAGCCTTGAACTGACCCCGAAGAAAAATTCTGTCTTCCAATGTGGCTATTTTCTCTCTGAGTTTTAAAATTTTTTATTGTGACAAAAAGCAGGTGTCCTCAACGGCATTCTTTCAAGAGGTTTAGGTAGTCATTTTTGATTCAGGGAACTTGATCCAGGGAGCACGATCCAGGCAACTCAGTAGAAGATGTACTCCACATTCCATGGGAAACTATTGCCAAGAGCAGCCAAAGCAGTGCTTTAGGTGTTTAGAAAGGAACAAGGAAAAAAAGCCGAGAAGAGAGCTGTAGTTTACATGAAAGAATATCACAATATGAATGAGAGATTCATTCATGCTGCAGAAGGAAAATAAAAGAGGGGAGGAGGAAGTAGCAAGTTCACAGAGCAGGGTTAAAAGAAGAATTGTGTAATGTAACCTATAAACAAAAAGGGGAAAACTCCAAAATTTGGGAAGTTTTGAATGTGACTGAAGAATAGACACTTAAGCTGAGTCTAGGGCTATAGTTTCTTCAGTCACTTGTTAGGTTCTTATTCTTGGCTCTCATTTAAAATAAGTTTTATTCTCATTGTTGTAGAGGATTTAAATAACTTTAACCTGAGCCTAAAATGGTACAAAGCATCTGTCTGAATACAACACTAGTCTCTGCAAGAGGGACAAATAGCAGGTCCCGGAAACTAGACCTCAGCTCTGAGATTTGGTAATTGCCACTGGCTGGGTAGGAAAAGTTACCTGCTTTACATCTATCAGGGACCACAGTTTAATCTTTAAGTATAATAAAAGCTGCACAATTTCACTGCATATTAGTGTGTCTGGGACTCTCACCGACCTGACTGTAACTTGTTACCATTCTTGTAAAGCTCTTTGAGGTCAGTTGATACTAATGTTGGAAACCGGACTCAGACATGGAGAGGACTGATTGCAGTTTGTAAATAAAGATCCACTAACTTGATTAACTTTAGAAGTTGTTTTCCTGTTTCTTGTTGTTATTCTCATCTAATTAAGGTAATTGTAGTTAATTGAAAAGGCATGATTGGCTTAATTGGATCTGAAGATGCAACAAGAAAATCACTAACGATGAAGATGGAATTTATTTGATGGCAGCTACTCCAAACAAAAGTGCGGTCTGAGCATTATGGATCTCTAAAGAGAAAAAGATTCAAGAAAACATAGTCATCTTTTTTATCACACTAGCTATGAACATATGCAGGACTGTTTTACTGAAAATAAGTAGAAATAGTATCAATTTGATAAATTTATACAGCTTTGCTCTCTTATATAATGGGCTTCATCTTTCCCTCGAATTGTGTTGCAAGCTGCTTTGGTTTGAGAGAGGCAGCGGGGATGGAAAAATGATGGTGTTTAGGGAAGTAGGCTGCACCCATCAACTCTAGAAGGATCAGGGCAAATCAGGGAAAGCTCAGACCACATTAAAATTTATTGGATTTTTAGATAGTATGGTCTCTCCTAATTTGTTTGGTTCCCTTTGTAATAAATGTATGTCTAAAGACTAATGAATTAAAATTTGCTTATGCTATCCCACGAGGAATGAGACAACAGTACCTCATTCTTTGGTGTCATAGAAACAAGTCCCAGACTGCCCTCATGGGATTCTTGGAAGTGGGCTTTGAAGCCTCGTGGAGGGGAAGCAGCAATGTACTTGGTATAATTACTACTCAGACCAGTTGGACAGGAGTCATATTATGTGACAAACATTTTAGCGGCTTGGCTTTGAAAGTACATGGCTTGTCTGAAGAGTCAGTTTTATCGTTAATGATCCACAATTCATTTCTAAGGGATTGAAGACATTTCTTAGTGGAAATGCAGTAAAAATGCAGAAGGTTAGGCAATGTCCACTCAAATGGTATTACAAACTATGCAGCATCTGTTTTGCACAAACTCTTGCAGAGACACAAGGAAAATGTGGGACGTGGCTATGGAGGATCCTCTTGTATCCCTTGTATCCCTCCTGAGAAACCTGCATGCTCGATCACCTCTGTGAAATGCCTGAACACCAGTGCATGCAGTATAGGTAATAAACAGGAAGAATTAGACATCTGTGTGCGGTCGCAGGGCCATGATCTCATTGCACTTACAGAGACATGGTGGGATAGCTCGCATGACTGGAGTGCTGTCATGGATGGCTACATGCTTTTGGGGAAAGACAGGCCAGGAAAGCGCAGTGGTGGAGTTGCTCTTTATGTGAGAGAGCAACTGGAATGTATTGAGCTGTGCCTAGGGGTGGATGAAGAGCGAGTCGAGAGCTTATGGGTAAGGATCAAAGGGCAGGCTAGCATGGGTGACACTGTTGTGGGTGTTTACTACAGGCCACCTGATCAGGAAGAGGAAGTCGATGAGGCCTTCTACAGACAGCTGGAAGTAGCCTCACAGTCCCAGGCCCTGGTTCTCGTGGGGGACTTCAACCACCCTGATATCTGCTGGAGAGACAACACAGCTAGGCACAAACAGTCCCGGAGGTTCCTGCAGAGCATTGGTGACAACTTGACACAGGTGGTGGAGGAGCCAACAAGGAGAGGTGTGCTGCTGGACCTCGTACTAACAAACAAAGAAGGACTGGTGGAAGATGTGAAGGTTGGGGGCAGCCTTGGCTGCAGTGACCATGAGATGGTGGAGTTCAGGATCCTGCAAGGAGGAGGCAGGGCACTAAGTAGGATCGCAACTCTGGACTTCAGGAGAGCAAACTTTGTCCTCTCCAGGGACCTGCTTGGAGGAATCCCATGGGTTAGGGCCCTAGAAGGAAGGGGCATTCAAGAGAGCTGGTTAATATTCAAACATCACTTCCTCCAGGCTCAAGAGTGGTGCGTCCCTGTGAGTAGGAAGTCAAGCAAAGGAGGCAGGAGACCTGCATGGATGAGCAAGGAGCTCCTGGCAAAACTCAACCAGAAGAAGGAAGTATACAGAAAGTAGAAAGGGGGACAGGCCACTTGGGAGGAATATAGGAACGTTGTCAGAGTAAGGAGGGATGCAACAAGGAAGGCTGAGGCCCATTTGGAATTAAATCTGGCAAGAGATGTCAAGGACAACAAGAAGGGCTTCTTCAAATACATCAGCAGCAAGAGGAAGACTAGGGAAAATGTGGGGCCTTTGCTGAATGGGGTGGGTGCCCTGGTGACAAAGGATGCAGAGAAGGCAGAGTTACTGAATGCCGCCTTTGCTTCAGTCTTTACTGCTCAGGCCAGCCCTCAGGAACCCCAGACCCTGGAGGCAAGAGAGAAAGTCTGGAGAAAGGAAGACTTTCCCTTGGTCGAGGAGGATCGGGTTAGAGATCATTTAGGCAAACCTGACACCCACAAATCCATGGGCCCTGCTGGGATACACCCACGAGTGCTGAGGGAGCTGGCGGACGTTATTGCTAAGCCACTCTCCATCATCTTTGAAAGGTCACGGAGAACAGGAGAGGTGCCTGAAGACTGGAAGAAAGCCAGCGTCACCCCAGTCTTCAAAAAGGGCAAGAAGGAGGACCCAGGGAACTACAGGCCAGTCAGCCTCACCTGCATCCCTGGAAAGGTGATGGAGCAGCTCATCCTGGAGGCCATCTCCAAGCATGTGGAGGACAAGAAAGTGATCAGGAGTAGTCAGCATGGCTTCACCAAGGGGAAATCATGCTTAACCAATCTGATAGCCTTCTGTGATGGGATGACTGGCTGGGTAGATGAGGGGAGAGCAGTGGATGTTGTCTACCTCGACTTCAGCAAGGCTTTTGACACTGTCTCCCATAACATCCTCATAGACAAGCTCCAGAAGTGTGGGCTAGATGAGTGGACAGTGAGGTGGACTGAGAAGTGGCTGAATGGCAGAGCTCAGAGGGTTGTGATCAGTGGCACAGAGTCTAGTTGGAGGCCTGTAGCTAGCAGTGTCCCCCAGGCATCAATCCTGAGTCCAATCCTGTTCAGCTTATCAATGACCTGGATGAAGGGACGGAGTGCACCCTCATCAAGTTTGCTGATGATACAAAACTGGGAGGAGTGGCTGATTCACCAGAGGTCTGTGCTGCCATTCAGAGAGACCTGGCCAGGCTGGAGAGGTGGGCGGAGAGGAACCTCATGAAGTTCAACAAAGGCAAGTGCAGGGTCCTGCACCTGGGGAGGAATAACCCCCTGCACCAGTACAGGTTGGGGGTTGACCTGCTGGAAAGCAGCTCTGCGGAGAAGGACCTGGAAGTGCTGGTGGACACCGAGTTAAGCATGAGGCAGCAATGTGCCCTTGTGGCCAAGAAGGCCAATGGTATCCTGGGGTGCATCAGGAAGAGTGTTGCCAGCAGGTCGAGGGAGGTGATCCTCCCCCTCTACTCAGCCCTGGTGAGGCCACATCTGGAGCGCTGCGTCCAGTTCTGGGCTCCCCAGTACAAGAGGGATGTGGCAGTACTGGAGCAAGTCCAGCGAAGGGCTACAAAGATGATTAGGGGACTGGAGCATCTCTCTTATGAGGAAAGACTGAGAGAGCTGGGCCTGTTTAGCCTGGAGAAGGGAAGTGTATACAGTGTATACAAATATCTGAAGGGAGGGTGTCGAGAGGATGGGACCAGGCTCTTTTCAGTGGTGCCCAGTGACAGGACGCAAGGCAACAGGCACAAACTGAAACACAGACGCTTCCATCTGAACATGAGGAAAAACTTCTTCACTGTGAGGGTGACAGCGCACTGGATCAGGTTGCCCAGAGAGGTTGTGGAGTCTCCTTCTCTGGAGATATTCCAAACCCGCCTGGAGGCGATCCTGTGCAACGTGCTGTAGGTGACCCTGCTTGAGCAGGGGGGTTGGACTAGATGATCTCCAGAGGTCCCTTCCAACCTCAACCATTCTGTGATTCTGTGATTCTGTGATTGCTAATGATCAGTAGTTCACCATCCTGTTTCATAAAGTCACTACATATACATCTAAGAACTGCTTACACGCGCAGATAAGAAATCTGTCCTTAAATAAATAGTTTTCTTAATTTTCTAATGAATTCTTGGTTTAGGCATGACATTGCAGGATTTCTTCCAATCAACCTCAGAACCATAAGCCACAGCTTGCACATTTATTTATACAGCTGCCACTCTGGTGTACTGGAGCATTTCTCAAACATTAACAAACTTGCTTTCACTACTTCATTGTAAAGATTCTCAAGTCTCAGTCCAATGCCTTAATCACAAAGCCCTCTATAAATCAGTCTGGGTTATGGAAGAGGTCTCTCAAGCTTTTGCTTACAATTCAAACTAACCAGGTCATTTTATAAGCATAAAAGTATCAGTTAACTTAAACTGATATTCCTGAAACATTGTAGCTTTATTCATCATTTGATTTAAAAGGTTCCTGACATGGTGTGCATACAGTGTTCATTGTTTCCTGTTATAAGCAAGACAATAGTATATGCACGCTGAGTATATTTTATTGATTTTAAGGGTCAGCTCTTGCCATTATATTTATCTGTGGTTCCCACTGTGACCTCCAAGGGTTATAACTTTCAGAGATTTCTAGTGGCTGTCTTTGAGACATGTACAGAAGGACACCCTTAATTTCTGCTTTACAAGCATAACAGTAATAAATATCACCTCAGAATTGGCTTTGTTTTTAAAAGTATAAAATTTTATGAAAGAGCATTTCTTTTTCTTATCAAACATATATATATGTGTATATATGTATGTATGTATGTATGTATGTATATACATACTTTCCTACCTAGATCATACTGCCACCATTCAAGACAGTAGAGAAATTCAATTTGTCCTCCCTGTAAGGACCATTCAAAGGACACTAGTAGGGAACCGATCCTCTGTAGAATGCCTTAGTCGAACTGTTCTTGATTATCTTTAGGGGAGGATATTTCTTCTTCCAGGGAATGTGGGAAAAAGACAAGCAGATGCTTTAGGCATATGTGGAAACTTGAGCTGCTTTGTTTGTTTGTTTGTTTATTTTACCTCATCATGAATGGTCCTTTAAAAAGTAGCTAGGGTCTGATCCTTACAAAGACAAGCTGTAGAGGATAAAATACAACCATTTCTATGAAGATCATGCTTTGCTTGATTCTATATTCATGATATTTAAGAAAAATGTGGACTATTTTGTCTCTACTTCTTTCAGGGAGTAAATGTCAAGTATTAGGAAGGATCACTGGCAACAAACCTTCTGTACCTACTACCCACTGTTAGGCAGATGGGCCCAATAAGTAGCAATAGAACTGTTAAAGCAAACCAATGTGCCTTTAATTTTATGGCCCAGAATTTTAAAAACATATAAACTTTCTATATGTTTTAGAGTTTGTGAAAATGTTAGCAAACCATAAATTTTCCAGGGCAGCTTGCCATGGAACAGAAGTATCATAACTAATAAAGTTAAAAACACCAGCAATGACCTTTCTTTATACATAAAAATGGCACAGTGTTTTATATCTGAGGACCTTCCCGGTCAGAAGGTGGTGACCTCTGTTTTCCATAGAAATCAGAGGAAGTGTTGCCAATGTGAATAACATGGTTGTGAATGAATGCCAAAACCTCTGTATCATATCATCTTATATTTTCTTTCTCTCTGTTTTGAGAAATACATTTATGTGGGTGCATACAGTCACACAATTCTAAAACCTTAGGAGAAATGTTTACAGTCTCTGTAAAAGCAAGAAGTGTGATATTAACTAAATTTCTTGTTGCTACGTGACAACAACATGATTGACTATTTTTATTATCATTCTAATATATAGTGTCACAGCATTACAATGGTTTGCATATGGTTATCAGGTATTAATTGCCATCTGTGAAAAAGTTATTTTATTCTGTGGAAAAAAACAGTCAGTGTATCATATTAGATTCTATACGCTTGCATTTCTGAAGTACCCAGTTGTCACTAACTCCCAAGCTGAAAGAGAAGTTCAGTAGGAATCTTCTGCACCTCGGAAGAGATGACGTTGCACTGTTCAACAACAGCTTATTGGGATCCAGCTATCCAGATGAATTGGAGATTTCAGTGTGGAGATACGTTCAGGAATAGTACACAAAACATTGGTACTAAAAGAAACTATTATCAGTACCACTTTGTAACTCAAAAATGAATGCACAGCCCATGAACTTCACAGCCAGGCAGGGTGCTATATGATCATAATAAAAGTGTAATTACTTCTTCTAGCAATGGTGTGCTCTTATACATTTTTATGTTAGGATTTTAGAAAAAAAATACTGTATCTATTATACAGTACTACTTAGTATAAAAAGAACACTCAAAATTTATAGGCATATTTTACCATCAATAGTTAAACATGAAATAAACACATTTTTTTCTGAGTAGAAGTAGCACATAGTGTTTTTCTCTGCTTGCTCTTTTCTTATCATTGTTTTTCATGTAAGAGTGCCATTATTAAATCAAGCTTTGTAATAGAATGGCTTTTTACCTATTTTGCACATTTTTTTGCTTTTTAGAAAAGGACAAAAACAAGTCAGTTCTGCAAAGCCCAGCTGTCATAAATGAATTTTGTGACTGATGTAATATAAACAAAAACAATCGCCAGATGTTACCAGAATAATAGAGGTAAAATTTTGCATTCCAATACTGTGTTCTTCCTGCATTCACATACATAACTATAATTGAGCAATTTAGAGGTATCTGGACTTCACCTTGAGGACTCTGTTTGTCCAAACCACCTCATTACATAAGGATGCTACACTGCATTTTCAGGGACTCTGATCATGCAGCTGTGCATGAAATGGCAAATTGCTTTCTGCATGCACAGATTAGCAGCACAGGCATGTTTCATTTGCACTTGGGAAATTACCCTTCTTTGTGTACTTCTCATATTGGATAGAGGCCCAAGAGCTGTCTATATAAAACAGAAAATCCCATATTATTCAGGATATTTAGCAATCCCAGAACCAAATGAGAGTCTTTGGGCTCTAGAAGATCAAACTGCACTCATGTACACAATATTTTACTCAATATCATAAAAAGTCATGCTGAAATTCAGGCCCTTTCATTCAACTCACAGACTACTGTGAGGTACACAATGTAGAAAGAAATGTCCTAGGTAGCCAACGTGAAAAACATTATAAACTTGATAAACTGATCAAATTATATGCCATAATACTTTCTTCTAGTCCTTCCTAGCTCTGTTTTCTTAAATGTTGTCTAGCAGTTGACAAATTTATGAATTAGATCTCACCTAAAAGGCAAAAATCAACAGTTCCATTTTATATACATGGATTATTCCATTACAAAACTTCTATTAACTGGCTTGCTGAATATCTTCTGGGCTCTGTTCCTTTGCCTATATAGGATTTAATCTATAATCTCTACATCTATGTCCTCTGTCATATCTCCTAGCACGCTTCTCATTTTCCTAGTTCCTCAAAAATTCAGAGTAAGCTTTGATTTTCCTTCACAGTGACCACATACTAAAAAAAGCCAAGTAAATTCAGTCAAGCTCATTTTTCTCTAATGTAACTAAAATTCAGCCCATTTTCTCTTCTTAAACATCTTTCCTCCCCCCTCCATAATGCAATTTTCAGATTTGTATGCAAGATCTTTACTGAAAAAATACCTTCAATTTCTATTTTATTTCATATCCAGATTGTTGTCCCAGTGAAGCTGGTTAGTGATGATGTACTGGTTTGGAAAGATGCGTTGTTTCCAGTAGCAAGGAATAATAAGTGTGTTTGTCTAGCTGAAAATACACCCTGTTTACTGTAGAACTATGTAAATGTATAGTCATCCTGGAGCAGAACAACTGGCCCTCCCGTCTTGCACCTGGCACCTCCACAGCTAACAGTGAAGGATGATATAAAGCTCTAGTTCTTGTGCAACACTGCAGCAAAGTAAGCCTTCATTCTTAACTTGTTTTAATGGAGTAGCAAAGATGCAGCTGTGAGACAAATTAGCAGGCTTTATAATTTCCTGACCTAAGAGTAATTTTTATTTTTGATCACAGATGCTTGTCCTTCTTTGGTGAGGTAGCTTGACATTATGCCCTGAATATGGAAATTCAGCTTTCATGGGTTAAATTGCTGACTCTGTTGCAGGCTTCCTATGTAAATCATTTAGGCTGAGTCAGCTTCTGCCAAATATTTAATCTGTGTATTCGAAAGTTTGGGGCATTAAGGTAGGAGAGTTTGCACATTTTTACACAGACAGGTACTAAATATTGCAAATGTAAGAGCATGGTATTTTGCACAAGAAATTGCTAGCAGATAAGCCGTGTTTATTAAAAAGATAAACATCTTTACCATGTAATTCACTGTTTGATGGGAAAGGAGTACAGCTGAGTACAGTCCAATGAGTACAGCTACTGCCTTCTAGGGAAAACAAAATCTATTTAGTATCAGAGTGTTCTCTGAACCTATAAAAAACTGAATTAAAAGTGATTTGCAGACCTCTTGGTTGGTTTTGCTTCTGATATCTTGCCCTATAACAGTAAGCTAGCTCCTTCGTGGGATGAATCTGTGGGAGAACTATCCACTACATTTTACGCTGCTTGCTTTTTCTGTTAGCTGTGACAGTGATTTTTTGGTGAAGAAAGGGTTTGTCTCTAAATTCCCATCTTTCACCAATTCATTATATTTCTAGAGCAGATGCCTATTTTGAATTGCTGCTTCCAACATCCCCCACTTCACTTACCTTAAAACAAAATAATACATTTCTGTGGAATAAACCAATTAAGAATCCTTTGTGCCACGAGGTATACTGGAGAGAGACTCAAGAAATTGTGACAAGATGGTGTTCCAGGCTGCTTGATCCACCTAGTCAAACAAACAAATATACAGGTCATTTCCAAACAAAACAGTAGCCCAATTATTTTCACCTCCATTTAGAAGTGTACAATGGGCCTATTTATATGGAGGAGTGAAACCTGACTCAAGCTAAGCCAGTAAACTGTGCACGAAACTGCACAGTGAAGCGATCCATGTTTGCTTGACATGAGCCAGCTTGGGCTCACAGTAGTATAGCTACATTAAGTAGGCCACAGCTGATACACCCTCTTCAGAATCATTTTCCTCATTCACTTAAGGGGCCTTTTCAGGAAGAATAGATCTTTCTCAATCCTTCCAATCATTTTTTTGAAGTAACATCTTTGCTTGTGAGATTCCATTTTACAATATCATCATAGATGCAATTTCCAAGTTGTCAAAAAGAGAAACTATCCCTTCCCTAGAAATTATCGCTCAGCTGATGTGAATGGTATTATTTCATAGAAACTGCCTTGGTTTACAATATTAAGGCTCCACCTGGTATCGTCAGCTGCTTCTATTCATTTCATGTCTGCTTTCTTTGCACGCTTGTAATTGCAGCTAGTCAATGTTTCTTCATTATTTCTCCAGCTAGTTCAACTTGTAAATGCCACTGGTTCCAAAGCCTTTGCTTTAAATACCCCTTCACTGTATTCCTCTTTATTTTTAAATCTCTGTGTTTTAGTCCGACCATAATATTTCTTAAAGCTTAAATTTATGATTTTTTACACCATGATATTTGTGTAACTTTTTGGTTCACTCTGATCTAGAGAGATCAGTTTCCAGTTGATGAAAAAATACCTTTTTTGGCACCTTGTGTTGAATAATTTCATAGAAAGGAAGTTTTTAATATAACCATGTGAAGATTATTCGCATTTTCACAGAACCACAGAATGGTTGAGGTTGGAAGGGACCTCTGGAGATCATCTAGTCCAACCCCCCTGCTCAAGCAGGGTCACCTACAGCACGTTGCACAGGATCGCCTCCAGGCGGGTTTGGAATATCTCCAGAGAAGGAGACTCCACAACCTCTCTGGGCAACCTGATCCAGTGCGCTGTCACCCTCACAGTGAAGAAGTTTTTCCTCATGTTCAGATGGAGCTGTCTGTGTTTCAGTTTGTGCCCGTTGCCTCGCGTCCTGTCACTGGGCACCACTGAAAAGAGTCTGGCCCCACCCTCTCGACACCCTCCCTTCAGATATTTGTACACGTTGATAAGATCTCCTCTCAGCCTTCTCTTCTCCAGGCTAAACAGGCCCAGCTCTCTCAGCCTTTCCTCATAAGAGAGATGCTCCAGTCCCCTAATCATCTTTGTAGTCCTCTGCTGGACTTGCTCCAGTAGTGCCACATCCCTCTTGTACTGGGGAGCCCAGAACTGGACGCAGTACTCCAGAGGTGGCCTCACCAGGGCTGAGTAGAGGGGGAGGATCACCTCCCTCGACCTGCTGGCAACACTCTTCCTGATGCACCCCAGGAGACCATTGGCCTTCTTGGCCACAAGGGCATATTGCTGCCTCATGCTTAACTCGGTGTCCACCAGCACTTCCAGGTCCTTCTCCGCAGAGCTGCTTTCCAGCAGGTCAACCCCCAACCTGTACTGGTGCAGGGGGTTATTCCTCCCCAGGTGCAGGACCCTGCACTTGCCTTTGTTGAACTTCATGAGGTTCCTCTCCGCCCACCTCTCCAGCCTGGCCAGGTCTCTCTGAATGGCAGCACAGACCTCTGGTGAATCAGCCACTCCTCCCAGTTTTGTATCATCAGCAAACTTGATGAGGGTGCACTCCGTCCCTTCATCCAGGTCATTGATAAGCTGAACAGGATTGGACTCAGGATTGATGCCTGGGGGACACTGCTAGCTACAGGCCTCCAACTAGACTCTGTGCCACTGATCACAACCCTCTGAGCTCTGCCATTCAGCCACTTCTCAGTCCACCTCACTGTCCACTCATCTAGCCCACACTTCTGGAGCTTGTCTATGAGGATGTTATGGGAGACAGTGTCAAAAGCCTTGCTGAAGTCGAGGTAGACAACATCCACTGCTCTCCCCTCATCTACCCAGCCAGTCATCCCATCACAGAAGGCTATCAGATTGGTTAAGCATGATTTCCCCTTGGTGAAGCCATGCTGACTACTCCTGATCACTTTCTTGTCCTCCACATGCTTGGAGATGGCCTCCAGGATGAGCTGCTCCATCACCTTTCCAGGGATGCAGGTGAGGCTGACTGGCCTGTAGTTCCCTGGGTCCTCCTTCTTGCCCTTTTTGAAGACTGGGGTGACGCTGGCTTTCTTCCAGTCTTCAGGCACCTCTCCTGTTCTCCGTGACCTTTCAAAGATGATGGAGAGTGGCTTAGCAATAACGTCCGCCAGCTCCCTCAGCACTCGTGGGTGTATCCCAGCAGGGCCCATGGATTTGTGGGTGTCAGGTTTGCCTAAATGATCTCTAACCCGATCCTCCTCGACCAAGGGAAAGTCTTCCTTTCTCCAGACTTTCTCTCTTGCCTCCAGGGTCTGGGGTTCCTGAGGGCTGGCCTGAGCAGTAAAGACTGAAGCAAAGGCGGCATTCAGTAACTCTGCCTTCTCTGCATCCTTTGTCACCAGGGCACCCACCCCATTCAGCAAAGGCCCCACATTTTCCCTAGTCTTCCTCTTGCTGCTGATGTATTTGAAGAAGCCCTTCTTGTTGTCCTTGACATCTCTTGCCAGATTTAATTCCAAATGGGCCTCAGCCTTCCTTGTTGCATCCCTGCATACTCTAACAACATTCCTATATTCCAATGCTAAACAGTTATACCCCACATCACTTTTTTTCTTATGATGGTCTGAATTTGTACTTTTATGTGAAAAGTATCACATTGTGTGTGGGATCCTCAGCCCATTTCCAATAACATTTCTCTATATGTTCTCTTAGACATGTCTTCTGTACCCACTTAGAATTTCCCCTCCCAGTCTTGTTTCATTTCTTTATTTCTTGACAATGTTATTGACAGCTAGACTTGGAAGTGTAGACTTGGAACTGTAGTGAACTTTTTACACTCCTTTAGTCTCTATGTCCAGCCTCTTGCTGTTTCTTCCATTGTACACTGAGATTCACAAACTTGGTTGTATTTAGTAGGGATAGTTTGGCTATAGTTCACAGCTTACAGAGACCGTTTGAGATTCTTTGCTGAAGCAGCAAGAAGCATTGCAGTTAAGAGTTGGAGGGACTACATGAAGAAGTTAATTGCTATCCCCAAGTGAGGAAGCAGAGCTGGTTGAGGTAACAGGCTTAAAATCTGAGAAACCAACAGCTGAAGGAACCAGTGTAAAGGTTTAATATAAGTTTTACTATGATAAAGCTGTGACTCTGCTAAAAGTACCTACTATGAGATTCGGTTATGGACTTCTATATCCCAAAAGACTTTTCACCAGGAATTATATCATTATGGTAGACTAACTTTCTGGGTTCATACTTATGAACAAATGCTATAAATAAGGATAGTATCTAAATATTGTGGATTATGTAACTAAGTTCTTAGCAGACTGTCACTACACCAACATGAGGTTATATTTTGATTTTGGAGGCATTATAAAAAACTGGTCATTGAAAATACCCTTTGGTGGAATAGTCATGAACTGCCTGAGCGCAAATCAATGAAAGACTCAGAAGAGCATGACAGTAATTAAGATTCAATATTGACCAGATGCAATTAGCTAAACTGAGGATCTTGTTATTGAAGTCAACTGGACTAAAGAGATAAGGGACCTGAGAGCAAAGACAGTCTGTTTCTTTAAGAAAAAAAAGCAAAAACTGCTCAAATATCTGTCCCTAGAAAAAGAAAAAGAAAGAAAAAGAAGAAAAAGTAAAGCTAAAAGAAAAAAAAATGTAAAGAAGGGATGCAGACTCAATGGAGGGAATAGACATTTCCGAAAGAAAGAAGGGAAATGCCGAGATGTGATGGAAAGGAAGAACTCACATTGGTGAAAGCAATTCTTCGACCAGCAAACAACGAAAAATAAAGACTAATAAGTCAGGAAAACCAGGGATCACTGATAACGGAAATTTACGTGTGGTGATTTTTCTATTTATATCTGAGTTCCTACAGCCCTCTGATGATGATGTTTTTGGAGCGATAACAAGACTCCTCCATATTGCAGCTGTGTGAAGTCTGTAGAGGAGTCAGACAGATCTCGTGGCTTTGCTGGGGGCTATACCATCTCCACTGACTGCTGACTTTTTTCTAGGCTGATTTTGGCCACTCACTGAAGCATCCTGATGCATGGGGTAAAAACAGGAATTTCTGCTGGAAAATCTTTGCACTGGGAAATGATTAGTTGTACTAGCTAATGACAGGATTGCAGAATGAATATCTACTATCACAGAGGAGTGACTGTGAAATTCCAGTGGTGCCTCTATGGTGTTTCAGGAGAGGTATTCCCAGCACCTGAATAGATAGAGGGAAACCTCTCTGTCATTGAAAAAGTCCCTGGTGAGATCTCATTGGCAATATCACGTTCCAGTCTGACCAACATATTGAGGAAAGGTGAACAGAAATTACAGGAGCTGCAGAGAGGGAACATAGGGCTGTTCAGAGGAACAAAGAGCATATCTCTCAGGAAAAGACTTAAAGAGATTAATACAGCAAAATGAAACATGAGGGATGATATTGTTACTGTATATGAGTATGTCATGGGTGCAGACGTGAGGAGAACTATTTTTTAAACTAAAAGATCAGCTTGGCACAGGAACAATAGATATAAACTGGCTATGAGTAAGTTCAAGCTGGAATGAGAAGATGGGTTCTAACTCTCAGAGTGCAGTTCTGGGTCAGCCTTCCAGGCACAAGTACTGAGGGCAATACACCCCCAAATACTTTAAAGATAGAACTTGGAGAGTTTAAGAAAGTGATTTCATGTTTGATTTGTCTTCAGCGAGCTGACCCAAGAGGTCCCTGGCAGCCTTGTGAATAGACCATATACCTTTATCTCTTCCTTCAAATCCTTTTGGAGAAATCTTTTCCTAGGCAATCTTCTCTATATTACTCTTCTTATCACTATTCTCTCTCCACACTTTCCCATGTGTCCCGTGTTTTGTCTTTGTTTCTTTTGTGTGGCTTGTTATTATGATCTCTTCAGCACAGGGAATTTATCTTTCATACAGTGGCACTTACTTACATTCATGGTACTATGTAGACGATCAATAACAATTAATAACACCATCTGGACTATTGAGCAGTAACAACTATATGAGCCTTCTCATCTGAGTCTTCCAGATAGCTATTTCATTAACTCTAAGTTTTCAAAGTGTAATTAAATGTAAAAATTCCCTCAAAGGTATATATACTGAATAGAATAAATGCTGAACAGAAGCAAAATCTCATATGATTTTTTGGCTGAAGATTGAATTCACATAGTATCTAAATATTGTACATGGATGCACACATATATAGCATAAATTAGTATATATTATATATAGTAAGTGTATATATAAAATAAATATACAGAGCAAAATCAACAAAATAATGTAAATATGGTGTAACATGTTACTCTATATCATTCAAGAAATACAACTTAATGTAAAATGCAGTTTAGAAGGGAAATGCACATCAGTGTAATGGGGACCAGTTGTTCTTATGTTATGGTATGCTATCACCTAATGACCTTTAAAAGAAATCAAGCATGTTATACCCTGGAAATGCTCACTTAACTAATTCCTGCTGTCCTGGTATAAAAAGGCCACCAACTTATTGTAGTGTTTGTAGTCCCAAGTGGGACTAAGCTGATTTTTGAGTGTCATTGTTCTCATATTATTTCTCCAGGTTTTTAGGGAGGTATATGATCTACAGAGAGGGCAAAGACAGTTCTAATATCTCTGCAGACAGCATTAATGTCTCTGGCATTGAGGGTTTTCCCCTGTGCTCCCGCTTCAGTTCCCTCCCTGATGTTGACTAATTTAAGCAGTATTGACAAGGCAGCAGTGCTATAAAGTGTTATTCATGCCCAAATGCCCAGAAAGCATTTGGCCACAGAACCTTTAAAAAGCAGCAACAGTTGGATCAAAAGACTACAGATCAGAATTCTTGGCACATTAATAGCACTCATTCATTAAAGCAAATTGAATTACTGCATGCAAATTAGTTTTAAAAGAGGGTAGAGGTGACTAGTTACTACCTCAGTTGTCACAGTAGTCACACTGATGAGTTACGTGTGCTGTTAGCCTGACCTGTCTATAGCTTATGTAATCATAACAATTAGAGAAAAGCTAAATTACAACCTAATTTCCTCAACTATAGCTTATGCACAAAATTTCAATGAATGCTAAAGACAGAAAGTCTGAACATCTGTTTTATTCGATTTCTGTGATCACTTGGGACAAAATAAAGACTGACACAGATGCTAAAATTCTTAAAAGTCCCCAAGTTTTTAATTAATTTTAAATCATAAGCTAATTAATGGGTATTTTTGTAAGTTAAAAAGAAATTCATGTAGTAGGTGCTATAAATGTGGGGATATCTGGTATGGCTTCTGTATAACAAAGAACATATTTTTGTTCTATATAGCAGACACATATTAGCTTGACCTGACTGCACTTGGGCTTGAAAAAAACTTCTTTATGCAGCAGTAATATTGCACTGTATCTGTGCTCAGCTGGTGCAGGCATGGTGCCATGCTATCCTGGTCACATCGCTTTTTTTTCCAGCTTTGACTTTGTGCAGATGTTAGTTGTGCACACCCACAGCATAAACCTGTGGAAAGAGACTGAACCTTTGCAAAAGACAGCATTTCCTTTTGCAAAGTGAAATATAGACAGGCTACATGCCAGTAAGTCAGCATCAAAACTGAAACTTCCATACTACAAGTAGTAGGGGGATCATTTAATGTTCTGTGTTTTTTTCCTAACGTTTCGTCTTTTATGTGCACATAAATACTTGAGTGAACATTAAATACTAATATGAATTCATACACAAATTCAGTCAGATTTCTTACTAATTTTGAGCAGCACATTGCTGCATAAGCTTGCCCATTGACATGTCTAAAGAGTCAAATCTTACCAAACCAAAACTTGGTTTTAAAGGAGGCTAATTGCATGTAAAGGAAAAGGGGCAGGGCTTAGTTTTCGTAAGAATTCATTGTACTTCCATGTACCTCCATTGTACGTCACTTTGTGAGGATGGAGGTCTTAAGCAAGGAAGGTGCTTTAGCACTCAGTCTTCTTGTCCCACTCTCCATGCAATGGCTAGTACCAGAGTAGTGCTGCCAGTTCCTTGAGAACCTAATGAAAAACTTCAGTTTTTGCCCGGGGATGCAAGTAGTGCTGTCTCTGTGGTAAGGGAACAGAGAGCAGGACTAACAGAGAGTTGAAGCTTCCAGATAAATTTTCCTGACTGAAAGTCATTTAAAAGTCATCCCTTCAACCACATTGTCAAAGGTTGCTATTAAATCATTTATTAAGTATTTCAGAGTCATTTTCTCTACAACATGTTATAATGAAATAATTTATTCAGAAGCCTACTTCTAGGAATCATTATTAATGCAATGCTTATAAATGTTATCTTAGTTTAAAGAATCATTGTGAAAATGGTACTTTATAATTTGCTATTGAACAGCACCTTCATTTTCTGATGAAGTAAAATTGATACACAAAATAATTTTGTAAAGTTCTAGATATGTTTTCCTGTCAAAGACATCAAAGATAAGAATTAGATCCATTGCCATTTTGGTGGGGCATTTGGTGGTGTCATTTTCCTACCACTTAGCTTACATTCTGCTGGAAAAAAAAACCTCATCAGTTACTTGTACTGACAAAACTAGAGAAGCAAGGAGGAAAGCCTGGTGTTTATGTCTTATAACATCTTCACAGAATGGTTCTCTATGGTTTACAAAAAACTTGCTTAAATGATGCTATTTCTTCGGATTCTCTTATTTCTGATACTTATTACAATCTTATAGGTAACTGTTGAAAATACACTCCTCAGCCTTTGTTCTGTAGTTCCTGCGATTGATGGAATGACTAGAAAGATGGGGTCAGATTTATCTCTGTCCTTCAGTAGCACAAAGCAGCTGCAAATATGCCACAACTTGCCACCAAAACTGTTTATGTCTATTTTGTCAACGCAGATGGTTTCAAAGTTGCTTTGTGTTACTGCAGAAGCATGAAAGAGTCAAAACATGTCAGTGAATTTATCTTATAATTTATACTATAAATTAAATTCACAAGCAAAATTTGGAGAAGGCCTTTAATGTTAATCTCTTTGGGCTGTGCACCAAAGCCTGAGTTTTCCACTGATTTTAATCCCTGAGAGATGGCTAATGAGAGGATCTTACTAAAGTGAGCTGCTGTTTCAGAGCTAATAGAATTGCATTCTGTTAAAGATTACCTATATGAACCAGGATTTCAGAAACAAGCCTGTCATTCTCCAGAAAAGCAGCTAACAACTAGGTGAATTGTATTTCATTCAAACCAAGTCATGCCAAAGGTTCCACTTCTTTCCCAAGATCTCTGTTTCTTATGACGTTAAGGAGTTCAATTTCCAGTGAAACAAGAAACTCAGAATATATAAACAACAAAATACCTATTGGGTCAGAGCACATCCCTTTTAGTAGCTTCCGTCTTCTGCAGCTCTAAACTTAGTGAAACTCAGCATTTTTCACTTGTTCTTCCAGTGTTAGGTCCAGAGGTGATTTACAAGTATGAATTTACCACTTACACATCCTTGCAGTATATATCATTTATGCTCTGCCCCATCCACTGTGCAGCATTCCCTATAATACAGCCAATATGATATGTTGTAAATTCAAGCTGATCTTCATCTTTCAGTGCCCTTTCTAAGCAAATCTGAAGGCCATCTTCACCCAGCTATCTTAGTATTGTTAGATATATATATTTGAAACAAGGGGCCATGCCCTTCACTCCTTGGCATCATATCTCCGACATGACATAGACATAGAACAACCTTAATGGTGATGCTGTGAATGAGAGAGTTTTGTGTGAGACACCATTTTCCAGCCATGCAGAAAACAGAAGCTGTCTATCAATAATTTCTATGGAAATGACACACATGTTGATCTTGTGTGGCACTTCTGATCAGCCAACCAACAAAAGCCAATGCCAGCTAAAGAGTTTCTGCTAGTCTTCTAATAGTGCAGAGGGGAGAGGCAATTGAACCCAGACATCAGTAATGGGAAAAGTTTCAACTGTGTATGAGCCCTGCCCCCCCCCCCCATGCTCACTACTGCATTAAAAGATTCTTTATATTAAAAGAAGCCAAATAAATTTTCCTTCTCTCCTTCTGTTCAGGCTACATTCAAGCTTTCATCTTTTTCTGCCCCCACCTTTTTTTTTTTTTTTTTTTTTTAGCATCTGGCTGTCATATCACCAACCTTTCCAGATAAAAATGGACAACTCATCCAAAATTGGAAGAAAAAGTATCTAATTCAGCTGTCATATTAAGACAACACTATTAAGTTGCGCCTTCTATGGACCTGATCTCCTGCCTATTGAACACTAGAGACTTTTCTCCTTTGATTTCATTCGGAGCAGGATCCGATCCACTCTATCACTTGCACAAATGCCTGTAGTAAAAGGGAGGGCTTAGCTTGTCTGTCCATTTTTAAAACCTACCCTTGAATATATCTTCTGCCAGATTTTCTGGATGAGCATTATGTATTGTCTATTTTGTTGCTGTTGAACAGCATGCAGCCAATGCACTCATTCTGCCATATCAAAGACCATACTAAAGTGAAAGTAGCTGAAGTATTTATGACTAGGGAGACCTTTGGGGATATTTTCCTGGTCAAAAGCAGTATGATTCACTGACATTGCTTTGTAACATTTTATTTAGTCTTTTCATGAATTTTCTGTTTTCCTTTTTAATATATTATTCTTTATAATAATTTTGCATTTCCATATATTCATGTCAACCCTCTAAAATTATTTCATTTGTCAAACCTTTGTCCTTTTGGGAGAAAATTCTGATTTTCTGTGTACTTTAGATTAGATAAAGAAACTTAAAGATAATGTTATCTCGTCTGTTCTTGCCAGTTCTGGACCAGGAACATTAAGAAAGAATTTGTCTTTCCTAGTGTTACAATTTTATTAAATTTTTACAGTGTTGTTTTAATGTTCTCTCCCAAATCTTTTTTCATGTGCAAAGGAAAGGATCTTCTTTTTAATGCTATCACATTGTTTTTAAGATAGACATACTTTTTAAAAATAGATCCTTAGATATAAACAAGATATATTTGCATATATGGACTTATCATAGAGGCAAAGGGAGCTGTCATTCTCCCCTTGTACTGTTAAGATAGCAGATATTCCAGATTGCTTGGTGGGGAAAGAGCCACAGCTTCTTTTTTTCTCCAGCTACATTGTTTCTATATCAGGCTCTAGGTCCAATGCATTTAATGAAACTACATCAGCATATTAAAGGCCTAGTTTAATACATTCAGTCTAAGACATTAGAAATTTGCTCCTCACTTTAGAAATATATTTAATCTTTTTTTTTCCATTTAAATAGGTCTTTTTATTAATTTCCTTCATGTTCTACCTACCTCTCATCCCAAAGTTAATCCATATAGGGAGCTCTTATTTCAGTTACTTGTGGGTAGAGCTGTATTTAGTTTTGTTCTCACTCTCCTTGAGAACTTACAGCTACCAACTATTCACACCATATACTTTTTTGCTTCACTTGCTCTGCTTGCTTTAAAAATCTGCACATTCTTCTGTTTGTGCTATCATATCTGAATTCAAAATCCCTGACATCTGACTTTTGACTTTTGCTTAATCTCATTGATTTCTATGCTGCTTTCTGACACTTAGATTTTATGAGTATTAATATAGATTTTACTCTTTCTATCTCTTCTTGAAATATGTTCTGATTTTTTCATTACACATGTTCTGTACAATAGTTGACTGCAATCATCTTTCTCGAACTCATTACTTATTCTCTGAAAATGTGCCTTTTAAATTTTAATATCTTCCGCTCTTGTCTTTCCCAGATGAAGTCTGATGATGGACTCTGCAGCTATATGAGTGCTACACAGGGTAATTCAGAATGTATTTTCAAGATTGCTTCCTTGTGTGGATCACACAGTATTCTAGTTTCACTAGGACATTGAAGTGTTTGTTTTTCTCCAACAAATTTTATAGTTGCATGGCATAACGGGGGTGGGGTGGGGTATGTGTGTGTGTGGGGGGAACTATTTCCCCAAACTGTCCCTCAGGCAAAATCAGCAATTCACATAATTTGAAAGCACTTACTCATTTCTGACATTAAAGCGTTATCTGGGAACAACATAATATAGTACACATAAGCACCTACAAATGATACTGTAGCATGTACGGCATTTATTATTTTTGTAGAGCATACATTATAAGGACAAAAGAGCACACAATTTATCTTTAAGTTCAGACCCTTCTGGGAATAATATTCTAAATGAAAAAACAAGTTTCTTCATTAGTTATCTACTTTCAAAAATAACTTTGAATGGAAGATAAGTGTTTCTAGCATAATGAGGGATCTGGGTTCAGAGGCCTTTGAAACAGTTGAATAGCTCAACATTTACCTTGAATTACCTTAAGTAGATGTTAGATAATGTTAATCTAAGACTTTTTCTACATACTTAATGCATTCCTTAGATGTACTTTTAGTCTGTCTCTCAGGAGCGTTACAAATCTCATGTGATTGTGCCTGCTAGTGCAGTGTATATAGCAGTGCATCGGGTTCCAACCTTTTGAAATGTGTATGCATGCAACCTTTCTTTTTTTCTCTGCTACCTAGACTTGTAAATTCCTTGAACATCCAGGATGAGGGTGTTTTTAGTATTTCTTGGAGCATATGCTACACTTAATGATTCTACAATTAATGACTGAATCAATCCCATGGATGATAACTGAAATCCCTGATGTTCAGTGTTCTAGATCTGCTGCAGTTCTCTTTCAATGGTATTAGCATTTCTTCATGTATCTCCTATCCTTCTAAAGTGCTGTAACTGAACATAAAACAGACTGAAGAGGATCCATATCAAGATATGCTTGGAAAACCAATCAATGTTTTTATGACCTCTTCTTTCCCAAATAACTTGTTTTACCTTAGAGCTGTGTTGTTAGTATATTTTCACTTTTCTTTGCAGTGTTATCTTTTGTGTGCAGAACTTCAGTATGTGTATATATATGACAACTTCATAGAATTTATCCTTCCTGTTACTGTTATCCTGTTACTTATTTTGTCCTCTAGAATTTTTGACTTTGGCAAATCCTCAGTTGTCTCCTTACATCTTTTTATTGATTATTGTGGTATGCAGCAAAGCATTAGTAATACTATCAGCTCAATAAACCACATATTATCATGGATTAAATGATAGAATATAGCAAGAAGAAATAAAGCATAGAAACAAAAAATCCCAGATAATAAATAAAACCTTGCAGTAGCATGGCTGATATATGTCTATTGATTACTGTATGATTCTGGGTAGCATATAATGTGCAACTTAATATATACACCTTAATATTATCCCAGTCATAACAAGACTGAGAGGTGGTATGACTGATATAAAACTTTGGTTAGTGGATATATGGAGCATACCAATTCAGGAGCTTATTTGATGCTGCTGATTATTGTGGAAGAGATAAAAAGAATAGATAAATAGATAAATAGATAAATAGATAAAAAGAATTTTAATTTACTTTTATACGTTTCTACACCATCAAAGCAGACACAAATGAGAAGGGGACTACTACCTCCAGGAATGTACATTTAGTAATGGCAACTTAGAAACTGGCCAGAAATATTAGTGGTCTGACCATAGCACTAGACAAGGTACTTAGAGGAATTCTACACTTGCCAAAGCAAAACTTTTTCAGATCCCAGTATGATATAATCAAGCCGTAGCATAAACTAGCTGCTGGCCCAGAATATGCATTCTGATTATTGAGGGTGGATTCACACTGTTTGCATCACATAGTCAGAGCCACCTAAAAGACTTTAGTTATCCCAAAATGTCAATGGAAGACATACAGACATTTAAATTAATGCTCAGTCAGGAGATTATTCAGAGTGGGAGAACAGGACCCAGGGAACTACAGGCCAGTCAGCCTCACCTGCATCCCTGGAAAGGTGATGGAGCAGCTCATCCTGGAGGCCATCTCCAAGCATGTGGAGGACAAGAAAGTGATCAGGAGTAGTCAGCATGGCTTCACCAAGGGGAAATCATGCTTAACCAATCTGATAGCCTTCTGTGATGGGATGACTGGCTGGGTAGATGAGGGGAGAGCAGTGGATGTTGTCTACCTCGACTTCAGCAAGGCTTTTGACACTGTCTCCCATAACATCCTCATAGACAAGCTCCAGAAGTGTGGGCTAGATGAGTGGACAGTGAGGTGGATTGAGAAGTGGCTGAATGGCAGAGCTCAGAGGGTTGTGATCAGTGGCACAGAGTCTAGCTGGAGGCCTGTAGCTAGCAGTGTCCCCCAGGCATCAATCCTGAGTCCAATCCTGTTCAGCTTATCAATGACCTGGATGAAGGGACGGAGTGCACCCTCATCAAGTTTGCTGATGATACAAAACTGGGAGGAGTGGCTGATTCACCAGAGGTCTGTGCTGCCATTCAGAGAGACCTGGCCAGGCTGGAGAGGTGGGCGGAGAGGAACCTCATGAAGTTCAACAAAGGCAAGTGCAGGGTCCTGCACCTGGGGAGGAATAACCCCCTGCACCAGTACAGGTTGGGGGTTGACCTGCTGGAAAGCAGCTCTGCGGAGAAGGACCTGGAAGTGCTGGTGGACACCGAGTTAAGCATGAGGCAGCAATATGCCCTTGTGGCCAAGAAGGCCAATGGTCTCCTGGGGTGCATCAGGAAGAGTGTTGCCAGCAGGTCGAGGGAGGTGATCCTCCCCCTCTACTCAGCCCTGGTGAGGCCACCTCTGGAGTACTGCGTCCAGTTCTGGGCTCCCCAGTACAAGAGGGATGTGGCACTACTGGAGCAAGTCCAGCAGAGGACTACAAAGATGATTAGGGGACTGGAGCATCTCTCTTATGAGGAAAGGCTGAGAGAGCTGGGCCTGTTTAGCCTGGAGAAGAGAAGGCTGAGAGGAGATCTTATCAACGTGTACAAATATCTGAAGGGAGGGTGTCGAGAGGGTGGGGCCAGACTCTTTTCAGTGGTGCCCAGTGACAGGACGCGAGGCAACGGGCACAAACTGAAACACAGACAGCTCCATCTGAACATGAGGAAAAACTTCTTCACTGTGAGGGTGACAGCGCACTGGATCAGGTTGCCCAGAGAGGTTGTGGAGTCTCCTTCTCTGGAGATATTCCAAACCCGCCTGGAGGCGATCCTGTGCAACGTGCTGTAGGTGACCCTGCTTGAGCAGGGGGGTTGGACTAGATGATCTCCAAAGGTCCCTTCCAACCTCAACCATTTTGTTTGATTCTGTTATTTAGGTGATGAATTATCTTCTGGGGTATAATCACCATGGGCAAAACTGATTTGCTCATGGATATCAATTTAGTGTCATTTTTGATACTCTGAAAAAATGTTACCTGGCCTTTAGCTCTCAGTCCTTAACGACACAGGTCTCCTGTGAGCTCCATGTACATATCTCATAGGAATATAATGGATGTTTAGATGTTTATGTGAGGGCAACTTCATCTCTACACTGACCATAGAGGGATATTAAGAAATAAGGTGTCTACATACATGCTAGGGAACAACATTAATTTGTCTGAACAGAGACATCTTTGAGATCCCAGGGTACCTGAAAAACCCACACTGGCTTGGCAGAGATGACACTGCATTTATGAATGACACATGGCCCTTCTAGAGGCACAGCTGTAAGCTGTGGTACAAGTTCTCAGAAGACAAATAATGGGAAATCTGGCAGAATAATAAACTATGGTACCTCAGAGGGTGCCATTATCATTCCTTCTGAGATTAAAAAAATTCTATGGGCTTGGTACCTTATTTTCTTCAATTTGATGTCATAGACAGTTGGAGCTGTGGGATGATGGACAACGAGTAGTAGTCAGAATATTCTGCTATGCTGTATTTAGCACAAATACTCCACACAAATATTTTGATGTATGATAGGACGTACGCCCTTTCTGAATTTTCATCAGATGGCTTCCTTCTTCATGTTGTTCAGGTTCCAGCAGACAGGACATGGGGAGTACAGGATAGCACTTTCTGAAATGTTAAACTTTCAGAATTTTCCACAATATGAATAACAGAGATTTTCCATAGTGGTGCCTAGCTCAAAAAAGGGGAACAATTTCTGAGTTGCCATAGACTACAGTATTCCAAACTCACAACTGTTCAATGACAGAAGGTCTAACTGAAAAAGGTATCATTTCTGTAAACATTTTGTCCTTCTAATAAACAAAGAAAGATCAAGGAAGGCTGTACCTGCTTTTTCAAAACAGTCCTCTGGTTCAGACAGTCTTGTAGCATGTAGTGAAGTCTTGGGATTTTACCATCTTGGGCAATAAGATGGAATAAACAAAAGGCACAACATCCATAACAACAAAACTATCCCTCCATTGTTTTCAAGTTGTTGCTCCAAACTATGGAAGGAAAAGAATATTTTAAGTAAATCATTCAAGATTTTTTTTTATATAGCATAAAAGGCATATTTTCCCCTAGATTCTTTGAAAAAGCTAATGTCATGGCCAAAATTAAAATCAAACAAATAAGCAAAATCTCTGGCATTTTGTAAATCTTCACCTTGATAGTTAAATTTTGGCTATGCTAAAAACAGCTGAACATTGGATTCAGATCATATAACAGAATGTTGAGCAATTCTAATAGTAGGTAGTGTTACCAACCCCACTTATACTTAGGTATAATTTTTGCCTGACACTCTCTCTGCACAAATATACATACATTCTATCTATGTTTAAGTGTGTGTGTGTGTGTGTGTGTGTGTGTGTGTGTATGCATTTGTAGAGAAAGAGAAAGAGAGTGTACATATTCTCTTTTACTACACAAAATTTTGAGGAAGCAGTATTAGGAAAAATATTCTGAGATGAGAGGAATTTTTTAAAGGATCTTGCCAGTATCCACCTCACAAACAAACCTATAGGATTATTTTAAACCAGTATGTAAGAATAGAAAACTACTCTGTTTACAAATTTCCCCTTCTTTTGCTCTTGCTCTCCCACTCCTCTGGTAGGAAACTGTTGATAATACATTTCAGGTCTTTTGTAGCTCAGTTCTTTTAAGAAATCTGAAGGTTATAAAGTTCAAGCATACACAAAATTTCTCAAAACCTGGTCCCATCATTACCCTATATGTGTTTATATGCACATCTAGTTTCTGCAATGAAACATGCTGTACTTTAACCTCTTCAGCCTTTTGCCAGCATATAATTGTTTGTGCCTGTTCCTTTCTAGCAATCTAAGCAGCTAAATCATGTACATGTGTTTATGTATTTATGACGTTAGAAAATCGTCTCTCCAGTAGAAATTAACATAGATGGTAAGTGAAATGAAAGTTCACCTAAAAACGCATAACATGGATTGGAAACATATTTTTAAAGAGCTCTATAAAGTGTGGCAGATTAAAAAAGAAGCAGTAGCTGTGGGATCAAAACTTCTAAATCAAAGAACAGATATCCTTTATATAAAGATATGGGATTCTATATGGTTGCAAAGGAATATGACTTTTATTCTGTGAAAGATGGAAAGAATAGTAATTCCAACTTTATCTATTGTGAAAGCAGATAAATTTACTCTATTGCAAATGTACTACTACTTGGCAACTAGCAGTTACCAAAATCTAATTTTAAGAAAATGGCAATATTTTCAACAAAAATTGATTAGGATTTTCAGAAACTTCATAAGAAAGAGAAATTTTGTACTCAGGAAGTGATTTGTGAACTGGGAAAACTGGATAAATATGTGAAAACATGTTAACTGGAAAATAAAAGCAATAGTCTTTTAGCTATCTAAATTATGGAAGTATTCTCTTTGTTGGATATATCTTCAGAGTTTCAAATAATTGATATTTAGATTTTTAAATGTTTTTGGTATTAAATATATGTGAGGAGGGCCGTTATAATGGCTTGCTACATTACTGATATTATCAGACAACACTGCTTCAGATATTCAAAGAAATATCTTTTCAAGACACACCCAAGCAATTTTTCTTATGCTAAGGAATGTAAATTATAAATAAGTCATCCGGGTCTCCAATATAGCAAAAAATCCCAGCAAGATGACTATTTACAAGAACTTTCTTCTCTTAATGGAAATATAGTGGAAGATTTTGTATTTTAATCCTACTGGGCAAATAATAGTACAGACTTTCAAAGTGAGCTTTATGCTATTGATGAAATACTTTAAAAAAAAAAAAGTGAGAACATGCTATTGCCCACATTGAGACAGAAAAACTAAAGCTGTTTCATTTTTCATAAAAGTGTGATAGCAAAATAATGGTTGTGTGAACTCTTTTCAAAATGGTAGCTAGTATTTCATTAAGAATGCTGAGTATAGTAATGTCACATCTGTTTCAATACTGCAAGATATTGAAACTCATTAATCTTTCTTGGCATGCTACTAATCAGTTTTACAGGACTAATTGTATGTTTTATAATTAGTAGAAATAATGATCATATTTTTCAATTAGAAACTTTAAATAGTTCACATAAGTTATTTACATCTTTTTAATGACATAATTGCCAATATCTTAGTAGGAGTCTGCACACAAAAAGGCAATTAACTAAAGTAAATCACTGGAAACCGAAGGAAATTTTCTTTTCATCAGAGTTTTCCTATCATTTTGGAAAACACTAAAAAATGAGTTCCAAGATTGAACTAGAAAATTTGTTAGAAGATATCCTGGAAGACATGTCCAAGCACATGTAAGACAAGAAGGTGGCCAGGAATAGTCAGCATGGCTTTACCAAGGGCAGATTATACCTGATCAACTGCACAGCTTTCTGTGATGAGATGTCTGACTTTGTGTACTTGGGAAGCGCAATGGATGTTTACCTTGCTTTTAGTAAGGTCTTTGACATGTTTTCCCCTACTACCCCTAAAGCAATACTGACAAAATATGGACTGGATGACTGGGTGGAAAACTGGCTGGACTTCTGGGCTCAAAATATTGAGATAAGGAATCCAAGTCCATCTGATGGCACTTAGTGGCAGGGGTTGGTACTGGGTTTGATGGTATTTAACATGTTTTTTAGAGACTTAGGCAATTGCATGTAATGTCCACCAGCAAGTTTGTAGATGATACCACTCGAGGGCAGGGCTACTGTGTGTTGAGAGAGCTATACAGGTTTGAGAAATGGGCTGGCAGGAATCTCACAAAGTTCAAGAAAGGTGAATGCAAAGTGCTGCCCTTGGGATAGAATAACCTTGTGCAGCAGTTGACTACACAGAAAGCAGCTTTGTAGAAAATAACTGTGGGGGTCTTGGTGGACAGCAAACAATATTAGTCCACAGTGGGTCTTTGTGGTGAAGGCCAACTGTATACTGGGCTGTAGTCTGTAGATCAGGGGAAGTTATTCTGATCACTGTGGCACTTGTACAACCACATCTGGAGTACTGTGACCAGTTTTGGGCTTCTCAGTGCAAGAAAGATTTTAACATGTTGGAGTTGGAGTCCCACCAAGATGATTCAGGGCTGGTGCACAGCATACAGGAGAGGCTGAGGAGAAGGGGTTTGTCTCATTTCAAGAAGAAAAAATGAAGTGGGGGATTTTATTGCTGTCTTTGACTAGCTAGTGGGAGGGTACAGAGAAGACCAGACAGACTGTTCTCAGAAGTGCACAGTGATGTGACAGGGGGCAATGAACAAAAGTTGGAACAGGGGAAATCCTGAATAAAAGTCAGGAAAAAAAAATTCACAATGAGAGCTGTCAAACACTGGTTGGCCAGAGAGGTTGTAGGATCTCCATCCCTGGAGATATTCAAAACTGGACTGGACAAGGTCTTGAGCAACCTGCTTTAGCTGAACGTGCTCTGAATAAGAGGTTGGACTGGACAGTCTCCAGGGGTCCCTTTCCAGCCTATATGATTCAGTGGTTCTATGAAACTAATGTTTATTTTGTATACAGTTAGGAGAACATAAGTCTGTCAGGAACTATGGGACTTAAGTTATAAGTGAGTTACAAGTATGAAAATCAGTTTTTTTCTTTAGTTATAATTGTGGTGTAGCTGGGTATGAGGGCTGTGCCTGAATAAACATGAGCGCACTTAAATCATTAATTCCTTGAATGGTCCAGGAATGACCCAATCAGTCATCTGCATAGATGAGATAATGGACCAGTCTGAGACAATGGATCAACCTGAAACTAGGTGATGGTTCACCTTCATAGATAAGCATTTGGCCGCTTGTTATAGGAGCCCTCCATGTGGGAGTTTCAAGGGGTCTAGAAATTCCACCTGA